>NC_140187.1:7573543-8773543 GCF_965226575.1 Pagrus pagrus
AGAGGGATTCCTGTCTTTAACAGTGAGCCCGATTGTTTCTCATCTTTTATCCAGGCAGATGCTTGATCCATCAGCCTCCCTTACCCTAGAGAGCGGCTTGAATCCTCTAGCAGGACGCGAGTCGAGGACATCTGAGAGAGCGTGCATGGGGATGTTTTGACAAAGCCCTGGCCTTGTCTCTGATGAGAAAAGAGAGGCACGTCTGGAAGGATCTCTATATACTGCACCACTCTCATTTCCTCAGTGTCAGTACAGTCCAAGGCGAATTCATCATGAATAAAACCATGAGGTCTCAGGGTTGTCACCCGGCTTTGCTCTCATGGAGAAACACCAGAAATCTGTCTGTGGTCATCAGGCTGTCTGGTATCTCGGGGCTCAGGGTGAGACAGGGGTAGGTGTTACAAGCAAGAACCAGACCTGCAGGAAGCCTCTACAGTCGAAGAGATGACCAATAATGTAGAAAAAAAAAGAGACGCTGGGATTATAAGAGGTCATGCTGTCTGAATTTGAGATTCAATAGATGGTGTGGGATAATGAGGAGTGTGACAGAGGGGCATATGGAGCACAGAACGACATGTGCAAAAACATGTGGAAAACGTTTACAGGCTTAACAGGCCATGATCTTTGAGTTCAGGGAAATTCGCAGGGATCGCAGGTCACGTTATCACATCCGCATATGATGGATGTGCTGTGAAAATGAGGATGATTAAGTGTATGTCTGGGTATACAAGGTTGCTGTGTGTGCACAGGATTGCATACTGTATGGTAGTGTGTTCCAGTTTGTGTACTTCAATGTAATTTGTGCATTCACTCAAGGCTGGGGGATATTGCCTTAAAATATTATCGCAATAAGGGGTGTTGCTATCTCGCGATAATCCTAATAATACATATATGATAATATCATGTGAAAAATCCATCAATCCAATGCAATGTTCAGCCTTGTGCGTCTTTGTTTGAGTTTATCTGGTTGCCTTTTGACTTGTCACTGAGTGTAATTGTTCCTTCTGTACACTTTTTAAAAGTTACGGTTCCAGACTCCCTCTATCCCATAACACTTGTATTTTGAGGCTTTTTGATGAAAACAAACAAAGTTAAAGATAGCTTTGATAGGTAGCAATTTATTTTTAAATTTCTATCAATATTGCGATAATATTGTTATCCTGACTTTGAATTTGTTATATCCTAATTGCAATATTTTTGGACTTCAATGAAGAATTAAATGACATATATCTCTATATTTTGAAATCTCCTCAAAAGCACTTCAAAAATGTTAGGACTGGGCGATAAAAAAACAAACAAACATTATTTTTGACCCTTGGTTTCTAAGAAGATGCCAGCTCGCCAGAATGGCAATATTTTGGGTCTTAAGCGGGAGAAAATGGTGAGCAAAGGGATTTGAATGACACTACAAGTCATCTTTGCCAAAAGACAATAATATCGTCTATCGCAATATTTGGGTGGGACAGTATCGTGATATAAAATTTTGGATATCGCCCTAAGCATATCAGTAATGTGGATATTATGACTAAGTCTGTAAAGACAAGTATGGTATGGTATGGAACAGTCTGGTAAGTTCAGAAAATGACATCACTTCACTGTAATGCAGCCTTTAAAACCAGGAAAAGACAACACGGACCATATCACAATAAAATAAAATCTAAGACCATATGTAGTCCAATGTCACGAATAACGATATAAGAGACAGATAGACTAACCAGCCTAACATTTTCTACATTGTTCTGTATGTTAGAAAGACTGTATGTGTGCTCAATTTAGGGCTTCTCTTCCCTTCCGCTCATTAGAGGCTCCACCACTTGTTTTCTCCTTCTCTTTTGCTCTATGGACGTGTGCAGGGTGCAGAACAAACAGAGAAAAAGAAGACAGAGAAGAAAAGCACCTGGCCATACTGAAATCCCATCATAGTGAGGAAGAGGGAATAAAGGCTGCTGAATGTTCCCTGGGGCCTCTGCGGACAGAATGACACGTCTTGGAGCTCGCCTGTTTGCCTCCTGCTGTTACAACATCCTCCACTGTGTACACACCAAAGACCCTCTATCAAGTAAACATCACACACCCGTTATGGGGTCTAAATGAAAAGATCAGTAATGGAAATTAAGTGATATTGCCCATGATGCAGGAATTAAGTCATTCTGTCTATGATGCCATTTAACAGACAAATGTTGCAGTAATGAACATCTGTTCAGGAGCTCATCTGTATTCCTTATGCTTAACTAAACGGCTCCTAACTGCAGCCGAAGCAGCCATCAATCTGGGAGAGTAAGTGTGGCTTTTACTTTAACATAATATTGTGTGAATGCCTATTGTGTAGGCAGACTGTTGACATTTTGGTCTCCCTCTTTCCCTTTTTCTAATTCTCTCCCACTCTCCCTTCTTTCTCTGTTACTGCAGCCCAGTGCAAACCTTCCTTCATCTTTGTTTGCACAATGCACAATGCAGCAGAAGCCTTGAGGGGGTGTGTTTGTTTTGTTTTGCTTTGTGTCTTGTTCCAGCGCAGAAGGACAGTCATCCAGTCATCAGCGTGGCTGTTCCCCCACGTGCACTGTTAGTCAATTAGAGCTGCCATTAAAGACGGAGGCACCCAGGGAAATAAAGGCAGCGGCGTGGATTTGTCTGTGCTACGCTGATTTCCACTCTTAAACCCTCTCCAGACGAAAAGACTGCAATAATTGGGATTCTGACAGTGGGTTAGGGGGACTCATTTCCTGGCTTCGCCTCCTCCCCTCTCTTCTTTTCCATGCAATCATGTCTATCCAATCATGTCTGCCCAGGACCTACCTTTGCACTCGATCCCCCTAACTCTCTTTATCTACAAACACATTTGGCTGAAGAATTACTGAAGCTTTTCCTTCTTAATCTAATTGCTCTGAGTGCAACTGCAGGAACCTCACTTCCACAGCCACTGATGCAGACCTCACCAAGACACTGGCATGAAAAGAGGTGCTAGTGTTGTTCCGATTCTCCACACTGTGACCTAAAAATGCTTATTAATCATGTGACTTACTGACCCGCTCTGCTGGTTCAGCAGAATTTGCCATGACCGTTACAAACATACAGTATCTGAATCTTTGAGTAGTGTCACTGCCTGTGAGTGTGGAGGCATATTTCTCTCAGCATTATTTCCACTGCACACAAGAAGAGTGTACACAGTTGCACCGTTTCATCCACTGTCATGCTTTTTGATGTTATGTGTTGATTCGTATCCCAGCAAATCTAGGCCACGCAACCACTGCTTGTTTTACAATGTTTTTCTCCTCTTCTGTCATTTACAAAAATATAACCCAAAGAAGAATCAAGCTGTTAGCATCGCTGTGACAAATTGTCTGCCATCTAAATCTTCACTGCTCTATAACACGAGCCACGCTCCCATAGTCGAGACCCTTGAACCCACAATAGCATGGGGTTAGATGATCAGATTACAGTGAAAAAGCACACATGGCCATTGTTAAGGCAGTTTGCAATTCCACCCCTGAACATGGCTCTCATTGTGCCCCACTGAAGAGAATGCTTTTCATTCTCGAGTGAACAGCAAGGGCAAACAGGACCTCATGTGTCTCTGTGGTGCATCATCTCCTCAAGGCTCTGAGGGGATGAGGGATCTCTATTTTCAGGTCTGTCTCTGCTGAAAAGCCCTGGTGTGGTTCCTTTACTTCTTAGAGAGGAAACTTAATCTCACTTGTAAGACAATCAGAGAGAAAAAGACCTCGGCAATTTGATGTAAGCACCCCCTTCTACTGTCAATATTTTGACAGATTTCATGACAGCGTAATTATTTGCCGGGATCCCTGCCAAGGATTTAATTGTTACATGCGTAATTACACGTTTAGTTGCGGAGATGTTGGAACAAAGCATCGGTTGCGTTATTAATACCACAGTACAAATAGTCGCTTTCATCTTGGCTGCTTTACGCTCTCTCTGTGGCTCCATAATCCAGCTATGAAAGAGGATATCTAACAACCCCTCCGAGGGCACCTCTCACAAATCAATTCATTACCCCATAATATCGGCAGGCAAAGGAGCATCTTTCATAGATCAATTCATTATCCAACTTCTGGCAGTTGAAAGGCACTGACTGACCACAGTTTCGAGCACTGATATCAGCTTTCAGAGTTTAGGAAGATGACTAGGGAGCGGACCGACTGGTGGCAGCCTTCCATCAAAAAGGGCTTCTGAACAATGGGGGAACCGCAGAACAACATCCTTTTTAACTGTAATGGATTTATTTTCTTTCTCGGTTAAAATACACACTCCCCCGTTGTTTGCACTGACGCTCATAACTATTGTATGGAGCCATAAAAATCCATCTCCATGCGAAGCGTTTTGCTGCATTCCACAGCTGCACTCACAGATAATGCATTCTTTTCATGAAGCTTTAATATTCAGTCACCGCATCGAGTGATCAGGGAAGGCCAAGTGGCACAGAGGACGGTCAAAATCTGTCCGTGTGCACGTACTGTATGTGTGTTTCTGCCAGTGTCACTGTGGCTTGTCTCTGAGCCCTGCAGCGCTCAAATCTACAACACTCACGACTGCAGGGGGTGATGAAGGAGAAAGCATGCAGTCAGTGAAGCTTTACTTCTTTTCGAGCTTAGGTAAAACAGCCAGTGTACAGCTGGTGCATTGGCCAGAGAGGGAAGGTGAAATCATCAAAAAGTCTCATGCCCAGCGGTGTGAGGATGTAACAGAATCAACATGCTTTCCCTGTTGAACTGACAGCATTTAATTGTATAATCTTGTTTAGCACAAAAAATACCATGACATGATGAGGACGCCCCTGAGATGTTCCAATCCACCACATGCAGCGAATTACATGTGGGTCAAATAACAAGCAGATTTGTGTAATTATGAGGGGATGTGGATTCAGAGTAGCTTGCAACAGCAGAGTAGCTGTCTTCAAATGCCTCTTACTGGCCTGTATTCCTTGAGGAGGAGCTGGTGCTGGTCCTCATTAGTAGTCATTGAATGGGGCCTGGCAGTGTTTGTGAGGCAGCACCCATCACGTTTCCCCTCCCAGCACACAGACACTGGGGGATGTGTTGTAATTACAGGCCCGCATAAGAGAGGCAGCAACACACCGATCTAAAACGCAGGTGGGTGGTTTGTTGTGCTGGGCAGGAGCAGCACGGCTCCAGTCTGCAGGCTACACGCTGTCGTGCTGTTTCCAGTGATCAAGATCTCTAAGCACGTTGACCAAATACCACCTGCCAGAGTGAGGATAGGGCATAGCGCAGGTAAATGTTGGGTACATTGATGTTTTGAGAAGCCAAAATCGATTCGCCTGTGAGGGATTCAAATTGATGGGAAAATGCAGGCAATTTTGAAAAATATCCTCTTTGTCCTTATGGACAGAAGGAGGCATTCAACCAAGAAAAGGTCAGCACACAAATTTTACAGATTGAAAACTGTTGCTCACATTTTCTTTGAATTTCCTCTGTAAATATGCAGACATGCTTCTCAGTTGGGAGAGGCTGCAATGTTTTTATATTAGTTTTATTCTAGGGACGATTATTTTCATCAGCGATTAGCCTGTTGATTACTTCCTGGTCTATAAATGCCAGAAAAAGAAAATTGTGATAGTGTCACAACATAATGAGTGTTTCGCAAAGCCCAAGATGACATATTCACGTCTTGTTTTGTCTAGGGCTGCAGCTATCGAATATTTTAGTAATCGAGTACTCTCGGGCTGAAACGATTCCTCGAGTAATTCGAGTACCTCGAATACAAAAACATGGTCCGAGGATTTTTTTCTGCCTCGAGGAATCGTTAATTTAATTGTAGTTCAAGCGGCCGCACGGACTACTTTCAATGTGGCACAACGTGCTTACATCGTTTCAGCACACAAGGGAAGACCGGGGAAGAAAGGAGGAGGAGGAGGAAGCGGACGTACAGGTGTTTGACTGAGGGAGCGGGAAAATGGCCGAGGCGAGGAGAAATAGCGACGATGAAACAGAAGAAAAAGGCGATAAAAAAAGACAGAAAATGTCGAAAGTGTGGGAGCATTTCCGACTGAAAAGAAAGGAGAACACTGTGACGTGTATTCGTTGTAACACGGCCTGCTGTTGTGGTATGCAAGGGCCGTGCTCCCACACTTTCGACATTTTCTGTCTTTTTTTATCGCCTTTTTCTTCTGTTTCATCGTCGCTATTTCTCCTCGCCTCTGCCATTTTCCCGCTCCCTCAGTCAAACACCTGTACGTCCGCTTCCTCCTCCTCCTCCTTTCTTCCCCGGTCTTCCCTTGCGTACGTGACGTAAGCACGTTGTGCCACATTGAAAGTAGTCTGTGCGGCCGCTTGAACTACAATTAAATTAACGATTCCTCGAGGCAGAAAAAAATCCTCGGACCATGTTTTTGTATTCGAGGTACTCGAATTACTCGAGGAATCGTTTCAGCCCGAGAGTACTCGATTACTAAAATATTCGATAGCTGCAGCCCTAGTTTTGTCCACAACCTAAAACTATTTAGTTTACAGTCATAGAGAAGTAAAGAAACTGGAAAATATTAACTCTGAAAGTGCGTTTGATGCTCTGTTTTACCTATAGAAAAAAAGACTAAAATCTGTATGTAACAGACTGGAGCTTTAATTATACAAGTGCTACAAGGACCACAGGAAGAAAAGTAATGAATAATTTGTTCCCTGACAAGCAGTCGTGATTTGGGACCAAAGACCTGTGATGAGCAACTCCTATTTTTTTATGGCTGCTCAGAAGAAAGAACCAAACTTAACATGTTCTGCAGTTACAACTTCAAAAGGCAGCAGTATTTTTACAGATCAAACCCTAACCAGAGTTATCATGTGACCTGCTGTATTCAGCAGTGTATTTCAGCAAGGGGGGATGGAAATATGGTGATGGCTTGAGCTGAATAATCTATTCACAGAATGTATACCTTCCATCATGTTTTTTTAATACATGACTGTATATCAGTAGCTTATACCATCAAATGAATGGGAATTAATAGATTCCCCGGAACAGCTTACAGTGAGTGCACTACCAGACATAAACACTGTATGGATTGTATCCTTATGTGTTTGGATTACTCTGTTATGAATCATTAGGCTTAAAACATACCTCGACAAACAGTCCCGTTCTCCACAGCCTCGTTCCCAGCTTTGCACATGCAGCGTCCGATGGGTACCATCCACTCTCCGTCTCCATTGCAGTACAACTTAATGGGCACGTCCACCTCCTCTGCGTTAGGGATGCAAACACCTCTTGCAGCCACCAGGGAGGTGCTCTCCGCTCCTGAGAGTGTCTCCTGGAACAACGCCCCGTTCGTGATGATACGAGGGCACTTCCGGTAAAAAACGCGAACAGCGATGAGGGACATACAGCCACCGTAGTCCTGGAACGCCAGGTAGAAGCCGTTTCGTGACACAGGACCGAAGCTCCTGACCTCAGTGTTGATCTTCATCACTCTGCCACCGAGGTCCACCTGGGAGAAGCTCTCGTCTGCTGCTATGGTGTCAACTTTGATCCAGGGGTTCTCCATCCATGCTGGGGAGGTTCTGGTGGCTGTGTCGGCATCAGATTCATAATAATAGAGGTTAAACGTCTCTTTACAGGAGCCAGGCACGTTAGGAATGCTACTGCAGTCCCTCACAGAGAACTTCATCTCCACGTGGATCCTCTGAGCACCACGACGCCGGATGTACTTTGTCCGTACCCAGTTGTTCTGATTGTTGTCGAAAACATTGCAGACCTGGTACGTCCGGATGGTGTTCATGTTTTCATCATAACCGCTCACCTCCTCCCACTGTGGGCCAAGGACAGACATAAACACATTTACATTTGAATACAGAACACAAAACAATCGGCAACTGAGGAAAACAGTTAACCTGATTCATTCAATTAAGTTCAATTCAGCTGTAAAGCAGTAAATGGTCTACATGTTTTCTATTAATATATACTGTCATAAAGCCCCGCTGATACCTATTTTGCAGCAATAACAAGAATGTTTTCATGCTCACTTTATGATGCTTTGATTACTGGGCGTAATCAGCTTAAGGCAATATTTTGATTAAATTGATTACACGGTGTAGGGAAACAAAATACCTCTAATAACCCAGTTTGCATGGATGCATTAGATGAGACTAAAGGAGCAAATGAAAACCAGCCTTTCCACCATGTTCTCCCATTTCCTGAGGTAATATTGGTATAATAAGAAGCCTACTTACAGGTTACCTACTGCGACCCCACTCCAATTTGTTAACACAATTAAAAGTAGTTGTTTTATATTAATAGGATGGGGATTGACTTATTTTGATGAGACAACATGTTAGTGTTCACTATTTGAAGCTTATGTGTTACATGACTTTCAGAAATCTGAATTGTGCAGTATTTTAATCTATGAGAACCAGCTGCTCTGTGATTACTGAATGAGTTGCAATTTTAGGGACATTTTTAAGACCTGATTGTGTAAATCCATCAAAGGAGGGGTTGTCTTTATGAAGTTGTTACTTAATGTAAAACTGTACCTGGATTAAAGCGTCAGTTTGCCTTTTTTCTAATCTTTAAAAAACATGTAGGGTAGTACAAGCTGAAATATAGTTTTCATTTCATTCATTTTTTTTTTTTACATCAAGCTAAATTTATAGGAGGTAGAATAACAATTATTTTTTGGGATGTATGAACCCTTCTTTGTACAGGCGGATAGCTTTGATGTTTACCAGGGAAACCATTCACATCCTGTAATGCTTTAAGAGAAACGGGAGACATGACATGGAGTCACTTGAATGCAGCAGAGAGGTTCTGGTTTATGTGATAGTGTGTCCTACTTTTTTTATTGTGTCTTAATAGGACACATTCATAGCACATACTGTAATGTGTTATTGACATTGCAGTGAAAGATCTTTTCACTGCAGTGACGCACTGAGGTAACATGACATGAATTTTCCACTATCAAAGTCATACTAAACTGGCATAATCGTATTACACAGGTAATCATATAAAGAAAAATCAAGGGGGCAAATTTCTCTCCAGGTTTTCAGGGTATTCTGTTCTACTTCAAAGGCCACATATTGTGCACCAGTTTGAGCGCTCGCTCTGTCTGTACAGACTCCAGATGCAACCTCTGTGGTTTTCCTGCCCCTTGGCCATGGATCAGACCAGATTTAAACACCATGCGCTCTAACCACCAAGCAGGTCATGACCTTGACCTCAACATCTCAGCCAAAGAAAGAAACCCTGTTCTCAACCCCCAAGAGCCACTTTGCATCAGCTGCACCGTCCACTGCTCCAACCGCTCTGCCTCCCCCCTTCACTCTTCACTTCACAGCTGATATAATTTCTCAAATTAGTGCCCACTTAGTGAGGATTTTGACAGATTTTGACGGGTTGGGAGAAGAAAGTCACCCTCTTGTTGCAAACCGGCGCTCTATCAAACACTTTCTGACTAATTAGAACAGCTTTGGTCCTTAATTCCCATGTCCTAATTAATCACTGCGCGTGTGATGCTGGCTTGACCCAAACCGAAAACCATCAGAGGAGCCAACCTAAACAGAAAAGACTGATGTTCAGCCAATAATAATAATAGTAATGAGGACAAAGAGAAAGCAGCTTAACAGCAAAAACTTTAGAAGAACTTTGTTATCTGAACCTTACTTCTCAAAACTGGGCCTGTAATGACAAACTCTAAGAGAAGTACTGGCAATTTAGCTCAGTAAATTACAATTTTGATCATAAAGAATATCAGAGTACATTTGAATGCAAGTTTAACTCTACTGTTGCATCACATCAAAGTGAGGCAGTGTGGTCAGATTTAAACTCACAAAAATTAAGCAATTATTACATGATTGTACAAGCCAGAGGTTCTTGGGGGTATGGTTAAAGGATAAATCTGTCTTTTGGCCCATACTGGCAGACATCATCATCGCAGGTCATGAGCAGCCATTGACCTTCCCACTTGTTGAGGAGCAGTGGGGAGGCTGTGGGCCAATTAAACAAGAGCGGACAGTCCGCTTCTACCGAGCACAGAGCGTTGGACAATTGCAGTTTAATAAAATGAATGTGGAGACAGGTGGGGGTTGCTGCTAATGAGGGATGCAGACAGGAGAAACTGCAGGGGAAAGTGTTGGCAGTGATGTGGGGGGAAGGGTTGAGCCAGGCTAAAAGAGACCCCAAACAAAATGTGTTTTGATGGAGGGCCCCTTTTTGTCCTGTCATGGCCTCTTTGCCCCGCTTTCATCACAGCCAGTGGAGGGAAGCAAATGGGGCATAATAAGAGCCTAACGATCAAGCACAGAGTGTGAAATTAGAAGAAACGTCTTCATTTTCACAGCTCTTTCCCCTGGCTCTTTACACAGAGTGCGGTAAAAGGGTGGTCATGTGTTTTAAGTACGAAAGGTGGAGGTAACCCTGGTGGTGGATGTCAAGATGGATTAGTTATACGGGATGAGCGGCCCTCGGAGGGTGATGGAAACAAAAACTCCAGCTTATCCTATCGAGATCCTGTTGCATTTGAAAAAATGTTGTTTTTCTTGTTCTCTGAGAGTGGAAATCAACAGCCATAGGGCTGAGTGCACTGACTCGTGCATTGCTATAACATAAAATCAAGAGATGTTTAAGAACAGAATGATCAAAGGCATTTTCCTAAAGGCAAACCAAATATTATCAAGACATAATTTGCATTTGTGAAATATTTGGGGTTGTTTTTTTTCTCGAAGTTATTAGACTGTGAGACTTCAAGGTAAATAATAAGCAATGGGTTCTTTCATGCTACACCGGATGTGGATGTGCTTCCTACCTCCGAGAACACACAGAAATATACTCTCACGATAAAAAACCAATGATGTGAAACAGACCGCTCGACTGGCTCCAAACAAAAAGACGCTCTTTTATGTTTTAATTGCTCTCGTTGGGGTCCTGAGTCTAATAATCCTGGCTTGAATAGTGTTAGCAAATAATTTTGAGTGTTTACTTTAACCTGCAGGGTGTTACCTATCCATTATCCCAAGGAGACCAAAACAAACACTAGCATCCGCATATTTGATGCCTCAGGTCTACAACCGTTACCCGAAAGTCAGTTGTTCCATTTATGGCCTTTGCGACGATTCCTATACATAATGAAACCACACTGTACAGTGTATCTGTCTGATAAGAGTGCACACCTGTTGTTTAGATAATGCATGTTGGATTTAGATCAAACAGTCTGTGTGTAACTGCCTTTGTACTGCTCCCAAAACAAATTCCTGCACATTTATCATCCTGCCAGTTAAACTGATTATCAAAGTTTTCAACTGTTGCTGGGCCTTCTCTGCTTTATTAATGAAACTACGTTCCCACTCCAGCCTTGGGTCCACTAACTGGAGAGACTGTAATTTATATTATGCTCGAGCAGCAGCCCTGAGAGACAAACGCCCTGCACAGAAAACCTGTCTGAAGTGAATATAGATTGCGGTGGTTAGACTGTGGCAGGGCCAGTAGAAACTACTATATTTCAGCTGCTCCTCTCTTCCTCTGGTGTTATACGAGGTGCTACAGTTCAGTGACGCTCACTGAGAATGAGTTTCAGAATCGATATCTCCTCTGCCACTCCGGGAGAGAGACAGAAAAGTTCAGCTGACCTGTACTCCATATGTCTCCATGGCAGTGAGGCTCTGCTTTATCTGTAAAGCCAAGCGGAACGCACTGCCGAGGCTGAATTATAGACTGGAGTTGCCTCTACAACTGACTGAGAAGAGCTTTTTTGCTTCATTCACAAGTTGAAACCATGAAATACATCAAGTTGTCCTTGAAGCTCTTTGTAACAAATAATTACAGAACTCCTCTGCAGGAGCTACTGTACACTGTCCATTTTACACTTACATCCCGTCCATGTCACTAGCATTTTAATCTAAATTGCTTTACAGTAAGCAAGCACATAAGGTGTCAGTGTTTAATGCTCATCAACACACAAGTCATGTATTTGTATACAGACCTTAATCACAGTTATAGCCTTAAGGCGACTGACAACCGCCACGTTGACTCAAAAGATAAAATCAACAACTTCCAAACGTTATTCCTACAGTATATAAAAACAAGGCTAAACTCCAACTAAGTCCTTCTTTAAAACAGAGGAGGAAGCCTTGAATTCACCTCATGTTGAAGGATATTGACTTTCAAGGACAATCCTGCAAGCATCAGTCCAGACACAGACACATAGCTTTTGATATCTCACACTGTTATATCGCTTTGTTGGAATTCATACTGCAAGCAGCACAATCAAGTTGTCAGAATTTTCAATTTCCTGTACATCTATGCAACCGGGAAAACTTAGCCAACATGCAGACGGTCAATAAGTTTGTTGGCTGCAAAAAAGCCGACCACAACTACACTTCTCATGACCACAGGTCGTCAACACCCAGGCAAATTTCATGAAAAATAGATCCGTCTGGCAAACGCAAGTGGAAATGTTGTTGATGGTCGGTGCATACAAGGCTGTTTGAGTGACTGTAAAATTGTTATTTGGAAGACTAAAGGAAGAATGATTCCAGAAACAAATGACTACATCTATTACTGCACCCATCACTGGGGTCAACTGTAATCTGAGATGGAATTCAGATTAACATCCGTCCTGAGTGATCGGATCAAGTGGACAGCTCTAAGTCCGTCAGTTCACGCCTGGCTTTAACATGCTTCTCGAGTGACCACACATGATCGGATCTCACTTCCTCGCTCTACATGCAAATAAGCACACAGATGACTGAAACAAACGGACACAATGTTTTTTCATGAAGAAAGAAATGTGTGCATGTATGTAACGTTGGCTGAATGTACAAGACGGCTATAAGGTCATAAAGTTGTTCCTTGCTCAATAGCTCACAAAATTTAGCAACTTTTTGAGGGATTCTGGGAACTTCCTCAAGTGGCGACAAAGAATTAGCCTATATTATGGTATATTTATACAATTTACATGTTAACTGTCATTAAAAATCAGTTGAAATAGTGTACAAACAGCTTTTGGGAGGTATAATGCATTTTAGACATGGAAGGCAGGCTGATATAGCAAAGATGCAACAAGCTGACACTTTTTACATGGAAATAAACAACTTAATGTATTGCATTTAGTGCCGAATTCACAAGAAGGCTTGAATGATTTAGAATTTGCTGTAGTCATTTTGCAAAGTTTGCTTTTTATGTTCCAGCTCACTCAACAACTCTCAAACTTAAGCAATTTGTAAGGGAGTCTGGGGATAACAGACAGTGTGTACACAACATCTGCTGCGAACATTAGCAGAATAAGAAAGGCCAACACAAAATTTAAATTACACTGAACTAAATGGAAATCAGACGGTAACATTCTGCCTGTTGTTTTAGCTTCTTCTGGTTTCACAGAGGACATCAGTTGAGGAGGCGATCCTTCAGTGTGGCCCAGGACACTTACTGTAGAGCTCTCCATGTGAGATCAGATCACTTAGGTTGAATGTTTCTGTGAAGGCCTTTAAAGGGTTTTCTTTATAGCTCTTATATTCTATTGCAACCTTTTTGTTATCATACGTCAGTTCTTTATTGTAGATAACGACAAACAGCACTGAACACTGTGTATAACTACAGTACAAGTCTTACAATTAAAGCTATAGCTGCACAAGACAGCGGTAAACGGCCTGTCCTACGACCCACAAGTGGTCAGAACAGAGTGACACATCAGTCAAGTGTGAACACGCTGTCAGAACACTCAAAGATTAAATGGTTTCATTGTTTTGACATAACAAGAACTGTGTATTTATCACGTCTTGTCATTACAGTGTTTGAATTAACCTGAACTAGCTTCACGATCCGGGGCCACATTACATATCACTGCTCTTTCCTTGACAGAAGTAAATAAATTATTCACACAAAAGCAGGGAGAGAGACCCGCTGGAAAACTCTCGAGGCGCAGTCGCCCCATTTGCAGTTGTGGGAAATCTGTCAGAGTAAGAGTGCCTTCCCTCGAGGGACAGAGGACAAATGACACCCACTCTCTGCATTCAATTACTACGAGAGAGGCCATGGGAGCCAAATCCTGCAGGAGACCGGGCTTCATAGAAAGGAGAGTCTCACACACACACAGACTTAAGTAGAACTGTCTGCTGCAGTCAGCTCCAATTACCACTGTCCACTACTAATGCACAACATGTGAAACGAGAAGAACAATTCCATCTTGTGCCGCCATTCCACAACGTTACATGTGGATTGTGTTTGCATATTTCTTTGCATTACTCCTAAAATATAATTTCACAGACCTTAATTGTGATTCAGTCACAAATTAGTGGTCACTTCAAATCCCAATGAGTCCAATACAATGAAATATGTTCGACAAATTACTTGTACTGTAAAGAGAGAGAGAGAGACTATGATGTTGGTCCGCCGCACATGCCCACAATTACATATAAACAACCTCAATCTTATTCCAAAGGAATTCTAATACAATATCGAACGTCTTTGATCACAGGAAACTGATTTGTTTCGAAACATTTTGCAGCATGCCTCCCTGCACAACTCTCCTGCTTTCTGTGTCCCCGATTGACACTAGATATATCCTGGTACAGTGCATTATGACACATCCATAATGATAACCTCACCCACACACACACCACCTCATTATGTTCTCCGCCTATGCAGGAGACCTCAGCCTTCCTTCCACAGTAGCTCTGTGTGCTCCCTGCGGCCGTAAGTCTAAATGGCTGCTGCTGTTGTCAGGTCTTGAGGGCAGGAGAGAGAGCAGGTCAGGAGGTCTGACCTGATGTTCACACGTCTCTCAGCTCCACTTGAGACGGACACACTGACCACTTAACCCTGCTCTTCTAGCAGGCTATACATTAGCTCCATGTCACAAAGCAGATTCTCAATGGGTCACGATCTCTGAGTAATTTTACATTGTTGTTTAATTAGTATCTTTGCAAATGTTGAGTTTACATATGAAGCAGTAGTAGTTCACATTGCAAAATATGTAACAATAATACAATAATGTTATTACACTTGTAATATGTGTGCACTTGGGGTTAAATCTTCACAAAGTTACTCAGAGGAACAAATCTACAAACCTACTGACTGTATCAGTGGGTTTGCCTTCCCGTTAGGGTGGAGTGAGGCATGCGATACCAGAATCTCTCAGCGTTAGTCAGAGAGGACGGTAAACTTCTTAAACGGCCCCAGGATAAATGCTGGTTTGGTAAATAAAACACTAGTTGTCGGTATTGCTATCAAGAATAATGAAGATGTCTTGCACATCTGGCTCGGGGACAACATAAGTCTGGCTGTCATTTTACATAATTAAAAGGAAGAACGGCCCGGCTACACAAAGAGAGGGTTATAAAACTTGATTTACAGAAGCCGAACTGTAACATTGTTTTACACAAATCACTTCCAAAATCCTACTGTAGAAAGTTGGTTTTACAGCTGTGCTTGAGGAAGTTTCTTATGATAATACTTTGATAGTCGACATTCAGATATGCTGTAAAAGACTGAAATAACACCAACTGCCATAACATTTCTGACTTAATATCACACTGTTACTTGTTTGCGTTTCCATTGTGCCGCACAGTATCGCATGTCAAGTTAGGATATATTTCATGAAGCTATACAGAGTAGTGAAAGCCAACTGCTGGTGCGGCGCTCTGCTGGATGTTACTGATCCACCAGCTAAGCCCGTGAAGCCGTGCATATATGTGTGTAAGACAATAGCTTCTGTAAAGCACCTCTTGCTGTTATACTGAGAGGGAGCTCGAGCTCTGTTTCCACACCTGTTGCCCTGGGCCATAAGGGACAAGCTATCTCCATCGCTCTCACTCTGAGCTTTTCAATCGACTGTGCTTTTGACAAGCTCAGCCGTATCATCTTAAAAATTCAGTGCCCACGCTGATAAGGCCAACCTATACCTGACTAAATCCAGCGGCTTAGGGACTTGTTCGCATTTCACTGCACTCCTACAGAGGGATATAGCATAAATGCATACAGAGCTTTTCAAAAAGGAGCATAGAGTTATCTGAATTTTTAAAAAAAAGGAAATAGGAGCCGACATTTAAAGTCCTCACATTCAACCCTGATTCAAACCAACTGGGGATGCTGTGTAAGACAGATATGGAACACAATGTGATCATTTGCTGATCCTTTTAGACATATACTCAAAACCAAACATGTTTTATATCATCATTGAGTTTTGTAAATATACGCAGCCCAGTTACCAGGATATAATGTTGGAAGTTAACGTTTCTGCAAACCACAGACACATCCAAGGTTGACCAGACGTGGCATATCACGTTCACATTATATGGTTATTAGTGGACTTTCCCATCAGGAGGTGACGGAGAATGTAGTGCCAACAAGCCACAATGGCAACCAAAACCAGGTGTTATTCATGGGAAGGTTGACCATCTCCAGCCATTTTTGTGACAACCAAAACAGGTATTTAAAGCCAAACCATGATGTTTTCCTCATCCTTACCAGGTGGTTTTTGTGCCTAAACCTAAGCAGAGCATAAGCACTGTGTTTTGACAAGTGACAGATGGAAAACTGAACCTAAACAAACGTAAAGTTGCAATATAAAGAAATGCTACATTTGAACTTATCTGTGGCTTTGCACAAATGTACTTAACTAACATTTATCTGGCAAGTGGGTTGATATATGCTAATTATTCTGAATTTGATGCCAGCAACATGTCTCAAGCAAGCTGGGACAGGAGCCACAAAAGACTAGGAGAGTTGTGGGATGCTTAAAAACACTTGTTTGGAACATTTCAAAGGTAAAGAGGTTGATTGGAAACAAGTGAGAGTATCACGATTGGGAATGAAAGGAGCGTCCTCAAAAGGCTCTGCTGTTCACAAGCAAGAATGGGGCGAGGTTCACCACTTTGTGATACATTTCTTAAAACCTAGTCAGTAAACACAGCTCGTTTGAAGTATTCTTTATTGCATTCTTTATTTTCGTTCTACACAATGTCTTTTTTGGAATCGGAGTTTGACTCTGAGTGAAATCAAATATGAAGATATTTGATTTGGAGGAGAAAACTACCACAGAATCAGGCAGTACGCCGCATGTTACTGGAACAAAGATGATTCTTAAAGAGCTTAGAGGTCTTTGGTTTGATGTTTGGACCTTAATTTTACCTCCTTTTGGCCAGAGAGGGCATTTTCACTGCACAAAATAGTTTGCAACAGTGACCTTAATATTCAACTCTTTTAGTTTGAAGTTTCTACTTAGTATTAAATCTGATTATGAAATGTGGGTTGAGTAAATGTTTTGCTGAATCCAACATTCTGCTGAGATGAAAGGAAGATGTGATGTAAACTGTCTTTGGAGTCGGTATGTGTGTGTAAGCTCTCTCTTTTCAGATTGGATCCAGAGCTGGCAGAAGAAGAGGAAACCCGGCGTCTCTTTGCTTTGGTATTGATTGTAGGAATTAGCAGAGAGGAGACAACGTAGCCTCAGGTTGGGAGAGATGAAGTTGTCCTAAATTTCTGCTGTTTAACTTTGATGTTGTATCATGGAACTGTTGGAGGCCAGCTCTCTTTACTGCCTTCTTTTTTAGTGCAGAGAGACACAGCATGATAAAGTATAATTCAAACCATCTTTAATACAAACCACAGAAGCATAAATAATTGAATAAAATCGGCAGTGGTTTTTTGAAATGCACCAGCAAATAAGTCTACAACATTTTTTCTCTCTTCTGGACTCATTCTAAGAAGTCTAAATCTTGTGGTGGGGAAAGAAGTGAAGGAGACTGAGACTCTGGTTTTGGCTGGCTTTAAGTGGGCCTGGCTTGCATGTGGCTAGGAGGAACCGATGCCCTGGCAAACCATGTGGAAATACTGTGCATCAAACACCAACAGGACCCAGTTAACACATAGCTTCTAGCCTGGCATATGAACACACGTATTTAGCTTTCAGTTTATAGTTGTTCATTCTTACTGTTGTTTGTCATGAAGCAGAAAGTTCAAATCAGGTTAAAATGAACAAATGCAGATAAGTTTATGGAATAGAAAAATTGGCTGGTGTATATTATAATGTAGGAGTTAAAATATATTGAAATTCTGTCGAACTATGTTTAAAGAAAAAGAGAAAGCATCCACTCTTAAATTACTCTTTTTTTTTTTCTTCAAAAGTCTTATGATGTGGAGATTATAGGCCAAAAAAACATTGTCAAATTTAAATTGGCAGTTTTTTTGGGGGGGGGGGCAATTGAGCTCACTCTGGGAACCAGACTGGCTCAATAAATGATCCTTGACCTTGAAGTGTGAAACCAAAACACAGCCAGAAATAAAATTTTCATGGAGGACTGAGCAAATTTACACATTAGCTGCACTTTTACATCTAACAAAAGAAAGTTCCGGTGAAAATGTCCTAAAATTACTTGCAATTAAAGTGTTGCTTAAATAATTTAATTAAGTCTTCATTATGAGAGGCATATCATAGCAAAAGTAAAGCTTGTCACTTACGCTATTGTCACTGGACCCTGACACGGGGTAGACCGTCCAGCCGAGCTCCGCTGTGGCTGTAGTGGAGTCCATGAGTGTCTCTGTGGAAAGAAGTAAGGAGAGACGGTGGTCAGATAATCTCCTGACAACATGAAAACGTTGCTGCGGTTCAGTGGAAACCACTTGAGTCATACAAACATTTTGAGAGGAAGAGTATATGTTTGCTCTATAAAATGTCAGAAAACAGAGTCACGTCCATTGAGAAACTCCAGCGCCTAATGTGACGGCCTTATCTTTTGTCCAGCCAACAGCTGAGAACTCAAATTCAAAACGTAAAATGAAAAAAAGAAGAAAAAAAAGCACAGCAATAACAATAACAAAATCAAATTTTCATAAAAAAATTTAGGTACAGAATATAAGCAAAGAGACATCATATTTGTGGTTTTAAAAGGGTTTCTTGTCATCTTTCATTTGTTCGGTATCTGCAGATTCAGACCCATTTTGGTCACTAAATTTTGACTGATTTTAATAAATCTTATTTATTAAGTAAAATGCCGGTTCCAGTGACAGAATTCCTGGCTTTTTTGTTGTTTAATATAACTTTAAACCATTTTTTTTTTTATTATTCTAAACTGTTGGTCAGATGAAATTAGCAATTTTAAGATTTCACCTTGAGCTCAGAAAAGTTTCAAAGTGACAATTCTCACTATTGTCTGACCTTTTCTTTCACAGACAACTCATCAAAAACAACACTGGCAATGTAATCAATAACAGGAATACAAAAGCTGCAGGCCCACAATATAGACCCATATTGATCAACGTGTGCTCCCTCCAACTCATCACACACAGCAGCTTGGTCAGTGGCCTTAAGCTTCAAACTACGATGCTCCAGTGTCTCTAGTTCACATTTTATTTAATCTTAACGTTGTCAAATTGTCAATTGTTTTTTTAAGGTTTAGGCAGCAAGTGACGCAGGAGGGGTAACTACAGTGTCAAACATCATAGAGCCACTGACCAGGCTGCAGTATGTGACATAGTGAGAACGGGCTGCATTGATTCATCCAGTTGAGATACAGATTGATTGCTAGTTTGACTGCTATTGGTTTCGTAGGAGGTCAGTCACATCCCGGCCAGCAGAACTAAGTCATCATCCGTTTGACTTGACGGGGCTGGAAAAGCAAATCTCCACGGTACAGACGAGGGGCCACCCTATATGCCATGGATTAGCTGGTGGAAAGAAACACCTCCGGTAATTGGGGTCAAAGAAAATGTGCCTCCTGTCTGTCATGAGGTCCTCTGTGGCACACATTCCACCAGTCTGACCCAAATGTCTGTCATACGCTCACTGAACCCTTCACACTGTCACCTTCTTTCACTCTTCTTCTCACCCTCTGTCCCCCATACCCTCATGCCCTGTTTTCATTTCATGACTTCATCTCAGCTCTGCGTCTTTCTGAAGGTAACAGAGGGCAGGCCTAATGAATTTCTCCTGCTGATTAGACAGGCTGTGTCAGTGCTGTAGTACTCTGGTGTTGAGCTGCAGCAGATGGAGAGAGCCTTCATCAGGTTGGCGGCGTCAGCTGCAATACCAAAATGCCACAGAGGGATTCAGAGACCCCCTCCACAAACACGGCCACTAAGCTTAGCATGAGTCACAGCCAGCGAATGTAATACAGGACTGGTGAACAGTTGCATGGTGCTCTGGCTTTTCATTAACATTGTGATATGATTGAATCGGTGCTAATAGTGTGGGTTAATTAAAAGTAGATCCAAGTGAAGAAAAAAAAAAACAGAGCCCCTGAAATCAGATAAAAGTTACCAGGTAATGAGGGATGGAAATCAAAGGCTCTGAAGTAACATCGCACAGGATTTTGTGTAACCCTCACTGTGTATGCAGATCTGTACCAGCATGCAGGATATTTCCGAGACTTCCAGTTGTTTCATAACCCTGGATTTCCTCTGATTCATATTCCAGCAAAAGCCACAGCTTTTAATTAACAGGCTCCACACGCATCGGTTTATTTCAGTGCCTTCTGCTGACTTTCTGCGTCTCACCAGTACTCACAAGGCATAATACCAGATTTCACATCCTATTCAGTTATCACAAAGCCCAAATCGTATAATTAGGCAGATGAGACTGCAATTGAGCAGCTATTGATAACCTTGTGTGTGACTCAGAGCCGAGCAGCCTACATGGGTGTTAGGCAGTGAAATGGTAATTATGCCCCATAATGATAACGATAATTAGTGGAGGAGCAAAGTGAGAATAATGAACCCCCTCTGTGGTGGTTTAAGGAGTGTTGTGGGGGGAACAGGGAACGAATTTCCCCAGGAATGCTAACACCGACCGGGTGACACCCCACCCATCCTTCTCCTCCTCTTTATTTGTAGCCATGCATTCCCTCTGTTTCTATCAGCGTTCTCTTCGTTCTCTCAATAACCCTCCCTTCACTGCTTCTTCTGTTTCACTCCTCCATCTCTCGGACATGCCGGCTTACCCTCCCTTCCCCTCTCTTTCATGCTCTGTCTCTCACTCCTGCTATCAGCGGCCTGCACGCTGGACAAGAAGCGCCTCAGCCTGAAAGACTGATCACTTTTCTTCCTCCTGCTGTCCACACTTCAGTCCTGGCAGCCACACCGATTCATTACCTCCCGCGGAGCAGAACAGCACATAGCTCACCACTGTCAGCCACTTCCTCGTTCGTTATCAGTCTGAACCCCCAGCCGTGGCAGAGCATGGCTGCTCAGCAGGACACGTTGGCTATTAATCAGGAGGAGGACAGGGCGCAGAGGTTCTCGTCTGAATCCGACTGCAGGGATCACTTACTTTTGTTTTGTCTTGTGGGCGCTTGTTTATAATGTGAGCACTTGAATTTTGCCACTCATGGGACCGGCAGGACCGACAACATCTGCTGTGTTTGTTGAGTGGCCACGTCGGCACTACATACTGTCCTGTGTGCAATAGACAATACGTCCTAGGTTGATACAGAACCGCAGATGTAATCAATCTTTGTATTCTACTGTTTCTGCCTGAACGAAGACCCTGTGAGATTAAAACTAAGTAGCATTTTAAGTCAATGTGAAACTAAAAAGTATTGGGCTGTGAACTGTGTTTTTTCTGGAGGACTTGCAAAAAGTATTTTTCATTTTCTGACTGTGAGTATTTTTTATTTGTTTTGCAACTGTTTTTTTTAAGGACAGCTATTAGACAGGCAGAAAAGTGGGGTCAGGGAGAGAGTTTAGTTAAAAAAAACGAAAAACACACGTATTGCAAAAGCACCACTAAAAGAAAATAGTAAAATCATACCATATTTGCTTTATAAGAAATGCTTGATCAGCAACATATTAGCATTTCCTCTCCGTGTCATTAACTTTCTATTCGTTTTCTGAGTATTTTATCAGCTGGCTCAAACGAAAGACAACTTTTCTACTGCAGCTGTGGCAATCAGTGTCTCTTTGTATCTAGTTTCCTCTTTCCAAGAACTTCTGGTGTTTTGTAGTAGTCCATTAAAAAGGATGACTCTTACTTTTTACCCATGACTTATTAAATAAAGTCTGTGTGGTGCTGTGTAACCCTGTTTGGAGTATAATGGATTTCAACACCAGAACTGGCTGTTCAAGAGGATGCGTCCAGTGCTCTTAGATCTGATGACAAATTGCAAACTCTCCATTTCCCACTTAGAGCGCTGTTTGTCTTTGCATTATTTGTGTGGAAAAGGAGAGTTATGACTAAAAATGTTTTAACTGTTGGAGCTCACAGGAAAATGTCCTCTGCGCTGGTCGAGCAAGGCAGCAGTACCACTTCACTGTCGAAGAAATGTTTTAAAATATTAAACATTAATGCCAAACCTTTAATATATTTTCTATGATTACAGAGAATATTAACAATATAACAGTAAATAATTAAAGCTTGGGTGTCTTTTTGTCTTTTTTTAAACTTGATACCCTCGACTGTGGAGGGGCCATGAATATGCAATGAGACCTAGGAGTCTAAGAAAAGCCTACTAGGCTGAGAGTGCTTCCTCCAACACTTCCTGAGACTAAGGAGAGAGTTTAGTGCTGATCTGAGAGAGAGCTCTCCAGTGAGAGGCTCTGTGAAGTGACAGGCTGGGGGAGAGGAGGAGGGGGGTGGGCCGTGGTACTACAACAACACTCTTCTTCTCTGAGAGGGGTCAATGCTGCATCTCAGCTTTCTAAAGAAAGCAACAGCATTTTCAATGAGGGATACAGAGAAGAGCTGTTCACAGAAAAGACATCTCAGCTCAAACAACCACAGCGAGAAAGAAAATAAGCATTTTACACAAAGACTTCAGACAGGAAGTTATCTACAAGCTATTGTGTTGCTGAATTAATAAATGAAAGCAACACGGGATATTGAGAGCATCTTCATATTAACATGCTGCTGGATTTAAAATCTATTCATTCTTTTAGTTTCTCTGCAAAAGCCACTGTTTGCTCACGGTTATGTTTTTCCTTTTTCCTGCCAGTTGGTTTCTCAACGTTTGCAGTTGGTTTACGATGGTAACCGACCATACATGCTTTATGTCCAAAGGGCATGGAGATCAGGTTTTGACAGATGGATGGCCAATTAGTCAGAGCAAATAGACAGATTTCTGCAGCCTGAGTGATGGATGGAAACCGTCTCTAATGCCATGACTAATCCGTCAACTACACCTTTTCCCCAGGCAGGGAACGCACCACGTGCAGTTTCCCAAACAAAGACACATTTACTTTTTTGTTTTTCTATCAGAAGCACGTACATGCTGCTGCATTCCTGAATGTTGCCATATTGTTAAATGGTTGACTTGAGATATTTCTCTTTGGCTCTTTTTTTATGAAGTATCTAATTTGACTGACAAATTGCTTTGCAACTTATTGCATCACTATTGAGTAAAAACCCTGCATATAAATGACTTTGACATGGTGGTTCAAACCAGAATCAAAGAGAATATACCGATTTTCTAACAAACTAGCCTATATTTAGGGCCTACAGTTTAATGAGGGTATTTTGAAGAAGCAATTGACCTCCAAAACAGCATGAAGCAGCTTAGAGGCATGGCTTCTTTTTTATCTTTCTCAACAGCAGAACTGTAGCCTCTGCTCTCTATGGAACAAATCCCTCAACATTCAATTTTATATCGACATAAACCACATATGGTGCTTTCCACTGCTGAGATAATGTCAGCTAACAGGGCTAAAAAGCAGCTAAACATTCTCCCCATAAAAGCCACGCTGGGTAAAGTTCAGTTTAACTGCTGGTAGAGGCGGTGTGTGCATTTACTTGCATTTCACCAAACACCTGAAACCATAGTATTTGATGGCAAATGTGGGAAGATTGTGGTTTGCAGTACAGTTGCAGAGTAACATGAGCAAGCTGTTCATTATGCTAAAAACAGAACTCTATATAGTGGACCCGGCACGGAAATCTGCCCAGCTTAAGGGGCAAGGCAATGATATACCCCTGAGGGAGCCGGTGCAAGTGCAGAGATGTGATTCATAGTTTTAATGATGGACAGGACTACTGTATGGCCTGTTGGAAAGAATAACAGTCTGTTTCATTCAGAGGGAAGAAAAGGATGGAGCCCCTGGTCCAGAGAAACTTAGCTCAACTTATCTGTCAGCACAAGCTGGGCCCATTAAGGTACAGTAGAGCTCCCAGCACTGTCACATAACAGCATGTCCCTGTGTGTTAAATGAATTCTTAATCCCACTTTTACAATGAAACAGGGGCTTTGTGGACCATGTGGCACCGGCCCAAACCCAAGAAGCTTGGCTTTTTTTCTTTGAGAGTCAAAGGAAGGCTGGCATGCAGCCCTGGGTATCCAAGGTGCTACCTGGTGTGTCATTGGTGAGACATCACTCTGTCAGGGAGATTTATGTGCTGTGGTGGTTATTGTTGAGTCCTGAAAAGGCAGGTTTGGAGTTGGTATGATGATGTAGGTGTTTCTAGGAGCGATGAGGCAGGGCTCAAAGTTCAGCCCCACCTCATCAAGGCTGCAGACTGGTGTGTTTTCCAAGGCAAAGGAAGATGATGGGAGAGGAAGCTGGCTCGTTGATTTTGGCACAGGACGGCGCAGTGTGAAATATGGTACCACACACACAAACACTAACACACAGTAAGTAGAGTACTCTCTCAAAGCACAAACTGTTGACAGAATGATACAGCATGGCGTTCCCAGGGGCCTCAAGCAGGATGTACGACAGTAATCCTTACACAGGCGAGCTGTGTTATCAGTCAGTGCAACTTAACTTGTCATCGAGGCCAAGGGGCAATACCCTAAAACAAATGCAAGACAGGCAAAAACTGCAACTTGATGTATGACTGAAAAACTGTCCTCCAATCAGCTATAAATGCCTTTAAAGGATAAATTCACCCAAAAATGGAAATCAAGTCATTATCTATCAACCCCCATGCAGATGAAAAGTTGGGTTAAGTTTTGCAGTCCACGAAACATATCTGAGCTTCACAGCAAAGGCGAACTCCAGCCTTCTCCAAAACAACTCAAAAAGAAGTCAAATGGCTTCAAACAGCTTGTCTGGTTCAATCCAACTCTCTACAAGCTCCGAGATCCCACATTAATTTGAAGAGACATTTACACCCTCGATGCGCAGCTGAACTTGTGCACCCCAGTCAGATAGGGGCGATGCTTTTAGCTTTGCAGATTTTGGCTTAAAAATTGTGTAAATAACATCTCAGGGCTTCAGGATCCCAAATTGACTTGAAAAGAATTTATTTACACTATTATTTAAGCCAAAATCTTCACCGCAGCTGCAAAGCTAAAAGCATTAGCGCTCACTTTATCTGAAGTGGGTGCACAAGTTCAACTGCACGGAGATTTGGATTAAGCCAAGCGTACTGTATCGAGCCACTTTTATGTTGTTGGGGTTTTTCTTTTGTTTTTCCTACTTTAAAAACAAGTATCCACCTACAGCAGTTGTTTAGGAGAATGCTGTTTTGCTGTGAAGCTCCAGAAATGTTTTATGGACTGCAAAAATTTACCCGACTTTCCATGAGCATTGGGGTTATTGGACAATATATAAACCAGTGTATATATTTTGCTTTTATGTTCGAAAAGGTGGGGGTACGTTGTGTCACAGTATACTAAAGTACTAGACATTTTTGTATTCGTAACATCAGATAGTCTTTTTTTAATTAGAGTATCTCCTTTAGCGTGTGTCTCAGTTGTCTTAAAATAAACCCTGAGAATCTAGAGATCACCTTTTTGTGATTTGAAGGCTCTTCTAAAACAAAAAATGGCAGAAACAGTTAGTTTCCGACAATCCATTACTTCATGGAAGGCCGTAAGTTATTTTTCAGAACTGTCACTGTCTTATCTCACCTACGATTACAACACCCCATTGTCATGCCAATCATCTGAAAGTATAGCTTTTCTTTCCATACGTCGAGATGTGTTTTTGCCATTAACGGCACCTGTAGGTGTATCATTAGTGTAGTTTCACCATTAAAATGAAGTTAGTTCTGAGTGACACCATATTTCATGGTGGAGAGACATCAATGTAAGCAATAAATTTGCGAGAGGGAACCGTCACCTGGCCAATCATAAGCTGTGTGAATGAAACCTGGCCAATAACACAGACTGCAGGATTTATAAGTACGCTTTCCATATTTTCCCAATCCCTGACAACCCACTGAGACCTGTTTAACAGATCAGTACATTTTAAATTCTGCAGTGGAAAATTCTGTAAAAGTGGGTCCCACATTTTTATAAGCAGCAGCTGAAGAGAACATGCGTATGATTCAAAAAAGTGCCCCGCACAAGTGACATTCATCTACCCATGCAATCACTTTAAGTGCTGCATGAGCACTGTGATGTTCATCTACGAGTGGAAATACCTGCAGCAAAGTTAGACAGGGATGTACAAATCACTTTTCATCAAAGTGACAGCTTTTCAAATACCACTACTAATTGACTTGATGGAAATGATCATCGCAAGCCACCCACGCCTTGCCTACGAGCCATTAGTTAAAAGTGGATGATTAAAAAATGTACACAGTTCATGCACGCACACGAAGGAACCGGTTTATTTCACGGATGTGTGGTCCGCGGATTCACATGAGGAATTTCTCTCTCTTACTCATCTTTCTCATTTTCTTAGAGTCTTTCTCTCTCCCTCCCTGGTCCTTGATTAGACTGTGCAGGTAATCACACAGCTACAGGCAGTTAGAGCAGTACGACCATGATACGCTTGTATAAGCCCAAAAGACAAGATGTTCCCCCCAGCTTAAATTCAACTGGAACTGTGGGAGCGAAGGGACCCATTTCCCCTCCTAATTTGTCCTACATGAGATGATGCCTGTGGTAGTCAAGGGAGCAACTATCTCCATGCCAACAGTTTTGATTGGCAGTTCTGGCAAATGTGGTTTACTTCAGGAGGTGGGTGAAAAATGTGAAGCAGATGTAATGCAAGAAAAAGCACTTTAAATATGAATAAAGTGAAGACTGCAAGGTACCATTCTGTTGTTTTTTCATTCCCACAAGAGTTCGACTTTGGTGTGTGTGTGCGTCTGCGCGCGTGTGTGTGTGTACGAGAAAGATGGGTCCCTGTTTTTATTGTGACGGCCTGTCCTTGTTTGGCTGATAAAAGGATTCATCCTCTATCTGATATCTAGTCAACTACATCCTCCTACATGATGTGTGCCAAGTCAAGTCATTAAAGTCTGACAAACAAATCTAGTTTATGACCTATTCTACATCCTTTTAAAGAGCCTTTCATCCTCTGCAAGATCCTTTAAAACCTGCTGTAAATTCCTGTGCAGAGGCCCTGGGTTCTTGTCTGTTGAAGTTTGGTGATAAGGCCGAACTCTTGACCTGCAAGCACCGTAGATTCCCGGCTTTGGTCGGACATTAAATAACATCAATGACCAATACGTCCAGCAGTGTGCACTGCAGACAGCGAATTTTCTACCTGTTCACTAATGGCAACAAAGCCTATAATTGTAAATGTATAGGACAAGGCTGTGTGTAGCTTACTGTTCTGGATACTAGATCTTCACGTATACATTTATTTTGTGTTGGAGACCTCAAACTAGGAAAGAAATGTAATCCTATCAAGCATATTTGTTCATGTGGTTTTGCTGTTTTCCAAGAAAAATCATAAATATTATAACTGGAGATATTCTCAACCACAATACCCCAAATACACCCGGGATTGTTTCAGTAAACGTTGAATTGTGAGTGTAGAAAATTTTTGTTGGAATACGAATAGTGACAGCCAGACATGAAGCCCGCTATTTCCTGACAAATCAGTGAACCAATATACTGCACAAGTTGGACTCAAATGGAGAAACATTGGCCTGAAAAGAAACTAAATAATATAAATGTCGCTGTTTTCAAGCCATTTAAAGCTTGAATTTCAGTTTCACTATCTGAACCAGATTTGCACATTTAGTTGTATTTAAGCTCCTTCAGTTGCTTCATTTGAGACACATTAAAACTGTTCAAAGATTTACCAACACCCTGCTGCTGCAAACGACAACTGACGCCAGCAGCTTCTGCTTGACAAATTAGTTTTGCATGCCATCAAATATCAAACGAAAGTGTCTCAAAAACACCTCACACGCAATGCTTTCTTTTCTTTTTTTTTACTCAGATTTGGTTTCTGGGTCAAGTGCTAGGGGAGAGAGCAAAAAGATCTTTAGACTTCCCTGTGTTTAATGATAAATGTGACTCATCTGGAGCTGTAAATGTTTTACGAAATCTAAATAAATGAGTAGCTGTTTTTTTTTTCTTTCTGCAAAACTGTTTGTCTCAGGCTAAGTTATGATTACGAGCAATCAAGGATGCAAACAAGGAACCCTCACCGTACTCGTGAAGACATTTTGTTCCCAAATAATCAGCTTTGAATTTACAGCAACTACAGTGATGATGTCTGGAAACACAGCACAACTTTTAATTAGTTCCAGTAATACATGAGGTGTCTCTTGTCTACCTTTTAATTGCTCATGTACTAGCATGAACTGCCTAGTGATCTTTCCCCATAACCACACTCACATGCTATGACACATTCCTATTCATACACACGTCATTGTGTTGGCAGACTATAATGGAGTCCATTTACTGTTAACCGTGTGACTGTATATATGTAGCATTGCCTGGAGTTAAACTGATACTTTGTTCAACAGCAGGGACTGGCAACCTTAGACACTTGAAGGACTATATTGTGTATTTATGTAGTCTGCCCATATCATGCTATCATCACGCTATTGTGATACTGTAAGCATGGTGATATATTGAACTCATTTAAATCTACTTTTAGGAAAACTGTCATACCAGTATAAAGACTATACAACATTGTTCAAAAAGTTTACTTTTGTTATGCAATCAGAAAAATGGGATCTGCATTTGTATTTATCACAGTATTGTAATATCCAGCATCATAGTACTTCTTGCAATCTGAGCAAAGGAATCGACATTTGCTGAGATCAGCAAAGAGGAAAGAAATCATTCATGATAATGCAGAAGTACCGTTATTTTGAATAAAGTTTAGAAGATGCACGCAAATGTGGGGAAATATGCTAGATTATCATCTTTTCTTTTACTTTTACTCTAAACATGCTTGAAAAAATCAGCATTTGCAATCATGTTATTTTTATGCGATTACTATGGTGATACACTGAAGACTTCCATGCGTGTTCAAGCACATCTGCAGTGTGAACTGGCATCAACTGTATTTATCTATCCCAGGCTTTCATCACTAATGTTATCATACGAGCATTGAACAAAGGAAAACGCCCTTGGCTTGGAATATATTCAATTCAATTAAACTAGCAGTGCATTTGATTGGAAACGCCTCCATAGTAAGACACCTTGGAATAAACAAACAGATCAAATGGCCTCTGTGTTAAGAAACTGACATCCCTGAATAATTCTTGTTAGTCATTGAACCATACCTCCCTACAAGCCACTTTTTTCCTCTCTGGTAATCACTAGTTTTCTGCTCTGTTCCCAGGTACAACATTTCCTGCCTATGTGTCATGCAGAGGAATTCGAACAGTGTTATTGATGTGTGAGCGCATCACAGGGTCAAACTAGGAGAGTTGATCTCTTGCCAGTCGATGCCGCCTGTCTGCCAAGAAAGTCATCAGATCAGACTTGTTTCTGTCTGAGCAGATATCGCAGCCCCCCAGCCCTCCTCCCCCCACGGCACACACACAAACACACACACAGCAGCCCTTCCACCTCCTAGGCCTCCTGCTAGTTAATCAATGGCATGATGTACTTAGCCAACATATTTTCTCACTTCTCCTTCGCATGATGTTCAAGGCAGAATAATACTTAAGACAAGAGGCCTTAAATTATGTATGCACATTAAAAAGCTGGGAGGTAGGTGTGAAAAAGGGGAGATACTGTATGCGGTTGAACAACTTGCAATAAAATATTGCCGTTACGGATGAGATGGTATTATCATCTGAAAGAGGGAGGCTAGATGTAAGGGTGTAATAACGTGTATTAATGGGTATCTTTATGTGTGTTTTACAATGCCTGCAGTCATGGAGGAATGGTAAAAGTGGAGTAATGATTTATTCTCACTTAGCTGAGAACGGTAGACACCGTGTCTGGACTCCTCTTTTCCTAATTTATCTCTCCTTCTCTTCTCTCCCCCACCTGCTTTCAGTGTTCTCTCTCTCCTCTTTTATCCTTCCTCTTCCCTTCTTGGCTCACAACACCTCCACTCCCACTGGCGCTCTGACCCACTGATCTCACCCAGCAGAGAAAATCGTACCATATATACCCATCCCAGGTTTAAAAGAGTCTTCATCTCCGCACCACATGTCCGTAACTTAGATGTGTTCAGCCTTAGAGGCTTGAAACAAAGTTAGCCGGCTAGTAGTCTTGCATAGCCAGACCCATCTTCACAGCACTGTCAGAGCTGGAGAAAGGTCTGGCTGCACCAATCTCATCCTGGTTTAGGGCAAAAAAAAAGCACTCTGGCTTGTTTGCATGCCTTTCAACCAATCAACAATCATCTTGGGCGGATGCAGCGACGGTGCCCCTACAAAACAATTTTGGGGGAAAATGGCTAAATCCCTGCAAAAGAATAGGTAACAGGTGCTAGCCTGTTTATGTTCGTACCGTCAGTAAAAAGGTGTTAGTGTTAAACAGTTAGAGTAACTTGACCACACATTTAACAGAAGAACTAGTTGGAAGGATCACACGGGAGGTAAGGCATATTGGTAGATTCCAGGCCTGTGAGCTAGCTCCTCTCCCTCTCGGGGTCGTGACCCCCTGGAGGTCTATAAAGCAGAGAATGGGAGGCAGTGGAAGGCAGTACCTCAGCCACATGCCTGCTGCACTACTGGGACCATTACTGCATGCAATCACACGGACACACAGCGACAAGGCCTCGGAATATCACAAATATCACTTACAGTACAGGCACCCCTAAAGCCCTGGCAATCAACATCCTCTTAATCACCGACTGCACGGCACAATGGAAATTGTGTTGGCCGACCATTAAGGCACCTTATGGACCCTCTGTTAGTCAAACTAACATAAACTGGGAGATATTGGATACCAGTGGAGCACAAACAGAGAGCTAATGGTTTCATGGTGGTCAGCTGTGAATGAGTGGAGGACAGAAACCAAATGAGAGTGGGGAGAGAAAAGAGGAAAGAGAAAGGAAAGACAGAGCAGACTTAAGTAGCACAGGACAGCACTGCCTCACAGACTCTGTTTATATGAAGAAAAAAAGACGCCAGACTCATTTCCATGACCTGTGTCTGTCCTCACAGCATCAGTGTGTACTCTTCCCCTTAAATCAGGGCCAGCCAGAGCAAATTAAATTTCTTTTTTTTAATTTATAGTCTTCAGGGACAGAACGAGGTCATCTTCCGTTTCATAAAAATGACAACAACTTGAATTACTGAGTGCACAATAAGAACACAATGATACATTTTATGAATAGTTTTGAATTAGAATAATTAACTTGAGTCCTTGTTTAACAAAATCAAAACACCTTTACAAGCAGACTCATCAATATTTTATAGATAGGGCACTGTACTGTGTGTCTTTGAGAGTTTGTAGTGCACACACAAATCTATATTTCCTAAGGGGGAAATATAGACATGTTTGGGGAAGGATCAAGCAGCTAAAAAAAACTTTTGCTTCAATGTGTTGCTCAAGGGTATGTTGGTAAAGACTGAGAATGTGAGAATGTATTTTTAAGAGAGTGTTGGCTAACGCCAGTAAAAATGCTCAGCTAATGATGACCAAGAATGAATAAAGCCTCTAACAACAAATTATCCAACTAGCTAAATAACTACCTGAAGATATCGCTGAAGTTGCCGATTCCTTGTCCTTGGAGGGTTCAACTATCTATGAACGTTGTCTGTAGTCGTGGGACGGGGGACTTGATTTTCAGGCTATCAAACATGGTACACTCTTCAGCCTTTAGATGAATGAAGTGGTTGACCAGGTGTTCCCTCAGGTTAAACATGTTGGCCTGGCCAGCTTTGCATTTTTGCATCGCAAATACAGCAAAAAGTATTGTCTGCATCCAGATTTTAAGAGTGTAACCACACTTTCGGCTAGCGATTTCCTAGCCGAACGTGGTTTCAGGTACCAAAATGTGGCACCAAGTGATTAAACATGAATCGGTTCAGGGCCTAAGTACAAACGTCGTCACCCTTTAAAGTACCCAGTCGTAAGTAATACTCCCCCTATTTCTGTCTAAATGGACAAAGAAATAGTACTAGACGTTGGGAATGAAGAAAGACAGTAAGAACTGAGGAATTCCTAGTTCACCCTGTTTGTCCTTTTTGATCTTACACAACAGATGTCAGAATGTGCCAGATCATCTCTGACTAAACTTAAGGTTCTTGGCTTTTAAAATATGCATTTCCCCTTCTAGCAATCTGTCCTCTGCACTAACAGTCACAACAAGTTGCCTTATGTGGCATTATGTGAGGACCAGGAAGGCGTAGACCAGTCTCAGCCTTTACCCATAAACTCAGATAAATGTTAGCATTACAACCTGCAAGGTAAACAAACAGTGTCTGGCTCAAGTTAAGTCCAGAGATGCTGTGCGGTTTTCTCTGGAATGCCAGAGTCCTTCTTTGCTCTAAAGCAGCCGGCCCTCCGTCTGTTTGTTTTGTGGCCATTACAGCCACTTAGCCTGACAGAGTACTTTGTTTCCCTTATCTCCTGAACAGCTAAAACGCATAAGTGTTTTCAGCGTCTGTTCGACCTTGGGTTTAACTCCTATCACCGTGTTTACTCGTGACACAGATCAAAGACAGATTGCTTTGGAGCGAGCAGTCGTAAAAAGGGACGGCAAACTTCTGTCTGTGGGTGACTTTATGGTTTCATTCCAACGGGGGAAAAGACAAAAGGCATATTTCAGCTGCAAGGGCCACCTCTGACAGGTGAGCACAGGAGGAAGACATCCAAACAGAGCCAGTGGAGAGTAATGGCAGCAGATAGGGAGGAGGGAGGGGAATATTTGTCTGTTTGAGTGATTTGCCTGGCGTGGCTCAAAGTCAGGAAAGCGAAAGACTTGTCAACATACCAGAGCAACTGCTTGTTGCTATGGTAACTGGTCAGCAGGGCGCTGAGGTGTGATGGGCAGCATGTCATTAAGAGTAAGGGATGACTCCATTGCCCTTACTCAACATGGTGTTGTCTTGTAGGAGAAAGGAGGGAATCATGAAAGGAGCTGGTTATCAGAAAGAAGATAAACCTGTTGAGTTACATGATCACAGACAGTGTCTCACTATCCAGGTATTCAAGACTGTAACACCACAGAAATGTTTGATTTCTAAACATTGGCATGTGGGTTGCATTGCAACAGCAACAGCATCTGAGATTTTTCCTCTCTGTTTAGTTCTTGCTGGAGTGTTCAAAACAAAAAGACTCCCAACACGGTCTTCATCCTTTCATAAATCATCTACAGTTTATTAAATCTCATTGGAATGGGTGTGTTTTTCTCTTTTCACCAGAAAACATTTTATCTGATCATCTCTTTAATCAAGAGAGTTATTCAATAACAGCTTCACTTGAAAACGGCCTCATTCCTTGGTTATTACACATTAAGCCTCATAAGAGAGGGGATTTCTGCAACGCCATAACACTGATAGTCAAAGGGGAACGTTTGGAAAATCCGACAGTGTCATGCAAGTTTTGGGTTGAAATATGTGGAGGGGTGTTTCTATGTTCTCTGAAACTACAGGCTGCATGGTCTCCCATGTGTACATGGGGTGCATGAAGGGATTACAGGCGAGCTGTCTAATCTTCAAACAGCTAATTTATTCTTGCCTTGTCATTGGAGGCGGCAGTAATGCTTCCTACGTGCCATTAAACAGAAAAAAGAAAAAGAAGATACACCAACTGGCTAGCTAGCTTCGTCCCATAGTGTGTGGCTGCTAGGGCTGCACGAAATATTGTTTTTAGAATCGACAATGCAATGTGAACATGCGCAACAGTGACATCGCTGGACGTGCGATGTCAAGTGATGCAAATGGACTCAACACGTCCTACTTTTACTTCTTGATACAAAAGGAAAACTTGCACGGTTCTCATTTTTGATGACTAATTACAAGATAACTCTGTCTGATGTAGAATAATTTACTCGATACACAGAGTTTGTTGTTAATGAGTGACATGAATGTTTTGCATGCACTGCCAGTGTATGCGGGGGTGCTCTTTGGTCAGTGGAGGGGAGATATGCCGGGTTTCGTCAGCATCAGATCACTGTAAAGTCTGCGTCATTGTAGCCAGCTCGTGGTAAAGCATAGGCCTCTGGAGTCTATGTCAGGAGGAGAAATAATGATGGATGGAGTTTCTCCAGGAGTTGCCCGTCTTAGTGGAGCTGTTTGTGTTGTTGTTTGTGAGCATCAGCAGTAAAACCTGGAGCAGAATTTTGACTCTTTTGTGGTTGTGATCTTGATTGAAACTGATCTGTTTTGGGGTTGTGGGGAAAACAAAACTGACTTATTCCCAAGTGAATTGAACTCTGGGTCCAGTCTTTCACATGTTCACATCCACACCCAATAGACATTGTGATAATATCTTGAATTCCTATGGCCAGTATAATCGTGTATTGAAAATCTGTTCTCGTGACAGCTCTGGTTCAAACGTAACTTTTATGTTATGTTTGATATGATGGGTCAACAGAGAAATGTACTTTGTGGATCTTGAATTCAGTCTTAATTGCCATTTGTGTGTTTGTGTGTGGAGGAGGAGATGGGGTCTGTGTATGCATTCCTGTCTTTTCATTTTGAAAACCCTTTTAATGGGATCTAACAAAGCCTCTTGATAGAAAGGCATCAACAGGTGGCAGCGAGGAACACTGGAGACAGGCACAAAAGTGAAACATTAATGCTGCCAGGAGAGTCCTGAAAACCAAAAGTACAAGAGCAGACGTGGGAACGGAGAGGAACAAAATGAGAGATAGATAGATAGATAGATAGATAGATAGATAGATAGATAGATAGATAGATAGATAGATAGATAAAGACATAGATGGATAGACAGAGTGAGCCAGCAGAAGCACAGTGGGACTGATTCACAGGCGTGGTGAACACTTGGCATGCTAATCAAGCCTGTATGTGGTTGCAGGCAGGGTGAGAAGCGGGTGTACGAGGTTGCTTCACAGGCAGTCATTTGCCAGCATTCAGCTCCCATCAATATCAGGGCCGATTAATGAGGGGCTAGAGGGGAGAGCAGGGAGAGGGCAGCGAGGACTGGGGGGGCAACGGCCAGGTGTCGGAGGAGGCACAGAATGGGAATAAAGAGGGCGCGGGCAGTGATCCGCGAGGAATTCCAGCCGAGCGGCAACAAGACGTTGGTGGGGGCTGTTAGTTGTGCACTGCAAAAAATGTCCATTAAAAAGCTGCACTTGGTTTACTCGCTTACTTTTTTTTTTAACACTCATCCTATCAGAGAAAATGATTAAATAAAGCTGTTACACAAAAATAAACCAAACTTTAACCGAGACAACAAAGAATTAACTTTCATCAATAAAATGTTGTACTGTACAAAAAAAACACTATAAACGATCTCCTCGAGAGTGGTGAGTGAGAACTTGTTTGAGCAAAGTGATCACAGACTGGCTGGGTTGGTAAAAGTATCGTGCTATGACATCATGTTACATGATATCTGGGTATTGAAGGTCGGATTTTGGGGGACTGTGAACCTGTGAGATTGCCAGGTGCAGCTTAAACAAGTCAATCAATCAAGTACTTTCACCATTTTCTGAACCGCAAGGCTAAAATAAAACTTGAGTTTAAAAGGTTTTTTTCTCGTTTCTGGTATATTTTTGACAACAATTTTATAAAGTCAAACAATGTACCCAGCAGAACAGTTCACTTCTTCAGATAAAATGACACGTAATTCAAGCAAACCTTTCTGAAAACAATGATTTCCTTTTGAACTGATGAAAACTCTGGTTGTGAAGAGTTAGTTTTTCATTTGTTCAAGGAAAAAAAAGGACGCATGAGTCAGTATTGAATTACGTGACTTATTGCGTTTTTCTTTTTTTTTTTTGCAGTGTGGCAGATAGAAAGACATGAGGAGGATAAAAGAAGGGGAAGTAAGGCTTGATGTGCGTGTATTTGAGTGTCTCTGTGTGAGGCCCTTTAATGTTTTGGGACGGAGGTTTAAAGGCTAAAATCATGTTTCGACCTTGAATGGTGCTCCTCCCCCGGAGGAAAAGGTCTCAGTATAGATGACAAAGGGTCGTGTTCTTTTAGGCATCTGCGAGCCCGAGGTTGTGTTTTATTGTCGGTCGTGCCTGTTGTGCATGTGGGTGGCCGTGCGTGCACTTAAGAGTTATGGACGGCCTGTGCACAAGTGTGTATACATATAGGTGTACGCATGAGTGACTGTATGTGTGTTTAGAGCATGGCTGTTGAGTTGATGTGTGTCTGCCTGTGTGTGTGTTGGCACAACAGAAAGGCATTAGTGCATAGTGGTTTAGCATGTGTGTGAGAGAGAACTGTGGGCCCAGGGGAGCAGGGATTTCGGGGGGACCGCGAGGGGGAGGGCAGCCCCAGAGTCCCCCTCCTTTCGTGCAATGACTCGCCAGGTCATGTGACCACTGGTTCTCACAGGGGCACTGGGCAGTCAGAAACAAGAGGGCAGCGTGTTAGGGCCGCATGCCTGTTTCATTGTTTGTGTGGGGTGCCTCACTGCTGAATGCAGACGAATCAATCCTGAAACATCAGCATCACCCACCAAGCACAAACTGGACTGGACGAGGCAGGACAGAGGCAGTACTGTGCTGGCTCGTCTCTGGGAACGGATTCAACAGCAGCCGAGAGTATTACCTCCTCATTTATCTGTCTGTGTGCCTCCTCTGTCTCAGGCTCTTCATTTGTCTGTTTTCTCATGGCAGAGAGAGAAAGGAGAGTATGTCTCCCTCTTTCTCTCTTTGTCCAGCTCGACAGTTCTCCATTTGCTCTAGCAGGTTGTAAATCAAACAACAACTAAAGGTACTGCATGCATGAATCCCGAATGGGAGTGTAGAAATACTGAGTGTTAATTTGATATCCTCCGATTACATCTCTGGTCTGACGCCTAGCATTTGAATTCCTTCCGTGACAAAGTGCTAGAAAGCGAGAGAGTAGTATATCAAGACGTACAGTTTTACCCAGGGTAGCATAAAATCGTGTGATATGTGTTACTAAAGGTAAATGTTAACAAAGCAGACTGACTGCAGAAACACACAGATTTAAAAGCCACTAGGCAGGATAGCAGCTGGACAGGAAATGCTCACATATACTTAAGCCTCAGAGCTTCATTGGAATCAGGATATCAGTGTCTTGCTCTGCAGGGCAATGAGGTGATATAAGTAAAGGATTAATGTCACTCATTTACTCTCAAAGCCACACAGCCATCAGGGATCCAAACTAGAGACACACCACGGCCATGTCTCCGACCAAATTGGCTTACTGAATTGAGCGTGTATTCTGTAAATAATACTACATTTGAGAAGCCAAAGAATAATTTGAACCTTTAACTCTGAGACACACTCAACCAGCCAAACCAGTGACGGCAAAGTCTTTCATATTTCCAATCACCGCAAGCTATAGATATGACAGATCGGCCGAGATAGCCTCATAAGTCCCGACACTGGCTCCTGATTTCTCCGGAGAGCTGCCGGATTGTGTTGGTGGTTATCGCAAGGTCAGCTTCAACCATCAACTAAATTAAACAAAATAAATAGGGGGATTCTGGCACAACTCCTCTGGAAATAAATGCCACCGCAGCAGTGAGAAAAACGGCATGACACAAAGGTCGCCTTGATTTCTAGACAGCTCAATGATTCCCAAAGGGTGGGGACTGGTACTGGGACTGGGACTGGGCCTGGCGAGGACAGTGTTGACTGGTGGAGGGAGGGAGGGACTGACTGCGCGACTCCAACAAGTCGTCTGTGGAACCGGGTGCCTCTTTCTCCCCAATGACCTGAGAGTGTTCGAGGCCCTCGCTGAATAACCAGCCCCATCCGCCACATTCAGACGAGGGCTAAAAGGTTAATTGAACCTCTGTGCTGTGCCTTCCTCTGTGTAATTTACTGTGATTAATGCATGGAGGTTACTGTCAGACTCATTTACTAATTGTCCAAAGCAGTACGTAATTAACCACATCTGCAAAAATGTGTCTGGAACTGTACAGGCTCGACAGAACACTAGAGTTGTGTCCGGACAGCTATGTGCCACTGAGTCAGAGTACAACCATTTCAGAACATCAGCTCACTTGTTCAGGATCAACCAATTTTCAGCCTGGCTGGTTATCAGAGCTGGTATTCAGCATTTCTCCAAATATCGGAATCTGTGTTTTGTTTTGTTAGTTTGTTTGTTTGTTTTGTTGTTGTTGTACTTGCCAATAAAATAAATGATTAAGGTCACCTAGTAGCTGCACTATTTATCAAAATATAATCAAAATCATAATATCCAAATCCAAAGGTATAATGTGTGACAAAGCAGCATTATACTGAATAGGGGCGTCACGAATTCTATCTTAAATCGAAAAATTTGATCGAAATTCGCCTTCAATTTCGACAACTGAAATCAAATGCGGTATGGATGATCCTCAATCCACAGCAAAGGATAATTGCACCCACAGGGACTTCATGGTGTGTTAAAGTGCACCTCATAAAAATGTAAATGACAGTTGTCAGGGCAGAAAAGTCTACGTCTAGCGATAGCATAGCTGTCAGTGCTGAAAAAATGTTTAAATTGAAAATGTAATCAAATTGTAACCTTAAAATCGAAAGTACTGCATTGCCACAGTGGTTCCCGGTCTACAAATCTTGTACTCCAGATGTAAGAAAACATGTTTGTTTGGTTAAAAAAAAAGACTTATAATTGTGTCATATCACAGTTGCAGCATCTGTCAAAATGACCGCAATGTGTTTTTTTTGGCCATATATCGTGTAGCCCTTGTATCAATGTTGATAAAAACATACAGGTCAATCCCTATTATTCACTACAATTGCTGATGAGCTCTGAAAGATAAAAATCTGCCTCAGTTCAATCTGCTGCTGTCTATTTAATTCTTTCACACTGCTTTGTTTGGAATTTTTGAGGACAAAGGCTCTCCTCCACCAAGAGTTGCTCATTCTGAGAAAGTCTTCAGAGAATTAGCACTTCGTCACAGCGAGGCCCCCTCGCAAAAGTTTCCACCTGAAACTACTGACTGGTCTGACATGCAAAACTTTACATCAAGAGAAAAGCTGAAGTCAAAGAGATCACAGTGTACTCTCTTATATTGTCTTCCTGACTAACAAAGTGATATCCAGGGTAAACTTTTCAAGTTTCCTTTTTTCTCCTGTCAGCCTCAGCCCGTCTGGCTCTGTTCCCTTTGTCAATTATTCGTGGAGATCCTTTTTGCCAGACTGTCAGACAGCTCTTGTATGCAAAGCATGGGGCTCTCTGAAGTGAGAGTGCCATGTAGGTAGCTAAAGCACTGCTTGTGTTATCTTTGTTTTGCAATGGAGTCAGTTAGTCAAATGCTTGAAAAGTCACAAGGAACATTTTTGGATTGCTTTCCTCGAGATAGCTGCAAATAAATACCACAAATTACAAATATAATGTCAGTCTATAAGCCTCACCTCTTGAGGCGCTTAAAATTTAATGGAGCCTTCTTTTTTTGATGATATGGATGGCCAAATTCCCCTTACGACATGCTGCCACAGCTTATCTCTTGGAGAGAGTGTGTGCGCGCATTAATTTTCCTGTGTATTCTCCCTGCTGGGGTGTGTGCCTGCATACGTTGACCACATTCTGCCAGCCCAATGCTGTGACCTTGTGTCCCTATGTGTGTGTCTGTGTGTGACTGTGTGTACTCAGTGCTCGGGGTGCCTGGCCCATTCTCTCGCTCTTTCTTGATAATAGGTGTATATACATTTTAAACCTCGGATTACTTGGCCGACTCAGAGGAGGGCTTTCTGTCAGCCTGGTGCATGCAGACAGCCATTACAATACCCTGAAGCTGGGTAAGAAAATCGCTACTGTATGCTTTTCCCCCATTTTTGTGCTGCTAACTTTAGGCGTCTCAACCATCAAGACAGAACCGAGACGAATCTGGAGGATGTAACAGATTTATTTTATCCTCTCTGAGCACAAAAGGATGAAGAAAATAACAATTTAACGAAGGACAATGTGGCCTCTCATTCCCTCAAACACACTCCAAATTTTTGATGAGTACACAAACTGACAATGATTACATTTGCATCAATTAAAAAACACTTTCACCCGTAAGCTTTAATAAGATTTCCAATGTCATGTTTAAACAACAGTCTCTATATTTTCTAAGGGCATCGTTTAGAACTAATTACAGCAAAGTCAAACTTGCCTGCCATTAATTGTTATTTATGAGGCTGAATTAATTTTCAGAAAGTTGTGGGCTACTTTGAAATGCACGCTGACCTTGGCAATAGGACACAGCACAGTAATGCATTCACACCTTTGGCAGATTTTATGCAAACTAACAGCAAACTGAATATTTGATAAGGTTTTTCCTCACCAAGGTTACATGGTTGGAGGTGCTTTTTTTTTGTTTCTTTGTGGATGTTTCTATCCCATCACTACTGAATCTATACTTTTGGGGGAGGGGGAGGTGCCATATAGGACGTTAAATATTCAGTAACCTGATAAAGTCTTGACACATAGGCTGCTTTCAATTTTCTTGGTTGTCACCAGCATCCAGCCTGATGAGTGAAAGTGTGGTCATCTCCTGGGGGAGTGCAGAGGCGAATGAGGGATTGTGGGTCGTAATTAATTTACTGCTAGATTACACTGGATAATGCCCGTATCATTACAAAATTAGGTTGACAGTGATCTTGGTGTAGATAGTGCGAAGCATGTGTCAATACACACTGGAATGAGCATTTGTGTGTTTGTATGTTTATGGAACCTTTTATGGCCCTTGAGACAGTCCTAAGTGGGAGATCGGTGTTTAATTATACACAAGCAGATGTACACACGGGCAAATAGCCTGCATAACTCACTGAAACAAAACAGCTTGAGCATTATGCTGGAGAGCCACTGTTTGTCCCGAGTGTCTTGGGTTGAAAATGAGAAATCTCAAATTAAGAAGCTCTGCTCCACTAGCATCAAAATAAAAGTCATTAAGGAACTATTTCCTCTAAATTAAGAAAGGATTACAGTATGAGGGACATTGCTAACAACAACAATTTCCCCGACTATTAAATGGATAAATATTTAATCTTAAAACGAGTCTGAAAGTAAGAAAAAGTATTGTATATATTGTAAAAGCAAGTTGACACTATTGGAGGACATGACATTTAATTGCAGAATATGACAATACGTAATATAAATGTGTACATTGAACATAATGACTAGAATTTCTGGTGCTGATTAGTGACAGTGATTTTTGACATGATGAAGATGAGTGAAGACCTACCTTTAAGTTTAACTCTGGCCACATGTATCAGAAACGCATTCATTTATTTATTTATTTATTTATTTAAATATTGCAGGATAAACCACTTCAGGAAATCCACTCATGCATAGGGGGATTATGATCTGACCCAGGGAACATTTTCTATTAAAATGTTTTTCATTTAAATTTTAGATTTGAAGGTTTGACTTTGACCAGAATAACCACATACTGCATGCATAAAACACACCAGTGAACCATCTGTCTTCCTTAAATTCTGATTTTATTTTTCTAACTTCTGAAAGTTTGCAATTGTGTAGGAAAGAATAACCAGACTCTCCATTGTCATGGCAGTTATTACTGTTCCTTCCTTCCTTTAGGTTCAATGAAGCAGAATCACGCTCTAAAGGATTCATCCTTTTTGGAAAATTTGCACGTCGGTTGGTCCGCAACATCACAGCCTGTCCCTGCTGCCCAAAAGTTTTCAAGACGAGCCTTCGGAAAATTTGAAAGCATTCCTACATTTTGTCCCCTCTCGCACTCTTTTCCTGTCTTTTGATTTGCAGTTGCACAAAGGCAGTCAAAATGCAAAAATGCTTGACCATTCCACAGGCGTTCTCCCTCTGCATAAACTTCTCGGTCGCCCCTTTGTCCGATTAATACCGCCATGTCTTTCAGCCTCGCCTCCCCCCCCCAAAGCCCCAACCCCACATCGCCATCCCAGACAAGCCTTAGTCCTCATTATACACAGCTTCCACTCTAGTTCCCAAGATTAGGCAAATGAGCTCCCAAGCAGTCTATAGACAGCAACTCGGACCCCACTCCCTTTTCAAAATCAATCCTCACGTTCACCACAAACTAAGAATCATCAGTACTATCTTATTTTGTTATTTCCTTAAACTCGTCTGATTTGATGTAAAACACGATCACAGCAGGTGGCTAATAAAATATAATTTTTTTCTTAAATTCACCATGATGAATCAAGTATGAGCATTCCTATCAATAACAATAGGACATTCTTGAGCAGTGGGGCAAATCCCCTTCACAGCGCACAAACTGAAGGCTCTTGAACAAAACCCATCGCATGTAACGCAAACATAATTGGGCATCAATTGAATCACTTCCTGTCATTTCAAAAGCAGCATGCAGCAATTCATTATTGCTCACTTATTCTTCAGTGAACTCCATCCAGCACTTACTGTAGGAAAACAGCAGTAGTTTGCAAGAAGATTACAGAGGGAGACAGGGAAGGGTTTTTCACTGTTGACCTATTCGTAATTCCATGCTAAGACGCAGGCTGTACTTAAAGTGAATGTAATTCATGCATAAAAAAGTCTGAAACAGCTGTTTAACGAAAATACCACGGGTCGTAGCAAAGTGATCCAATTTTTGGGACACTTTTTCAAGGACTGTAGTCTCTTTTCCTCTCACTATCTTTGTTTACATGCATGGATATATCGATATATCTTTTTATACTGTCGTCGTAATGGAAGATATAAATATCACACTGTAAAACTAGTTCAAAATAGATGAGAAAATACCATTATGAATGGCAGCAGCTGTCAAAAGAAAAATACTGTGTGATGTGACTGACCATACTGCAAGACTCAAGTTCATTCACACTGGTGTAGGTTGTAAGCATTCCCTTCCCAATTTACTTCCTGAACACAATAAACACATTTGCTGGGAAAGTCCAATCTTCCCTTATCAGATAATGAAATCTCATATTCTCGAGTCCCATATCCCAGCTATGTGCATTTTCCATCTAACAACTACACAACACAGTTAGAGGGGGACACAGTATTGAGCCTCAGACTGATGTGAAGCTGATTATAGCTTCCCACCTCCTGCAGCTCTGTGGATTATCCAACAGCCTTAACCTCCTTCCACCTTTCATCCCCACAAGCCCTGACAAGAAGGACTAGTCAGATGAGGGAGGGTTATAAGTCAGGACCCAAAACAGTGTACGTCAGTAGGAGAGGGAATCTTTGGGGAATCGTCCAATTTGATTGTAATCAATAAGGGTCACTGTTTGATTCAATCCATCATCATTTTGAAAGCACAGTATGCTTATTTTCTTTGGGTGTTTTTCTGGTCTCTCAATCAAAACAATGAAAACAAAAGATGTAATTTGTTGAGGTTATGTAGCGTAGGATCAAAGAGGTTGTTGACTTCACTTTTAAGCAATCACCACTGCCGATGAAAATCTATCTGACGTGACTCAGAGAAATCAGACAAGATGACGTATTAAAGTTTTATGTTATGTTTACTCATGTTTACCGACATCCTTCCTCACTCTCTGACATATCATCTGGCCAGAAGTCATAGCCACAGGCAACCAATTGCAACACAACGATACTTGGAAAAAAAAAAATAGAGATTTCTCTGGGCTTTTAACCTTGTTGGAAATATTTGGGGTAATGTCAGTGTTCAACTCAATATATACAAAGGGGTATTCGTTTTTAGACATTTTAATATGGAAATATTAAATATCATATCTCAAAAACAAGACTGTGAGCTTCTACCTCTTTTACTGTACATGTGCAAGTGTGTTTTTTATTATAGGACACACATCAGCCATTTGTCTCAGGATTGTAGTGTTCACATTACTGCAGAGAACAGCCATTCTTTTGTTTCAGATTAGTACTGTCAAATTAGCTTTTATTCAAATAAAAACCGCATACTCCCATACTAAATCCTTTGTGTGTTTGTATAGAGAAAAATGAGTCAAACGTCCCGAAAAGCAGTATAAGTCATGTCCAACAGATTTTAAAATGCTCGCCTTCACTGAAGATTGGGCAGTCTAAATACATTATTCCGTAGCATGTACATTTGAATGTATGCGCTGTGTTTGTGGCACATCGTCCATCTTTTAGTTTGGTAGAGTAACTATAATGTTATTAACATACAAGACGTTTGGGATTGTTGAATCAGTATCAAAGAAAGTTTCCCGCCCACCCAAGGTTTTATGGAGAGAATACCATACAGTATATCACTCATTGACAGATATGAACTCCAAAATGTCAAAGTCAGCAGCAACTACATAAAAAAAACAGCCCCGAGGTTGATAAAACAACTCCATTTTCTTGGCATTAACCTTGAGGTACATTCCTTCTCCCTCTCCTACACACGAGAAGGACCGGGGAGAAAATTGTTGTTAACCCAGACAGTACTCACTCCTTGACACTTGCTCCCAATTTATTCTGCTTGTGTGAGCTAATCTGTGAAAAAAGGAGGGAAAAACTCACTGTCTAATGGCTTCATGAACATTACTTTTCTAGAATTCAAGAGGCGTGCGTAACGGAGGCTGGGAACAGAGGCTTGGCTTGGGAGAATAAGGATGGGATGTGTATAAGCTGTCCAATAAATCCACAGCTCTAGCTGCATTTGTTTGGTTTATATTTGTCTGGTCTCATCCTTGCAGACTAAGACATGACATATAGTTGGCAGGTAAAACTTTGCTTAAATCCGCTTCACTTCTGCTTAATGCAGGAGGATGTTGTAGCCCTTTCAAACTTGGAGGGAAGTGTGAATCCTAAGCAGGCAGCCAAGATAATAACAATTCATCATACATAGCTATTGGTCGGATCTGAACTGGAAGACAGCCAAAACAGCACTTTCAAGAGAGAAAAGACACCTTTGCCTTTTAAAGGAGCAATAAATCCCATTGATTGGAGTTAAATGCTTTCATTCTGTGGATACTGGCTATTACATCAAGCAGCGTGTAAAAGGGGGGAGAGATCATTCGGAAACAGCAAGGTACTCTACTAATGTTCATTTTAGATGAAGTCAATATTAGACTAAATGTGTCGAACAGTACAGAAGATCAGAGGTTCTTGAAACCTCTGGAAACATGACGAGGCATCTTTTCAATGAGCCACAAACTATCTTGTGGTAACTGATAGTAGAAACATGGCCTCATACATGTCATGACCTTTGTTGTCACTGGTCAGATCACTGCCTATTTCACGTATCAGAGAAACCCTAATCCTGACCTTGCATAGTCCACTATCACCACCATCCATCAGAAAAAGCTCAATTTATAAATTCTGTCTCAGCATGTGGCACCAGCCTTCTCCCTACAACTGCTACCGTCTCAGCTTTTCCAAATGAGGAAAGGAAGAACAAAGAAGGAGACAGAGCATGTTGCAACCACAGTTCTTTCACTGAAGGGAATCAGTATTTCTTGGCTGGACCACTGAGGCTATTTTTAGCATCTGCTTATTGCAGCAGGGCTGCACCACAGCTTTAACCTGAAAGATGGCTTTTTGGGAAACCTTGACACCAAGATGCAATGATACCATGAAAGCCTAGATTGAAATGACAAAAAAATGCACTTAAAATCATCTAATCATCAGCGAACACTGATATGTGGTACGTGAGCTCCACACCCAACAGGTCTGAATGAGGATTTCACTAACTTTCTACTAGCTTTCAACTTTTAATAAAAAATCACTTTAATTGTGAAGAGCAGAAAATGTGTGGGGATTTATACTGTGATTCGGATGCCAAGACACACTATCAACTTCACTGTTGGCCTGTGGGAGGGTTAGAGGAAGGAGACAATACAGACACTACTAGTCACCACTGTATCGACAAACGTTGTGTTCAAAGGAGCCGGGCCTGAAGCTCTCTTGGCACTGATCCACACTTCTATCAATGTGCTACCTTTCTGACTTTAAAAAACATACGTTGAGTTGAAGCTGACTTGATACAAATGTTAATCTTAAAATGTAAGAACAGGCAAATCAGCAGCATAATGCTTGTCATAATTATGTTGGGTTTTTTTCTGGTTCATTTGAGCATTTGTTTGACAATCAGACTCGAGTGGGGTCATGGCGCAGCTTTACATCGGCTTCATTTTGTGTCCGTGTTTATTTCACAATAAAGACACAAAATGAAATCAAGGACCTTGAATTTATCAGACGCGGAAACCAGGTTGAATGAGTAATTATTCTATAACAGCATGATTGCCTTCAGTTGTTAAATGGATAACACAGCAACCCACATTAATTTCACATGAACAGCTAAAGCGAAGAAAAGGCATGATTTAACACCTTTGTTTTGGAGAGGTACATAATCAGCAGTGTTTTGGCTGTAAACTACACATGAAAAGCATCAGAGATATTTGCTGAATTTTAGCATAATGACATGTATAGTGTGGCTTTAATGTCTTCAATACTTAATAAATGTTAGCAATGTACGTTTCTGCAAACCACAGATATGTTCAGACTTTACATTTCTTTATGTTGCAACTTTATGTTTCTTTAAGGTTCAATTTTCAATCATATGTTTTGAAAACGCTGTGCTTTTAGTCCGGGTTAGGTTTAACCACTTGGTTTTTTAAAAAAAATACCTGCTTTGGTTGCCACAAATACAGCTGGAGATGTCTCAAGGTCTCGTTAAAACCACATGGTTTTGTTGCCACACACACAGCTGGAAAGTGTATCACGATCACCTTCAATATCCAGTGGTTTCAGACTTGCAAATTTTGAAACAGGGTCTTGACCTTTGTCACTGGCTTAGCAGCCTTCTTGTCTATAACTCCACCACTGTTCCATTTGTCCATTGAAATTAAAGTCAGGTCATAAACATATAACGTGAATGTGATATGGCATGTTATGTAGAAATGTGAATATGGCACATAGTTTATAACATACAAATTTGAATGTATCAGTAGTTTGCAGAAACTTTATCCTGGCGATTCCCTTATCCCTGAACTGATCCGTCAGTGTTTGGAAAACAAGTTAGTTCATCATTCTGAAGACTTTGCAAATGAGACAACAAGTTATGTCGTCGCCTATTTTCTTGGTTGGATAGCTGATTTAGTGTTTTGCTCGCTGGATGACTTGTTGATTAGCTGTCTTGGACAGTCTCTACAGATGGTCCACTCCCATCCATGAACAGTATCAGCACAACAAAGCTGCCATCTCTGCTTTCACTTGGAAAAATATTGGCCCCATCAATGGTCACTGTGGCTTACAGATCACATATCTGCAGTAATCTGTAGCTTTCTTTCAGAGAGTCATAAACGTGTCTGAGTGTGCCTATCTGTTCCAAGAAAGTGCATGATGTGAGGCAGTGATTAAGCAGAGCTGGCCAAATCATCGCCAATCTGCTCGGAGTTGACATGAAAGCAGCTCTGCACTGGAAAACAAGGGCAGAGTTCCTTCTGTTAACCCGAGCAGACATGTCACTTACTGTATTAAAAAAAGGAACAAAGGGAAAAGCTAGAACACGCTGAGGAGAAATTATAGGGCTATATCTTCCCTTGTGGTTTCTGTGCTATTGCCCAGGGATATTACAACCCTTTGAATGCTAATCCACTCCTTTTGTTTCCATCCCACCCTCCCACTCTATCTATCTATTTTTCTATCTATATATCTATTGTGGAGCAGTGCAAAGTAGAGCAATTAAAACATAACTTTTGCACATATAATATCGCAGGCCAGATAGTCAAACTTATTTCTCTAAGGCAAATAAAAATGCAGAGTATCGCTAATACAATGCTCCCATTGATCGTGCTGAATGTCTGAACTTGCTCAGCTGTGTAATACATGTAGATTATCTGCTTACCTCTCCAGACTAATTGTAGAAGGGAGGGGATGATGTGCTGATGACAAAGAATGATGAACCTACATGTAAAATCCCCAAAAGAAATGCACACCCACATCTGCTTCTAGTGTCCAAATCTGACCTAGCCCAGCTGAGCCTCTCTCCTGATTCTGGCCGCCATTCGGTAACAAAGGAAGCACACACATAAGGACAGAAAATTACAAGCTTACTTCTGCATTTTTAATGAGGAGATTAGGTATGATTTTCCTCCCAGCAGCTCTTTTACCAAACTTCATCATGTGTCTGTGTAATGGATTGCTCAGACTCCATCCTGCCAAGCATGGCTTCAATAATCAGCACATTAAATACTGCTGCTGACAAGGAAAAGGCAGTCGGTTGCAGTCAATTCAGGAACTTGCTGTCCAACAAAAATACATGATTATTGTTTGCAGTAAGTCCCTCAGCAATCCCAGACCTGAGTCGAGTATAGGCAAGCTGCTTGAGTCCACTGGCCAGGGAACTAAAAGGAACTAATGACTCATGCTCGACTGATAGATCTGCTCTGTGTGTATGTGAGGGTGTGCGTTTCAGGGAAGACGGAGGGGGGGGGGGAGATTTACGGTTTAACCCCTCACTGACACATAGTCCAAGAAGGAGCGTGTCACGGCAGGTTAATTCACTCAGGGAACGAGCGTGTTTACCAGCCCCGTTATCTGCATACTGAGGCATATGCTGCTCGCACGAGCGAAAGATCCTCTGTGCAGATGGTCTTCGTCGGAAATCACATCCGACTCCTACTCAGCCGTGTAAACTCCTTTTGGCATTGGCTGAGGGACCGTAAAGCCACACATAAGTAGGGGACAGAGTTGAGCAACAGAGGATCACCAATTAAATAATCATTTAATCTATAATCTAACTGACAATGTCTTTCTAGTGTGTCGTTGGCAATTAAGAAAAAATCACAGCAATGATCAGAAATTATTAAAAGATTTTGAATAATCAAACAATCTTTTATCACATTGAACAACATATTTTTATATAGAATGATAAGATTAAATCTTTTTCAAACAACATTTTAATTGATTTTTCAAGTTTTTAGGATGTTTCTTACAATAACAAATTATTTAACCTCTTGTTTTAAAAAGGAACATCTTGCCCACTGAAAAATGAACAATCAGCCTTGCCTCTGATTGGCCTGTGATTTTGTAAACTGATTTAAAATGCAGTGCAGGAGGGAGGAATAAACATGGCGCGCTGGTGACAAGAGGAACTTCGACCGAATCAGTCAATCACCATAAAGGAGATGAAAAAAGAGGGGAATGGAAGATGGAAAACAACTACATGGTGGGGGTGCTATTTTCTTTTTGAATGGTGATCACAACATGCGAGCCGTGCTGTATGCTGAATACCATGAATGGAAAGAAGTCGCTTCCTTTATTGCAGCTCCTCCTGCGTGATCGCAGCTTGGCTGACAACAGAAAAGTATGTCAAAGAAGACACAAAATAATCTTGGCTGGAATACAATGAGTTTTACTGTTTGCTGTGAGCACTAGAAGAGATAACTATAGAGCCAGTTTTGCACACACAAAGACAAATCCTTTGCTGTATTGCTCTCAGAGTTTAAGATAATTATTAAAATTGAAACAAGCACAAAAAGAAAAGCTGATAATTCAAATGGGGATCATTTACTGTCGTGTAGCTCTTGCTGTTGAGATTGTATAAATGAACTCTCGCTAGCTATTCATCCACTTCGCAAGAGGCTTTTTTGGCTGAATCAAACCACCGCCATAACAAGTCTGCCAAAGGCCCGGTTCTCATTTGAAACTGATTATAGAGCGAAAAATGAAAAGAAAAAGCCTGTTATCTTTAAGTGAGAGCTCAGGTCCCCTGCAGCACCGTCAGAGAGCTGGACGCTGAGGTTAAAACACTGTCTAGACCTGAGTGTTAAGAGTTTTAATTGCAATTGGGTAATTAGGGTTCAATGCAAATCTTGATTAATACCATATACACTCTTTGAGTGTTTAATCATCATTTTCTTTACCACCAACTGTGCATGGCGTCTGTAAAAGGACTCGTGACATTTTAGGCAAGTGCTTCAACGGCAATTAAAACTATGAATTTCTATGAATTTCATGATTTATACATACTTTTTTTTCCCCATGAATACTTTTACATGCTCCAGAAAGGCACCCGATTACATTTTTATCACACAGCTTGCCCATCTCAACAGAGGTAAATGTTTCATGGGATTTCATGAGACTATGGACAGACTAGAAGCAAAAGACACTTTGATGAAGCAAAGGCACAAAACGTTGAGAGTGCAAAATATTTTCAGATCATTATCAAAGAAGGAAGAAATGAGACTGTGGTGGGCCGCCACAGTCTGGGTCATTAATGGGAAACACTGACTAAAGTATTATGTTGTGAATGGATCGATGATCTTGGATTGCATTATACTGTGCTGTACTGTTGTGGCTATCTTATGTAAATAAACTTTATTATTCTGTCTTCTAACACAACTTTACTGACTTAAATCCATCCCACAGGAATGCATGTCTCTTTTTCAGGTCCACTTGTTATATTTAGCCATGATTTGCACACAGCCAATTCCCCATTGGACCTCCATGGCGGCGCCAGCCACGGTTGCTGTGAAGTATGTGATGCAGCTGCAAAGCTTCGATATAATGGATGCCTGTTCGCTAAACCCAACCACACTTTGCTTCTGACATAACCTTGCACCTTCTCTTCAGTACATCCCAGAGGAGTAATTCACTGTGTCAATGATGTTGAATACCTCCCCACCCACCCAGACAGCCATTCTACAGCTCTCTAACCTCTGCTACACTCACACTCCTACGCTCAAACAAGTCAGAAAGGTAGCCACACTGCTAGAGAAACAGGTTGGGTTAGATGCACAAGGGGTGCTTTCTCTCCTTTTTAACGTTGACATGCCCTTGAGCAAGACATGGATGCCCGACTGCTCCGGCGGGAGCTGTTCAACCGCCATTGGCACAAGTTCCTGGTAAAACAGCTTGGACTGAATTGTTAAGAGGGTGCAAGCCTTTCCATCAAGCATGTTTTCATTCGGAACTGATAGTTGAGGAGGGATCTGGGCTGTGGCTGCAGTGGGAGGAACAGAGGTAGGGCAGGGGAGGAACGTCGGGACTAAAGCCGGGACTAAAGCCAGGCAGAGAGGAATGGGGCTTGGACTCTGAAGGGAGGGATGTGGTTGAGACAGGGCTGAGGCTGAACGAGGCTGGGAAAACAGCAAAAAATATTCTTAAGTCATTCGTCCATGTATTTAGCAGTTTTAGTGAAAACACATGAAAATATGTCCCAATGTGACGGAGTTAATTGCTTTTTCAACCTTGTTTCCACTTCAGTTTTACTCGTTTTGGGAATTCCACTTAAAAATGCAAAACAACAAAAAGAAACATTGTTTTCTTTTGCCAGGATAATACCACTAGATTACAAAAACTATAAACAAGGCTTCACTGGAAGCTAATTATATTATATCACAGCTGATTTTTTTAAGAGGAAAATGTACGTTTTATAAGTTAAATTTGACATTTTGGCTTGGAAAGCTGGTTGCCTGAAAAGCTGTTTTGAGCAGAGGAGGAACACAGGCAGACAGGCTATGACATTATGAATCAAGCAATGTTTACATTTTTTAAAATCCCCTATCTTGGCCAACAGCTAGTCTTTGAGTAAGAGCTGTTTTATCAGAGTCAGCTCCGTGATGAAGAGCTTCTCCACGTGCTACGTCGGGTAGAGTGATGGTTTCAGACAGCCCATTAACCGCCTCAATTAGACCTGCTGATTCTCACCTCCTCCTCACTGCCTGTGAAACGGACTTAACTCTTCCTCCGCGCAGCTGTACACGGTGTCTGACACACGCTCAAGTGAGAAAAAAAACCCAACACCATTCACCGCACACATCTGGTGCAGTCTGCCGGACGCCTTAGAAAAAAAACAGCACATATGTTTCTTTATGGCCACAGGCACAATCATGTCTCTCCTGACAACGTAGCAAAAGGCCCTTAAATCATTTGGCACCAGTGAAGTCCTTATCCAGAGACAGAGTGACAGTTAATGTATTTCTACAAAGTTGTGCCTTTCTGTTGGGGCTCTCAGATTGTTAATGTTTTACATTAGCATGGGGATGACAGGTGGCGGAAGGTCAGAGAATGAAAAGTGGGTGACGCTTTACGAAGAGGCCTGGAGCAGGACAAAAGAGGCAAAGATGGCAGCAAATATGGTGTTTTGAAATGGGGTATGTGTGAGCTGTTGAGAGGTTCCCTGCAGCTACCTAATGTGAGTATAAGCGAAAACGAGTGAGAGTTTTAAACACTGCTTTTGTCAGTTGAAGGATGAGGTGCTGTGAATTGGTAGTCCCACCGCCTTCCAACAACTGAAAAGTAAAAACCTTGAGAGCTACAGTTTCCTTTTTTCCTCTTTGAATATATGACCTGATTCCTGTCAAGCTTAAATGACCATTAGTTTAAGAGGAATCACTGAACTTCTTCCTCAAAAGTGGTGGGGCAGTGAATGCATGAGACTTGTGGAGGACAATCGTGCCACGAATGCATCCTTTATGTTACTGTAAGAAACTTTAGATAAAAAAGCGCCCACAAAATGGCACATGTTTGGTATATACTTTAATTTACTTAAGTTTTGTTTTTGTATAGCTAGTTCTGCTCTGTCAAATAGCTATTACATTGTATAAACCCACAATAGAGAGTTGTGAAACATAAAGAGATTTCCATAAAAGATAAATTGAAAATAGAAGCAGTTCCAAAACACATGGTCTAGTTGTGTCTGCTTGCATCTGTCAAGTCAGTATACATATCCTATGGTTAGAAGGCCATTCCATGGTCAAAACATTCAAAGGCATTCACTGTTATCAGCAACCAAATGTCCTTCCTGCTTATTCACTGTCGCTCTTTTTCAGCTGAAATCCATGTTTTTAGAGTAACAAGTCATTATATCCATCTGAATAGTGTTTGGAGTGCAGTGAATCATTAAAAACAGCACATTTACAGAGGTTTGGAGAAGCTCTTCATACCCTTTTGAAAGCTGCTTATTGGGCTTGTCAGGTTGCACCTGTCTTGTTGACAATTACAATGTCATCTCATTCATCACGTCAGTAAATATTTTTTTTGTGTCCATATTGCATGGTCTGTCATTGACATTTTCAACTTCGCAAATGTGCCACTAGATGATCTGTCACTTTGCTGTGGTGTGACAGTGCTGAAAGTTATAGATTGCAGCTTCCAAGGCCAGAAAAAAAAAAAAAAATGGAAAATGTTTGCTGCTTACAGTTCTAATCTTTGAGAGTCAAAGCAGATCCGTTCTGTGCTGTGGCAAACAATAACGGCCTACTTTCGGTGGAGCTCTGAGCTCACTAACAGCAATTTAAACCAGACAGTTATGAAGCTGCCAGTTGTTATCTTTATTCAACAAAAGGAAACTTAAGGCTCCTCATAACGCTTGCCTCAGGCTATAACATGCATGAATCAGATGCGTGTGTATGTGGATTTTTCAAAGAATCGAATCAAAAACAGCACAAAAAAAAACAACCATAAAAAGTATTTTCATTTTTCCTTTTCTGACAGCATGTTTGTCAGTTTATCTGTCTGTTGGTGTTATAAAAAGACATACAGGGGTGAAAATATGACGACAAAATATCAGCTGAAAGGCCATCTTTGCCCTGGCCTTATGTTCACACCTCTTCGCAACTAATCCAGCTTCAGCCCTCTGGTTTCCATGTTAATGCCATAACTCCAGAAAAAGTCTGACAGCCCAACCCTGCAGGTGCTGAGTTTGAAATAGTGTAGACAGAAGTGTTCATTTGTGTGCGTGAGTGTGTGTGAGAGAGACACACAGAGAGAACAGGAGAGACAGAAAATGAGCATGCTAGTATCTGTGAAATAGAGATTAGTTTGTGTTCATGCCAAAAATCTGTCTGTGAGGAGGAAAACCACTAAACACTGTTATGGGTCTCAACTTCTATTTCTTACAAAATAGGACATATTACTGTGGGCTCTAACATCAAAGGAAAATTATTTTTGCATGATGTGCTGTTTTACTGGTTCTCATGGTGAAAAGAAAAGTTAAATCACAAAGTAAAAATGACCCAAAGCCTTTCCATTTTGCTCACTGAGCCGAAATGAAGGTAAGTCAAAACAATCGCCTTTCTCTTTGTCTTAAAACTGTTGAAGTTGAGTGCCCAAGGGATATCTGAAGAAAAGATTTTAATGATCTATCTCCATGTATTTGCTTTTGTATAGTGCTTGCTAGCATGTGTAGCTCATGTAGCAAAAATCTGTTTGTGCGTGTATTTGCTGGTGTGAAAGGCTGTGTGCAGTGTGTCAGCAGAGTGTGAGAACCAAGGTCAGACTCTACCTTTCCCAACACTCAGCAGCACCACGGCAGGCCCAGAGAGCAGTGAACAGACCCCCAGACACACAACCCGGCTGCAGCGTCACACAGACGAGGACAGAGGGCTAATCCCAAACATGCCTTTTCAATCACTCCAACAGGCAGGCTTCTTGACAGCAGCCCCACCAACTCATACAGGCGCTACATGCATGTAGTGTGCCTGCCTGACCACTACAAAGTGTCAAACCATTTCTAAAGGAAAGCAGATTGAAAAGTGCTCATAAGAGGTGTAATCAGGCCGGGGCTGTACTGTAGTCGGCACAGCATGGAAGTAACTGTAGCCACTTTTGGGGTTCCTTCCCTGCTGAGGCCACCCATGCCACAAATGTATTTTGCTCCCTTATGTTACTTAACGCACTTAAAAGCAACCATAAAATGCCACATGTTTGGAATATACTTTAATTTACGATTGTTGTGTTTTTGCAAATGTAATGGCTTGCAGGTTTTGCTCAGTGAAATAGCTTCAGCTGACAAAACTGTGGCAAAACAGAAAGAGATTTCCACCAAGATAGAAAAATAGAAGCAGTTCCAAAACATATTGGTGTAGGCAGTACGAGTGTGTTATGGTTAGAGGGGGACACAGATTATTCAACATTAGTCCCACAAGTTATACATGGAAATATATACAGTCATAATGTTTTACTCAATTAATAAGTCGAGCAACAGAACAAATGAGTCAGTACCTATTAGGCTCCCCAAGTACCACCATTATGGACGACATTAAAATACAGTAGCATCGGCCTACATCATCCAGCTTACTGTTGTGCATCATTTTAATGTTAGCGCTGCTTAAGTAGCATTAACGTGACTACATCGGAGGCTAAATAAAATATTAAAGTAGAGACAAACTCTAATTCAAATTATATTTCAGTTTAATTATTTTAATTTGAAATATTAGATGTTATTAAATTAAGTTATTTTATTTTGGTTTGTTCCTCCATGAATCACTAGAGGGAGCTCCGCTCAGAGAATAGTGTGTTTAAAGAGTAGTGGGTAGTTTAGTCACGCAAGAATACCAAACATGACCTGTTTTTTGTTTTCAAAATGAAAAGATTTGCTGATTTGTTCTGTCTTACATTATAGTAAACTTAATCTCTTTGGGTTTTTGGATTATTGACTGAAAGTAAAAATTATTTAAAATCAATATTTTTACCTTCAGCTTTGGAGAAATTTGGGAAAATATTTTCTGACATTATAGAATTGAATTAAGCGATTAATCATGAAAACAATAGTAGATTAATGAGTCAGGGAAATATGTACATTTAAACAGATGCCTGTGTTCTTTTCCTTTTTCTCTTTTCTTCAACAAGCCATCTATCCAAATTATTGAGTCTCTGATGGTGTTGGGAGGAATTCCACCAATTTCCAAGTAATGGCTGTTGGCCTGGTTTTATCTGCGAGGGCCCACAAGCTTAGTGCTGCCAAGTTTTATCTGCTGCTGCAGCTCTTCTTATTTGGTCATAAACTACAATGAAACACAGTACAAATATAGTACAGCTTCAATTTATTTAAGATTCTGAGTTGCCCTCTTTTTAAGGCTAACAATAGGTCAAAGACATGATGGAGTGCTTGAATGTTTAGTAGGTGCTTGAAATACAAGACAATCTGTGGTGCCTTTATTGACGTCTATGCCTGCTTGTATTATCTGCAGATGAAAAACCTATTTGGACTGTATGAATAATAATATTCTACATGTTTAACCCTATCATGTAACATTCATTTCATTTAATGGTCTCAGCTGCATCTCTGTATTGATTTCACAGGCACAGCAGGTCTCTCGAGATTCTCTATGGATTTTCCAGCTGCCCTCCCAAATGATCCATTGTGATTTTACCCGAAAGGGCCTGCCAGGGGACGGCACGGAAAACAGTCATCATTTCACCATCTCCTTATATACCTGGCTCCCGTTTTGTAAGCCACGTTACCTCACTGCTGTATCGTGAATCCAGACATTGTTTTATTGACCCCAGAGGACGTGTATCGGTCTTTCTTTGGCAAAACTAGAATCGTGGGCATGTGTTTTTGAGATAGTGTTTCCTGCTGGAAATCTTTAACAGGTTTGAAATTAGAATAAAATAACAATGAATTGTTAGTTGGAACAAGAGGGGGACAAGATGTTATTGCATTAACAGGAGCTCTTACAAGTGTGAGTGTGGCAGATGCCGCTGATTGCTCCACACACTAGATCCACTTTCAGACAAGTGATTATGTAAATTCAGGTAAGCTTTCTCTGCCCAAATGGTGCATTTATCATCGGCTTTGCTGAATATGAAATGGCTACAATGAAGTGTCAATTGATGGGGCTCCATAAACACAATCATGAGGGTATAATCTTTGCTGAGTCTTGGCTATTGATTTTGGAGCTGTAAGACGAGGTAGACTCATTGTGGCTGAGAGTGGTATGAGGGTAGACAAAAAATAAAAAGACGAGCCTTTCATCAATCCAAAGTATGTCTCTGTTTTTAATGAAATAAATCCTCACAGTAAAACCACAGTAAGGGTGCTTACCATGGCTATAGCTCTGCTGATCCCTGTTGGTCACTTTAGGGAAGTCATAGTCCCTCAAATAATTTCACATGTACGTGATTTGTCATCTTTTATTAAGTCTATCAAGCAGGTGTCATCATCTAAGCACTGGGGTTGGGTAGGTTTCCAGTTTTGCCAGTGCAGTCCTGTGTACGAGCTGAAAGCAGATTGACTTTATGCAACCACACCGAATCGGCATCCATCAGGTGTAGGTGGAGAGAGCCTGCGGTATGCCACGAAATAGCCAATTAGCTCAGGGCCACAGTGTGTTGCCTCCCTAGTTGAGAGTTGTGCACCCACTGAGGATATACTAGAAGTCTCATGAGTAACGGCTTGGTGCAGGTTAGCTGTCTAACATTACGTTACATGCTAAAACATTTTAGTATGAAGGCTTGATTTGATCCACTCCCGTTAGCCCTGTTAAAGTTACTGCATTACCCCAATAATACAAACTCAACAGTTCCTGTATCCGTTTCAAATAAAAAGCCCTCATTTCTTAACGAGGCTTTTGTGAGAACATTTGCACAAATGTGTTGTAGAAAACTTATTCCACAGACTCACAAGGTTCCTGTACGCACTTGAAATGTAGCTACTGCTGTCTTTTCTCAAGTTGCATTTTATTATTAATGATAAAAACTAAATGTGCAACAACTTAACAGCAATAAATACAAATAAAAACCCATGTTGTAATGAACTATACTTTTCCTTAACTCTCTCTGATAATTAGATGATCACTATATCAATATTATATCATTATGGTGATCAGAATGGTCATTATATTCACATTACTGATTGTGTAAATATTTTGTCAAAGTACCAATACTGAGATATATTTATTATGCATCACAATATAGCCTAAAAATACAGTGATATTATTTAAGCTCTATCAGAAGAACAATGGGCAAACAACTTAATTATTCATGTTAGTCCTTAAAATATCGTCATGTCTTCATAATTAGAGTTTTAAGAATTATGCCATTAAAATTTGATAGTCGTAAATGAGTCTAATATTTGAATTAACAATTTCTTTAATTGAATGTAGCACTTTATATATTTTAAAGAGGAAAACAGAATCTGCCCACCACTTAAATGAATCATCAGTCCAAAAACAAAGGTTATAAAAATGTAACTGATCAGCTAATATGCTCCTTCGTCGGGGTGTAACGTTAAGTGTTGCGTAGACGCAGCGTATGACACACATGGATAAAATCCCATTAAGAACACACCACTCTCTATAGTGAAGAAGATAATTGTAGTGTCTTAAGCAGTTCCCAAAAGGTCTCTCCCCTAAAGTTGAAATTAAAATTGCACCCTTGCTGTTGACAATTAGCCATTGTGGCCTAGCAGTCCATGGTAATTGGACTACAGGCGATTAAGCACTAAGAAGTGTGTTTACCCTGCTGCTGTGGTGACCCTTGCCTCCGAGTTTCCTCGCTTCTTAAATCTCCATTTCTTTAATAGACTTAATACAGTTTCATCAGAATGAACCATGGTCAAAATCTCATTGCAATTGTTGTTTTCTTGTTTTGTCCCCACCCATTCACTTATTTCATTGGGGTACATCAAGTTTTAAGGGTCTCCCATTGTATCATTTACAAGGTTCTGCATCCGACTTTCTAAATTTAATCTATGAAAACACAGGATGAGCTCCAGCTCTCTAAAACCAGACAAGTCACAGCCAAAGGCCAAATCAGTTAATTGCCTTGTGTTAATTCCCAATTCTCTAAGCTAATGCAATTACTTGTGAATAGAAACCAACTATCACACTTTAGGACACAAAAAGTCACTCTCTCCCGTTCCATCCCTCCCTCTGCTTTTTAAATGTCATACCCTGTTTAATCTATTGAATCTATTCATAAAGCGTCCTAAATGGAAAATAAAGCATGTACCTTTCAGCTTCAGTCATCGTGCCTGAGATAGATGTGACATCTTTGTGTCTCCCTAAAATTAAAATTTAATTCTAGTTGTTAAAGAGTGCACGTTCAGGTCATGAAATATGAAAGAAAGGTGGGGACTTTCTACAGTCTTTGATGATGACGAAGTACTGTAAAGCATATAAAAGTCAACATAAGGCTTACAGTAAACTCGTATTTACATAAGCATTAGAAGATAATCCGAAAAGGGAAGCTTGATCTATCTCTGTTGCGGCTGCTGGACCTGCCTGTGTCAACAGCACTCGACAACAGTCATCGGTCACAGAACAGCAGAGCCTGCCTGTCCAGTACACTAATCAGATAAAACACGTCTGCTTACTAGCAGCACCTCAGCTGGGGAGTTCTCTCTGTCCGAGTGAGACGGATAGACGTGTTAGGGTCTGACAGCGGGAGACCGGGCTTTTTGTCTGATGTGTTGAGCTGAGATACAGCTAGCCAGCCAGAGCCAGAGGGGAAAAGAGGAAAGACAACAAATGTGTTAGTGGTTCTTTGTAGTGAGGGAAGATGATGCGCACCGAGCTGAGCACATAACTACCGGCAAAACCAGAAAACGGTCAGTGCTGGTGCAGACTGAGAAGCTAGTTTCCACCGAAGAGGGAGGGGGAGGGGGTCCTGCTGTTGATATGGGCCATGGTGGACAGACGGTGTGGGCCAGAGAGAAAGAATGGAAGAGGGGGAGACAGAGATGGACAAAAAAACAAAAGGCAGATGTCACGTGGGTCCAGAGTCGCTGATAGATGTGATGTGCAGCGCGGCGCACAGGCAGTGGTTCAGGTAGAAAAAGGCTTCCCTTTGTGATGCAGATGACGACGCAATCAGCCCCGCTTTGTCTCGGCCGATGGGCTCTGCTCCCGGGGACATTGAGAGCCAGACACTAATCCGGTGGGTTTGTGTTCTACGGGCGCGCTCATAAAGGCAGTGTCACAGTACCTGGGGTGTGTGTGGACGGGGGTCTCTGAAACGAGGTCTGACCTCTCTCAGGGTACACTCTCCCTCCTCCTCCTCCTTCTGTCTATCTTTCTCCCGGCGTCCTCCCTCGTCTCGCTCTTTGCTGGGTTGAATATTATAAGCGCCATATTGTTAATGTGCATGACTCAACATTCACATGAAGGGATGTGACAGGAACACGGGTCACGTTGATCAGTTCACCTCCGCTTTCAGGCTAACTCAGTTACCGTTTTCAGACTTATGGACAACGGTTTTACTGCCTCAATAAAAAGAGGAAATGCTCAGTGACAAAGACATAAAACAAACTGATTCCACATAATGGGTGAAACTCCTGTCAAATTAACAAGACTGCACAAAGAATTCAGACTGCAAATTAGGCCTAGTGTTGCGGGGCCATTTTGATTGTGAGTGCTTACACGTTTCCTGTTATGAATAATGTCTGGAAATACATTTCGTTGTCCCTTAATGATTTCTACTCCCAACGGGTTAGGATGAATCAGGCTCTTCCTAATAAATATGACTTACCAAGAGGCTGCACATTGCCAATTAACGTTGTGCTAATTAAGATAGCAGGATATCAGAACATCCTTGATCTAGATTCCTGTGTGAAGTATCAGCGAGAGGTTACATGGAGGTAACGCAAGATTCCTTCATAGTATCCACAGTATTTATCCCAACTATTTTTTACCAATCGGCAAGAAAACACCTTAATGTGAACCTTTTTTTCCACCGAGTTGAAGCAGCCCCAATGGTCATACACTCCATATTAATAGCAGAGTTAAACTGCCAGAAGTACTTTATAACATCTGTCTGCAAACCTGATTGAGTTACAAAGAGATGCTTTCTGTAATAATGTGGAAAAGAAAAGAAACAACCCAGTCTGCAATGTTTGATCTTATCTTTGTCCAGTCTTAACCTGTTAGGATTAGGAGTGCTTAATTATGCAGTATAACTCTGTTATAATAGCTTTAGTCATACTCTTTCACTTTTTGACCACGCTGTTTTCCCAGCTGCATACTGAAACAATTATAACCCTCCAATCCAACGGCACACCTATCCTTAAAGCACTGCAAGACAAACAAATCTCAAGGCCTTTAATTCGCCTGATCCTCACAAAATAATACATCTCTCCATAATACATCTTTTCACCATTCATAGCACACAGTACCTCCAGTGTTATATACAAACTCTGTGAAGTAGAAGCTGATATACTATTTTCTGAACAGAGATTGGGTTGTGCATGAAACAGCCTCTTACATTAGTTGTTAAATATTTGCTGAGCACTGATTACATTAAACATAAAATCTACATTTGCTTTGATCCTAAAGAAAAAAACAAATAAATGTTCAGTGTGTGGATTAGTATTAAGATAAACATAAACTTTAGACAGTCAAGGAAAGTATCTGAAAGTCAACTTCCGTATTTTTTCTGTAGCTGGCAATTAACTGAAAAAGTAAATGCCACCTTTTAGAAACTTTAAGAAAGCTAGATAAGACACTATCATTTAACCCACGCATGTTTTTGTTTGATATTACCAAACCTGATATTAAGTGAAAGTGAGTGTGTTTAAGATTTGATGAGATTATAGATGAAGATATCCTGTCAGACTTCCTTCCAAGTGAAACATGTAGGCGCTTGTGGAAGATTTCCCCATTGTTTTGAACCCAAAACAATATCTGTACTGGTTCAGATTATAGCTCTCAATTCTCTAAATTCTTTCACAATTTAACTGATATGAACAATATTAGCAACATTGCTAATGTACATGGAAATTTCCCATGGAGATTATGTTACATAATTGTTTTTTGTTTTCTTTTTTTTGATCAACTTATATTTTTTTCTAAAAGTTTTGAAAGTCTTATTATCTAAACTACACAAGGACACTGTCGCATGAGTATTTTGAAGTATTTTTGTCTCTCATTACAGCGTGATTAATGTTCTTTCATGTATTTCCAGTTGTATTAAAAATATTTCAAAAATATGTTATAACACAAGGAAATGAAAAAGGTTCAAAGCAAAAAAGAACAGCATTCAGACAGCGTGTGCTTTTAAGTCTAAAGCACATTATTTTTACGTTAAAATGAACTCACTGTTTTCGGTCATGCACTGGAGGAGTTATGTTGCATATTGAAAGACTCGAAACACCTGTTGACTCTGAAAATATTTTCATTTTCTGATAGCATCAAGTAGCAGACAGCCATATCAGACCAGCTTGTCTGCAAGCTAAACAGGCCTGATTAGAAACCAAAGAGACAGAAGATTAAACACCTGTTCACCAAAAGCAGGCAAAAGTCACTCTTAACGCAGTGGCTGTACAGTATATGAAGCATAGTGATACAGGGCATTTGAAAACAAAAAGAATAGCACAAGCACACTATATAAGCCCTATATTATGTGTTAAGCCACCAGTCTATAGAGGTTTTGCAGTGTGATACAGCTGCGTTTGGCTTGGCTTCTGAAGTCGTCATTCAGTAGGTTATACTGTGTTTTTCAAATGTATAATAGTACTTCCCAGTGTGGTAGTTAAATTCAGAACTGTGGTAAACTGATCCTTAAATGCTTCCACTGTTAACTCTGTAGTGCACTCACGGAAGTGAACATAAGCAAACTTGACTCAACAGTTTAAGGCAGGAGAGAATGAAGAGTTGGCTCACGGCAGTGAACCGCGACAGTCAAACAGCTGAGAGCATGGAAACAGCGTCAAATACTCCATCATGTCTTGGAGTGAATCTTTAGCAAAAGTGGATAAACAAGCTGGAGCCAGGAGCAACATACGCAACTATTTATGCTGGGAAAGACACTAAATTCTCGTGTGTGAAGGTTTCAACAAGTCAAACTTAATGAAATCCACCCTCTGTATATGTATATTCCAACTTCTAGTAATTTGACCGAGGCCTAGGTCTGAGTACAGTGAGCGTAACAAAGCAAGGCGGCTCACTACCAGTAACCTTATGCAATGCAAAATATTCTTAAGCAAAGCGGTGACACTTCTGCCTTAATCTCACCCTAAAGGTAGCCATAGATGTCTCTGAAATGTGACACCCCCCTTCAAGTGAAACAACTGGTACCAGCACTAATTGAAATTTTGCATGCAAAGTGACAATGCCTGGGCCCTCGGCAGCATGGATTAAGGCTTGAATAGAGACAGATTCTTTGTGAAAGCCTACTGTGGCGGTTGGCGTGCAGGCCAGCTCCCTGCATCTGCTCATTGGGTGGACTGAGAAAACACCGGATTGTATACGGTCGCTCATTTTACCTTTATCTAATCCCATTTCGGAGCCCGCCTCCGTCTGTCTTTTGTTACTCTTCCACAAAACATAATGCTTCCATGTTACACTCACACGTCTATTCCTTACAAAACAATTCCGGTCAAAAACAGAGACTGGATTTACATATGAAAGCATCTTTACCAAACTTGGCAGGATTTTCAAAACATTAACAATCATACTGTGCCTTGAACTGTCTGACTGACTTACATTGTGTAGGAAAATGGTACTGAAAGGGTTACGCATAATAACACAAATATGTAATCAACCAAATTAAATCAAAACGAAAAAATGGGAAAATTCAAAACATCGACGTGCCCGGTGTTTGCCAACTTTCAACTGAGTGGGCTCCAGCGCTCCAGTGCTGAGGGAATGCAGGGTACATTGAAATGCAATCAAATCTGCAAGACATTTTTTAAAGACTGCATGCTGTGATCTCATTCTAGCCTACTTCACCATCCTCTGCTGTGGTTTCTGTCACATTATGTTTCCCTCAAAGAAAATGTGAAGAAAATGTTCTATCAAAGTGATCTATCATTCTGCTGACCCCAACAGCAACTTGCATAGAAGCCTGGAGGAGGTTGTACTGTAATTGCATCATAGCAAAACCAATCCTCCCAGAAAACGTTTGCTGTGTTTGCACAGTACAAACTGTAATACCACAACAGAAGGCGGGGGGAGAAATCGGAAAAGCCAAATGACCCGTCTAGTAAATTTCATCTCCTCCGCACAATACAGGCTACTACAATTTTATGGCCGGGGATGAATCTGAAAATTTCCACTCAAGAGAATTAGATGAGCGCCATTGTTAGTGTGGCTGTCAACTGAGTACTGATGACAATGAATGGGTAAACTAATGAAGGGATAAATCCACAGTGTGTTTTCATAGACATGTTTGACATAGCTAAGCTAATTTCCTTGGCAGTACTACCTCCATTAATTTTCGAAAAGAGCCTGTCTGTTCCTGTTAACTAAACCAATAAGACGTGGCATCAGTGGCAGCCTACATTAACGCTAATCAACAATTTAGAGTTGTTTCACATTCCACAGGGTAAATTAAATTCCTTTGAAAAATGGACGAATGCCGTTGATGAATGAACGCCATTTATAGTTGTCCAAAATGGCGATATAACTGGAGAGAAAGAACATAGTGTAGGAGTCTGAATAGAGATCAGATGCAAAGTAGCGTTTCAAGGCCAATTTACAGTATTTCAGTTATTACATGATGTGCAGTGTCGACACTATTCGCAAAATGGATATTGGGACACAGCAAGGATTTTCCTCAGTTTGGCCCCAGTTTAATCCTCTAATCCTCTCTAGTGTGGCCCCAGCTTGATTCATTGATCAGTTGTATAACAAGTCAGCCTTTGATATGTTTCAAAAAAGGTAAACTTCAAGCAACTAGTGACTTATGATTTCATTTACTATCAATTTATATGGTAAATGCATTTTTTATAAAAACCTATCCTACAGTTTATATAATGCTTCTGCGATGAATGAATAATACAACGGGATGAAACAATTTTCGAAACCAACGTTCATCAGTAAAAAAAAATATATATATATGGATGTCACTTGCTATTTAACAAAAAACACAATGGAGGACAAGTAGCGTCCCAGCACTAAACGTGTCAAAACGATCCACTAGAGGGTTCTTTTCCATTGCATGCTGGGATTTTTTTTTTTTTTTTCAGATTAGAGCTGCAGTGACCTCTTTTTCAACCCTTTATTTCTCATACGTAAGCCATTCCTCGCAACTTCATTGGACCGTCGACTAGGGTGATTCACAGGGTAAAATGGAGGGGGGCTGCATCGGGTTTGGCGATGGCACTAGCTGGTTTCCAAATCAAAAAGTAGAACGCCACAGGCCCAAAACATACTGCAAAATCCATGCGGTATACCTAGAGCAACACTGATCATCAACGTCACCGTCTTGATCGAGCAAGAAGTGCTTCAATACACTTAAGCAACTATTTGAGGAACCCGGCCGATGGGTATTTGAGGAACTGTATGTTCTCATCTTGCACATACGCTTCACTGTAGATTTTACATGAGGACAAACAGTAATCATAGCCGTGATTGCTTTTTAGAGAGAAAGAGCAAACAAGGGAAAGTGGAGCACTGTGTAGTGTGAATCTGTTGTTATTTTTGGCAATTTTCACATCCTGTGATTCTCTTGCTCTTGGACAGAGCAGCGAGGATAAAATCAAAAATAAATAACCACTATGATGGCACTCAAGCATGATACCGGTAATTAAAAAACAACAAATCATATCGAATATATTGTACATACTGTATTTATCCAGGATGGCAATATATAGTTACCAATTATGAGATCCGTAGTCTTTTTTACTAAATTTATTTTACTTAAATCAGTGTATACTAATATTCAATATATTATACAAAATACGTAGATGCCGAACATGACAGTATTATAAATGTGGTAATAATAATGTTTAGAATTAGTTTTATAGTTCCTGCAAAATGATCTAAGATACGAAAATAAATCAAAATATATTTTTAATAAATTCAAATAAAAAGTACAATTCATGAATTGTGTGAAGCATATGCCGTATATTGCTCCCCGTAATTGTAACATGTGGTTTTAAGTGCTCAGACTGGATTGTACGTATAATCTCTTAAAATAATACGGTTGTCCTGGAACAATGTCTCGAACCGTAAATGAAATTTCAAAAGCTACGGCACAAATGTTAAAGCTGCCAATGTGAAATGTAATGTAAGCCTTCAGGATTGTGTTTGTAGGTCTTGGATATGTGACTACCTTAAAACCATAAACAGGACCAGTCAGCAGAAGTCTGAACAAATTCGCATGACGTTTGTCAAAGCCTGTGCCAGTCCTCCATGGGTCCTGACAGGTCCTTCAACCATTTCTATACACACTACAGGGATGTTATTACACATGTACAAATGATCTCACAGTAAACAAGCGGCTCTAAAAAAATGTTCCCTGTTTTTCTTTTTGTTGTTGCTTTATCCTGTGGTTACATTCGGTTGGGTTTTTACATACTTTCTCGGCTCCACCTGTAATTATGAGGTTTAGTTGAACTGACCGGAGGAAGAAGATATGTTTGTTTTCTGACAACATCCTAAAGATAGCCTGAATAAATGTATGACTGGGGTAACACTTTTCCATTCTTCAGTGTGGTGAATGTCTCCCGTCCTGTCCTGTGACGGGGAAAGCTGATCTCATCTGCAAATTATAATTTAAAGACTGAAACCTCCTAGATTGAAAAGATGTATGAAAAATAGCTTTTAAAAGCTCTTTTCTTTCCTTTTTTTTTTTTTTTTGATTAATTAAATGCCAAATGTCACAATAATATAGTCTCTAAAAGTACAAAAGGTCATGCATATTTGAATAGTGTGTCAGTAAGTATGGTCACACCACTATGCTGGTGCTTTAAAGCACCCCAGTGTTATTACTGTAAACACATAGAGTATTATAGGGATTATTTTCACCATTCAACCTGTTTCATTGTGTTGAGCCACGCTGCTCGCTGCCTATTACTGCTTATCCACGCTTTGCGTACAAATGACTGCATAGGGGGACCACACAGGACCTCCTGTGAGTAAAACAAGAAGATTTCCAGCATGTATGTTTGCGCATTAAGTCTCGGACATGCTCGGTAGAGGTTTCAAGGAGACGTCCTGGTGTTTGTCTTTCACGTTTGTATCCCCAACTGACACGAAAACCGGTGACACACCTCCGCGGACACGCAGGATGCTACGTGTACCTGCCTGAGATTTAACGTGCCCTGACCTGACGTTGCTAGCTGTGCTACACACGTTAAAAGTCTGCGATTATTATCCCCGCACTTAACGCATTTTTTAACGCCAAACAGCATCCTTGTACCTGCGGGAGATGCGGGAGCATGTTGTTGGTTCCCACCATCATCCCTTGCCTTGCTGTTTTTATAAAAAAGCTCTATAAAAACGCCGTGATAATACACATTAATATGTATTCAGGGAGCTGAGAAGTGATTAATTGAGCGTTAGCATTTGGCGATTAAAATTAGCAAACGTTCATTCACGCGCTTTGTCTCAAACTCAAAGTCGGCAAGAGGATGCGGCTTTAACCGTTAATATAAACATTAGCTTACCTTCAACAGCTATTACGGCCGGTATGGTCCATAATATCCATAGAATATCCATTATTGGTCACTTGTATTGTCCAGACATTCAAATAAAATACGTCCCGAAAGCCATTGACAGCGCAGGCAGAGAGGGGACAGGCGGTCCTTCACCTCCAATAGAGCGATCCCAGATAGCAGCGAGAGCAACTCAAATCTGAACCAAGTTTGGGCGAAACCAAAAAAACGACAGACGGAGGGGAGCACTGAGCGGCGCGGTAACACTGCCACGCATTTTAGCGAGACGTGAATCCGGTTAGATTTCTTTAAAACACAAATAATAGCTTAATTCGTGTGATTAACGATGGCGGGGTTGTAATATTTGAATTATCGATGCTGCCGCGCGTTAAGGGGATCCATCATCCCCTTCAAAGCCACTTCCAATGCACCCCGCTGTCAATCACCGAGAGGAGGACAGTCCGCACTGCCTTACCTAGCGATAATTAAGTGTTTTGGGACCATGTGGGGCATTTATAAAAGATGGAGCAACTTATTCTCACTGCCACACCGCTCCAGATGGAAATACTGGTTATTCTTTTTACCGGACAAAGCACAGAGGTGTCTGCCGACCTCACCATGAGGCTGCTACGGGCTATTAAGGGACTTTTCGGCGCTGTAACAGGTGACGAACACCGGAGAACAATTAAAGTAAGTTCAGCGTGTTCTCTTCGCCTCCAATTATTACAGTTCAATGTGTTTCCACTTTATTGCTTTTCCACTAAGACGTTGTTATGGTGTTATTTTATGGCCTGGGTGAACGATTCATAACTGTAAAAAAAAAAAAAAAATGACAGTGTGCAGATATTTATATTTTTATTACAATAATATGCCTCAATAAAATACTGTTAATGTTAGTTTTCTGCATTTTGTTTATTTATTTATTTTAAACAATTGCATGTTTGGAGTTTTAAATTATTGATTAATCAAGGTAATAATTTATTTAATATATCTACTCCATTCTTATCCTATAGCATATGAATTAAAGCTTAAATTATTTATTTGTTTAGCTCAGTCACTCACTGCAACAACATTATGTATGTGCAATTCCATATTCAGTTGTTGCAGGATTGAATCTACATCAAAATTGCCTTATAGGAAATGATGTGTTGTATGTAAATGAGAATAAAACCGATTTACCTTTAGCTTTACTGCAAATAGTGTGTGTTTAAACAGACTCTCAGACTCTGTGGAAAAAGCTTTAATACATTTTTAAAAAATGCTTTTTCCTTTTTTTTTTCACAAGTTTCTCAACAAGTAATGTTAAACTTGAACAAAGTGTCCTGCTATTGAAGAAAATAAAACAGCAAGTATGGGAGCAGGTCGAGGTTATGGCCCTCTCCTTTAAAACACTCTGATAAGAGTGTGGCCTGGTATTGAAGTGAAAATATTAAAAGGATTTAGAGTTTGTATGCACTCACTTCAAAACAGTCAATCAGGGATTCAAAAGATGTTTCAGTAAGATACAATAAAAACATCTCCAAGCAGTCCAATAAAGGTTTATTTCTGAGGAGGCTGTCTCTTCATACCTTGAAAAATCAATAGAAATCTAGCAGTGAATGGGTATTTAATAAGTATTGGCTGCATTGATTCTTCTTTCATGCCATAAACAAAGCATACATTTGCATTTGTAAGCCTGTTACATGATGAATTTCATATGAATTTGATGAGTCAAGCAAGAAGTGCCTTGGAAACACAGTCAGTAATTCAATTTGTTCAGCTTCTTGTAGCTAAACGCAGACCAGCTAACCATCATTCATGCATCACAAGGAAGGCATCATGTGATTGAACAGGCCCAGCTGTAAATTAGGTGGACCTGAGCAGCAGTTATTTTCCAATAACAGAGCCAAAGAGCCACAGCCAGAGAATGAAATGTAACTTCCTCCATAATACAAAACTTTCCTTCCCGTGCATGAATCATCATAAAATCATAATCAGTTGATGTGATGCTGGCGCAAAGTACCCTGAGATATGTCACAATTAATCTCCGGAAATGTATAAAATTGGGCTGTGTTTGCACTATGTTGATTTAAGTTGGCACAATGGAGTCTGGCAGCAACATTAATGGCAATAATTTTCCGGCAATCAATAAAAATGCTTTACGTGAAATAAATATGTGTATTAATAACCATAACGCATTCAACTTTTATGAGTTTTCTGCTGTTTTAGTAGGATTACTCTTTTCCAAGTAGGTCCAAGTTGTCAGTGATGGTCGGCAAAAAAGCGACATCTGAATTTACGGTGCATCTTGTTAAGCCGTAGTCATATTTTCTTAAAATTTCCTGAGAGTCGTGTGAGAGCAGTTTCCTTCTCAAGAAGCTGGCAGTAAAATTCCAGTATCTTTTATACTCAGAGTTATGATGGGTAAAGAATAGAAGACAGACTGCTTTTTTATATGACAGGCATGGAGACAGATGCCATAGGGATACACTGAAGCAGCTGCACAAATTACAGATACGCCAAAAAAAAAAAAAAGGAAAAAGAAATAACGCTGCTTTGTTTAAGATACAAAGATACCCGGAGAGATGGAACGATAAAAAACTTTAAATGTTAAGAAAACTGTCAACTTGCTTTTCGCACAAAGAAAGTTAAGGACATCAGGGAGCGAGCAGAGAAAAAAAATGCTGGCTTTCAGTGGTGCTCGTGAGGATTTATAGTACACAAGGAAGGGAGGGAAAACATGCACAGAGAGAGATGCCTCATGGACATAAAGCATGGAGTCACTAGAGCTGCATGAGAAACACGAATTTAGAATAAATAATCTGTCGTCAAACATGCCGTTCTTATTACGTGCCGTTCCGACGTAGCCGAGCAGCAGGACTCTCATAGGGTTAAATGAGCCAGCCTGATTTATTTGCCTCCACTGAGTTTGACTGTATTGATTCCAGGTCACTTGACTGGCTGACTTCAGATCATGTTCAGGTGACTACAACACAGATGGAACAAAACGGCGAGGCACTGAGAAAGCAGCTTTCCCCGCACTATAATGAGTTCCATACCAGCTCGATATTGACCCGAGCCAGAAGAGAAGTGAAAGATGTTGAAGAAATGATATTAATACTGCTCTAATATTGCCCACAGAGATCTCTTTTGCCACGCTACGTTATAATGGCTGCATAGTAATAAAATGTTGTGTAATGCAAAGCAGAGATGTCTGAATGTGGCATAAATCCTCTCCTGTTCCTCTGTGACTCTTAAATCCTCCAAAAACATACACAGCACTGTACCTATAACGTCCCTGAACGCAGCATAATCAAAAGAGCACAGTTCAACTGTAACATCAGCCACAGCAGTCCACAATAAACATAAAGCGTATCTCATAATACACGCTACAAATAACCTGTTAAATTACTCCTAATAATGCACACAAGGTGAAATGGATTTTTAGCTCGGACATGCTTCAAAAATTGCAGCATGCAGTTTGCCAGGATGATCTCTGAATTCGTGATGGGAGGGCATTATATTGGCCAGCTGCATGCTGGGAAGTACAGCTACACAGCAGCAGTGATGCAGAATTATTTAGCATGTTAGCATCTTTGAAAATGCCAAATAATCCTTTTTCTTTTTATGTTTTTTTGCTTGTGCTCTTTTAACAAAGAAAATAATCAGAATAATGATTAAATGACACGATACGTTAATATTATGTCATATAGACTGATAGTTGCACAGTTTTGCAGTGATAAAAGAATTTGCTAATGTGCCATATTATTAAAACATTACCGTAATTAATTTGTCTCTGTATGACCATTTATGTCATTATTTTCATTATAAATTTACCATGAATTAATCAAAAAATAGCTTTTAATAGATTTGATGATTACAAAAGCAATCCAGGCTCTCCAAAAAAGAAAAAGCAAGGAATGAATTGTTAAAAAGCCTTTATTGTCTTGGCTGCATCATTAAAAGGGAAATCGTTAAAAAAAGCTGAAATGTTTCGACCATTAGGTCTCCATCAGTACTCCAAACAAACAACACCATGTGGCCCCACCTATAGTAGGCACATTTTTTGCACACATATAGTAGATTCATTATTATTATGCTGATATGATCAGGCACATACACTCATTAGGATTTTTGTAGAAGTGTAAGTGAGTGTAATAACATTTTAGACGGTTGTAATAATAATAATTTTAATAATCACAATTTAATTTATCCCATCGAAACCACAATTGAAAATGCACATATGGCCGTCGTCTGACTACGATCATATTAGTAGGATTATTGCATTTAAGTTCTAAATAATAATATAATTAACATGGCTTCAAGTTTCTTCCATATGTGCGTCTTTTATAAACGTCTCAAACTTGCGGCTGAAGGTCAATTTTTTTTTTCTTTTTGGCAAAATTTAGATTAATCTGAATTAATTTGAGAATGAATCTGAAAGGGAATACTAAATCTGCATAATTGAATACAAGCTATTTATTGAATTACATCAACATAAATCTGTATATATAAATATGTGGATATGAAGCAGTTCAGATCAAAACAAACTGTATACAGGGATTTATTATTTAAAGCTCAATAGACTTCAAACATAGTCAAAGGGAGTCTTCAGTGCTGTAGTTTCAAAGAGGAATGAATTGTCACATATTTTGTAAAAAGATTATGTATAACAAATTTGGTGACGTATTGTTCCTGCAGAAAAACTGTAAAAGAAACAGAAGAAAAAGTGTTTAAATGTTTTGTTCAGTATGAGGAGCCGTGTGACGTGTGGTTGCATCAACACTGCCACCCAGAGTTTAAAATCCGAACATTCATAGTCGACTTATTGTTGAACACACTGGACATTTTCTACACAGATGAATCAGAGTAATACTTTTGCTCAAGGTCACCTGTTTTTTTATTAAAAATCAATTGCAAGTGCAGCTTTTGTTAATGAATCCAAGTGAATGTTGTTTTTGATAGCTTGTAAAATGAAAATTATTATTTATCCACAGAAATTAGATTTAGAAATTGGAATTTAAAAAAAAAAGAGGGTTGAATGCTCGTGAAACAAGGATAAGAGTTCATTTCTGTTACAACAAAAAAGATTTTGAATATTCTTTTAAATAAACAATTAAAATGTAACACTGAATAGTGAAATAAAATGAATATTTTCGCAATTCTTATTTAGAGTTCAGTGTTAAAGAGTTGAATGTTTATTCAGACAGCTGATGTTTTTAACTTATTATAACTTTACACAAATTAATCAAAAAGTAACTCAGCATACATGTATATTTATTGGTGTAGAATCATTTTTTTAAAGGAGGGTGTAGCTGTGTTGTCATATAAGATTTTCTGACAATTATTCACCTAAATGGATTTCAGCTTGAAATTTAAACAAAAAAACGTGACCCCCAGCCCATCACTGACCTCCTTATCTCAAGTTAAACACGTGCTATTATCTGTCAGCGAGGACGAAATGAAGTAGACGAGGGCGAGAATGAGTTCCTGCAGTTCATAAGCTATTCTTATCCTCTGGAATATTTAGCTTGAACTTAAGCCCATTCAAAACGGGCCGCTCTGGGCTGGAATCGATTTCACCTTGAGCCTTAAAGGGCTTACGGTGAAGTATTGCACCCAGGCGGCATCAGCAGCTGGATAAAGAGCGAGGAAAATAAAATGGCCTGCTCTCCATAAAAGTTGGTGTGTGATCCCTGACCCCGCGCTGACAAAGACCTACGGACTCCTCTAATCTGAAGAGACCTTTAGCACGTGGATTAACCTTAGCTGAGACCGGCGTAGAGTCGGCTGGATTGATCTCTGACGAGCAGAGGAACCAAACCTAACTTGGACACCCTAGGTTTTTAATGGTTTTTATTTTTTGCATCTCATCATACGAACAGACGAAGGTTAACTTTGCATTTATCCACTTTTTACTTTGTTAAATTAATTTGCACTGCCACAGAGGACACAAAACTCATTGTCAGTTGTTTTGAAAAGAAAATATGTATTCAATGAAGCTGTTAAAAAAAAAGATGGGCTCACTGCTTATCTTTCATGAATAGTCTACTGCACCCCACTGCTCTCCAACCACCCACCAGCCACCTTCCCAGCATATTGGTTTACCCCTGCCAAAAATTTAATTCAATCCCACTAAGTTGCTCCGGCTTTAATTAAATAGACCAAAAGCCTTGGCAGGATTTAATTTACTTTCTTGTTAAGTGAACTTTACAGACACTGTAGAACTTTCACTAGTATACTGCTGGGACCTGAAAGGGGATGCGAGCGTCGGGGTCCTTTCCCTCAGAATTAAATCACGCAATTTTCGAGCATTAACTCGTGTTTTCTCTGACAAATGAGGCGAGGTGAAGACCGAAATCAGCGTCTTCCTTGGTTTACAGCGGGACACCGGCTTTCGTGATAGTTAAAAAGAAATGTGTTTGAGTGGCGCACGCCTGTCGGAGGGCAGACAACCATTTTTATCATCATAATAAATCTAAGCCCCATTGCCATAAACTAGAGGCCCAGTAAAAAGTGATTCAGCTGACAGTCATGATGAAATGAATGCCTTGATAAAATGGCAGTCATCAATCATGGCTTTGGTTTTGGATGCTAACATCCCCTCTAAGCTCTCTACTAATTGATATGAAACGTTTAACATAAATCAGCCGCTGCGTGTTGATGCTGCATGCTGTTGTCGCCGTGGTCTGCCTCTCAGAACCCACAGATAAATTTTCCCTGAGCAGGAGGCTACATGTGTTCAAGTCAATCTCTCATGATGCGGATGGTTTTTCTTGGTATAACAGAAACAGACTTGGTTATGAATTGTTAAAATTCATGTATGGGTTCACTTATGTCTCCTCTGCGAAGGAAGCCGAGTTCTGGTCGTTAGATAAGTGCAGAGTTTAAAGACAGTTTTAAATGATCCTCGCCAGTTTTTATCTCTAGAAGAAGCTTTCCACTCACGCAGGTCTAAGCTGCTTTCTCTCAAATCAGGAACTATTTAATTGGGCACAAAAACATAATACCATAGTTTTGGGATATTTGTTGAGTTTCTCTCCGATGAAAAGGCTCTTTGTGGACTGGCTCGTACACAATAGTTCAAAGGTGGAAGTGTTTTCAATATTATTATTGCGAGATCACCATAAATTTATATAAGCCAGATCCAGGGCGCTCTGCATGCGATTTCCAAACAATACTAAAAGTATAAAGAAAACTGTTTTTGATCACAAACACAGCTGAAAAGACCCATCGTCTCATTAAAAATACTCGGTTTTGTTGCCACAAAGACAGCTGGAAAATGTCCTGACGCTCGCTAAAAAATTTTGTCAGTTGAAACAGGAAGCACAGTGGTCTCTTCCTTGGAGGCCATTTCTCCTATCCATCATGCCACCACAATCTAATCCTAATAAAATGTCAGCTGGTGCATGTAATCAGAATGCAATACGATACTTAATGTAGAAACCTTGATTAAATACGCCTGAAACGGACAAATTTAACATTTCTGTGGTTTGCAGCAATGTTTCATTTCAGTGACTGAGCTGCTGGTAGACATGATGCAGCTGAAATCTGACGTTCTGAAACTTCATTTATTGCAAAAAGCATCTGAATGTGTGGTAGTGAGAGCCTGGGTAGTGAAAAGTTTTGAGAAAATGTGAACTATTTAATCAGACAGGAGAAAAACGCTGTAACACAATGGTGTGGGGAGGTAATGCTGCATGAATGCATAGCAGCTTTATAAATCCTCTTGTCGCTCGACAGTATATCATGAATGGAGTCGTTGTTACACAACAGTTTGAAGTTGGAAGCGTTTTTAATATTATTATCGTGGCCAGACAACATAAATTCATATAAGCCAGATCCAGGATGCTGTGCATATAATTGTGTTTTTCTTTTTTTTATATATAAGATTTAAATAGATTTCTTAATATGCATCACAACATCAACAAAACAAAGTCACACAATCTTGATAACAAAGTGTAGACAAACAAAACAAAAATAAAACAGACAACAACAACAACACATTTATACCGAACGTCAAACCAACAAGCTCAACTCAACCTCGGTATGTCATATCTGGTCGACGTGAATGAAATAAGTTTTCCAAACAATAGTAAAATATAACGTACAATAAAGAACATAAGAAAAACAGTTTGAACATCTTTCACAATAAAATCTCCAGACCTTCATTCCCTCAAACTGAATTCATAAAATCACTGGCAAAAACACTTATTGTACTGGAATAATATGAATAAATTCTAAATAAATAGTCCATCTTCCCGTCTTTTCCAGGATTTTGGAGGAATAGCAAACATAAACATGTCGAAATTAAACACGTATTTCTGATTATTTGAGAACTGTGCTGCGAATAAAGATTATTATCATCATTATTGTTTTTTGGTCTATAAAATGTCAGAAAGATGTTGTTTCCCGAAGTCCAAGCTGACGTCCTCAAATGTCTTGTTTTGGTCACAAACCCAATGATATCCAGTTTACTGTCATAGAAAAAAAGAGAAAATATTTAACATTTAAGAAGCTTTAATCAGAGAATTCTGACATTTCTCCCAAAAATTACCCAAAACAATGAATTGATCACCAAAATAGTTATCAATATATGTAATAAATTACAACTAAATCGATTTATCAAGCAGGTCTACCACGCGGGAGAATATTTCAGGATGGTGTTGAGCCATTTGATGGAAAACTCACAAATGTGTTTGAATCTGCTAACCTCAGTGGCAGAGAAAGGAAAAGCAGTTCTCAGCTGTGCGACTAAACACGTTTGGCTTCTGTATCAACACGTAGCATATGATTTAACTGGCAAAGGCAACGATAACCTTTGGTGCCGATCCAGATGAAGCGACAGATCCAATTTTTGCTCACTATCTTTGACAGGGGGCGCTTTTCGACCTGTCTCGGGGAGTAAAACATGGATCCTGGTGACAATAGAAAACACACGTATTTAGGTGGCTGGTGTCTATTAGTGAGGACAATTTGATGCAGATCCCAAAAAAATCCGGATCTAGCAGATTTAAATATGTGTTGGATGACATTGGATGAGGCTTGATTGGATTAAAGGAGACTGTTGGGGTTTTGGCAGAGGTATGCACTCTACTGAGTGCCATTCTAGTTAATTTTATCTCTTATTCTTATGAATACCCCTTTTTTTTCTTATTTTTTATGATAAATAGTCAGATTTGTGACGTATGAGCTTGTGTGAATCAGGGGTTTAATTAAATAACAGATTTTTAATACAAATAAATAATTAAATATATGATATAAATAAATGATGTCATGTTTTATTAAACACGTGTCATCCCACATGTCATTCCATCACATAGCAGGACAAAAATATGCTTTGAGCAGTGTAAACGGCCACTTCCTTTTAATACTGTAAACAAATTCCTTGACAACATAGCTGAGTGCATCTTTCTCTCCTCTCTCTCCATCTAGACCGTCGGCCGTCACAGAGCAACAGATGGAGGTGCACAACAGGATATTACCACTAAGAGGATTCCTCTTTCTTTGCCCGGCGCTCCGGACTTTTTTTTGTGTGTGTGGGACAGACTCTTTCATCGTGACCCAGCTCCACTGGCTTACTGGAACTGGTGTAGAGTTGTTGGTTAAGCCCTCTGAAACCCGCCACTGCTCATGTTGACCTGCTTGGCAAACAGAAATCCCCGATGAAGTCCGCTGTGAATAACATTAAACTGAGTAAACCAGGTGGGATTAGAAAGTCTTCATATTGTCTTGAGTGTCTGAACTCTGACCTTTCACTCAGAACTCGGAGGTACGTGCCAGCTCTCTGTGTGTGAACGGCCCGGTGTCAAGTTTATCGACCTGTCTAGTAACACAGTGATAACCTTACAAGAGGCAGTGTGTGCTTTCGCATTGGTGGGTAACTGTTAGAGGTTCATTTACAGGAATTAATGTGTTATAAAAATAGATGTTCTCCAAACACAGATTCAGTTATTTCAAAGAAACCAGTGACATGAATCTGATCGGTAAGCACTGTTAGCGTGGCAACATAATTAGCATTTTTTTTCTATTTTCTGTGACACTTTTTCTAGTATCATATACGGTGGTTTTTATATTTCAGCTCGGTCTGGTCAGGTTTAGGCACAAAAACCATGTGGTCAGGGTAAGGAAAAAATCATGTTTTGTCACCTTAAGTTTAGCTGCAAATGTCTGATGGGTCTCGTTAAAAAAAATACCTGGTTTACATTTCACTTTTATTTTGTAATGATGCTGAACATTGTCTAGTTATGCTTAGGCACAATAACCGATTGGTTAGGGGAAGGAAAATATCATGATTTGGCTGAAAATACCTGGTTTTGTTGCCACAACAAGGGCTGGAAAATCTCCCGGCGCTCGCTAAAATCCGCCAGTTTTTTTGGCTGAAACAAGAAGCAAACAGCCATCTCGCCTAGCTAACATGGCACCACTATGCTATCCTAGTAAAAACGTCAGCTTGTAAACATGCAATCTGAATGTAATATGATGCAATGTTAATATTAAACATATGAAACGTACAAATGTGAAATACCTGGTTTGCAGAAATGCACAACACTGACATTTTGTTTCTGGCAAGTGGGCCGTCGGTAGAGATAATGCAATTGAAACCTTCATTCTGATCATTCGTATTAATTCAGCGACGCAGGTTATGTTTTCACCTGTATCTGTTTGTTGTTTTCGTTGGTTAATTTGTCAGCAGGATTACACAAATATTGGATGGAGGATGGGTCTCAGCCCAGAATATACACCGTTAACTTTTCCAGTAATTTTTTCTACTTTCTTTAATATTGCAAGATGCATTTTTTTTTAATTTTGGTTAATTTATCAGAGAATAATGCATGGATCTTGATGAAAAACAATTAGGCTTACTTAGGTGGCTGGTATCTATGAGTGAGTACAGTTTGATGCAGAGTTATGTATGGGTGGTTGGAAGTTTAAAGTAATACGGGGCTAACACGTTTGATACTGGATTAGGCTTGATTGAATTAAAGGGAGCTGTTGGGCCTGGACTGCTTTACCAGTTGACAAAGCATCTGATTGTGTGCTACTGAGTGATGGAGTTGTTGTTGAAAGATAAGATGATAACAAGTCAGAGTTCACATTATTTGAACTTGTGTCACTTTCTCCATCTTTTACAGATTGTGTTTTTCTAACTTTTTCTCAAGGTTTTTATGTTGCAGGTTAAGTGTTTTGAACCTTCATGATAGAATTCAAACTGAAGTGCAATAGGCTTCATTTAAAATCATTTTTATCAGACCATTAACGGCTCCTTAGTCCTTGAAAACACTTGAAGAAAAAAAAAAGATTCAGGCCGGCAACTTGATTCCTTCTATAAACTTCATTGTGCCGGTGCGTTTCAGAGAACTGCCTCCTTCCTCAGGGAGCACACGGCGCGCCGACATGCTGACCCTCACAGTACTGTATGTCTGTCCCCATGCACTGCTTGAAAGAAAGCTGTTTTTCTCCCTTTACACACACTCACACACACAGGTGAAACCTTGTTATATGAAAGAGTTGAACACATAATGGTTGAGATTGTATTTCATGTTTGTGTGCAAGGAGACAGCACTCACACATTTTTTTATCCATCATAGCGTTTGGTCACAGGGATCAGCCATCAGTGGTTTTGAATTCCTGTGTTGACACGAATCGTACAATTTGCTCAGACAATTATAGCGATTTAGATTATCTTAATAATGTAATTTCCTGTTACGTTTGTACATTTTTTGAACAATAGTTCAGACTCTCAGATACTGTAGTATATGACCTATACTCAGTCTATCAGCAGCTGTGTTGCCTTTAAAGGTATAAAATCACTGTACAGGTATTTCACCCGTGCACAGTTCAATAAAGATCTAATAAAAATCCTTCAGTCGGTTAATGACTTCATGGGATCTGGATGTGGATGCTTTCACTGCTTGAAAGCTTAAAAAAACGGTTAATTTAACTCGGTTGCAGCTCTGAGGGATATTACCTCTTTATTGTATTTCCTTTGTATTTAACCTCAACCCTGAGAGGAAGGAGGGAGAGGACTTGGGAATCTCCAGAGGGATCCAATTATATTTTCTCTCGTGTTCGCTGCAACATAATGACTTTGCAACAAGATCTCTTTTCTGCTCTCAGAGTGTTTTTTCAGATTTTATCTCAGCGGACTTAAGAAAATAAGTTTATTTCTCTTTGGGGCCCTTTGTTTGAACTCTTTATTTCTTATCCTGTGACCTTCTTGCAATTCTGACCTAATGAAAGTGAAGTAGCTTCCTCTAGTTGTATTAAACCACTTGGTTAGGCTAAAGAAAATACACTGTTTACACACGGCTTAAAATATCTGGTATCGTCACCACAAAGACAGCTGAAAAATGTCCTACGGTCTCATTAAAATTACCTGGCTTGTTAAAAATACCTGGTTTATGTTTCAGTTTTATTTTGTGGCAACGCTGAACTTGGCCTGGTTAGGTTTAGGCACGAAAATTGATTGGTTAGGTTCAGGAAAAGATGATGCTTTGGCTTAATATATCTGGTATTGTCACAATGAAGACAGCTGAAAAATGTCCTAAGGTCTAATTTAAAAGAAATACTTGTTTTCCGTTTCAATTTTACTTTCTAAAAGTGCTGAGCTTGGCCTGGTTTGCCACAAAAAGATGCTTGGTTGGGGTAAGGAAAAGAAAATGTTTTGGCTTAAAATATCCGGTTTTGTGACCACAACAACAGCTGAGAAATGTCCCAACGTCTCGTTAAAAATACCAAATTTACAATTCACTTGTATGTTGTCAGTGTCAGCACTGGTCTGGTTACTTATTTAGGATAAGGAACAGACCCTGTTTTGGCTTAAAATCTTCCGTTTTGTCACCACAAGGACAGCTGCGAAGTTTTTCCAAGGTCTCGTTAAGTTAATCACTTCATGGCGTCTGGATGTAGATGCTCTCACTGCTTGAAAGCGTAAAAAAAAGGAAAAGTTTATTGGTTGTGACCTTCTTGCAATTTTTAATGAAAGTTATAACAAAGAAAGAGGTGCTTCATCAAGTGGGTGGTAGCAGCTCAATGCTTGCGGTAAATCTTCACATTTAACTAAAGGCCATGATGCACTCAACGCTAAAAAAAACGTGGCTTTTAAAGTTTGCGTGCTACGACTTAAAATTCGGAGGTGAATCACAGATTGTGTCCTGTTCAGCCATGACGTTTCAGCATGAACACACATGGTATCTTTCCAAGTGCAGTAGCTTGTGGCTAGAAACTTTTCAAAGTGGGCTAGCACAAATTTGTCACCGCCGAGCAGATTTTGTCTTTGGGCTTAATGATGACCAACAACGGAGATGACTCGCCAACGCGAGTGCAGAATGTCATTTTATGAGTCGCGTAAAAGCGGACAGATTGGAAAGATAAAGGAAACGAGCTAAGGGCTACAAGAAACTGTACAGATATCGTCAGAACACCCTGGTTTGATTAGGAGTGCAAAGTGTATTTCTGCATGTACGCCATACTGTATGTGTGTGTGCAGGATTTGTCTTGTGTGTTTCTGTCTATGCATAGACATGTACGCGTCAGCATGCATGCAAGTGTCCAAATGCCACTGCTTGTAAATGTCGTCGTGTGTGTGTGTGTGTGTGTGTGTGTGTGCGTGTGTGTGTGTGTGTGGAGAGAGAGGAAACAGAGGGAGCGGAAACTGCCGAGCAGAGTGGGGAAATAGAGCAGAAGAATACGGGCCTGACATAAAGAAAATCCTGGATAATTCTGCCCTAAGATGTGTGAGGGCTGCGAAGAGCGAGAGAGGAGCATCCAGAGGTCGTTCCCATGGCAACCTTTGCCCAGGGAGATCGCTGACCCTCCCGCCCCTGCAGTACAAGCGGAGCACGGATTGTAGGTCACATATGGCACCAGCGACCCAATCAGGCCTAATCTGGCTTGACTTGCGGGTTATAAATTATACTAGAAAAGCTGGTTTATACTGTGGCTTATCTCGTCACTAGACTCAACTGTAGATAATGGACGTGTTTATGGTTTGCTGAACTGACCCATTAAGTATATATGTCAACAAATGTATGTTTTGTCTATCGGCTAAGAAAAAAACATCGGCTCAGGAGCAGCGTGATACCCCGCCGGGCACGAGGCCGCCGTCGTAAAGGTCCGGAGGTTAGGTGTCGCTGTCGATGTAAAGCACAGATATAGATGTTTGAATTACAAACCTTATCGCTCGTTGTTTGAATTATTTAATGTAAATGTCTTAGCTACATAAACAATGAGTATGTGACCCCCTCCCGTCCAAGCTCTGTGGGTTACCAGCTCCTCCAAGCGGTGGCTTTTTTAATGTGCCCTGGGTTTTGGCAGATTGAGGGAAAACTGCAAAATTTGACACATTTACTGCAAATCTACTGATGAATTTAAGGGCATCATTACTAATGTGGTGCAGGAGGCATGCGGTGTTTTTCTTGAGAGGCCGCTGTGTTTTAATATCCGTTCTTCTATTTCACTGTGGATTTTGTATATCATGTTTTATGTGTTTTATTTAGCTATGTTGGGATTATGTACGGCTACTACCTCTGTCAGGTCCTGGTAGAATAAAGGTGAAATGAAAAAAAGTAAATACATAAATTTTAAGAATATATAATCTCACTATTTTTATGAGTGATTGGCAAAAAAAAAGTGCAAAAATGAACTGAAAAGTACCACAAACTCTTATATTATTATAAATATTATTACTTTGCATACTGTCTCAACAATTCAAACAGCTTTATATTATTTTCTATACTATTATCCAACCATATTATTTTTACAGGGTTGAAATATAAATACATTTAGTGAAGTGCTTTTCTGCTACTTAGTACTTCCTCTCCGCTGTATTTTGGAAGTAAATTATGTACTTTTACTCCACTATATATTTATTTGACAACTTTAGTTACTAGTGACTTTGCAGAATGCTGCATTTTAGCGACCAAAAAAACACTAATCAGACAATCAGAAAAATGCTGAATATTGGATCCAGGTCAACAAACACGCATCGTTGTTTTCTTACATCTGGAGAACAAGATCTGTGTGTTTTCTGATTGAATTATTGATATTGATTATATTGTGATTAATGTTGCAGCCCTAAATGTAAATATATGTATAATTTACTTTTGCTTATACTTTTGATACTTACAGTAAGTACATTTAATACTGTCCTTTTCTTTAAACCTTATGTTTAATGAGTTATTTGGCCATGCATGAAAACTTTTTTTTCCAAAAAGTCATTCAGAGACAGAGAAATGTATGCGTTGCCCTGCACACTTACATGTGTTTGGGGTCAGTCAGGCCCCAGAGTGATCTGACTGCCTGTTATTAGTCAAAATAAAATCATAAATCTGAATTATTTTGGATTTTTGGGGGTTTCGTCTGGTGTAAAAGTTCTGTAACACAAATCACAGAGCAGAAAAAAATCATTGTTTTAATTTAACCCTGTTTGTGTAACAGAGTTTTGAACATGTCATTAGTTTAAAATCACGTTTAATTTATGAGCCAAAGATTTGAGAAAAGTCGTGAGATATCGAGGGATTAAACTTTGTTATATTTTGGGGGCCAATTTAGTGAAGACGAAGTATATTTCAGAATGTACCTTTACTCAAATGAAGAAGGAAACGTCGGAGCTGAAGCTCTTTAACGTCTCTGTACACAGATGTAAGTTTACTCACTCCGAGTCGTCAGTGTGAGACACTCTGGAGGATGTGAGTTTCAGAAGCCGGCGGCCATGCAGCAGGAACACAGATATGATTTGAATGATTTATACGCCGTGTTCCTGGAGTATTCGGATAGTGCGGATAGCCGAGCTCAGAGGAGCCTTATAGTTTTATGTGGCTTTTGTGAAGGGTTTCCAGATACACACACGTTCTGTAGAGAGAGCGCAATAAAAGCTTCCACTTTCTGAGGGTTCAGAAAGCTGTAAAATCCTATTTTAGGTCAAGTGTTCTTCATGGTCTGGATCATCTAAATTCTTAACACTCAGTTATGCATTAATAAAACCTCGGTTTGTGTATGGGAAAACATTCATTTTCTGCAGGCACGGCGACGGGAAAATAATTTTTCACTTCGATTCTCTCAAACAGTCAGGATTTCAGCTTTAAAGCGCTGCACGCTGATAAAAACACTGAATCTAATCTGGATGTAATAAACGCAAATGCTGGAGGAAATGGAAGATCTGTGGAGGAGCTTCTCAGTGGGATATAAATATTTCATGCACGTGAATTTAAAGCAACACAGTATCGGACAAGGAATGACTTCAGTGACCAACATTTGCGTGCACATCCTCTCTTAGACACCAGAATACGTTTCCTGTTGTTGTTTGCGAGGCTTAACAGGGCTTCAGACTTCAGCCTCGATCTGGTAGGAAACAAGCTCCCGATCCCTCCGTCTCTCCGCGCCTCCATCACCGCCCCGTGGTTGGCGATTTCATGAGTGAGCTGGTAATAATCACGGGTGACTGGGTTCTCACCTTTTTTTTTTTTTGCTGTGATCTATAAGTGACGGTGCATTGAGCCCCTCGGTGGCCATATGGGAATGCTTGAGGTCTGAAGTCAGGGGGGGATCTTTACATCTGCTTCTCGTTGCTTTATCTGCTTCTTATGTGCTTCCAAGTTGGAGAAATTACAGGTTGCACGAGGCGGGATTGCTGTAATTTTTTAATAAATACAATTGTGAGTTTGTTCTGATGACGTTCGTCGGATCTCTCAGGAAATATTGGAAAATAATGAGCGTTTAAATGGTGAGGATGTAGATGCAGATCTAATTTTACACATCTTGAAATATTCGAGGAAAGTGCTTGCAGGTGTTAATAAAATTATTCTGGACTGGAACAGCACTTCACTTGTAGATTTGCTTCCTGAAGGCAAAATATTTCTACGGTTTTAGCATATTTTGAAGGTAATTCATGCATCACATTGAGTGATATTGTGTGTGTTCGTGTGTGTGTGTGTGTGTGCAGCTCCAGTGGGGATTAAAAAGCTGTAACTTTTTACAGTGTTAGCAGCGTCTGTACCCACAGCACCTCATGACCACGCTGCACAAACCCACGTCTCCTCCTGCTCAGACTGGGCACCGGTCTTTCTTTCATTTGAAGCTGCTCTGCACACCAGTCCTGACGTCTGCCTACTCAGGAATAACTCACACCGTACACCACCCAGTCTTACACACACACACACACACAAAGAAAACAACAGAGCTGTCTCACTTCCTTCGCCTCGAGGTCCTCCAATGTCTTTTTATGCTTCAGTCATTTTCATTTGGTTGACATACTTAAACTAATTTTGAAATTATTTGAATACAAGAGAACGTCGGTCTGTTCGGATAATCTGATACACACACTCTGAGTCGCTTTATGATTTCCTATAACATGACAATAGATCCGTTTAACATTTAAAGAGCTGACAGTCGTCACAAATGATTAACCGAACAACGTCTTGCCATTTCCGTATTTTATTTTGTTTCAGAACTTTTTTGGCAATGAGCTCTTTAAATATATCCTCTAACATTCATGCCAACAGTCAGTTATTTTTTAATAAAGGTATGTTAGAAATAGTCTAACTTAAAGGTGCACAAGAAGATTTAGAAAAGAAATTCAAACTCAGGAATATTTATTTGATGAATGTTTTTCCATAACTGAATAAACAAGCTGCCCTCAGAGGGAAATAACCAAAGTGAAGCAGAATGAAATTGTGATGATCTTTAAAAACAGCTGGTTTATTCAGTTTATTCAGTCATGATCATGAATCAATGAATATTTTACTCTTCAGATTAAAATTTTGCTCCCCAAAACCACACAGTGCACTTTTAATAGCAGAGTATGTGTGTTTGTTATCACGAGGTGAGCTACTGTGGTTGTTTATGTGCTTTTTAATTGAATTTTTATTGAGATTCTAAGTAAGTTACCGGCAATTACTTTGCTTTTCTTGTTTTTCTAGTTGTATCTTTTATGTACATATTATCTACATTTTATTAATGTTAGATTTAGGCTTTTATAAATGTAATATATGAATGCAAATGTAATTTTGAGTGGCATGATGCTGCTGATGACCAGACTCTGTGTAAATTATTAGTCTAGCTTCTATATGAATTCTACCTTAAATTAAAGTGTACAGTGATGGAATGTACTGTACTGTAATACTGTACATCTACTCAAGTACTGTACTCAGGTGCAGTACTTGTAGTTCACTCCACTACATTTATCTGATTACTTTGCAGATTACATGCTGCATCAGAGCCACGATAGGATCTATTTTTAAATCAATTATTTACTAAAACAGGATGAAAATAATAAGAGAACACAGTGTACTTTTGTCACTTAAGTACATTTAATATCAGACATTTTATACTAGACTACTCTTCCTATGACTGATGTGGTATCTTTACTTATACTCGTGTGCCTACGTGTACACATAATATATTATCCTTTTCTTTACGTTTTCATCTCTTTATCTTACTCCTGTTTTTTCTTTAAATTAACCACCTATAAGCTAATCTTGGAGGGCCTGAAGCATTTCACTGCACATTTGTTTATTTGTGTTGTTTGTCTTCTGGTGTGCACACTTTAAATAGAACATACATATAAATACATGCATTTAAAAACATACATTAATCATTACAGTCCACACGTATCATCACATCACGTTGTACTGCATGCTCTGTGTATGTGTCAAATAAAACAACCTTGCACCTTTTAGTTTTATAAATTAAAAAACAGCGCCGGGCGGCATCGCTGACCTTATAACCAGCAGCCATCAGGTTCGGCCACGACGCGTCAGTCTAGACAGTTTCTATCTCTCCCGCTGTCCTTCTGAACTCTGCGGCTGTATCTTTAAAATGTCTTCAAGGTTCAACGAGCTTGATGGAACTTTCTGGTACAGTCAAGTGCACACAGCGTGAGTGATCAGCCCCTTTCTTGTTACTGAATCATGCAATGTTCAACCTCTCAGACGGCTTGTTTTAGGAAAACAGCCCTCCCCGCCTGAACGCAAAAGGAAGGAGAGGTACGGCGGGAAGGAGGAGGAAAAGGTGACAAGAGCAGGAAATCTAACGCTAATGCAATCTGAAATGTCCTGTAATGCCCCGTTTCTAAATTGGAAAAATTGACCTTCCTCGTAGAGGTGACACAAGCCTACACTCGGAGACGTTTCAGGGGCTAAGTGGAGGTTTCGGAGCAGGCTGCAGCAGACCCTGGAGGCCAAGCAAATATTTCATGAGTAATTTAATATCTGGAACATGAGAGCGCGCTCCACTCAGGATGCTGGCCCGGATATAGACAGTGATCTGGAGAGAGGGAGGGGGAGAGGGGCAAAAGGGCAGAGCCAATGAGTAGTTAATGCTGTACAACAACTTTCCTTCAAGGGTGCTCGAGGGATAAACCACCAGCACCTTTAAAAACTCTCTCCGTCTACTGGACCACCACCTGGGAGCCCCATCATTGAAGATAGTGATCTTTAATGATTTTTACACATGATGCATGTCACTACTACTGTGTGGGTCTCAAATCAACACCTCATACAGTAAGCTACAACAGCATCAGGGTTCAATGTGGGAGCCAGTGGGAGCTGAGCTCTGTGGGGGTCAGTAATACATCAACAAAAACCTCTATTTTAAACACAAATAATGATTTTCTCAATGTTATAATATTCTATATTTTTGATTCTTATAGTTATGAGTATTCTTGACATTAGTGATATAAATAGGTAGAAAAAAACATGTTTTCCAGTGGAGCTGTGCACCATATTGTCTTCTGAATGACAGTGAAAATGACCACATAAGTCTCATAAGAAGCGAAGGCAGTGATAACAGCAATATCCCAGAGTTTTCAGAGTTGTTGCATGAGGACAAACTTACCAACTTTGTGAAACGGCCGCAGCAAATTGTAAATAATTTGTTCATTCTTTTAAATTTGGCATTAAATACAGTGCATTAAGATGTTTCTTTAAAAAGCGCGTCAGTTTGTCGTGGCATTGCTGTAAAAGCCTGTCTGCTTAAGTAGCTAAAGTGCATCTTCCCTCCCAGCAGATGTTTGAACTGATTTCACCATTTACACCAAATTTATTAGAGAGTATACAGTATGAAATGTCAAAATTTTACAAATCCAGTGAACAGCAATATAGTATTCTTCTTTGGAGAAAGAAGAAAGTGGAGAAAGTCACCAGCTTCCTTAAGAAAAACCTTCAATTTTGAGACTTGATGCATTTGTAGAAACTGTATGAACTTTGTGAAATGCTGTCTATAACACATTCTTAACTTGTTGGGCCTACTTCTTAATTCGGCAAACGTTATACAGTACATGATGACTTTCTTTGTGTAATAAACGTATTGGTTTCGTCCAGTGATGTAGGTGTACAGTATATTTGCAGATAGAGCAGGGAAGTGAGATCACATCTCAACAAGTCACAAGACACATTGAATTGAATTGACAGGCTTTAAGCTGTCCAGTTATGATTGGAGGGTAAAACCAAACATGAACAGTCCCCCTGTCTCGGGACGCACCTGTTCAGTTATTTGCCTAAACGATAGTTAGGGTTAGTTAACGTAAAGGCCCCACACAAAGCTCAGATCATAACTCAAACCTTTGGTATAATGTTGACCATGTTTACCACCTGAGTTCAGCCCGTTAGCATGTTAACATTTGCTAATAAGCACAAAACAGAAGCTCAGGTCATTGGGAATGCACCTTAGTTAAGCAGGTATTTAGTCATAAACCAAATATTGGTTGAAACTGTGCTTGTGTCAAGTAAAAAATTCAGGGCACCACCAAATATAGCGTAGCTCAGCCTGACAGGTATAAGAGTGTCTGCACTTTCCATCCAATAGTTATGGAGATATTTCAGAAAAGTGACCGACCAGCATTAACATGTTTTGAGCCAAGTTTTGTTCTTCTGTCACGCTTAGTCTTTTTGGCAAAGCAGATAAAATAAACCTTTGCCGTTCTTCACCTCTCCTCACTTCAGACGCACTCGCACAGTATCTCATTACTTCTTTAAGGGTTACTTGGGTCTATTGTGGGGAGCACTAACAGATCCTCGAGGCAGCAGCACTTTTATGTAAAAAAAAAAAATATCCCAGCATTTGATTTTTGCCTTTTCTCGTACTTTTGCAGAAACCTTATGCTCGTCTAAGTGAATGATTTCTGAGTAGTAAGGTTCAAATAGATTCCAGCCCTCCAGCCACCAACAAGCAAGTTTCACAGCATTAAAATTGCAAAACGCTTCTTCTGAAAATCATATTTCGCGATTCTTTAAACATTTAAAGGTTACAAAAGCCTCTCACAAGCCTTAGTCGCTGTCAAATAGAAACAATTGGCCGAGCTAAGCCGGGATATGCAAATAAAGAAAAGTTATTTGATAAGTTATAAGATAAGTTATCTCAGCCAAAAAGTTTAGGAGGTTCACGCGACACACTTTACAGTCAGGTGGGATCAAATCTGGCGTCTTTGTCTGTTGCTGCTGGCAGACACACACACTCGAACACATGTATTATAGAGTAAGAGCGCTCCGAGGATGCAGCGAGGGAACACATCGATGTCTTGTTGAACAGAGATGCGGGTAACCAAAGTTATTCAGCTGCGTGTAACACAATATGAATGTGATGTATGTTATAACATCTGGAATGTAGATTTTTTGGATCGATGCCATTTTGAGCTAATTTTTAGGATTTCTCTGAAATGCAACATGACAGCTGCGTGTGAATGCGCTTTAAAAGAATGCACATGCAATTTTCTCCAGTCGCGTTTCACCGATACAAAACAATACAGACGTCTGTGCCCCTTGAATTAGCACACTGTGTAAACATGATTAAACATTTGAATCATAGCAACAGGAGGCAGGCATGAGGGGCCTGTCCAACGTTGGATTTCTCCGCATGTTAAAGGGACATTTACAAGATTAATAAACAGTATATCAAGACTTTTGTGTTTATTTAGCCTTTTATAAAACCAAAATTACAAGAGCAAAAGTAATTGATTAACGCTCCAACGCTAGCTTCTAATATTAGCAAACCGTGCTCATGTTCGTAGTTGTAAACTCACTCTTTATGAGAGCCAGTGGCTGGGTGACATAGCGTGCCACAGTGACATTAACCAGCGCTTGCAGTCGCAGATTTAGGCATGTAGTTTTTAACTTAGCTGGCAGGTTGATGGAGTGTTTGTTAGCAGAGTTACAGCGCTACCTCTGGTATCCCCCGCAGGAGTTGAGAAAACATTATGCAGTCGTCCCCTTTAAAGTTGATGTCAGATTGTAACCTACGAATGCTACACAAACACTGCTGCTCCTGCCTTGCTGATTGGGACTCGTAGCTTTAATCACATGTTGGATAGTCAGTGTTAAAAACTGAAAACGTCTTACAAACATTACACTAAAGCAACGTCATCCTGTATTCTCGTAACGGGGGAGAAGAAATTAATTACAACATCATTTGTTTTACAATATTATCTGCAACATAACAATGCCCGCTTACTCACTGCTAAGCTAGACTTTAATTTGTTAACATGCACACAGACTCTCACCCGAACATGTCCTGTGTCACAAAGGGATTTCCGGGGTTACGGCTCTTCTGTCTTCACTAAGTGGCCCGACTCTCCGCGACTGATGTCTTTTTCTTCCTCAGGAGGCTGCTGTGAAGGTGCTGACGTTAAAATCGATGGCTGTCAACACGTTGCCATTCCTGATAGAACGAGGGACTCTGACAACTGTGAAGACAAGGACACACACATCTCTGGTGAGCTCGAGGAGGAGGAGAGCGTAAGATAATCTGCAGGTCTTCATGCACTCAACCTGTCACCACTCACTCTCTGGTGCTTCATGATGTGACCATGGATGCAGTGGATTTAATGAGTTTATACTCAAGACGGTGGTGAGAGAAGTGATCGCAAGTAACAACAGTATATAACGCGCGGTACATTTCTGTGTAGCTGAATGAATTTAAAAGTCATATCGATAATATTTTTATAGAGACAAATTATTTATTTTTATAAATATTACATCCACAGAGCTTGTAGAAAGGTGCAGAATAAAAGTATCTCTTTTCCTTAAAAAATGTCTTTATGCTTATGAATTCATAATCTTAAAAATTTTGTGATGATTGTTTTGTTTATTTCTGTGTGAGAACACGTGGTTCCAGCTTCTAACAAGGATTAAGAGCCAATAGTTTAACGCCTTTGATATCACATATTTTCTGTGTTTCGTTAGCGATAAAAGGTTTTGGTAGTTGCCAGTTTGTGGGGGGAAAAACGTAAAAATGGGTGAATTCCACCCAGCATACTGTACAGCGCTAATGGTAGCTAGCACCGTTAAAGTTAGCTAGAGTCAGCAATGTTTACGTTAGCTACCATTAGCTATGTTAACTTTAGCTCACTAGATTTTGCAAAAATGTTTTCTAGCCAGCGTTGGCAACTTTAATCTTTGTTAGCAGGTGTTAGCAGCGTTAGCTAGTGCAACAAACAGGCAACCACTTGAGGGTGCAGATGATTCAAACGACAGCGGTGTTGTGACAGGGGAAGGAGATGAAATGTCACATTTAGTATCTGACGTGACAATACCTTGAGGGTAGGATTTTCTATATGTGTTACTGGAGATTATCTTGATATCTTGTCTTTTTTTGTTTTTTGGAACATGGGAATAATTTGGGGGGAAATGGATGAGATGAAGTTGCCTAATATAAAATAAATACACTCCCAAGTTGGAGAGTTTCAGTGGTTTATTTAAAAAAAATAAGATAAAAATGGTGTAAATAGAAAATGTAAATATCATATTTCAATTCACAAATATATCATTAAAGTCATTAAAGTTCTTTACACTTCTGTTAAAGCTTCCACATTTTTTTTCTTATTTCTGCACAAAATGGCCACTAAAACAAAGACAAGAGAGAGTCGAGTTCAAATTAAAGCATTTCAATTTGAATTGAATGTCTAGTTTGGTAAGGTGAGGGTTAAGTAGGTAGTGGTTGGGGTCAGGGTCGGTCTCAAGGAAATATATGTAAGTGATTTTAATGACTGTTGACGCGATGGAAACTGTGTGTGTGTGTGTGTGTGTTTATGTTATGAGATGTGTTGACAGCCAGCTCTGGATGGTGGAGTGCTCGTGCCTCCCCAGCTTCGAGTCATACCATAAGCCATGGCTGGCTGCATCGGCAGTGTCACTCAGGGGTCACCAGGAGTTTGGTCCCCTGAACTCTCCGATGTTATCTGAAGCATGGAAGCATCCGCGCTCCTCCCCTCGAGGCAGCGCTGCCTGCTAAATCTGTGTCAAACTACGTGAACCCGATAAATCTCCTCTGTGGTGGGAAATAATGAGAGACATCCGCCGTTCGCCTCTGTTGGCAGAGGCTGATCAATGGGCCACCCATAGTCATTAAGCTCTGTAAATGACAATCGACGGATATTACGAACGTGTGAAACCGCAGGATGGCACCGCGATGGGATTGGCACAGAGATACAGATTGAATGACCTTTGAGCTCCTGTGACTCTGATACGTGTGCAGCATTACATAAACAAGCATCACATTTTGATTTTAAGCTAAATCCTCTAATGCCGAATGAGTCCCTGTAATGTAAAAGGTTTTGTTAATATTCCCAATCCCACTGTGAATCAACGCTTCTGTCGCAGCTTCAGATCCGTATTTTCCAAATTATTTCCTTGATAGTTTCCTCACAAATCCTAAACAGCAGTATTGGCATTTAAGTATTTATACCTCCATTTTCTTCCAGTTATCTGGGGTCAGGTCATGGTGGCAGGCTAAGGAGGGTATTCCAGACGCCCATCTCCCCTAAAATTATTTCCAGCTCCTCCTCTGGGGATCCAAAGGTGATCCCAGGCCGAATGAGGGATGGCATCCCATTTATACCTGGTACAGTGAATTACAATAAATACACTCTGTGTTGGGGAGTTTTTCATCGGCTTACTTTCAGTGGTAATCCCTGATGATGCTGTTGCTGTGTGAGCACTGCGCATGCACAACTAGACAAAGGTCAAGTGTGAGTGGTGGTTGCTGCCTGACAAATGCTTTGCCTGTGCGTGCCTCTGTGTGTGCCTTGACATATAAAACAGGGGCCGGACTAGTCAAAGGTGGTTCAATGACAGTAAGGAACATTTATTTCCTTTTACAGCTCAAATTGTTCGTAGTTTCTGTAGTCACCGGCACAAAAAAGGCAAAAAAGTGATTTGATTGCTTGAATCACGATGCAAATATGAATGCAGTTGAACTACCAGCAAAAGTGGTTAAGCTACTAGTTTAATCACTTAATTCAATAGTATTTATGCCACATACACCATAAAGGGAAATGTAATGTCCTATTAATGCTCATCGAAAATAATGAGTTGATACAGCTCATAAAATCTGTAATATTAGAGGTGGGAATTAAACATATCTTCATTTTTAGGGGGTCGTCCGAGCCAAAACATCTGAGAAACACTGAATAAGATCACGTGTGAGTTTTTGAGAAACAGATAAGAAATGATGAGTCGTTGCTTTCAGCACACACGAGGTCACACAGGCTGCTCGTAGACGACCTGAATAATGTGAATCGACAGATGAGAGAAAGGAGACTGTATTTTTCTTGACTAAACCAAGTGATGAGAGAGAGATAATTCAATGTTACAGTTTACATGTTGTGCCTGAAAAGTTAAACTTTTCGAATACTATATAATCCACTGGTATTTAAGATAGTTGAATTGATTATTGATCGCTTACAAAGCCCTGAGAGACCTTTCATGGCTCTATTTCCCTTCCTGCTCTCTGAGATCCTCAGATGTCGTTTTTGTTGTTTCAGTGTCTAGATCAATACACAAAGGTGAAAGAGCCTTTGCAGTTTGGGCTCATAGACTCATGACCTGACTGAGGTGATCAGGGCTGCAAACTCAGCTTCATCTTTTAAATCACTGTAGAAAATAAAATGCTTTTCACTGATTTTATTTGCTTTATGAGACTCTGTTTTACTCTCTTTGTGTTTTCCATCTTCAGTTTTTATTTGCTTTGTGTTTTATTCAGTTTTGTAACTGTGTTTTAAAAAGGTGCCATAAAAAAATAAAAGTTTAAGGTCAAAGATCTGCTGTGTGGAGTTTGCTTTGGGTTCGTTCTGCCTCCTAGTGGTCAAATATATACTAATGAAGCTTTAACCAAATGTTTGAGACAAAAAAACACAGATTTAAGGTCCCATTTTAGATATTATAAGCACCCTTAAGGTATAAACAGGAGGGATTAAAGGAGCGTCCAATAATATAAAGTCATTATTAGCATGAACATCATGTAATGCATGTCAAAAACAAATAATTATACGAATCCAAAGGCTAAACAAGCGTGAAGAAGAATTGGCAACAGATGGAATTTCCCCCAGTGAAGCGCCTTCCCATGAAATGCACATCAACCCTGCAATTAGTCAGTTGTACTTTTATACCACACGCGAACACACACACAAACACACACAAACACACACACAAACACACACACACACACACACACACTCCTGCATTCCCGATCTGTTTATGGTTTGCGAGTGACACTGAGGGCCATTCGCTGACCTACATAGATCTCTGTGTGTTTGAGTGGCTCTTAGTGGGAGAGCGCAGCGTCCAGATGCCCTTCTCTCTGCTCCGGAGTGAAAATAGGTCAGAGGTCAGGGGGAAAACCAATGAAAGAGGAGGGCTCACACAATCATCAACGGACGCCGTGGACAAGAACAAAAAAAAAAAGCCTGAGCCTGATTGTCCGTGCGGTGTTTGCAGTTGGCTCGGCTCGTCTGTGGCCACACATCAGACACCGCAGGCGTGAAGCTTCGTACCCACACGCGAGAGGAGTGTGTGCGGCGGGCGAGACGGTTGTGTGTCTCTAAGCCTCAGAAATTATCATGAGTGAGCAATTTAAAGGTCTGACATTAAGTGGTTTCTGAAGGGCTTACGATAGAGACAGTGTTATACATTACGCTGCTGCTGCTGCTGCTGCTGCTGCTGAGATAAAGCATTATTACAGGGCTGCACAGCGATGGTCAGGGCCCCCTCTGTCAAGTACAATTCAATTCAGAGAATAAGTGCAGCTGAGCTTAGATCTCACTTTATTCACAATATCACTACGTGTATCTAAGTGTAAGATGGATGCCATCTAAAAGAAGATCTGTAAAAATGACAGTGGTGACACAAAATGATGTGAACTACTGATTGTACGTTTGTGAATGAGCGAAATAGGACGTGATCTTGTACGCAGATTAACCGTGTCCCAGTTTGACACCACAAACTGTTTGAAGATTTTGTCTTCGCATGAGACAATTGACTAAATTAAGCACTTAAACATGTCAGTATGGATACCGCACGCTAGACTTTTGACCGTGCTGTGAACAGACACCGTTTTCAGACGAAGCAGTTCGAAAAAAGAAAAGAAAAAGAGGAGCGACTCGCAGCTGAAGACATCTTTAAAACTAAAAAGGGCATCAAGTGTTTAAATCAATCACTTGCTTTTTGTGTCAGATGGAAAACTGTATTGATTTCTTGTGTGCCAACTGGAAAACCAGTACAAACATCTCCACTACACTGTAAACAGTACTGTTAGTGTGTAGAGGTGAACTAGGACACAGGCTCAGTCTAAGACCAAAGCACACTGAGACCCTGAACAGGCAACAAGCGCTTTACTGTTCTTTCAAAATGAGAAGATAACTCCTCGGAGACCTCGACATGTTTGTCGCAGGAGCTCCTGTTCAGGGCTTTATTTACTTGATGCTGAGGGAATAATAAATGTGTTAGGATATTAAAGTTGAATCAGCCAACATTTTATACATCCTCAGCTGAGATGCTTGTTTGTTTGTTGGTGTGTTGCATGTAAAGCACTTTGTAACTCTGTTTTTAAAGGTGCTTTATAAATAAAGTTGTTATTATTATTATTATTAACATGATGTTGCTTTAAGTAAAACATCTGCACGCTTACAACCCAGCTGGTGCTGTAATACCGTTGAGTCTCCTTAGTTTTACCATTAATTATTCAGCCGTTACAGTTTTGCTGTGGTGTCACTCCCGAGTCGTCAGGAGGATTCAGCTCACCTGGTGTGACTGCTCTCCAGCCTCCTACACCTGGCGTTGACCCCTCTGTGGTTTGCGGTTTGTAGTGTACATAAAACAAGAGGTTGGAAAAGTGGTGAGAAAAAGAAGTTAGGAGGGTTTTTTTTCCCTTCTGGTGGACTGAGAAAGAGAATAAGAGAGAGAGAGATATCCAAAAAGCTGCATTTGATTTAGTCTGTGAGGCTACCGCTGTTGGGAGAGTTGGTTATCTCTGGCTCCTCTGTGGTGGTTTCTCTCCGTCTGATTGCTGATCATTTGTCCAACAATGTTGTTTAGAAAATTGAGGGTTTTTTTGAACACGTTTTCAAAGGCTTCAGGGGATTTCCCCCCCTTCTCTTAATAACAGAGAAACTCACTGTGATTGTTTTATCATCCTATCTGACCCTGAGTTGGATAGTTTGTGGGGATCCAGAGGACGTCAGGAGGAAAAACATTAAGGATCTATGTGATGCTGTAATTGAGTGTCACATGTCAGTGCCTTGGCTGAAATGTTCCTCATGCTTCACCGTATCTCCTCCCATGTGTGCCGTCACGTGAGCGTTCTGGCAATTGGTACCGGTTAATTTTCCACTTTTCCCTCCCTAATGCTCTTGGCTTGATGTGTTGGCAGGCAGCACAACAGTTTGTTGCCATCCACAGAACATCCCAAACCAAGACGCTGCGCCCCGGCTCTCCCCCCGGGGACCAGACATGATTACAATTTTTGTATCAAGGATGGAAAATCTCGTGGGTTTTGTGTTGGTGGCAACTGTTGGCAGGACTGCAGAGACTTGGCACACAAATGTAAAAAAAAAATGGGTTGGAGGCCAAGATGCAACACAAGCCACCAGTGCTATTTACTTTAATAGTGTTTTTCCTCTGTGCTGGAAAACACATCACAGTTTACAATGGGAGAGTCTAATGATAATTCATCACGCAAACTTTTCTGTCACACAACAAACTTTTTTTTCTCTCTTGTTTTGCCAGAAGCATTGTGATGGGAGCCGGTCCAAGGTTTTCAGTCGTACAATACTCTTTACATGTAAACTGTGCTTCATCTGAGAGCTGCTCAGCACCGCTGCTGTAGGGATGGACCTGAACTCTGAGTGAGACCAAACCTGAGCAGAGCACTGGTGCCATCTAGTGGCAAGACATCAGGACTTTATCTAAAAGAAGGCAAGAATGCTTTATAATAACCGCCCACTGTCTGCTTAGCCCTTATAACAACAGACCTGCCATAGTAGGAGAAGCACAGGTGGTGTAATAATATTTACTAGTGGTGGAACGAACATTCACTTTACACCCATTCAGTCCACAGTAGCTGCCTACAAATGTGAGGAACTTGAACTTCACTTGAGTCTTTCGTTTTCATGCCACTCTACATTTCAGATGACATATTGCACTTGTTTGATGCACCAACGTGGGGACGAATGAGACAGTACAGAGCCTTCTTATGTACACATGAGAGCAGTCACATGATCAGAGTCTCTGAAGAGTGAAAGTACAGAAATATATGCATATATACATGTACATAGTGTTATAAAAAAGTACCCAAAAGTCATGCTTATGTAAAGATATCATGTAAAAATATGACTTTGGTGAAAGTGAGTCACCTGTATGAATACTACTTAAATAAAAGTCTGAAAGTGTCTGATATTAAATGTATTCAAGTATTACAAGTTATTTTCCTGGTTAATGAATGTGAAGGTGAATTATACATATATTTACATGCATGTACGTGTGCTGTCGACTGATTATCGGCCTGGCAGATTTTCAGAGCCGATATTAAGCATTTTTCTAATTTTTATTTTATTTATTTTTTAATCTGATTGCTGATCAGAAAAAAACAATTAAATGTATATGTAGTGAAGTTAAAAGTAAAATATTTTTATTAAAAAATGTAGTGGAGTACAGCAGAAGTACCTCAAAATTGTGCTTAAATACAGTACTTGAGTAAAAACACTTACATCTTCTCAATGCATGTACACAAATGATGCTGCTCATTGTCCACTGAGTAGATACAGTACCTGATGTACAAGTGAGAGATGACACTCAGAAATGTATATAATAATATAATATAATTTTACACACACACGATACTACATGACAGAGGGAATAAATTATAAGTAGGTGAACCAAAACATGTGACTGGTTTCATGAGTACATTGGAGCCCATCAATCTGTGATACGTTCTTCCCCCCTCTGTGTTTTCTCTCCTCTTCTTCTCTACTGTCTCCTCTCAGGTGCTCTTCATCAGGCGATTAGGTCCTGCTCCATATTTAAGGGACGTTTGAGGAGAAGAAGATATCTCTTCTTCCTCAGACAAAGCAGTCCTGACTGTTTTTAGAGTCTTTGTCCTCAGCTGGTGTTTTGTTTTCTTTTGAGGACTGAGGTCTGGTAGTCCTGTTTCCGTGGCTTTGGTTGTTAGTTTAGTTTATTTAGTCTTTTCTTAGTTCAGGGAGGGAAGTTCTGGGTCGTACGGCCCACTGCATGACTGGCCCAGACATCCTCCATCCTTTTGTAAATTTTGGCCTCCAGACTCCCATAGTTTTGGTTAATTCTGGTTTTATTTCTAAATAAACATTCATCTGCTTTTGTAAACTTGTCATCTGGTATGGCGTCCTTTTTAATATCTTGCGGGTCACAAGGTAGAGCCAACTGTGTTTTAATGTGGCCATGACAAGGTCTGGTAGTCCTGTTTTCACAGCTGTGTTAGTTTAGTTGTCTTTCTAGTTTAGGGAGTGAAGTTCTGGGTCCTGTGGTCCGCTGTGTGGCTGGCCCAGACTTCCCTGATCCTTTTGTTCAGTTTGGCCGGGCCTCCAGACTCTCATAGTTATGGTTGACTGGTATTATTTGAATATAAGAAAACATTTCCTTCGGCCAACCTGTCCTCGGGTCTGGTGTTTTTGACTCGACCAGTTCAGGTGGGATTGGAAAAAAAGCAATTTAATTTAAATTAATTCACTTCATATGAACCTCTGATGGTATTAATGTGTCCCTTGAGCTCAAAGAGTAGAGACACAACCACAAAGTGAACCTGGAGCAGTTTGTGCAAAGCATGAGCAAATTCAAATGGATTAAACCTCACCCGTCCTGACATTTGCTTTGAAGTTTATCATAGTTACCACAGGGGAGCGTGGTCATTAAGGCCTCTGCACCTCTGTCGCCTTTTCAGACCTTTCAGGACAGGAAATTCAAATAACTCCAGAGATATCAGACCACACTGACATCTACATATCTGTTTAACATAATAAATACAGTGTATCATCAGAGCTGGTCCACAAAGCAGGCGGGGTAACATTTGATTATAGTTGACATTTAAACGTCTGATCTTAGGATACCACGCAGAAAAGGTTGTAGTGTGCACATTGTCCACTAGAGAGCAGTATCACCTGTCTGTCAGTCCTGCTCACTTCAATAGTCCACAGGCTCAACTATAATCCTTCAGCCCTCTGTTTGTGTGTGTGTGTGTGTGTGCAGGGCCAGATTAACACTTTGCTGTACCCTGGGCAACAATATTCAAGGGCCCCATCATCACGACCCCAGGATCACTATAATCTGGCAAAATACAGAATAAATTACAGTAATATACAGTAAATGTACTCAATACTTCAATATCTAACTGTCATCAAGTGTATGTTGATGTACAGATGTGCAAATGCTCATAGAGCTACAAATGCACCACTATGTCCTCTTGTCAAGGCCACTCACTCGCATATGATGTTATGAAAACAAAACACATCAGCATCAGTATAATCTGGCAAAATTTACCCACTACATAGAGAGGGAGGGAAGTGTCCTCCATTTTCACAACAACAAAAAAAGCAACCACTTTCAAAGCATCCAGTATTTATTTAACAACACTTATTCCCAACACAGATGTATTGCATTGATGGAGCCATCACAGAGGAAGTCCACAGACAAGACACAAACAAAAATCCATAATCTGCTATGGTCCTCAGCTCATTTAAGACAGAAATCACCCTGTCACCTCAGAATTCAACAGGACAATCAAGTTATAGTGCAATATAAACATTGTGAAATCTGCCAGATTTCTCTCAACAACAATAAACAATTTACAGCATTTTCATGGAGCCACCACAAGGAAAAAAATCAATAAAATGCAGTATCATCTGTTCAAATAAACATTTTGGTCCTAAACTCATTTTAACTTATTTTAAAACAGAAAACAACCTGTCACCTCAGAATTCAACAGGACAGGCAAGGGTTAGCCATTTTAGTGCAACATAAACATTTGGAAATCTGTCAATTCCTCTCAATTAGACAAGACAAAAAGAAATGCTACATAATCTGGCAACATACACAGTTTTAATCCTAAATAATGGGGAAGTGCATGTTTAAATTTGAAATGCTTGATTTCATTTGGCAAACACATCTTACACTGGCTTTTTTCTTGACTTTGAATGTGCAAACTGGTGTACAATATCTTCAAAATCAAGGCCACTAACAAGTTCATGTTCGATGGCCAAGAGAGAAAGTGCAGAGAGCCTTGTCTGTGACATTGTGGTCCTCAGCTCATTTTTAACTCGTTTCAAAACAGAAAAAGACCTCTCACCCTCACAGTTAGACACAGGCAAGGTTAAAAACAGTCTTAGTGCAACATAAACATTCGGAAATGTTGTCTTAAGTCCATGTCTCTCAAGAGCTTGCAGCAGCTGTACAGGTGAAGTCTCATTCTGCACAAAGTGCTTGAACTGAATAAGTTCGTCTGACAAGGAAGCATCCAGATCTGTCGGATAAGTGGAGCTTAGCTTGGCAGCTCTTTCACGCACATCACAATCATCACAGTCCCTCTCAAATAAAACTCCAAAGAGGTCACACACATGTGTGTAGGCTTCGATGCGCTTGGATAGGCACGAACAAAGTCTGTCAATGATGACATAATATGTTTCAACCTTAAATCTCTGACTACTATCAGTAAAAGCTACTTCGCTGTCATCACCAGACTCGTCTGCAAATTTCTTTCTTTTTCTCACGCGTCGAGTGTCAGACTGGTAGTTTTGTGTAGCACTGACAGCTCGTGCTGATTCTTCGAGCTCTGCAAACTGTTCTCGTAGAGTGCCAACATATGAATGCAGTGACCGCAAAAGGCCAAGAGCAGTAGCTAAATCCATATCGCTTTTTTGGAGTTGGTCACTTGTTGCCTTAAATCTATGCAGTACCCGGTCCCACAACATAGTCATTATTACTGTCTCCAGTTTATCAAGTTTTGCGACCAATGCAGCAGCTTCGAGTTTAGTTTGTGTTTTCTCATCACAGTCTGAAGCTAGTTTGGCTAATGTATCTCTAATTGCCCCGTAATTTTCATTGAGAGCTTTTGTGGAGTCTGCTCTGCAACTCCATCGAGTGGTGCTTAGGGATTTTAGAGTGTATCTAATGTAATGTTCGCTGTTATGGAAAACTGTATTCCAGCGATGTGTTGATGCGCTGCAAAATGTATACAGAGACTGCAGCAGTTCAAAAAAAGAGTTAACCTCCTCACAGCAATTATCAATGCAGTTAACACCTACGAGGTTCAGCGAATGGGCAGCACACGGTGTATAATGAATTAGTGGGTTTTGTTTTTTCAAGTGTGCCTGGAGCCCGCTGTATTTGCCAGACATGTTGCTAGCATTATCGTAACTTTGGCCACGACAGTTTGACAAGTCTAACCCCAAGCCTCGCACCATTTCAATCACAGATTCAGCTAGGCTTACACCTGTGTGGCTGTGGATGGGCTCAAACCCGATGAATCTTTCCACTACTCTGCCATCTGCACTGACAAAACGAAAAACAAATGTGAGCTGATCTACGTGTGCTAAATCTGGTGTTGAATCAACGATTACAGAGAAATATTGAGCGTGTCTGATTTCCTCTGCTATCACTTGCTTAGTTTTGTCACCCATTAATGAAATAAATTCTTCACACACAGTTGAGGACAGGTAAGATGGCTTACCTCTACCCTTATTGCCATGCTTCTCAAGGTGCTCCTTTAAAAAGGGGTCAAACTCCGCTATCAGTTCAAGCAGTCCCAAATAGTTCCCATTGTGCGCGGAGCCCAGCAGTTCGTTGTCGCCTCGAAATGGCAGTCCTCTCGCTCCCAAAAATTTAATAACAGCAACCACACGTCTAAGGACTTCTTTCCAGTACTGCTGTTCTGCCTCACACTGTCGGGCAAGAGAAGCGTCCACTCTGCTTGCGTATTGAGACCTGTGCAATAAAGAAAGCATGTTTTGTCTATGTTCTGCACTCTTTTCGTGATCACTAATCCTCTCTGGATGTTTCCAATCACAGAATCCGCTGATAAATGTATGCTTTTGGGATGACAGGAGTTTGCAGGCATAGCAATAAACCGATCCAGTTGATGGCGAGTAAAGAAGCCATTCCCTTGGCACAATTTGGTTGTTTGGGAGACGGCAATGAAGCAAGTCGTTGGTGAGGGAGCGTGTCCTACTCCCAAGTCCGGACTCCCTTACTGATGCAGGATACTTGGTAGCCCGGTTCTGGAAAGCTGCAGGCCCTCGGTAGATCGCCTCTTCCCGGAGCTGCTCCGTAACGGGCCCCCACAGTGCAGGATCCCCAGGGAGTAGAGGCGTTGAGGTACAGGGGCTGCTCGCAGACTCGACGAGCGGCTCAGATGGCGGTGAGACTCGAGACCCATCACCGCTTCCCTCAACGGTCGCACTCGCAGCAGAATCCGGGCTGTCGGTTGAAGATGCTGCCGGGGGCTCTTCGCTCTCCGAGTCCGGGCTGTGAACATTAGCTAGCGCCGGCAGTGAAGAAATGTCCTGGCTAGCTGAGCTGTCCTCGTTGACGGAAGCTGCCTTAGCAGAACAGTTGGTAACGTTAACTGGAGTGAAGAAATTACCTATTTTCGGCATATACTTTAAATTTTCTGCGTTTCTGATGTCCTTCTCCTTTTTTAATTTCCGTTTAGCGCTCCCACTTAGCTTCTCCATGTCTGCATTTTTTGAGTTGTGTAGCGGCGTTTGACGTCACGCAAGCCGCTCAGTGCACGTTGATTGGCGTCACCTTTGATCCGCCTCATACGGCCTGACCAATGAGAAGAGGGTCTCAGCTCACGGTCACAGTCACAGACAGGGGCAGGGTCTCTGTGCAGCGCAACGGCTCCGGCAGACAGTTTAACATATATAAGCGAGAGATAACCAGATATTTTGCTTGTGCCCTCACTGCCCTGGGCCCTTTAGAGGTCGTTGGCCCCTGGGCAATTGCCCAGTTGCCCATATGGTTAATCCGGCCTTGTGTGTGTGTGTGTGTGTGCAGGGCTGCAGCGACAGACATTTCCAATAAAGGTTGAGGACGAAGACTGAAGTTTTGAATTGTGAGATCAATATTGTGAATAAGACTCAACCAATTCAATGACAGGGATGTTATAAACACAAAAAGATAAGATGCCATTAACAAAGCTGTAAAAAAATACACTAGTACAGTAACAAGAACTACATTTACTGAAATGTACACATTTACTAAAGTATAGATTAACCGCAAATTACTTAAATTGTTCCCAAAAGTCTGCATGAGTAAAAAATAAAAAAGATTAAACTACATAACTGTAGCCCCATTGTAAGTTTTCAGCCAGAATTTTGTATTAGCCAAACATTAGCCTGAGATAGCTAATGGCTAGCCTGGTTAGCAGTAAGCTGATCACAAACAAACACATTTAATACCTCAACTCAAAAACAACAAGGTCAGACAAGGTTTTTTTAAAGGTTGGGATGTAAGAATGTATGCAATCACAGATCTGACAAATAATGGATGTCACAATTCAAAGTTAGGTTGCTATGGAAACTCCAGTTGTGATCTTACACCGACCCGGCCACAGAACAATTAGGCTACAAGTTCTGACTTTATGTAGGTTACAGACTACTGTTTATTTATCATACTGGGAGTGAGAAGGAGCTGATCACAATTAGGCTGCTATGTGCACATGAATGTTGTATATGCCAACGAGTAAGTTTAAACTTTGTTAATACAGTTCTCATGCAAGAATATAAATATAGAATACTTAGCAACCACCAGAAAATAACTGGTATCTGAACAATATAATACATATATATTTATAATGCAAAGGAAAAATCCTCTTTATGCCTTCATCTTCATTATAAAAAACATGTTTTACAGGCCTTCCCTCTCTTTCTCTTTCTCTTTCTCTGAAATCCCAATAATTTTTGTGAATGAGACAAAGACTGAACTGAAGCCAGGACTTAAATACAAACTAACCTAACGAGGTGATGAGGTGCAGGTGGAGTGAGGCGGAGAAACACAGGTGAGGGGAATGAGTGGAAAAACACTATAGGGAGAGGGAAGGAGCTGATAGGCTGGAAAACACTGGAAACAGGGCTAATGGGGGAGATGCAGTGCAGGTGTGGAGGGACACAAGAACACAAAACACTCATAAAATGAAACTGAAATGACGTGACAGGACCATGACACGCTCTCTCACTGTTATGCCCCACTATATTACGCATAATCCCCCCCCACCTCCCGAAAAAAACTCAAAAGAATAAATGAGCAATGTGCTTTAAGATGTTTCAACAGGGACTTTTTTATTGCTGTATGTCTGCTCTTGTTGTTTGATGTGTGTGTGGCATTTTGTATCTAGTGCTTCGGTTTACAAAAGAGTTTTATTATCAACATTAGTGGCACTATCTTTAAACAGAGATTTGTAAGGGATTTCTGTGAATGCAATTGAAATGTGAATCTTCAATTAGTGTACTCTAAGGGAACATGTCTTGTAAATCACAGGTCAAATAAAGTATGAAGCGTTCTATTACAGTAATGCACATGATCGTCGTCTGTGATTGTTGATGGAAAACAAAGGATTGGATTTTCCATTTCCTGTAGCATTAAGTCTGTTAATGCTAAAGTCTGAGGATTACTGCTGTTATTTACAGTAATGATGGGACGAGTGGATGTAATCATACATCGTATATATCTATATATGCATTTAATGAATATAAAATTAATTAAACGGAGTGGAGATCAGAGGTGGACGCCATGTTTTGTTCAAATACACTTTGGGAAATTGGTGGGAAAGAAAAGGTGGATTTTAGTACAGCGAAAGATTTGTAAGGGTTGTTGACATTATCTGGGAGGATTGAAAAAATCATATCTGTTGCCTTGGTACAACTCGGTACTTCCAACATATATAAAAGAAACTAAAAATTAAAGTGAAGTAAATAAATAGTAAGCAAAAAGTTTAAAACAGTTTACACTGACACACACATTCCCAGTGTACATGAATGGTGATGTGATTTTTGAGTTTTGAGGTTTGTTTGTATGGACGGAGATTATTTCTGAAACTTCAATAACGCTTGTCTGGACAGTTTTTGTTTTAAAACCCCATTTTCAGAAATACTCATGACCATCTATGAGGGTCGCTGGGTTTTATGGGCCCCCCAAAAGTTAAAATCCTGTAACACAGTTGTAAAATCTGGTAGTTCAGCTCAACCTGTTATATAACTGCTGCCCGAGTCCTAACAAGAACCACAAAGGTAGATCTCATCACTCCAGTTCTCAGATCTTTACAGTGGCTTCCTGTCAGTCAGAGAACAGATTTCTGTGCTGTTGGTTTATAAAGCACTGAATGGTTTCGGGCCAAAAATACATTTCTGATCTGCTACTACGTTATGAACCATCCAGACCTCTGAGGTCTTCAGGTTCAGGTCTGCTTTCAGTCCCTAGAGTCAAAACTAAACATGGAGAAGCAGCGTTCAGTTATTATGCGCCACATATCTGGAGCAAACTCCCTGAAAACTGCAGCTCCGCTCCAACTCTCACCTCTTTTTAATCAAGGCTGAAGACTTTCTGTTCGCCACTGCCTTTCACTGAAGCAATTTCAAGGCTTTGAACTTTTATTTTCTAGTCTTGTCTCTTTTAAACCTCTTCTATTTTAGCCTACTTTCTTAACTTGTTTTAATGTTTTGTTTCTTGATGTCTTCCTACTTGTTTTTAATGTATTTTTTATGCCCCTGTAAAGCACTTTGAGCTGCCGTGTGTCTGAATTGTCCTATACAAATACACTTGCCTTGCATTGCCTTGCCTATTTTGCTCTTAATGTTAGATTTGGATGAGGAAATACCTCAATGGGTGATTTTGTTGCTCTGAACCTTTGTCACAGCCTGAACCTTGTGGGTAACCTGTGTGAGATGTTATCTAGCCGGCTTATTGTGGAAATTGAGGGAGTGATTGTTACCAGTATGTTAAAGCAGCCACAGAAAAGTGCATGCTTTAAGGGATGTTTGACAAACATCCCAGGTTTAAAAGGGTCTTCGTCTCTGAGCCACAGCTGTGTTCAGCCTCAGAAGCTTGAAACTAAATTAGCTGGCTAGCTATAATGAGGACGCTAAGCTAAGAAAACACGAATGAGAGAAACACACCAACGTTGGCCTGCAGAAAAGAAACACCGCTGCCCTCAATTCCTTTTCTGTACACTGGTAACTTTTTTCATTTCCTCTCCCGCGTCACAAACTCCTGCCTAACACCAACTTTTAGAGGACACACTCCTACTTTTGTGCTCTCTGGCGGGGCCACCTTTTAAATCACGATTTTTTACGAAGGTAGAGGGCTCGGAAGTCAACAGCTAATTAGCCGATTGGCATTGGACGATGGCTTCATCTATCAGCCCAACCCAAGGCGAAAGTGAATTAATATAGCCTAAAACCAGAGGTCACCTCTCTCTGAGACAGGTCGGAGAGTCTGAGGGTGAAGAATGGCAATGACTGCTGAGCGTCATTGAATTGTAGGGGGCCTGGGGACGAATGAGGCAGAAGTACAGCCATTTTTAATGTCACTGAAATATAAAGTCTGGAGTCCTTTGTCTTGTGACATTATCAATGCCTGTGTAACAACATATCTATCCTACACATCAGGTATTACTGTGACAAGGGGATTGTGCAACACTCATGTTATTAGTGAACATTTAATACAGCAGACTCTCTCGTATCACCAGTGATCTTGTGCATAATCAAAGCGCCAGTGAGGACAGCTGCTTCCAATAAGCCACGCGCACTAAAGAAGTGAGCTGCTTACATATTTATTCCCTCTCTTTTTTCTGCTCTTCTGCAAGTGTACAAGAGCATTACCTTTGCAAATCCAAAGTGTAGTGCTCCTTCATGCTTTTAGGCATCAAAAGGACTAACCGCTCAGCAGCCGCAGCATGTTCGGCATCCATTTCTCTTGCTTAACTGTTGTCACGGACAACGAGGCTGCCCGAGCGCTTATCTGAGCGTTCATCAGTTCAAAATACATCTGACCCACAAGAAGATGTTTTCCACATTCCTATTTAACACAAAATGAGAACGTTGCTCGTAAATGGGTCAGACGTCTTCTATAAATCCAAAACAGAGCCGGAGTCGGGGGAGAGAGGTCTAGTTTAGATTCGGCTTCTGCCAGTTTTTTTTGTGTTTTTTTTTGTGTGTGTTCCTGCATCCAAAATTGTGAGGCGAAGGAGCACGCTGAAGAAGAACCAGAACAATATACAGCTCCAGCAGAGGGGCTGATGGACTATTCCAGTGAGCAGTCTGCAAAAAGCAATCAATATGAGTCAGAAGAGTTATCTGAGGTTTACACGTTTTTTTATTATATCCTGTTTCTATGAGAGGATGTACTCCACAAAAACAACCCCTAACCTCATTAATGGACTGTGTAGCCTAATCTTTTCCCTGTCAGTACAAACTATTTCCAGCTCAGCAAGTAGCACCATTTGGCTTTTTTTTTTGTTTAGTTGAGGGAACCACACAAGCACGAAAAAGCACAAACACACACACAAAACACACACACACACTGCACGGAGCACCCATTTTTTTTTTATTTGTGCCATGGCAGATGTGGCCATTGGCTGTGATGGTTAATCCAGAATGCTGGGTTTGATACAAGCAGGATTTAGCCATAACCATGATGCTAACATCTGTCAAGGTCCGAGCTGCTCCGAGCTCCCAAACCCAGACAGAACAAAAGCGGAATATTTTTGTCGTTCCGATAAAGAGGAGGGAGAAGCAGTGAACAGATAAGGAAGTTGAGGTAAGTGTGCGAGGAATTGATCAATGTGGGACGATTCATGGCCTAGAAAAGAGGCGCTTGATTCATTGCGGCTTATGTAACATGTTTTTCCACAGCTTTGATCCCAGACACTCACACATGCATGTGTGACGCATCACCTCATTTACAAACAGGAGGTCTGTTTGCATCTTTAAAAGATGAACCGGTTGCAAAATCTAAATAATTACGACTGCCGTTTGTTGTATTGTCATGAATGCACCGAAGTAGAGTAACTAATTGCAGGAAATTATAGTAATTGGTGTTTAAATTTAGATCGTACTGAAAAATTGAGAAATACATTTTTCTCTACTTTTCTCATGTTAATCAGAGAATCACAGTTTTATTGCTAACGAGACTTCTTGTAAAGATGAAGTTACTTTTCATTTGGATTTTTCGACTGAATGGGAGTTATTCGGGGTGACAGCCTCATTAGATCACTTCTTATCATTTGACTCGTGCTTTATTACAGTCTCATTATGTCTACATGTGATTACACGATAACAAACTGTACTGATTTATGATTAGCAGCGCCGAGGCTAATGAACACACGAGTCAGCTGGGATTTCTAACTGCGTAAATAGAGTGAATGATATAATGCACTGTGCACAACGTTCTTCAAACTCTTTGAACCTTCAGATAAGAACTTCTACTGTAAATTATACTGTAAAATACTTTTAAATCACATGTTCTCACTGGACATAAAATTGCCAGCTCACTTTTGAGCGTATGAAAGTGAGAAAGCAGTTGCACATTGTGGTTTTAGATTGATTGATGTAATGAAACTGTTATAATCTTTGGCAGAATTTGGGTCACCGCAGCAGACGACACAGAGAGAGCACAGAGAGCAGAGCAAAGCAAATATCGACTTTCATTATTGCAACATTAAGCCGACAATTTCAAAACCCCATTAAAACTCGAGGAACCGTTGAGGTTGCCCTCATTTACAGTGATTTACAGGCGAGTTAGAAATAGTCTTGAGGTTGGCAGACTATTCATTTTTAGGGTGTGTTGATCACCAACATGGTCGCCCAGAAAAGATACTAAAAAAGATGAAAATCACAATAAATCTGCTCGTATTGACGACTGCAGTCATGTGAAAGGAGAGGTGGTCGGTTATGTGTGCTGCTTGTGTACAGGAGCAGCTCTGCAGTGTCTAAGTTACAGGTTTTGGTGACTGTTGGCTGTGTAGTCTTTATAATTACGTATTCTCACAGTGTTATATTTCATTAGTTTATGACAAGCTGAGACTCTATTGACTTGAAGAAATATCTTTTAAATTGACAAACATGATATGTGTGAGTCGAGGCACAATTCAGATGGGATTAAAAAATGATTTATCTCCCTTCATTCACTGCCACACTTTTTTCTTTCTTTCCGAAGTAAGGTCCCACGAGGGAAACCGGAAGGGGCACGACTCCAGCTCTCTATTTGGAGAAGCAATTTAAAAATCTAGCAAAATAATATCCTGGTTAGGAATCTTGGACATTGTTTTTCTATTTTCATCTATTTTATTTCATTTTTTTTTATGGATAGTCTTTGCAAGTATAAATCTAGGTACCTGTATGTGTGCTCTACACCTGCACGGTGTTATTTCATCTGTATGACGAGAGAAGTCCAACGTCAAGGTGATTTTCTTTTATGACGTGCGTTGCCTGTTAATGTGCATCAAAGAAAAAAGTATCAGTAGATTAAAGTGCAGTTTAGTTAGCATGATCTTTCAGGTTCCAACAAACACTGTTTAGGCAACTTGTTTACTTTTTTACCACATTAGCGCAGCACTAGCATTATTAGCATCATATGGATTGGCTGAAACTAGGTTCAGACATTCACGCCCCCTTTAGATGAATTGTATTAATTATCCTTTTATTTTCCATCAAGTAATCATTTCTTTATGTTGCAGCTTTACATTTTCAGATTAATTTTTATATTTTATGTTGTAACAATGTCGTGCTTATGATCCGGTTAGGTTGAGGCACAAAAACCACTTGATTAGGGGTCAAGAAAACATCAGATTTTGGCTTAAAATACCTGTTTTGGTTGCCTAAAAAACAGCTTGACTTCACACTAAACATAATGTTACAAGTCTTCATCTCAAACTGCTGTCACTTGCTCGGCAGCCTCCTTGGCACCGTCCCTTCGACCTCTCGATATGACAGTCAGGTCCTAAACATGTTGTGTGAACGTGATGCGACACCTTTTGTAGAAATGTCAGCATGGTGTGTAGCCCATGAAACCAACACATGTGAATGCATCAGTCATTTGCAGAAAACTTAAGTGCCAACATTTTATCCTGGCGACTGGTCGTTTTCCACGAAGCAGGGACAACAAACCATTTGTATAATTTATAACCTGCCGTAGTCTGGGGACTTCACATTAAATTGTTAAATGTCCCAGAACCACGCTCTCGACTGTGTATCTGATGTATGACAGACTTGGGTATAACATAAAAATGCATATCTGAAAACCCATTTTCAGCTACAGGATCATCAGCAAGTTCATGTCAGTGCTGAAATGATGCAGCCTGGTCAGCACTTGTGAAGCTGCTCTGTAAGCAGCAGCTAATTTTGGCTCATTAGCTCCGACACAATGAATAAATTGCAAAATGCCAGGTCAGATTTTAGCTCCTTGCTGTATATTTTTGACGGATTTTTAATTGGTTTGGAGGCCTAGAAATGTCAGGCAACACACAACCTCTTTATTTTGCAGTAGGATTAAAGGTAAACATGCATAATCCACTCTGCCACTCACAAGTTTGACTAGCTGACCTTGAAGTCACATTGGAAACATGAATAGTATGAAAACCAATTACAGAAATCATTTCGAGAGGAAAACATCCTTCATTGCGCAACTGTTTTTAACAATGGCTCATTCATCAAGAATGTCCTCATCACAGAAGTGAGGTTGCCCCGAAATAAAAGGAATAATCACATTATTTTCTTATTCTTTTCTTTTGTATTTTTGTAAACATGCGTATGTGACTCATCGGCATTTTGTGCTTTTTGAACAAAGGCAGAATATCCTTGACTGTCTGAGTCTGAGGAAATTAAATGTCTGTCAACTAATTTAAATTCATTTTAAGTGAATGAATGTCCTGCTGGGCATTCAATAAACCCATCAAAGGAGACATGGTTTGCATATCAGCACGCTTCTCCGTCTTCCATTTGACTTCCTATATACACTTTGAGTTTATAAAAGGCGGCAGGAGCAGCTTCTTGTGAACTCTGGTAAAAAAAAATGGCTCCTTCTGTAAAGAAAGAGCTGTAACATTCACGAGGCATACGGCCCTGACTCTATAGCAAATAAAGCAATCTGCTCTTAAAAGATGTTCAATGAACCCGATGTCTCAGATTCAGTGACCATAACCCAACGTGATTTGTATTGCAACCGCTGACCACGCTGTCCGAGCAGCAAACCGTTCAGCACCGGTTCAATGTGCTGACATTTTTGAGGCAGCGAGGGAACACTTTTTGTTTTTTCAAAGTAGCCGAATGTTTTAAAGTCACTATGACGCTGTGGTCTTTTGTTTGGAGGCGCTTTGACTAGTGCTTACCAGACAAGACTCAGAGTGAATGGAGGCGGACAGAAACACTGAGTGATGATTCATTAAAGGCCGAGGAACCCATTAATCTTGTCATCTCCTCTTGCAGTACCGACGGTTTGCCCTGCTCACAATATAAACTAAACAGGCTTTAAGCTAGTTTTTCTAGCAGGTGCTTCTATGTATTTGGTTAACCCAATAGCAATAGCAGTTCACCATTGTAATATGCATTGCATTCTGGGTATTGTTTATGATGTTTCGTTTATTTTACAGAGACTTACTGAAGTTGTATTTTACTGCTAACACAACAGCAGTGGTGCTACTGTGGTTGAAGAGACAGTAAAGGAAATGTGTCACTAAGATTTTCAATCCGCTCGCATAGCATCACTTTTAAAGTGTGTCTGGTTTGACATATTGTCCAGCGGTGTAAATGATAGATACAGTAAATGAAAATCTTTGTATTCATTGTATTAAAATGAGGTTTCTTCCGCATTTTTTTTTCCCTGTTAAAAGGGCTTTTTTTGGGGGGCAAGTTTTTCCTCACTCGAATCGAGGGTCGAAGGACAGAAGATGTCGTCTCTGTACAGATTGTAAAGCCCTCTGAGGCAAACTGTGATTTGTGAATTTGGGCTATACAAATAAAATTTGATTTGATTTGATTTGATTTGATTTAAAATTACTGTACAGTTATTTTATCGTAAAACTAAGCTGCATTAAGGTTCTTATGCTGTACAGAAAAGTTACCAGAAAAGTTTAACCGCCCCTTATGTCCCCTTGTTATATATCACAGCAGTCCAAGCTGCTTTCGCAATAAATGTATGAATGTTCTGTTCAGGCAGTAAAGTCGGAGAAAAAACATTTTCATTATGCAAACCTTCCATCTCACAGAAATGAAGTAAAGCAAAGAGTCATTTGTGCAGGAACTGTAACATCTTGTTTTGGTTTTTTTTTCATGTGCAGAGCAACCATGGGCAAGGCCGGGAGCAAAGTCCTCAGAGAGGCCTCGGTGGACGGGGTGCAAGCGCAGGTAAGAGCAGCCACCTCACCCACGTCTGCACACATGCAGACATGAAACACTCAGACACTCAAACACATGCAGGAACTGAACTGACAAACACACAAAAAATGTGTATCACACTAAAAAAAAAAAAACACTGAGCTGGTGTAATGGTTGATGCTCTGGTGATTACAGGAGTGTGTGTGTGTGTGTGTGTGTGTGTGTGTCTCTGGTGAAATGGCCCAGCTGTTGTGCTCTCCAGCTCTCGCCGGTTACGCAACCAGGATCAGCCGCAGCTTTCACACTTCATTTTCCCACATCGCATCATCATACCTATAATCATCCAAATACATTACTGAGCTCCGGAGAAACCATTAATATCTTGTGATTAAGCGAGGAGCAATAGGCACTGGATGTTCCCGATGATGGATAGAAATTCTATTAATTGCCAAGACTATCACAGTATGTTTTATTTATATAGACGTGCTATAAATACATACATCAGCCATTCCCAAACCTCAGAGTGCCACGGCCCGATTTGAAGTCAGCGAAACCAAACCAGAGTTGTAATCACAACTCTGATCAACACACAAGACTAAGATGAGGTGTCTCCCTACTCTTTGTTTTTTATTTCACATACAGAACAATACAATACTCTACTATTAGAATAGACCTTTTTCCTGGCAGCCATATTGACATGAAATAGAAGGTAAACACATGTTTAATTAATGACAATTAATGACGGTTATGTTCCATTTAGTGTAGCCGAGACTTTCTAGTGAGCCAACATGCACAACAGCAGCACCCTGACTCTGTTTGACCTGCTGTTAAATGGCTGCTGTGATAAAGGTCTACTGTGTTTCCTGCAGTGCCACCTACCAACCTTAACCTGCACTGAAAAAAGAGGGAAAACACATGTAAATGTAAATATTTAATCCTGTCTATTTTATTGTAATCTAAAACCTAATTTAAACTGTAATTATCGGGCAGCGAGACGGTCCTGGGTTCTGTGCAGAGATTGCATGTTCGTGCTTTGTGATTGCGTGGCTTCTCTCCAGGTACTCCAGCTTCCTCCCACGGCCCAAAGACATGAATGTGAGGTTGATTGGTCACTCGGTGTGAATGTGAGTGTTAATGGTTGTTTGTCCCTATATGTCAGCCCTGTGATGAACTGACGACTGTCAAGGTTGTACCCTTCGCTCGCCCACTGTCAGCTGGGATCAGCTCCAGAGCTCCTGCAACCCTGCAAAGGATGAGCGGTTAAAGATAATGGATATAGCAAATAACATCTCCTGGCCCACCTGCAGGACCTTCACGGCCTAACAGACACACTTTGCGAATCACTGATGTATATCAGCCCCCCCCCCCCCAGCAGGACAATGTGCCCTGACACACCACAAAAACTGCTCAGGAACGGCTTGAGGAACACAATAAAGAGCCCGAGGCTTCAACCAGAGGTCCGATTGTATGACCACACTTTGACAGGTCAGAGCTGTTTTGGCTGCTCAAGGCGAACAAGCAGGTGGTTTTAATGCCTATGTCCATATACAGTACAGAGTGTGCCCGGATTTATACGGTGATGATGACATGCGCATGATTGATGTAAGCGTTCATCAGAGTGATTAACCTGAACGCGACAGATGGTTGACACAGAACACGGGAGGATTTTTATGCGTGATGTCATGACCTCATACGGTCTCGTGAATCCAGGTGCCTCACAAGGTGACAGAGTGACGACCTGTGGAAATGTTTTTATGTCTGTTCCAACTCATGCACGACATAACAGACTATTTTTTTATATATATATCTCACATGTTTTATTAAAGGCGTGCCTGGAAAGGGGATAAAAACTTGGTATTAACAGAAACAGCAAATCTCTCTCATCCATGTCTATATGTCATCATATCATAGAACGGTACCACCCGCGATTAGATAAGGATAAGCAAGCAGGCTTAGAAACCACTGGCATTAGTCTTGAATTGCAAAGTCATGAGAGCAGGAACTTTTGATACCGATGCAGTTTTTCTTACATGTTGACAGGTAGTTTTTTTTACTCTCACCACTTGTATTGGTTCATATATTTTTATCTTAATCGAAGAATGTTTTCAGCTGACTCGCAGTAAAAGCTCCAAAGACTACACACACATTGCCAAGAGTCATGTACCATCAACTCTTCCCTTCACTGTAGCAAGAAAGATACAAGATTTTCACTTCAGTCTGGGTGAACAAACAAGTCTTCTGTAATGTCTGTCAGGGAGCCAAATAACTGTTATTGTGCTGATTGTGTTTCTAAATTTTGAAATCCAGCAAAGCTGTCAGCGGTTAGAGTGAAGACAAAGTTGGACATCTTAGCCTCGGTCGTTAGCTCAGTTCAGCTCAACACCCCAAATCATCTGTCACTCCCTCGCCCGCTTGATCCAAATTCGCTGCACCCAAGTTGATTGTACTTTTCGGCTCACGCTCTGGCTAAAAGGCGCACCCTATCACCCCATCTCATCTTGTGTTGGTGCCATCTTTGTCAGCTCGAGCGGCTCGGCGGTGGGCTCCACAAGGCGAAGCTGGACTGAAGTGAATTGATTCGCGGGGATTAGGGATTAAGACTTCCCCGGCTGCTTCGGTGGAGTAAATCTGGGGATTATGATGTCAACAGCCTGTGGCTGCAGGAGAGGAAATTGAATTGTGAGGGACGGGAGTGCCGATGGGCCAGGATTACAGCACAGTCAGTGAGAAATCAGAGATGGGAGTCCATGTCTGTGCCTTTCTCCCGCTCAGGAAACCCTCCATGGAGCACCATTTACTGCCTTTGAGGAACAGGAATCACTTACATAGGAGAAGAAACTCTGAGTAAATGTTAAGGATGTTGACTGAGTGAGAAGAAGATTTCTGTGTCCCTGGTAATCCAGTCCATCCTGCTCGGGCCTGTGAAGCATCAGGTGGTGAGTACTGTTAAGTGCAACAAGGGTCACTCGTCTTAGACCAAGCTGAGAGGGATCTCTGCCTCTTGCAACAAAACAGATGACACGGAGGAGAGTATCTGGTCAGGACCCTGTGAAAAAGAGAAACTTTTCCAAGTGTACAACAATTCTGCAAACTCCTTTGCTAACCTCCTGTGTGTTGTTGTGTGTTTGTATTCAAGCCATCTCCTGCTGTGGCTGCTCCTGCTGCGACTGTTAAATTCGAAGGACTCACAAAAACCAGCAAGATGAAGGTGAAATGGACCCAGCTGGGTTTGGTGTTCTTCCTCGTTTTATCTCTGGTGATGACAGGATGCTTCTTCTGGCAATATCAGCTGCCAAAACTTCTGCCAGGTGAGACTACAAACACTAACTGATGACATGAGGAGTTTTAAAAGTTGTTTTTGAACTGCTGTTGCTGGTGAGTGAAAAATGTCTTGAAGCTGAGCAACCTCTGTGTCAGCCAGTCTAAATTTATTAATGTTGAGTGTATACAATGAGCCTTTGAGGTACTGTTTTATCAATCAATCAAGGTTTAAGGTTCATTTATTTATCATTTTACAACACCAGGGTTGCAAAAACAAACTTTTTATAGTCTCGAGTGTGGAGGATGAATTGAGGAGTCTCACAATCAATCAATCAATCAATCAAAATGCATTTATGCTTGAGAGATCAGTTAGAGGTGACCCTCGTTTGCAATGACACTGAATCAAAACAAAACAAAGGAAAAGGGAAGAGGCAATTACAATGAGTAATACTGGCAAAGAAAAGGAAGTCCCACAATTTGCAAGTAAAAACCATTAAAAACTATTTCTATAATGGATAATTTGATGAAAATGTATATAATTAAAATGTAAAATAAGGTTTAGTCAGATAAAAGCGCTTGAACTTTGCAATTATGGCAGAAATTTAAGATGACTTGTTAACTCAGATATAAAAAACTTTAATAATACTAATTATAATAATAATTAAAAGTTTTCTTGGGCTCAGTGTTGCTGCATTTGACAGTTTTCAGACCACAACTGTCTGTATGTGCATGCACGTGCCAATAAAATGAAGAAAACAAACAAACACGCAAACAACAAGATTGAACAACATTGCACAAAACAACATATGTCACAGTACAGTAGCTTTGCAATAGTGTGAGTTTTTGCATGTTTTACTGCCTTAAAACTTTACCTTTAAAGCTTTTTTAAAAAATTGGTGACGGCAGTGAAATATTTCATGTGCACTTGTTTGTTTGCTTTTTTTCACTTGACTGGCAGCCTGCCCTTAAAGACATGTGATTAAACTGCTGCTGGCTTACTTGAGACTTAATTAAGGACTGTCTGTGATACAAATAACTCTGCTGTAAGTCACTCAATGAAGGACTCATTTAACATCAAGCACAGTGACACAGTTTATCACACACTTTATCATTTTTTATTATCTGCGACGTCCAGTAACTGCAGGCTCTTCCTTGTTTATTGCATCTAGCACTGAGTCAGAGCTGTTAACTTGCAGCCGCGCTCCTTATCTGCAGCCCACAGCCTCAGGTCCTGCTGGAATTTGACAATCAACAGATTATTTTGTCATAATTAAGAGATACTGATCTCGTAATTAAGAGATTAAATGATTTCTTAATTATTTGATCTTTATCTTGTAATTATGAGATAAAACATTGGCCCACAGTAGCTGCTGACGTGTTTGTGCTGGGATTGTGTATGTAATTGGCAGCGTCATAACAAGTTTAAGATCTCAGACGACAGTAAACAACTGCAACTTGACGAAGAATACAGGCAAAATTCAAGATTGACATGTGGGAAGAAAGAAAAGACAGAAATGTTTTTAATTGTAGCTCCTTCAATCTGGTGAAATCAGTGTTAACGTGTGTCATCCCTCCAGCTGTACGAGCCTTCCCCAAACTTCAAATGACTCCAAGTGGAAAATCAATCATTTATTCATAGCTCTGATCATCACGCAACGCCGCTGGCCAGTGTTGGTGCCGTCGGTGAGCGCCCGTGGCTCTAGTCTGGACTGGACCTGGTCCTTTCCATTGCTTTTCGCTTGATTGAGCTTGTAGAATCGGTCTGATTGGCTCTTCAGGTGAACGAACCAGTGCACAAAAAGAGAGACGAACAAAGAGCCACATGCAACTTTTTACCAGACATATTCCTGATGAGAAGCGGTCATATCAACAAGAGTGGTGACAAAAACATCCCGCTCAATCATAATGATTTATCGTTATCATCTAAGGCAATCCCTGTCACTGACGCAGGATAAGATCTGTTCCGATGTTGAGTCAAAGAAACCCAATCGCCAGAATAAATGTTGGCTCAGTAAATTTCTGCAAAACCACAGATAAGTCAAAACTGAACGTGTCTTTTTGATGCAACCTGACTTTCTTCCTTCTCTTGTCACAACACCGTGCTTATACTCTGGTTAATTTTACACACAGAAAACCACTTGGTTAGGGTTAGAAACACATCATGGTTTGGCTTAAAATACCTGTTTTGGTGACCACGATTAGGGATGGAGATGAGCCGACTTCTCGTGAAGAATAGCCGGTTTTGGTAACTACAAAACCAGCTGGAAATGTCTGCAGGTGTCTTTAAAGAACAGCGACGAAGCTGCACCTCCTGATGTGACAGTGATGCCTCGTTTGGTACAAATGTCAACCAAATGTCAAACGTCAATCAGGCGACAGGGCTGCATTTAAGTCCCTTGTTTTGTCAGTTCTAATTACTTTATAAATGCTTATATTTATTCGTAAATGTGTTATTTAATTTCTAACTTAATTGCAAAATTGAAAACTAATTGAAAAACTTTTTTTTGCAAATTACCTCTCACTGCCCTCAGGCAGTACCTACATCATTAAGTGTGGTTTAAATGTGTTGACACTTAATTATAGCACCTCATCGGGCACCTCGGCGTGAAATGAACACACAGCCAAGATGCTTTATTCTCCACAACACACTCCGGGTTTGTGATCTCTCCAAGGTTCAATATGACTAAAGCAACGACAGGTGACATTATTAATGGAAAAGCTCAGCTCCGCAGGCTCTGATTCATATTTTCCAATGTGCGCTGATGCGTCTTTTTATATTCCAAAAATCTAATTTTTCATGTATAGCGGTCGTTTAGAGTGAAAAGGCAAACGGAGGCCTGGAGCTACACAATGAAGCACACTGCAATATCCTCGTTCATCCAGAGTTCACAGTGGGACCAGGCTACATCTCTTTTGATCAGCGACTTATATATCATACATCCCGTCGAACTGTATAGTATAAGATCAACGGGGTTCATCAAAATGCAGAGGGAACTAATGAATCCTCAAGCCAGCCAATTACACCGCATAAAATAGACTTTTGTGCCACGGATACATTATTCAGTCAAATACCGAGTAGGAATTACAATAGCGTGTCCCTCTGTGCTTCCTCTTCTCTTTCTTTCTTTCTTTCTTTCTCTCATTTCCCGTCCTCCTCCCAGATGAAGCGAATGGTCGCAATGCCAAATTGGAGATGATGTGTCCCCGTTTCCCCGAGCCTCTCCCCCTGGAGCATCCCATCCCCAGTCTGAAAGAGGCCCTGGAGAAGGTGAGTGGAGTCGCTCATCGTGCTCAGATTTAAATCTGAGGTTGCATTTCTATCATGCCTGCTCAAGTACGAGTAAATTTACAAGCTGACCGGGGTAATCCTTCACACAAAATGCTATTGCGGTCGACAGAAGGAGATTAAAGATATAGTAGATGAAAAAGTCGGTGTCTGTCCGAGCAAAAAAGCTGTGGCTCCGTACGCGGGGAGCAAGCAAAGGGCATTGATTTCTACTGATGGCAAATGATTTTTAGACCGTGCTCATTACATCATAGTAATTGAAAATCAGAGTAATTGCTCCATGGTTTCATACTGCTGTTAATAAGGGACCTTTGCCGAAGTAAAAGCGTGCAGAAAATATAAAAATGTTGTGAAAAAAAAAAATACATTTCAGTTATCAAACAGCGTCAGTGTTGATTTTGGCTGTGCCACTGTGTACATGCTGTTATCAGCCACCAACACATTTAAAGGTTGTCTTTTATTCTTGAAAGTTCGCCTTATCTGTCCTGCAGTGGAGAAAGAAGTATTTGAAATCCAACTTAAAGGATAAATTTGACCAAAAATCATAATTCAGTTATTCTCTCCTCACCGCCGTGAGGACGGAAAGTCTGATGAAGTTTTGTTATCCACAAAACATTTCTGGAGCTTCACAGCAAAACAGTGTTGCAGCATTCTCCTCAACAACTGAAATGGCTTTGGGCTTGTTTTAAAACTTGACAGAAAATCACAAAATGGCTCCACACAGCTCGTCAGGCATAATCCAAGTATCTGGAACATTATTCACATCCTTTTTTAAACCCAAATGTTAATGCAAAGCTAAAAGTGTTAGCTGTTAGTTAACATTGTTTTATATACACAGGTGTGATTAACTAATGAGACACAGGTGTACACAGAAAAGGGCGGGGAAACAGACAAAGGGAGGAAGTGGAAAATACAGCTCTGGAAAACTACTTTAAAAAGCTTCTACTTTACTCACTCCACTTTATAGAGTCTAAGTTCAATTTGCATAATGTCCCTTTAACGTTTACATCTTAGTTACGCTAACCAGAATGAACTCCTCACCTCCGGCTCTTTCTCTTCCAGGTCGACGTTTTGCTTCGGCAGAACGTCAACCCCATCAGCCTTCCCTCTCTGTCGGCCATTGTGATCTTAAACGACACTGTTTTGTGGACCGGCAACTTTGGAAAAAGGAACAGCAGCGACCCTCAGTCAGGAGCCCCCAACGAGTACACAATATACAGGTGAGCGCTGCACTGACGACTCCAGCACAAAGCCCCGGGTGATGAACCTTCATCACTTTGTTAAAGTTGTAACCTGCAAGAACGCTGTGGGTATTTTCTCATGTTTTACTGACACTGACATCTTCAATGCGTAGTTAACTGTATGTTTCTATATTGCATCTTGTCCCATGCTGCAGCCAAGCTTTTCCATACAGTGAGGTCACGAGTCAAAGCCCTCCTTACTTATTACATTACAAGATAACCCCCTTTAAAATGTAACGAATGCTTTATGTTTCTTTTTACAACCAACAAGTAATCTGAGTACTCTAACGCGTTGCTTTGTAACCTTTTTACAACCTTTTTGTAACTTTTTAAATCACGTCAACACGTAGTTATGAAGTGTTTTAAACGGGAAAATCAAGATAAATCAATTAAGTAAAGTTTGATAGAATCAGGCCAATAAAATGCCCAACAAATAAGCTCATATAGACACAGTGTGATGTGAATTAAGATACAGAGGGAGAAATAAACATTTTTCTGATTGATTTGCTGCAGTCTGAAACATTTCATTACAGGAGGCGTGTTATTACATCACCCTAATTTGTTGTAATTGGCACATAATCTCTGGCCGTAACATTATTTATCCATCTGTGCAGTAGCTCCTGACTTTGATATTTTAATTGATGCTGCAGCATGATGTCTCTGGATGTCTGATGATTCATCCAGAAGTAGCTGCTCCCAGCAGGTCTTCAGGGGGGATAAGGACAGCTACGTAAAAACAGTTTTAATTGGCAGTTTAAGTAATGCATGGTAAGTTTTGATAAAATAGAAATTAAAGAGTCATTATGTAGAAAACTGCACAGCTTCTGAGTGTTGTAAATTCAAATCCCAGGTCTGTAGCAATTTGTCAGATGTAATGTTGGTGCTAACCAAGAACAAAACTGATTACGTCATAACAATGTTACGTGTATGTTGAAGTCAACATGTATGTAACGCTGTGATCCGACCCTCTCACTGAAGCCACATAGTGCAGAAACAAGTGACGGGGGGCGGAGTGGCTGAGACAGAGACACCATTCACCTTATTACAAGACACTGTACCATCAAGATGACTTTGAAGCTGTTATTTCAAGCCAAAAAAAAAGGTTACATAATATTGATTCTCCTCCAGAGCCACAGAAGACATACGTAACAACATGCGTGCGTCATGTGCCTGTAAAAGATGGATCTTCTGATCAGTAATTACACCATTGAGACCCACGAAAAAGCACATAAAATCAAACTCAAATTATCCACATGTCCCCGTGAAATCGATCGATATGTCAAAACAAACAGGAGAATGTGAAACCAGACAAAACGCATACGTACACACACGATGTTTAATGAACAACCTGCAGCCAAACAAGACGATTAGACGCACAAGTGCCTCAAGCACGTTCGACCCTTTGAAGACGCGGCATTTAAGACAGGTGTATAAAGATTTATTGAGTTCTTTCACAAGTGCTGTAAGTGCTCTGACTCATTCACAGCCGCTGCTGGCCGGTTAATGCTCCATTCAAGTCATCTCCTCACAATTGCTGCTGTAGCTGGCAATTTTGTTCCGTGAAGGCCGATGCACTACAGACTGTTTAGATTGCACAATTCAAAAGTATGTCATGTTAACTGAAAAGATTTTGGGTTACAACCCTGTTATTGAAATAGATTTGGCTGGTTTGAATTCCTTTCACTTAAACCACCTTTTCTAACATCCATTGCACTGAATGGGGATGATGAATGATTTGGATCGTAGTATTTTGTGGCATACTCGCAGGTAGGAGCAGATTTGGGGCTCAGTTGAGTAGCAGGCTACGGACCTCGGTGTACATTTGCAAATTAAGTTCAAGCAAAGTATTTCTCATCTTTTTGTCTCTGTTTGAGATCTTTAAGTTTGTCCTCTCCATTCAAGTTGTCATTTCATCTTACTTAGGCTTATTTTAAAGGAGCAGTTTGAAAGATATGGGCAGAATTTGATGTGATGTGAACGCGGGTCCTGCCGGCTGGTTTGGGTCATGTGTTCGTGAGAGAGGACGTGTGTTGCTGTTGTTGGGAAGCTGCTTATGGAGGAATATTAAAACACCACTCAATGAGATATCCGTCTCCATCCTGCTGTCTCTTGTCTTAAAGAGAAGTCCAGTCGCCACCAACGAACCGTCACGTTACACTGACACCACTTTGTACTGCAAGAAGTGAGTCTTACAAGCTCTTCTACCTTTTGGCGTACTAAATAAACAAAATAAACTCACAAAATGACAGAAAATCAGCCAGGCAGAAGACTACTCTTGCCTTCTGCCTGGCTGATACTTTAAAAGAGTCACTCTGAAAAGAGTTGGTGCCAGAACCGAGTCTTTTAAGAGCCGGCCAGGCAGAAGGCAAGAGACGTCTTAACTGGGGACTGATAGAAAGTTAAAAGCAAAAAAACAAAGCAGACAGGAGAAACATTCATGACTTTATCTCTCTGTTATCTGTCTTTTAGGATCGCCAGCCTATCAAAAATCTTCCCGACGCTGATGCTGTATCGACTGTGGGAGGACGGGAAGATCGGCTCCCTAGACGACCCTCTGGAGAAATATGTCGAGAACTTCACCATCAAAAACCCTCTGGGGAAGTCGCGAGACTCGGAGCTGAAATATGTGACAGATGGCCTGATATTTCTGGACAGCGGGGAGGTTCAGATTCGCTCGTCCTCAGTCACCCTGCGCAGGATGGCCAGCCAGCTCTCAGGTACAGAACATTACACAGAGCAAATGAAAGTTTTCACTCAGTTCCCGCGAGCCAACTGCTGCGATGTGATGCGGGTGACAGTCCGACCCTCAGGTCTTACATCTGCCCTACATCGTATGCAGGTAGTTTCCTGTGAAGAAATGCATTATCTCTATCAGCTGGAAGCTAAAAGTGAAACACTGTTTTGTTGTTTTATAATTCTGGTGCTGCATACGGACACGTCCTGAGCCACAAGAGCTGATTTGTTCAATAAAAACACAAAAGGGGAAGAAAAAGAAGAGGTGTCTGGTATATTTTATATGTTTGTTTTCCGTAATCGAAATTACACACTGCAATGGTGTAATATAAGATGGTTTTGCAGGCGGAGCATTATTTGATAGGCTCTGTTTGGTCTGTCGAACTGTGCTGCCACTGGAATTTTAAGATAATAGAGTATTTCAATACCATATTCTGACAGTAAACATGGAGTGTGTGCTGGTGTGATATAAGATGATTTTGCTGTCTGTCAAAATACGCCTGAAATCTTAAAGGTGCAAGATGTAAGAACGGGCCACCTGTTTAATTAATGCTTAGCTCATTAAGCTGTGCAGCTAGCAGTCTGGACTGGGAGCTCAGAGTGCCAGTTGAGTGTTGTGGCATTTTGGCTGCACCGAGTCGGACCGAGCCACGCCAATTTGCTTTTCCATCACCAGTTTTATGGACCTGCTCTGGGGTAGGGCCAAGCCACAGCCGCCATGCCTCAAAGCGGGCTACGGGTCTCACGACTGCAGCCAACCTGTAACAAGCACCCATCTCTCCCTCAAGCACGTGTGTTATGCAAATTGATACTTAACTCATGTCTGTGCAGGAAACCTGAGACAAAGTCAGTGCATTCAGCTCTCAGTACTTGTGTTGCTTTTCACTGAATCTCTTCATTTTTTTCGTCGTGTTCGCTTTCAGCTGTTTCTGAAGTGTTTAGTGGCCGCTGGTGAAAACGCAACATTTCCTGTAACGCTTCATCATAATAAAAGCTGTGAATGTACTAAATAACACAGGGCTTTTATTGTGAATAAGTTATAGGACACGAAATGTGTGTAACTGAATTAGTGGAGCAACTCTGTTAGCGGTGATTCTTCGATAGTACTGCGGGGATCGGAACAAGCGTGTCACCGTCAAGCAGGAAGCCCACTTGTGGTGGAAACGCAAGTCCCTGCCGCGTCGAGTCAAGCCGAGTAGAGCCAGGCCGGCAGTGGAAAGACAGCATTGGTGTATACACCGCTAGCACAGGAGCTATGGCCTGGGATGAGCCGGGGCTAGCTGGTTAGCATGCTAACTTCTGCAAATATCTCATGTGAAGACTTCAAATAACGTTGAAACTGTTATTATGAACTTCACGTTATTATTATTTTTTTGACACTTGCACCTTTAAATAAAGTTATTATAGAGTATCAAAATCTGCTGCCCATATTATTACGCTACACTTCGCCCTGTTTGTAATAAAAAGCATAAATAAAGCTGTAAGAGTCAAACACAACTGGATAGATTCGCTCGGTGGCCTTTTTTGACAAGGAAGCAGAAATCGATAGAAGAATCCAGCCCAGTGGCAGAATGAACAGCAGTGTGAAGGCGAGGTTTACAGGGAACCCATCTGTATGGGGATGGTGTTACTGTGCAGTCAGTATTGACTTCAGAATTATAAGTTATAGCAAAAAAAAAAGATCTCTGTTGCCAGTTTAAATAATGAAATGTTGCACGCCCTGTAGAAATTAAACATCACACTGGAAACTTTCAGCAGTTACATCCTTATATTGACACGGCAAAAGTTGCTGTTGGCCTCATCAAAGACGCCAACGGATCTGAAGAAGCCTTTCAACACTTCACTCACTCTGTGAAGAATTAATATAATAGATGAACGCCTGAGGGAAGCCATCTGTCTCGTCGAGTGTCAGGACTGAACATAATAATCGTGTTGCTGCGTACCTACAGTACAAAGTGGAAAAGAAACTCTCTTGTACAAACAAATGCATTCCATCTTTTATACCTGCTGTTTTCAATTTACGTATTTGTTTTTTTTATTTGACTCTGTTTCGCTGCTGGCTGATCCCAGGTCTACCCAGGAGACTCAGGGCCACAAACCTGCTGTGGAAAGGAAAAACACAATCTGCAATAAATCTGCTACAAGACGACGTCCTCGTCGCAGATCCAGGCACCAAGTGAGTAATGCCGTGCCGGTTTCACTGTTTCAATATGTACATTTTTATTGTGCAATCTGTAATAGTAAATTGTATGAAAATGCGTGACTGTCTTTATTCTGTATTACCTGTTTGCCGGATGAGATTTAATACATTTAGGAGCACAGTTTGAAGGTCTTTAATTAAACATTTTTCATATCTTAGTGTTTCCTGAACTGGAAGACAATCAAAACAAATGTCAGGTCTAATTGGCACAAAGCTTAATACATGTATTACACCGATTGGCAAAATATATGAACTTTAAGTAAAGAAAAATGAATTGTTAATAATCTCAGAACTCAAAGCTCTTCAGTAAAGCTGCAGGGGAGTTGACTTTCGAAACTTCAGCTCTTATATTTAACATTTAAGCCTTCTGGCTAAAAAAGCTGCAGGCAGTGACTCCCTGAACCCTCTGTTTACTAATTTTATCACGTTATCTCTTAAGGACCATACACAATAATATGAATGTTATTATTTGATGTGTTGTAACAGAGTTAGCTTAAACCTCAGAGCGATGACAGGATCAGGAGGTTTTATTGTAAATACTAAAAAGACAACAGATAACATGTTACTTACCTTTACAGGTACTGTTAGGCAGTTATTTGCCTGTGGATAGAGCCAGCTTGCTAGTATAGCTGGCTAGTCAGTCTATATGCTAAGCTAAGTGCCTGCCTCGCTGTAGCTTCACATTCAACCTGCAAATAGAGTGCCAAAGGAATGAGTCCTACAGCCAGGACATTAAAGTCATGCGACCAAGTTGTGGTTAGTTTATAGGCTAACGTTAGCGTTTGACTTCTTGCAATGGTATTTCTGCTTCAACCATCATAAAACTGGTGTCCAATTGTGAAGCTTATCTTCCTGAATAAAAGCAAAAAACAAAAATGCATCATCCCCGTCACCCTCTATAGGAGATTGTCATTAACTTTCTCATTTAACGCTCAACATGAAAGCTAGTAAGCATAGCATTTCTTCAAGAGGGGTAATGAGTTTCAACAATGGAAAATTGATTTATTTTACTTATTTTCTACGTGAACAGCCAGACTCTTTGAGACACTCACCATCTCTTTACTTCTTTTTGCTTCCTTCCAGATGTCACTACAGCAACCTTGCCTTCTCGCTGCTGGCTCATGTGCTGGCCGAGCGAGTGGCCTCCACCGACTACCAGAGGTGGATCACAGACAACATCCTGGACCGGTTGGGGATGGAGGACACCGGCTTCGACATCACCCCGGGGCTCCAGGGCCAGATGGCTGTGGGAGTGTACTCCAATGGAAAACCGGCCCCGCTCTACGATTTGGGCTGGTACCGGCCTTCTGGTCAGATGTTCTCCACGGCCGCAGACTTGGCCAAGCTCGCCATGGTGCTACTCGGGGCTTATCACCGCAAGCTGCTGGAGCCGGACTCGTTAAAGATCATGCTGACCCCGCTCTTCAGGTGCGATAAGGACTACTTTGCAAACCGCACTGGGACGCCGTGGGAGGTGAATGAGCAGCTGGGCTACGAGGTGGTGCGTAAAGATGGCGACCTGGACGGATACTCTGCCACCTTCTCCCTGGTGCCTAGACTGAAGCTTGGCCTAGTGGTGCTAATGGCTGGCAGCCGGTCTCAGAACCAGGATTTGGTCACCAAGGCTTACAACTTCATCATCCCAGCCATAGAGAAAGCCTTCAGGGAGGCCAAGAAGATCCTCTTTCCTCCACCAAACCCAGAACCTTATGTTGGCTTTTTCACCTACAGCAACATCACCTTCTACGAGATCAAAGTCGGGACGGACGGCGTTCTGATCATGCAACAGTTTGGGCCTCAGATCGAAGAGCTGATCCCTGAGAAGTTCAGGACAATAAAGCTCAACTACCTGGTCGACAGGGTGTTCAGAGTGGTTTTCGAAAAGGAGTACCCTTGTGTTTTACAAGTCGGCTCAGCCTCGGTGAGCCTGGAAGCCCAAGACGGCCAATTATTTAACTTCTACACGTTTGACAAGCGCGGTTTGTCCCCTGGTTTTGATGCACCGGGACTGAACACATATAATGTGGTGAGAATAGCCCGCAGGCCGACGTTTTCGAGCTGAAATGCAGCAATGCTATGTCACACAGACAAATGTGTCCTTGGGATATGCGATGGTAAACAAATAATCGGCCACGTGCTACTGAAAGACTGAATGGAAAAGCTGGGGTCATTTAGCAGTCAAAGATAGGATTATGCTCATGACTTACTGAGAGCACTGAGAGGGACAGCATTATGTATAAGGTCTTGCATAGAAAAGTAATTTCTCTGCCGAATGATGTATATGACTGTCCTCTTCACCATGGTCCTTCATTGTGCCTCCCAACTGAACACCCACAGTATGGTGATACGGTGCTCGTCTTTTCTCCTGCTTGCATTTAAACCACTCTCAAATTGTCCTCACCTCCTCTGTCCTTGAGTTTTTCATGAGCGACAACAGCAGAACACTGGCTCGCAATAAACTCACTGTTGTGGTCATTTACATAAATATTTTCATACATTAAATTATCTCCGATTCTTGGACCAACACCGCAGCTCTCATTGACTCATACATATTCATCCTCCATTGTGATGGAGGGAAAGAATAAACCATTTAATTTCCTTCCGTGTTACTTGTGGAAGGTAAAATCAGGACATGAATATAAACATGAATATATACACGACTTCTACTTGAACACTGGCGTTGCCACAGGTACGACCTCTGATTTGATGTTAACAATCGTGCGTGTAGATGTGACTAAGATGCAGAATATTTTGACTCCCCAATGAGAAGCGATTAAGGACAGAGAGGCTTTTAGTTGTGTGACTCTTTGCTGCTTAATCCCTAAAAATGGACTTCCCAATCTTAACAGACACACTACCCAGGATCCTGCAGGAAAGTTACAGACTCAAATGTACAAAAATAACCCCCTCATAAGGCGACGGCTGATGTTTCACCTTTCGTATGAGGTTTCCTCTCTGACGGCGGGATGGAAATGGATTAATATTGGAGATGTCGGCCGCTCTTGAAGCATCAGGTGCGACGAGTGATAGAGGGAATGTGAATGTAATGCTGCCTAAAAAAATAAATCTATTGTATCCACTTCATGCGGATATGGATGGTTGAAATTGGCTTTCGAAGATGTAATGCGCTGTTGTCACAGCCCACAGATTGGAACTCATTCTGATGGATGGTGGAAAGGGAGGGAGGGGGAAAATCATTTGGGTCACGCAGTATTGTAAGCCAAAACTGAACCAACATGCAAATTATACCGTGTGTTCAATCTCTGCTATTGTTGAGGCTCGTTATTTTGGGTAAGATGTCAGTTGAGAATTACACGGCTTTCAGAAATGCAAGAATCACACAATGCAATCACGATGATGATGATGAATACTATTCAGCATTGAAGTGACATATTGACATAACCAGGCATTAACAACGGTAAGGAAAATAGTAGTTTCAGCTTCAACATTTATTTCTGTAGCTTTTAAAATTAGACACCGAACAATAGCCATAATCAGATTTTCAGCTTTTGCAATCACAGTGAACACGAGCTTACCAATCAATCATACGTGGATATGATTGCTGGATGAGCGCAAGAAAAGACACGACGAGATCAGGTGAAGCTCACAGTGAAGCATTACAATCTTTGTTTACTCCACAGAAACACAGAGAAACACTTGACCTGCCTTCGTCGCCCAGCACCACATACATTTTTGCAAATGAGAAGAAAATTAATAAAGTCAACACGTTATCATTCCCATCAGATTTGATTGTCCCACTTTCCTTCTGGAGTCCTCCTCTAAGGCATACAGCAGTTACAGAATAAGACAGCAGGTGGGATATGCAGGCACTGTTGAACAAGATTACCCAGAGTAACAAACAAACAAACAAACAAACAAACCAAATCAAACGTCACTTAAAAGCTCTTTAATGACACGTATTAAACTTAAAGGAATAATTCGACATTTTGGACCAGCCAAGTCGCTTCAGTCTGCCTTTCAAATGACACAACTGAAGTCTTTCAAATTGTGTGTGGTACATACGCCCAAAAAGTCCAACACAACCGGCTAACTTCCGGTTTAGCGCCCGGCTAACTTGAATGTGGATAAAATAATTTAAACTTGTGTCTCTTCTAGACTTTCCAAATCTTATTGGACCGAATGGCTTAACTCACGATAGTCAAAGGAGTCATTTCGTGGGTGTTGTGACACTAAAAAATAATTATCTGCCATTTTACAACCGCTTCTTTCACAATGTAAGCTTATGGGAAAAAGTTGTTTTGGCCCCAGTACATCACGTGACGATGTGATTGCACGGTTTGGCCACAAGTAGAGTTGGCTTTAAAGCCTGGCGCTCTTCATGAGGGCTTGGGCATAACTCACATTCTGTGCTAAAGCTATTGGCTGCTACAAATGGCAATCAATATCCTCAACGAGTCCCCCCATACCTGACTGTTTTTACAGGAAACACGTAAATGTAGGGAAACAGCTCTTCTGTTTCATGGGGACGCAACACTGAACTTTGGCGTATGAACTGCAGCAATTAGAGAGTGTAAAGTCGTGTCATTTGTAAGCAGATTGATTTGACGGATCAAATCGAAAGTGATGAGGTGTTAATTGATATGTTACCATGTGAGATTTAAAGGTGTCTGCAGATGGCTCCAGTCCAGTGTGCAGTCTTCATGCTAAGCTAAGCTAACCACCTCCTGGTGATCATGTTATATTTAACTGATATAAGATCCGTATCTATCTTCTCAGCAAGAACGCAAAAAAGCACATTTTCCAAAATGTCAAACTATTCCTTTAAAGTGTTTTTTTATTAGCTTATTAAAAACAAATCTCAGAACACGGAGGTCTTGCAGGTCGCGTCTTCACAAGCGCATGTGAGGATCGCGGTGTCCGTGCTCAGTGTCATGTTAGGCGACAGCAAAGGGATGAAGGCGTTGGAGTCCTTACCCTCAGCCTGAGCTCTGGAGCTCGACACAGTCGGATCCAGTAAAATCTTGGGGAAGGGCGGCGAGTCTCTGACAGAGCTGTTATCCTCCGCCTGGGAGCACACGAGTTCGCGGAAACACTCCCTGAACCGTGTGGAGAGCAGGCTGTAGATGATAGGGTTGACTGCTGAGCTGAGGTAGAAGAGGACGCCCGACAGGATGTGGACGTACTGATAAATGTTGTGCATCAAATCGGTCCACTGGCTGATGGAACTCCACAGGAGCCGCTCGATGTGAAAGGGCGCCCAGCAGACTCCGAACACTGCGACCACGATCGCTGGAGGATAAGGTCAGAGAGAAATCAGCTGTTTACAAAAGTTTTTTCTTTTGATAAAGGTCACAGACTTTTCTCTGATGCTGCTGCGGCTGTTTTTTTTTATTTCAAGCTGGCCTTTTTTTGGATGGGAAGGAAGCGTGGGGATCCAGATTCAAACGGCCTGTTTATAGTATTTTAGTCCTGCAGTTATGCACACTTTTCTTCCTCTTCCTCTCGAAATGAAAAGGTAATTCACCACAACATTAATCACTTCAGTGTACTTTGGGGTTTTCTGCAACTGCAGACCTACTTGGATTTGTATGATCAGTAGCTAACGGCGGCTAACATTCACTGACGTCAGCAAACTCCAACTTCAACTAAAGGTTATTAGTTCATCACCAGAAAATGTATCAGCGATTATTTCAATATTCGTGAATCATTTTAGTCAGTTTTCCAGCAAAATGCCAAATGTTTTTTTGTTTCCAACCTGTCAAATGTGATGATTGGTGCTTTTCTTTGTCATTTTTGCGTTTGAAAGTAAAAACATGAATATGAATGAACGAATATCTTTAGAAATCCACAGTCCAGCAGCATTAAACAACTTTAAAAATATCTTGCAGGCTTGTATAGACAGCAGAGAGACGGGGAAGGTCTCATTATTCACGTTATGTTAATCCGCTCACATACTGTATGGCTGATAAGAAAGAGACTTATAAATGTAAATCTGTACAAATGTTTAATAGAGCCCCTTTAGTCAAGAAACTCTTAATCAAGTTCACACTTCCACTGTTGCCTAATAGTGTTTGAAGCTACCGACTCAAGAAAATGTCTTATTTGCCACGTTTTGCCTCTAGTGGAGAGGCCTGTCATCTGTCATTTGTCTGTCATTTCAACAGCAATGGTGCAAAAACGACAACCCCACAGTACATTCCTCTAAAAATATTTTAAAAGCCTTGTCATGTTTATTTACTTTGACAGCTTAAAAGCCGGAATAAAAGTGTCTTTTGATACGGCCTACAGACAAAAACTGGACACAAAGTATGAAAAACCCGGGATATAAAGTCTGAGTCATCGTCATTTGTTGGTGTGTCACTCTGAGCAGTAGAGGCTGCTCGACTTCACTCGATGATAAAGCACTCGTACGTTCCTCTCCCATTAATCAGCGCATGATGCTCTCACTTTCTCTGAAGGAGGCGCAGCAGGAGGCTGTTTACGTTTGGGTGGTCTGACTCTGTTGGAAGCTTGGTGGCACTCCACAGTGACAAGGTATTAATAAATGTGAGAGCTGCAAACATTTGACAGTTTATCTGTTTCACCAGCAACAGAGTTTGTGAGATCTGGCTATTTATTCCCTGAACAAACACTTGTTTATCTTTTTCCTCCCTGTATATGAATCTTAACAGCTTATTCAAGGCTGTTTGGTGGAAGCAAATGTATATTCTGTATCATCTTGTTCCAGGTCTTGAAGCTGCAGGATTCGATGTTTACACAGTGTGAAATATTCCAACTGATGCAATAGCTGCATAATTAAATCAAATGGAAATATTCCAGATGACTCGTGCATCATTATTTAATTTTTTTTTAATTTCTACAAAATTCAGCCCAGCGTCTATATAAAAAAAAACAGTTCTGTGGGTTTGGTGTGGCTGTTTGTACGGATTATGGCTCGTCAAAGGTTAGTGACATTTCCTTTAATACACATTTGTGTCTCCCCGCCTATATGAAGCAACAGCTTTCAACAGAGTCTTATTTTTAAATTGCTAAATTCTGAACAGCTGTAGAAATACCTGACATTTCCCTTGAAGCAAAACGCCAGAAATTCTCCAACCTTGACAAATAATAATGAGTTTACGTGGGACTCCATCACTAAGAAAGCCCTAAGAAACTAATTCAGTAGAATTGAGGGATTATTCATGGCCTTTAAAGTGATTCATGGGATCCAAACCAGCTTATTATTACTTTTGTTTTGTTGCATATGGTGAAAGAATGAATGATCAAATGAAACTCCTCATACAGAATTGAGAAATGAGAACTCCCAGTGCGTCAAATTCAGCAAACTAAGGTACATCGCTGACATCATTTCTGGAGGCAAACCTCTAAAAGGCAAGAGAAATCTGTATTGGGAGTCTGTCAGGGTGGTTGGTTGGGTCAAACAAAGTACTTTCACCCAGAAGACCTAAGTTTGAGTTATGTTGCACTTCTTTTCTCCTCTGTTCTCCTTCCTTTCTTTCAGGCGCTGCTCAGCAGGCAATTAGCTCTGCCCTATATATAAGGGAGGGTGGAGGAGAAGGAGCTCTGTCCTCTACTGACCAAGCAGTCCTGACTGTTTTAGAGTGTGTTTGTCTTTGGCCTCAGTTGATGTTTTGTTTTGTTTTGTTTTGTACCTGGTTTTATACCAAAGCCATGACCTTTTCTGAAACCATACCAAGTAGTTTTGGGTGTCTAAACCTAAACAGTCCAAACTCAAAAGTTAGCATCGCCCCGGTTCCCTCGCTAAGTAGACTATGGGGTTTGGGGGGAATTTTGATTATGGCTGAAAATAATCTACTGTGGCAAACACAAGTTTATGATCCTTGCACATTTTGTTAAGCAAAAACACCTCTTTTGTGATTTTCAAAGCGTAAATGCAAATGCTAGGATTGAAAAACTAATGTTAGGCTACAAACAAATTACATCGCGGTTGCATGACTTCAACGTTGCCACCACGAAGCTTCCTACTACACGATTACTCGCTTTACGATAAATGTATCAGTCTACAAGACCACCTGTAAAGACGGACTATTGAGTAGACGAGTCTCCGTGTTCGTTCTCTGACAATCTAGTAGTCTCATTTAGCCAATTGTCAGCAACTGCCGTTTTAAAGACGCTAAAGCAATTTAAAATTTACAAGCGGGGTATTTGGTGATGTACTTCATGTTTATGTTTATGTGGAGCAAAACGTGAGAATCTCTTCAAGGTAGGGAAGGTGATTCTGGAGAAAGATGGCTGATTGTTGAGTCTCATTCCCAGGTCGTCAAACACAGACGCTTTGGGTTGGTATTCGGCCTGATGCTTATCTTACCCCAGAATCGCCCTCCCTGTCTTTAAGCCTGTGTAAAGCACAGAGCTTATGTCAGGCGTCTAACCAACAACCAATTCGCTTTAGGATGAGGGAACAGGGCGCAAAAATGTTAACTTATTTCCAGGTTTTAGGACTCATACCTGCTGTGCAAAACTGGCGCTAAAGGGTCATAGTTTGAAGCTCAAAGCTGCTGTATTTGAAGAGTTGGAAGTGAGAACATGTCGGATAAGAAAGAAAAGAACAAATGAGTTATCTGTGCTTACACTGTGGATGAAATGTCATCAAGCTCCGAAGCTTAGAAGATACAAGAAGAGTCCCTGGAATACAAATGATGCTTACAAAGACTTGACATTTCTTTTCTTCTTTTCCTCATGTTTTGTCCTCGAGAACATGTCTCGGCATTGATAACACAGATTAGAGGGGATCTGCTTTCAAACCGCAGCAGCCGTTCATGGTAATGCATGTTTCATGAAAAAGGGAGAGAAAACAGAACTCACAAAGCATCTTGTTGACCTGTCTCCTGCGCCCGTTCACGCTGATCTTCCTTCGGATGCTGCTGCCACAGTTCTTTCCCAGGTTTCCGCAGGGCTGCCGTCTCTCCCTGCCCAGATGAATACCCATCACCAGGTAGAGCACGCTGATCACCATCATGGGCACAAAAAAGAAACACACGGTGGTGATCTGCATAACCATGTTATAGATCCAAAGGGGCTTCAGCACGGTGCATATGGCCGACTCCTCCATCCTCTCTGGAAGGTAGAAGATGCCGTGCAGCGAGGTGTTGGGGATGGCGCAGGTCATCGACACCACCCACAGGATGGTGATAACCCGCTTGGCGTGCTGATTGGTCGACAGGTACCTTGTTTTGAGCGGGTGCAACACAGCAATGTACCTCTCCACGCTCAGAGCTGTGACGTTGAGGATCGAGGCGAAGCAGACCGTCTCAAAGAGGAAGGTCTTGAAGTAGCAGCCGCCCTCACCAAAGGGGAAGGGGTAGTTCTGCCACAGGTCGTAAATCTCCAGCGGCATCCCGAACATGAGGACGAGGAGGTCCGACACAGCCAGGCTCACCAGGTAGAGGTTGGTGGGGTTTCGCATCTTCTTGTGCCTCGCTATCACCACGCATGTGAGCAGGTTTCCAGACAAGCCGGTGAGAAAGATGAGAAGGTAAACGCTGGTCACAGGCATGAAGAAGGGAGAACGTTTCGGACCCAGGATTTCAAAGAGGTTGAGTTCAGTGAACTGGTCAGTGGTGTTATTCCCAGTGGCGTTTAGTGGCATGCTGGTGTTGTGGAACAGTTTAGATACGTTTGAAGGGGAGCACTGCAAAGGGAGCTCCATTTCAGAGAGGAAAACCGGAGCAACAACAGGAGATGTTAACACATCCTGTGTTGATCTCTGGGTTTGATCAACACTGGGAGCCTCTTACTGAAAGGAAAGTAGAGAAACGAAACAAAAAGTGCGATCAGAAGAGCATTTCGTCAAATGTCACTGACATCTTCCCGGAACTTGACGACTTGATTACAGGCTTTAAAATATTTGATTAACCGAATACATGACCGAATGTCCGTTTGTTGGTTGGTTGGTTTGTCAGCAGGGTTAGGTCTGCGAAACTTGGATGGAGGACGGGAATCTGGACAAAGGAAGGTATCCAGGAATGTTTTCTTACTATCTTTAAAAATGCGTTTTTTTTTTTTTGTTGTTTTAAGGAGAGCTACTGACATTTCCAGCTGTGTTTGTGGTGACCAAAACCGCCTGGTTGTCACAAGAAGTCGGACCATCTCCATCAAGATCAAGTATTTTAAGCCAAACTGTTGTGTTTTTCTAACCCGAGTGGTTTTTATAGTATACGCTTAAGCACAGCGTTGTAACAAAGAAAGTTGCAACATAATGACAGGTCTGGTTTTATCTTATCTGTGGTTTTGCAGAAATGTACTTGTCTAACATTTATTTTGACTGTTGGGTTTAATAATGTCTGGATCTTGATGAAAAACATATTGAGGGGACTGGTATTTGACATGGATCCAAATAAAAGTCTGGATCTAGCAGATTTAAATATGCTGAAATAAAGGGGACTGTTGGGGGTTGGTGGAGGTATGCACTCTACAGGCTGCTCTTTAATCCAAAATGAAAATACATGAATTTCATAAGGATATAACTGAAAAAAGCAGCAAATGTTCATGTTAGAGGGGTTGAAATTCGAGAATATTTGGCTTTTTGTGCTTGAAAAATCACTAAAACGATTAAGCAATTATCCAATTAGTCTCCCATTTACTAACTGATTAATCAACTAATTGTTTCAGCTCTGCATATAACCATCCTAAAGGTCTGAAACAACAACAACTGCTTCATTTTTAAATGGGGGTTAAGCACCAGCGGGTGGTTTGGGATCCTTGTATTTTCAATGAACATACAGTATGGAGCTGCTAATGACAAGATGACCTGCTGCAGAAATTAATAAAAACACATTTTGAATGTGTTTATTAAGCAGGTAGGGTCATATTAGTAAAACACACAGACTGATTTAATAATGCTACTATTGAAAAAACAATTAAATTTATCTTATTAAACTTGACTTTTCTATTTAAGGACATAAACACTGTTTCTTCAGACCTCACAGCACATGAGGAGACTCTCAACCCATTATCTAAATTGCATAATTTTTGCAGACAGAAACCTGATGACAAAATCCATTTGCTGTTGGTCACGGATAATGAAGAAACAATTTAGTGGTGGGAAAAAACCACACACAAAAAAAACAAATTATCTTTGGAATAGCACATTCCTCCTGTGGGTTGTTGAGGAATATTGCTTTTGTTGCCACACTAATATGGTTCAAATTATTCTCATCAGCTGCTGAATGTTGAGGATAATTGACATTACACGCTCAGCTGTAATAAATGCTAATGGCTTTTTCTGGAAGGTTAATTATGTTGCTACATTTCATGCATCACCCTGCAAATCCAAGGTTATGTTACTAATACGGTATGAGCTGCATTGTTGGAGTTAACCTTAAAGACAGTTCAACATAATATTTCAGTTGAGAATTAACATGCCAGTGATGTCACAGTGAGATTTAATGGCATTTTTATTGGTATATCTTTAAAAAAGGTGACTGGAAAATGTTAGAATGAGCTTTTATTTTTATTTTGCGGTGTTTAAGGTTGATTAAATGTCAAGTGTGCTCTTGCAAACAAGTCTAAAAAGCAAACAAAAGGTATTATTTTAAACTTGAAATCACACTGGTAGCCTGTAACTTTTATATAAAAATATCAGATAAATGGAAATAATCCTCACCTTGATGCTGCTAGTCTGCAATCCGCTTCTTATAACGCGCTCTCTGTGTGGTCATGATTGGAGGTGAGCAAGCTGGCAGCTCAACCGAGGAGAACACTAAAGAAACAGCGGATGCAAAAGTTGTTGGACGCGCTACAGAGAGTGAGAGAGGAGAGGAAAGGAGAGGAGACAGACAGACGGACGGACAGACAGACAGACAGACAGGGATGGAGGGTCCACGGGGGAGGATGTGAGCTGCGCTGCAGCCACGTCCCCCTTCACACTGAGATTAAAGTGGTGAAATGTAAAGAGGAGGAGGGAGAGGGAGGCAGAGAGGGGGAGACAGAGATCGTGCATACTTTATTCAGCCAGTGTGGTTTGGAAAAATAACATAAAGATCCATACTGCACAATACATATCTGACATGTTGTAAATACATTGCTGCTGTGTGCCACAGAAACATCAGAGACCATGGTTAGGGGGGGACGGGCAGGGCTGGATTAAATGTGCAGATTACTCTGGGCAGACTGGGCAGCCTGCCACATGATTATTATTATACTCATGAATTTAATTTGGTATATATTTAAACTAATCTCTTCATGTTTCGGTAGTCAAACACAATTTGCTAGTCGTTAAAAAAAAGGAGTATAGAAAACATTGTGTATGTTTAAAGATAAATGAATAAATGAGGGCTGTTAAGCGATAAAAAAAAATAATAATCTTAATAAATACAAGCTTTGTGATTAATTAATCGAAATAATCGCACATACCAGTAAATGCCGTAAGCATTTAAAAATAGTCCAGTGCAAATGTATTCTGGTTGATGAGTGAATCAGTGAATAAATGGGCATCCTAAGCTTTATTACTAAACTCATAAACTGCACATAATGATGCTCCTATCAATAGTTCAATCTGGGCATTTTTTGACGCCCCACTCCAGTGTGTTGTAGTATTTTATGATCTTTCCTGAGAATGTTTTGTAATTTTGGACAAATAACCTCATTTTGTGATTAAACTTTTAAAAAATTGTGCTGACGCTAAAATAGAATGGTAGTGAGCATTTTGTACACGTGCGCTGGTGTGTCCACGTTGCTGTCGGTGGTGACTTTCCCCTTTAAACACACCAACTCCTTTGGCTCACAACTGTGTGACAGCGTAAGGCATGCACCTATGCAGAGGCTATGCTCAGTGTTTAGTGATCGTCTTCCGTCATGTTTACAAAGCTGCCATCAAGGGGCGTCATAGAGCGCGATTAATCAGCCCTAAAATAAATATATAAACATTAAAGGTCGAATTTGTATGAAAGTTGATATTTGAGTCATATTTCCAGCTCATAAGATACTGAAGTTGGGAATGAGATTTCAAAAATCAACTTTCTTACAAACTTGACCTTTAAAGTTTTGTACCAGAGATTCTTGTAGATTTTTGAATTTTGAAAACATTTTGAAATGAAAATTTCAGGTAGGCAGTTCGTTTCTCCTCCTCCTCGTCGGGGCCCCCTAGTGGCAGTAAGGCTCATGTGCCTAGAATGCCTACGCCTAGGTCCTGCACAAGGGACGGGGTCAGGAAGGGGCAGAGAGAGGGAGTTATGTATTATTAATTTTTTCTCAAGGGACGGTCGTCTGTACTATACAGCCAGAGACAGACAGACAGACGGGGGAGCACTGGAAAAACAGAGAAACGGAAAAAAGAAGAAATCAGCTGGGAATGTGATGGCGAGTTTGTTGGAACCGCAGCAGCATGCAGATGTTTGAAAACAGGAAAAACGGGAAAAGAAGAACCGTCAACTTTCACATTTACCACAGTGTGCATTTGTGAATTAAACCAATTAATTAATACTGCAGCAGCCTCTATTCAGTCGAGCTTCAAATTAACGGAGGCTTCAAAACACACAGCATTTTCACATCTTGTTTGCAAAGTCATAGGAAGGCGATAAGTGGTCTTATCTGTAATGTAGACGCAATTAAACCAAACAAAACCATAATTAAAGCTGGTACTCGTTATAGTTCTTCATAAACCCATCTGAGACTTCCTCTTTGTATGATGATGAGATATTTCGATCAGGTTGACACGGGTGATGTCACTCAAGTTGTTTTAAACAGAGCCGTCACACAGTTGTTTGTGTTTTAAAAAATGAATATGAATCATAAGCACGGTGGTGTCACACAGATTTGAATAAACAGCAGGGGATAATTTTCCTCAGAGGTGCCAGCCTGCAGTAGATGCTGCGTTATCTACTAAATGAAACATTACTATAGCAAAATAAATACTTTATATGGCTGTCAGTCAATATGTGTTCACAGTGTTGAACTTATGGCACATATAGCAACTTAAAGTATGTATGTTTGTGTGTATGTATGCGATTTTTGGAAACAGTGACGAGTATTTGAGTTTGTATGGTGACAGACTGGATTTTAAATTGTTTATCGTTTCTGAAAACAGCCATGTACGTGTGTGGACTAGATAGACTGTATACATTTTCACGCTCGATCATAGCTGTACATTTTGATGTATAAAAAGTGTACGAAGACTTGAAATCATGTGACCAAAATGATTTGAACTTTTGGATGGTCATCAATAACGAATTCATTATAAAGCAAATATGAGTATGATTAAATAAAAGCTTGTACTAAAAACAGTAAAAAAATAATCCCTTATGTTAAATCCAAAATTTGAAGGTCAATTTGACAATCAGATACTGAAAACAGTGTTTAGAGCCACAATATTTTCACATCTAACTCAGTGAATTGAGGATTTGTTTCTACAAAACAGATAATTATGGAAAGACAAAGCAAGAGGGTTCAGGAGAGTTTTAGTTTGCTTCTGTGAAATCTGAATAGAGTGTTTTGCAAGAGTTAACAAGGCAATTTAGCTTTGTTCGGTAAGAGAGAGAAACTTTCACAGAGGATTCAGAAGGTGTATAGTCTATTTTTTGTATTTCCTTTCTGAAAACTTTCATTTTGACTATTATCTTTTTAATTATTGAGCTTGTGAAAAGTAAAACGTTGCCGCCACCGACGTCTATATAAATATAAAAGTTGATGGTTGCCACGTTTTGCTACGTAGTTTTCTACTTCTTCTTTTCTATACTTCTTTTAAGGAATCATTACCAAATGAGTAGCTGCGAGTATCGCATTATCAACACTGCAGTATCTATCCGCCCATCCTTCATTTGCACTGCAGATACTCAGGAACGGCAAATATGTGTGTGGATTTCGCAACAAAAAACAAAGCTGTGTTTGTATAAAGTGAAACCAAATCAAATGTCCTGGAACTGTGAAGTAGAAGTTGATTTTAATCTGCTCTTCGGGGAAATTCAAACCAAAGTGTGATGTACGCTCCTGCAGTAGTGTACGCGTACCGGCTCAATCTGCAGCTCACCACATGCTGCTGGAACAGTTTCTGAAGACCACAGAGATGTTTGATTGTACCTGCTTCCTGTAAAAAATGTTTTAAAAGTGATTCGTGGTGAATTTGTTTTACTTTGTTCAGTGCAGTTTTCTCTTGCAGCCCTGATCGTTTGTCTGATTTCACAAGGTAAACGTGGTAGGAAAATGTTTTTGCTGTATAGCTCTTCTGTATGTCGCTGCAGACAAATAAACATGACACCAATGAAAAACCTCCACACACCACAATAGTCATACAGTACATCCGACCTTCAGTCTGGCTGAAATTCATTGACGCAGAGCTCTCGACTGATACGGATCTTTTGTCCTCTCTTTTTCACAGCAAAGGGTAAATGCAAATGCACCGATTCAGAAGCACCTATCCATCCCTCACACTTTATAACGCGTTTTGAAAGTCAGAATTTGCATTAATCTGCCCTGTCAACATTTAAGTGTCCGCAAGAGATGTCAATATAAGTTCTGCATTTCTGAGTGTATAATTATTCAGGCTGCATCGTTATCCAGCTAAGAGTGAAATGACCTACTTAATTCAAAGCCATTCTCTTCTCAAAGACTATTACTTTTTTAAGCGATACACAGGAAGTGGCGATGCTCATTAGTATTCATTGCTGGTATGGCTCTCCACATATTGTGTTTTAAGTATATAACACATTTCTTATCCACAGTCTGTTTCCTCAAAGTGCACACCATCTAAAACACTCAGCTACGCACCTCCTGCTGTTTTTATTTATTTGTGTAGTCAGTGTTACAGACCTCCCTCAGAGATATTTGTCTTGTTACAAATCTAAACTGTTTCTCGTCTTAATTTGCTTAAATGAATGACAATCAGGAATATTGGTAACCTACTTAATGCCGAGGAAACATTTTGTTTCCGCCTTTTGTTGTGTAATCCTTTAAAATCCCCGTTGTAAACAAATACGGGATTTGGAAGATGCATTTGGTCGCAATCAGAGCTGCCCATATGTGCAAGACAGGGTGTAGCAACTCAAGAGAGCCAGCGTGGACTTATCAGGGTCGCACCTCAAAGTCCATAAGTTCCTGAGTGTGGACATTTGGATCGGGCCTACATACTGCAACAAACAAACTTTTGAAAGAGAAGAGACAACGGAAATCCCGGTCAAGATAGTGACTCTTTATGGGGATTCGTTGGACTGGACCTGTTTTAAGACGTCTGACCGCCTGCATTGTGAGTCCAGCAGAGCCAGGCTGGATAATGAACCATTTAAAAGAGCCCCTCAAACTGTAAAGCAAGTCACTGACATATTATCACCTTTAAGGTTGATATGATGAGTTTCTTAGCAAAGAGTTGCCTATTTACACATCATTATGCAATAATAGTTCTGGTTGTAGCCAACAGCAGATTTTCATTTTAGCTCTTTTTGGTCTCGGAAAAAAACCTCTGAGGGGAAAATGTGACTCCCTATCTGCGCTTGTGTCATATATTGATTTACACTTCCTGTCTTTGTATTTTTTACACCTGTTTTCTGTGTCCACCTGTGTCTCATTAGTTAATTAGTTGGTCTGTTTCCCTCTTCTCCTATAGTCCTACATTCTCTGCATGTGTTCCTCGTGTCATCCCGGTGTCTCGGTTTATGCTCTCAGATTCTCTTCAGCTTTTATTTTGTTGCCGTTCTTTCTTGTTCTTTGGATTTCTGCAAACTGCCCGCCATCTGTCCTGTATTTCGGTCCATTTTACAAAATCCTGACACCAGCCTGTCATCTGTCTAATATTCGGTGTGAGCACGTAGTGTACAGAAGGTTTTTAGAGCCGTTTGTCATGACAAAAAGCTGCTTGCAATGGTTGAAAATGACACTGTGAGAGCAGTGTAAGTGAACCAACCCACAGAGCTGGATGTTTGATGTAACGCTCAGAGCTGCAGAGTTTGATGATTATTATCTGTAGGTTCGTCACGATAAGCGACCCAGTTCATCTACAAGCAGTCTTGTACAATCATTTTAAGGTTATCTTGTTCTATTACCTGATCTTGAGACCCTCCCTTGTCTCGTTTGAAGATGTTCACTAGTTCAGTTCTGTGTACTTTTATGATGTGTGTGTCTAAATGCATATGTGTTCAATATAATAACTTCTGGTGCCATGTCATTTTTCTGAATGAGAACACTGAACACCACGCACAATGCTTTACGCTCACCACATGAGAGTACGGACAATGACGTTTGTCTGCAGCAAGACTTGAAATTCAAAAAACGGAAGTGAGCAAGTACAACAAGACTCAGGCAACTCGCTGAGCCGAGCGATTACAGATTCAATAGGTATTCAGGGCAACCTTGAGAAATCATGACAATTTTGAGCTAGAGGAAGTCGTTTCTAGCCTTTGATAAACACTGAGTCACTGCAAATGGAGGAGGTGTTTTTAAAGAAAGAAAACACGACAAAAGAAACCGAAAAATCCATCCTTCTTCGATCAATATGGCATTATTGAATGACTGCTTCCTTTTGACGTTAATAATTTTGTTTTATAACCTGTTTTCTTTTTGAAGTTTTTCATCAGGTCAACGGAATTCAAAAAAGTAAGTGTAGTCGATTCATTTCATTCAACATTCGTTCAACTTGAGAAGGACTCTATACCACAAAAGCTGCAGCCAAAACTTCTGTCTTCAGCTCCTCCTGTCGCCTAATCAGCAACTCCTTCACAGCTCGGTCACGCACAAACAACGCTGCAGCAGCCGACTCAACACTCCATGTCCAACATCTCCAACGCCTCAACAAGAACGCAAAATACACGACTTTGCTGTGTGATATGAGTTAATGTGGTATAAAATGATTCCCCTCGAACATTCATCGTTTTTGTTTTTATCAGCTAAGTCACATATTTAGCCTCACTATCCTGAATTATAAGTTGTTTTGTTTTTTGTTTTTCTTGCTTTAGAATACATTTTTAATTAATCCTTCAATGATTCGTTAAATAGAAGGTATTTATTAGCCCATGTCCAGAATAAAATGTTGGCAAAGCCATTGTACACTTCTACAAACCATAGATATGTTACATTTTTACATTTGCAGGCATTTTTTAACGAGACCTCAGGACTTTTCTGGCTGTGTCTGTGGCGACAGAGGCAGACATTTATAACGAGACATTTACAGTTGTGTCAGTGGTGACAAAACCACCTTAGTTGTTGTACCTAAACCTAACCATCTTGCAAAAATTGAAATTTAACGAAACGTACAAATGTAACATATTGGTGGTTTGCAAAAATACACAATGCCAACTATTACTCTGACAATTGGGTTGACATTCAGCCATAAATAAATGTCATCATCTATCAGCAAGAAGTTGCCTGTGTGTGTTATTTAAAACAGAAGACAAAGGTCAGGATATCGAACAGGATTACATTTCCCATGAGATTGGTCAACTTAACGGTTAATTTGGTTTGTTTTCTGGGGATAAACATGGGGCCCCAATTCAAAGTAGTGATCCCACAACATGGATCAGTATTTGAAACATCCACCACTGACAAAAGTGTTGAAAAATGTTAAGTTATTCTTGCCTGAGTTCGCCAACAGAGGGCACAGTAGGTTCAGGTTGTGACAATGACTGAACACACCTCCAGAGTGAACACAAAGTAATGTGTGTGTGTGTGTGTGTGTGTGTGTGTGTGTGTGTGTGTGTGTGTGTGTATGACTTCATTATAACCACATTTATTTTGATACAGCATATTTCAGCTAGGAAGTTGTCGAGTCCAACAATTAATTATAGTACAGAGTTTTATATCTAACACTGTGGAAAGTTAGGCAACATTACATTCCCTAACGTCTGTGGACACCACACACTGACTGTTGTCCTCTGAGTTCAAATTAAAGCTGCACTAATCAATATTTTGACGCTAACAAGGGAAATAATGTATGTGAGTGAATGTCAGCGGATGAGTTGCCTGTTTCAGCTCAGCTTTCTTGTGTTTTTCTGTCACAAAACTTTACTGTTTTGGTTCAGTTTCACCGTTATCAGCAGCAGGGGGGGAAACAAGCTCAGATAAACTCATCATATACTGTCTGTTGAGGTCCAAGCAGCAGACACTGTCGAGCTTGTTAGTATTCAGCAGCTAAAGAGCCAGATATTTCCCTCAGGCGTTGGTGGAGAGCAAAACGTAGTTTAAGGAAAGTGGGAGAGCATTGATGCCACAGCATACAAGGAGTGGTTCCAACTTTGCTTGAGTTTAGTCCCAACTTTTTTCAACATGAAAACATCCCAGTGAACAAAGTCCAAGTCCATTAACAAATGGCTCTCCCAGTTTGGTGTGGAAGAAGTCGTTTGGGCTGCACAGACCCCCGGCTTCACAGCCAACAAACAGTTTTTGAGATGAAATGAAACGTCGAGGCCAGGCCTCGTGGAGCCCCTGCAGCAAGGCTCCAAAGTCTTCCCAAAAGAGAGGAGGCTTTTACAGCAGAAAATGAATAACCATGCTTTTGGAAAGAGATAGTCATCAATCACATACGGCTACAACGCTCGGGCATCCACATACTTTTGGCCATGCGGTGTGTACAGCTTGTTTAGATGCTACTCGGCATCCAAAAAATGTGACAGTTACATCAAGACTCTCAGAAAAGTGTCTTTCAAGAGTTGATCTGACTGAGGCAAATGGTTGAATCAGCGCAGGTGGTGCTGAGCTCGGATGCAGCAAAAATCTGTACTCCCTTGACACATTGAACATCCAAGATACACTTCATGTAGAGCACATGGTGAGAGCTGTAAGATAGAAAAGTGCTCAATAATTTTAAAACCTAATAGCTTTTTCTTTCCAGATGAGCAGTACAAAGTGGAGCACCACAGAAGAAGAAGAAGTCTTTGAGTGGTTCGTCATTGAAGTCTTTGGTCATTCTATGGTGAGACATTATGCTATGCAAGTGTCAGAAATGTTCCATTACTATTATTACTGCACTCAACAAGGTTTGAGATGAACACTGCCACATATTCCCCGCCCCCCCTTCCTCTTAGCGTAACCACAGCTGGAGATTATTACAATACAGTCTGATGTACCTGAGTGCGCCCTGTGAGAAGTTTCAGCAGGATACTCGGGCTCCGGTCCTGTCGGCTCATATTCAGCGTCTCACCTTCGACCCACTACTGCTCACGGATGATTACATAAAACCTATTTCTTGAGAAGATTGGTGTGATCTTGTTCCTGAACCTTGATTATGATGCCCAGAGCCTAAAGGCTTCGTAAGAGTACAGTGCAAATACAGGAAATGTAGCCTACTTTTATTACAGCTAAATAATGTAATTGGTGTCGTAAAATGGCATTTGTTTTGTTTAAGACATCTGGTGTATGTGTCTCAGTAGGCTACCATAGTTAAGGCTAAGAAAGCCTCCAAGTTTATAACCCTTTCTTGAAAAACATAATAGATTTATGGTCTGCAGCACATTAAATATTTATTTTAACAAACTGAAGAGAGTGCATCGCCCAGTTTTCCCCTACGAATGCTTCCTTTTGCTAGAAGTGTGGTAAATCGGCTGGGTCTGTGCTTGAAATCAGGTTTAAACCCACAATTAAGCTCAAGAAAGAGTTATAAATGTGGAAGACCTCAATCGACAGGATGCAGTGAAGAGACATCAGGGCTGTTCACCTTACATAATGTACCTTTCGCAGGGAGTTCCTCTTATCTAAATCATACGAACATATTTGGCCTTTCACTACTCGACTGTTTTCACACGTGTCCTCGATAAGGGTCGGAGATGTAACACCGGAGACATAAATCAAACGGGGCTGAGCTCTTTGCTTTGAGGTGGTGATTTACAGAGAAACAATCAGGATCGTCAGCCTGAAAATAAAATGATCTTTATGCACAGATCCCCATTGTACGGAGTATGTTTTGTTCCCTCAATAAAAACCGCTTGTGCCGGTGATTGTATCACATGGGAACGGGGCACGATTTATGCAGAGCGGTGCCGCCGTCAGCTCACACATAATACCTCGACCTTGACATCAAAGGCTTAAACAGCTTTAGTGCCATTTAATTTTTTAAAGGCCAACCATCTGAGATAAACTTTGGTCCATGCAGCTGTTGTTTCATTGTATGTGTGGTCGGTAACCAGGGCAACGCAGGACACACTGCTTGACCATAACTAAATGTAGTCATTCATATACTGATCTTTTATGGGTCGACATACTAACCCGCAAAAAAACATTAATGCTTGAACTGATTTCACCTTTTTTAAGTATTTTACCATCATAATGTCCGTGAGGATTTTTGCACTGCTCACTTTTGTTATTTCATTGTTTCATTATGACTTAATTGAAAAGTACTATATAAATAAAAATGTGTTATCTGTTTATTTATTTGATATTACAATCACAAACAGCGATCTCAGCACCCAGCCTCACAGCCTTGATTGATCTATTTGTTATGTGTGAAGACAAGACAGTTACTTGTTTGTGTTAATATAGGTACAATAAAAAAGGTGAAAACAATTACAGCCTAATGAAAATATCTAATTAGAAACAAAAGAAATTATTCGCTTGGCTGCAAACAGCTTGAAACTGATAATGAACACACAGGCCTTTGAACTCGCTTCACTTTGATTGGCTTTTTATCTTTTTGTTGTGTACGCTATAAATGTTTTTTTTAATATCTCCCGCTGCATATGTTGCAAATGAAGATAATGATGCTGATGATGATGGTATGATGAAATCTGTTTGTTGGACTTTACCTCTTCTTACTTATTGACCTCCTCCTCCTCCTCCTTCTTCTTCTTCTCCTCCTTCTTCTTCATCTTTTTCCCTAATAGGTATTTGATATAGCTGTAATGGGCAGACTGACATTGCCATCCATAGACACGGATCATAAAATTCATCGTAGTTTTTTACACATCTTTTTAATCACGTTCCTTTGGCAGATGCTTTGGGAGTCATTGGGAGCAGCGTAGAGCTCAAGGACACTTTGATGGACAGCAGGAGCTCAGGGAGGAAACCTTGAAATGTTCTTCCAACCCGGAGCTACCGCCACTCTTGAAAGGAAAGGTCTAAAATCTGATTATTCCATAATTAGATTCCTCCACTCATTTCAGATCCATCCCAGTCTGGTGAAATGTCAATTCATCAGACAACATTTCTCCTGTAGTTGAAGGAATTTGATGGAATAATTTGTTTTTAATCACGCTGTCAGGACAGAATGTTATCATGTTTTCGTTGCTCAGTTTCGTTTTTTCATGTTTTACAACTTGTTTGGGTCGCTCACATTAGCCAGCGGAGGACCTAATGGGTTGACTTTTGTACTGACTGATGATTAGAGGCAATAAATTCTTGAAAATAATCACGACGTTAGGTGCTGTGGCCTGCTATGTCTGTCTGCATCGTGTGAAGTGCTGTCCTGCCTCTTGCTTCTTCTTGCTAGTTGTTTTAATGACCCAAAGCAGATTCTTACAACTTGGCATCAAGAAATATACAAACAGGACATTGCAGTGCGTGCATGTGATGTACGTGCAGCTGGACACTTTTAATCAATGCACCGAGATAATAAGTTACTTCACTTGGTCGAATAAAACATTGCTCTAATTGTTTTGTACAAGGCATTTACTGGCACAACTTTTTTTTTAATAGATAAGATAACTTGAACAGCGACTTAAAATGCAGAAGGGTCTTCCGTGTCTCTGGGGAAATCATGTTTCCTCAAGTAACACGACCCTGTGACAAGATCAAGAAAATCATAAAAACTCAACTCATAAAAACAGTATTACACTGCACTCATTTAGTCAAACACTATCAGCTTTGTGAACGAGGCAGAATCAAAACAAAGTCATGTGACTGTTGATATATCCTGTATTTCTAAGATTTTGAATGTAGCTTTTCCCAAACTTTCATCATATAACATTGAAGTTTTGAGATTAAAGGATGAAATGTTGGCAGTGCTGATGTTTACATGTGTTAAAGTCATAGGCTATGTTCCATATTGACCTCTCTAATGTGAAATCATGTCACATTCACATTATATGTTTATGACCTAACTTTCATATCCTGAAAATGTTCAGTTTTCAATTTTATGTTGTAGTTTGGTTTGGTTTAGACACAAAAACTTCTTGGTTAGGGTTAGGAAAAGATCATGTTTTGGCCTAAAACACCTCTTTCGGTTCCCACAAACACGGCTGTAGAAGTCCGTCTTGTTACAAATATCCTTTTGTTGTCGCCACAAAATACATCTAGAAATGATCAGGTCTCCTTAAAAATATCCAGCGGTTTCCATTGTGGTCACTAGCTGTAACTCCACCACCAGCCCCTCTTATCCCCTGACATGAAGGTCAGCTCATATACATCCAATGAAAACTTGATGTCCAAAACTAGCAGGTGTCCAAAACCTGACTAGACTCAACAGGATCAGTCATCACAAATTCAATTCAAACTATTTTCTATCATGATATGGAGGTGGCGTACAAAATGTGTAACATTACAAGAGATATACTTTCAAGAAGGAAGAAAGTACAATAAACAGGCTGCAGTCTCAAACTTTTCTGTTTTTACTCACATATATTGTATTTTTATGTTTCTAGGGAGGTGTAAGGGGAACGCAAAGCGATGGGAACAGTAGCAGTAGATACAACGCTAATCAGTATGACGTCCAGCCTGCAGGTGAAATAAACAAGGATGATTTATTGGTGAGGATTAACTCAGTCGAGCGTAAATCTGACACTGATAAATCTCCACAAGTTCAGTCTGCAGGAACTGGAGGAGCCATCTGTGTCAATTTATGGCTTTGTAACCAAAGCCGCCACTGTTAGCCCTTGTCTAATAAACAGCAAAGCGTGAGACTTATGATAAGTGGTGATATTCTCCAAAGTCAGTCAATATTTTATGCCATGATCAGACTTTAAAGTCTGTAGACGACAGGTTGGTAGCAAAATCCTTGAACATTTGGTTATCTGTTGAGCAGAATGTATTAACAAAAGTGAATTTGTACGTTTTCCCTGAATCCCAAAGTTTATATTATATATTTGTTTCTAAAAAAGTGAGGGTTGGTAAATTATCATAGAAGCATTTTTTGTTATATTTGTATAAAATCTCCGAACATCCCAAGAGCAATCAATAAATCATAAGTTCTCTGTCAAATAAAAGAAAAAGATCCAATATCTGTGGCTGTTGCAGGCCTCTCATAAGCCCATCTAATCATCTCATTCTGGCGGTATGAAAACACTGAACAGGTGGACTAATTGCTAAAGCTAGTAGCGAGCTAGTCACACAAGAATGCCAGAGAAAGTGTGGCCAAAGTTTCCCAAAACTAACATACTGTAGCTATATCAGCCATTTCCTTACATGTGAGTGAGACATGAGGTAGTTGGATATGTTTAGCAATGATAACGATGTGCTGCGCTCACAGAACATAGCCCTTGAACCGGGCAATTGTGGATCTCACTGGTTTTCTTGCTAGCTTTGCCCTACTCCACCTCTGATTGGTTGCCTTCGTTGGTTGCTTTCTCTTTGCTTGACTCAAACTGTTAACTAAGAGTAAAGCGTGAGTTTGTCTGTTTTTCTTGCGGATCTGCTACAGTGGTTTATGAGTTGTACTGTAGTTTCCCCAGTAAACACACCGACCTCTTCGGCCTGCCTCCCAGTCTGCTGCTGCTCCTCTCAGGGGCACTAATCCTCCGGAGCACAATTTGTCAGAAAAGCTGATTTTTGAGTTTCATTCCCAACTCCTCAAATAATGATGCACTGGGATGGCGGCCGGTCTGACCTACAATCCCAATGCGCCAGTATTTGGTCAGTTGGGAATGAGACTCAAAAATCAACTTTTCTTACAAATAGCACCTTTTAAGATCATGGACTTTTTTCCCAAGTGGTTTGGCCTTTCAGTGTGTAGTTGCTGTATGAGAAAGTTCATTATATCTTTATTGGCTGTTTGACTGGGATGATTGGTCCACTTTACAGCTTTAGAGAGTTAAGTGTCCTGAAGCCTCAGATAAGAAGAGTTTACATGTGGCGACACGGAGACGCCTTTATTAGGTTTGTGTCTGACATTTAGTGAGTTTATACATCAAACACACAGATCTAATGACCATATAATAACTCTTAATTTTGTATATCCTGAATGCCAAATTTTCCCACACACTTATGTTTGTTTAAAGGGTTATCTCATTTTGGGTTTTATGCTTTGTTTGCTTTCTTTCCAAGAGTCAGATGAGAAAATAAACACCACTCACTGTACAATTAATATAAAACTTGCATGAAGACTTTAAAACAGGAGGAAATAGCTGTGATTAATATGTTTTGTGTTTGTTAAATGCATAGAGTAACCAAAATGTAAAAACTACGACATAATGTTTCCAGTTTCCAGTATTTATGCTAAGCTAAGCTAACCAGCTGCTGTCTGTAGCTTCATCATATCTGTAAAGACATGAGAGTGGTACAGATCTTCTGATCTAACTCTCTGAAAGAAAGTGATATTCCCCACAGCGACTGAAATAAACAGGATATTAAATTAAAATGGATGAGTAAATACACTCTACTACATGTAAACAGCGGGGGAATGGCTGTCTATTCAACGCTTGACACAACAGAAGAGGCCCACTGAGGAAACTGAAACTAATAACGTAAGTTTAAAGTCCTGCAACTTGTATGTTATCAATTTTTAAATGATAACTTAATCACAGAGAGCAGATAATAATCACACAACAACCTTCGTGCCTGACGAGCATGAGCACCATCCAAAAACACTAATAAACACCTGGGAGAGTGGAGTTTGTTAGTAAGGAAGGCAGTACGAGACAAAAACAATGAGGCAGTCAAGCTTTTATATATTTTAAATTGGTAACATTCCTGCTTCAGTCACTCCCATTTTTGATAACTATACGTGTCTATTTTTATCCTACTGGGAATAAAGCTGCTCATTTCTGCTTCTTGTCATAAAGTGCATATGACTCATCGTATTTTTCAAAAACCATGTTTTGACTTCCTGGACAGCAGCTGCATAGATCCGATGGTGGAGGCCAAAGGTAATAAAAAGTGAGGAGCTGCATTTAATATGAAGTTTGACACCCCTGAGCCAAAGTTTGGCCTATAAATATAAAAATTTGGCTTGACTTGCCAGACGTGTGATTAAAAAACAAGTAGTCGTCTTCATAATATTTATTGTGAACAGAATGTCCTCAGTGAACATCTATTTGGGCTACATCTTGTCCCAATTATCTCCATAAAGTAAGTAAGATAAGATAAAAGATTAAAGCACTTTTCAAAGAGCAGCAGATAACACAAGTCTTTAAAAAGAGTAATCACCTTTTAACTGACAGATATAAAAAAATAGCTGGATATAGTTATGTGGCTGGATATGTTGAACCTTTACATTTCTTTCGGATCAGTTGTGTGCTTAGGGTCTTGTTAGGTTTAGGCACATATACCATTTGGTTACGGTTAGGAAAAGATCATGTTTTGGCTTAAAATACCTGCTTTGGTCGCCACAGACACAGCTGGAGATGTCCCAAGGTTTCCTTAAATATATCCAGTGGTGTCACCCTTACCAATGTTGTAACGCAGTCTGGAACTGAGGTCACTGGCTTAACACATTTAAGTATTACACTATATAACTGTCACCGCCCACATACTTCCATGCATACTTTACGCTGGCAATACAACCACTACAGGGCGCTACTTTAGAGTTAACTCAGTCTCGCACAGACCGCCACTTTTCCTTTGCCCCTGCCCAGTCTCCTCCCAGTTGTCCCATAGTTACTGTTGGTCTCTGTGTCCGGGAGAAGTAACATCATACAGATGATTTAAACTTCTCACCAACTTGCATGACCTTTCCTCATACAGTCCTACCATTTTTAAATCTTCCTCCTCTTGTCCTGTGGTCGTGTCTCGCTTAAACAACTGGCTACGCTGCTACACTGCCCCCCACGACTACCTGATAAACTTTCAGTAAACATGCAGAAACACAGACAAAATGAACGAGGTGTACGGACAAAAGGCTCTGTCTGTATCCGTATGTGTATTCAACGATGAGCATAAATGCGCCTTAACTCCACCAGCATCCCCTCCACCTCGTGATACGGAAGTCAGGTCATGAAGTATAACGTAATATCACACAGCTCTACAGAGTCTTTCAGCTCACTGTTTTGGTTTTACACCCCACAACTTTTTTGTTTTGACTCACTGCTTTCATCAGCATTATTTCCAGACATGTCTGCAGACGGACTCAAGGTGTTTGTGTACAGAGCAAAGCAAAGCAAAAAGTGAGTACATATTGGACCAAGTGGCCAAAAACAACACGAGTGAAGATTTATGCTAATTTTGCTCCAGATCTACCAGGCAACTGTTTCAACAAAACAACTTTCAAGGGTGTTAAAATGTCAATGTTGTGTTAACAGCTTGTTCTGCTACAAAGAAAATCAATTAAACCCGCCAACTCCAGGGGCCATAGGTTCACGTTTAGACATGAAGAGGGGTTGATGAAGTGTCCTCAGAGAGAAACTCTGCTTGCTGACCCACTTGACGTTAAATACTCAAAGATATTCTATTCAGGCTCAGGCTGATCATTGACTTCCCTCCGGCCTAAATGGTCCTCATTAGTCTTACCTGTCTGACTGATTGCCCTTTCCCGTGACTTGGAGACTATTTTTCACTGCTTGGCTCAACAGAAAACCTTTTGGACAAACAGTAAATGTTGTCAAGCGTGAACAAACGTTGTCCTGGTTGAATTATGAAGTCAATCAGCTTTAATTGTTTGACCACCGATACAAAAACAATGAGCGGTTATAGAGCGAGGTGAGAATCTATAACTTTCACCCAAACACTTCTTCAACAATCCATCAGAGCATGAAAATGCTGAGGTTGGATTATGTCTGCACCTCACTACCCTCATTTCTTTTTCCTCTCCCTGCTGCACATCACACTCCACCACCCACACACTTCCGCTCCTCCCATCTTTCATGGCAGCCTGTTGGCCTGATTTCAAAACACCTGATTGGGTAAACCCTTGGCCGTCTGAAGTGAAGGTTATTTATTAACAATGCAATCTCAGCGTCATATCCCACTCCCACCTGTCTGCAGGGACTGTATGATGCATACAGTGCTACTAAAGATGACTAATACTGACTATTAAGCATAATGCTGGTATTATTCTCACAATCTCTCCCTCTGAGGTCACTGGTGACTGGACCCGGTCCCATTACATTGGTTGAGAGGTGGGGTAACAGACAACCATTTGCACGCCCAATACACATGTATTTGGACTGTGGGTGGAAAGGCCACGAAGGCCGTCTGCATCATCTGCAATGTAGGTTTCCTTGAACTGGCAATACTGTGTGTTGAAACTCTATTTCTTTATGCTGCAGATTTACATTTCTTTAGGTCCAATTCCACATTTTATCCTGTGACGATGCTGTCCTTGGTAACTGGCTTGGCAGCCTCCCATCCCCTCCGCCTCCCGATATTATAATTATGAATAATAAAAAGAACTGCTAACTTCCCTCCATACTTACATACTTATGCTTATTTGTTGTAGGTTTTTTACCTTTTGAGGAAAAGGCAATACCACAGCCCTTTTTCACTTATCATGTAATAATAATAATACATTTTATTTATAAGCGCTTTTACAGATGCTCAAAGACACTTTACACTTTACACAAAAAATCATGAAATATACAGTTAAAAACAGTAAGATACAGTAAAAACACAGAGAACAGTATAAAACAAGCACATCAAGATTATAAATTAAAAGCTAATTTAAAAAGGTGCGTTTTGAGCATGGTTTTAAATGTTGGGAGGTGTGTGCAGGTACGGATCGGTATGGGGAGTGAGTTCCAGAGGGAGGGGGCAGCGATGGAGAAGGCTCTGTCTCCCCAGGTTCGGTGCTTGGTCCGTGTAGGTGGGGAGAGGATGTTTCCTTCGGATGAGCGGAGGTCGCGGGAGGGGGTGTGGTTATGAAGTAGGTCTGTGAGGTAAGGGGGGGCTAGGTTATTAAGTGCTTTGTGAGTGAGGAGGATGATTTTGAACTGTATGCGGTGAGTGATGGGCATGTAGCACAAATTTCAAAAATAAATGTCTTTGTACTGCACTGACAGCTCAGTTTTATGAAAAGCCAATCTTTAAGGCTCATATCATGTCAGTGTTGACAAAACAAACTGACAACAGACAAGCATTTTACTTTAACGTATCATTATCCAGTTATTTAATGGCTTTAAAATATGAATACCACTGTGTTCAGCCTATAAACCTTGCTTTCACTCTGCTATATTTTCTGCCACGGGCAGGAAATCTCCCAGGAAAATCAAAGAATGAAGACTGACTGGCGCTCCATTCAGGCTGGCTCCATTATAGAATAAATTAATGAAGAAACTCACGTTCTGTCCTCTGTTGTTGTGGATGGTCGCTACCACGGTAATACCTGTTGGCAGGATACATGTATTGTGTATAATAAAGAACAGAGAAAATGGCTCCGTCCTTTTCCGTTGTTGGCTAGAATCACCTCATTATTCGCAACTCCTGACTACTTGATTACCAATCCGATAATAGACACAGAAAATGAGATTTTTCTGCTTAATTCTCCATTTCTATCCAACAGAAATTAAGTTAATAGAGTTTGATGACGACAACACTGCTGAGATGCAACGTGCCATGTCTGTGCTGCTGACAGGTCCTTCGTTCTCTGCGTAAAGAATTGCGTTTAATGAGCTCATTAAGAGCTTCAGAGATATGTTGCTGGTCTGCAACACCGTTACACTGCTGTGTGCGTGGGTTCACGCTCGGTGCCATTCATAAGCGAAGTCAATTGATTTCTTTGCGGCCTCGCGCTGTCCTTGACAGCCATGTTGATTAGACAGTCGGGCCATTACTGGAAGGTCACAAAGCAGCGGCTGTGTCTATATATGTGAATGTTTTCACCTGAAAGGCAAACTCATTATCTTTGAGAGAAATGCATCTATAGGTATTCATTCATTTAATTTGCAGCATGCAGCATGCCATGTCCTTTCTTATTCTCATGATACAACTCACACCCACATCCTGAAGGCTTCTACACGCGTTGTAGGAGTTATGCACATATCTCACATTTGTTCACAGTAATTAATTTAGATCAGGTCGGGCTCAAGGGCTACATAAATAAACTGAACATTATTTTTTCTGCAGCAGACGCAGAAACAGTGTACGCCAGCATTCAGTAAATACCATCTGATTCCTCCACACTGCTCGCTAACGAGAGCTCGGCAGGCAACTCACATGGGATGAAAAAACATTTGCGTGTAGACTTAATGGTTTGTTTCAGCCTAGTGAGATGCAGATGGGTGTGTCGCTCATGAGACTGTAAGACTGTCAAGGCAATACAAATATTTGGCATAAAATTTAGCAGTGAATATGTCTACTTGTTATGTATTCTGTGCTCCTCGAAGGAACAATGAATACAAGTGGTTTATTGCTTGAAAATGATCTTAAAACAAGTCCCATTTATCTCCCTAAAATGCTATTTCCAAGGTCAGGGGTTCCCAACCATCGGGACGTGGGCCATTAGGGTCTTGGGTTGTTCCCAGGGGCCAGAAAACCCTGTAGGAACTAAGGGAACGGATTTAATTGCCATATTGTCTTTTATTTTTCTGGAAATGCAAACTTTTTTACTACCTATCACAAGGCAAAATATCACTTAAAGGCGCAATATGTAAGAATAATATTCTAAATATTATATTTTTTTTTTTGACGTTATGATGTGTCTGTATGGTATTACATGCTAACCAGGTCCCGTCCAGGTCCAAAGCTCCTGTGCTAGCCATGTAAAGCTGCATGGCTAACTGAGCTTAAAAGCTAATGGCAGCTACGGTTAGCAGTAACTCTGTTGATATGCTGCCCACTATTTGTTTTAAGCATGAATTTGATAGGTAGCTAATTCGTGTCTAATAAGTGTAATTAGCTATTTCTGACTAGAAATTAGACAAACTCACTGTGTAAAAACAGTATATTTATAAATAAAAACATAGGATTTTCTTCTAAACACAATATGATCGTGATCCAGACAGACATTAAACAAAGTTCAATCATTTGCATCGACGTGAGTAACAGGACTTTCTCACAATGGGCTGGTGTGGGCTTCTTCGTCATCAATGGCGCAACTGGGTAACTGTTTAACACAAAACAAGAGGTGTGATCAATTCTGCAAGACAGAGAAGCCAAGAGAGCCAGGGATCCATAAAAATAATCAGACAGGTGATGAGGTCAAAGATGGATTTATGAATTCCCTTTTACTACCCTGTAAAACCTCATCGCTACTCATTAACCCGTGGGAAAAACTTTGCTCCCATTCGCAGCACCTGTGGTCACGTGACCGCCGAGCTGCGGGGCAGAATGGTTTAAAAGGAGGCGTGTGGACAGAGGGAAGGCACACACTGAGCTAAGCACCTGCTGAGCACATCCACAGCAACCAGGCAAAGACGCTGCAAGACAAACGACTGTCACCATGAAGGCCACTCTCTTCACCATCGCTGTCCTCGTCCTGGCTCTCGGCTGGACCTCTGAGGCCGTGCAGGTTGAGGTGAGTGCAGCATTGATGTCTTCATGATGAGAAGAAGGAGTTTAGAAATGATATTGCTAATACACAAACCTGCATTATTTTTGCATCTTTAAATCCAACATCTGCCTTTTCTTTCCAGGAGAATGGATTGACTTTCTCACTGGAAGCCGTCAAGAGGCTCCAGGAGCTCACGGAGAGCCACCTTGCGACTGGACAACAGAATCCCCGCCTAAGGGCGAGCACCGTGTCCTCCTGCGCCGACCCCATGCTCCCACAGGAGTTCCTGCCCCTCTGCAAGCTGAGAGGAGCATCTGCATCCCTCGCCAGACTAGGTAAGACCATTTATGAACAGCCAGTCTTTGTGCCGGAAGTGAAAATACCAGGTCATGCAGATCGAAGCACAGGTGATTCAGCAGTGTAGCTGATGTCTTCATGTGTCATGTGTTTGTTTCAGCTATGGTTCCCTTGGACGTCTGTGAGATCTGCGCCTTTGCTGCCTGCACCGGCTGCTAAACGAACCCAGCACGCCAGAAAACATCTCGCCTAGCTTAAGACTTGTGATTTCTTTCCTCCCCCTCAAAGCTATTTCAGGGAATTTCTAAAATGTTTTCCTGCAACTATTCGACGATATGTTCCCTGACTCTGGTCAGTGAGCACTTATAAGTTTTAAGTCACCAAAAAAAGGCAGCGATATGAGAAAAATCAGACAAACTGAGGTATGTCTTTATCTGCAAACTGTTACTTTTTACCTATTTTTCTGCCGACAGCTCTTTATCATACATTTTGGTATTTTTAAATTTAGATAGTTTGTTACATTTCTATCTTGCCAAGCTTTGTATACGTATTTAAAAGAAAAGTTTTGTGCCATTTTTCTTTTTTATTAACATTGTTTTGAATAAAAAGCCTTCATTGATAGATCATGTGTTTCCTTTGTGGTCTTTGACGCATATTTTTGCAGATTATTCCCAGTTGTGGAAAAAGTGTTGTTGTTTAAAGCTGCCTTGATTCATATTTGGCCAGTAGGGGGCAGAAAATATTAATGATGGGCACCAGGCTACCAGTATATCTCTGGCTTATATTTTTAGCACCATTCACACATCCAGAGCAACATTGGCATTCATTTGGAGTCGTGTCTGTGTAAATGTATATTTACTGGACTTTTAGCTCTGTTTTGGTCTCCTCCAGGAGAAAGTTATCGAGGTCTTCAGCTACTAGTTGCTCAGCTTTCTTCATGAGGTTGTCGCTAACTTCTTCTTTCTGTGGTTTGTTGGTGGACAGGCAAAGTTTATTGTTGGTTGATGTGAGAGAAAACTGCGCACCAAAACAAACCAAAACAATGAGCTAAAAGTAGGTAAAAAGATGCAAAGAGCTGCACAGTCGGGTGTCAGTCCTCTATATTATCAGTATAATGAGCCACACTGTTATGTGTTAATTGATATAATGTACAAATGTGCACACTTTCAGATTCTAGTAGGTTTAAAACTTAAATTATTTGGTTTTGAAATTGTTATTCTACAAAGAAACAACAGCTTTCAGACATTTGTTAGATTATTCAAATATTAACAAATACTGTAACTGTGCTGTGTTATTTTGCATCACTGATTACTTCACTGTCTTTAGTCTTAACTCACCCGAGAACGTTTATGGTTCACGTCCTGTCTGGTGTCCGCTGCGCTGGCTGCATCTTGTTATTACCTCTGAGTAGCTGCCTGTTCACCTTCTGTTTTTATTCTGCTCAAGCCGCCTCTGCCTTCATTTCAGCTTCGAATATACATACAGTATATATACCATGGTTCGTGTTGTGAATAATTTTTCTTATGCATCTTATCTGACTCAGCGAAACTACCTCATTATGCAGATATACTGTCAGTGCAGGGTACCAGGGGACTTAATGCATTCCTCCAACACTTATAATATACAGCCTTGATGCCTGAGGGCAGATAATTAATGTAATGAAGGTGCATACAGTATATCTGAGGTGATGAGAACACACAACAGTCAGTGTGGAGAGTACATGGTGTTCTGTATGTACAGCAATGCCGAGCAGGCAGATTCTGGTACTCTGTTTTTTTTTTTCTTGTTGCTTTACAGGGAAAATAAAATCACTACCTTTCACTTTGTCTTCTTTTTGTTGTGTTTACAAACATTTACATTTATAGACTATAGAATAACTGTGTTTAAATTTGACTAGTTTAAGGCAAAAAAAAAAAATCCATTGAATTAAACTGGTAAAAGATTATATTTTGCTTCAACTTATCATTATGTAGTAAGTGTTGATTGCACAAAATAATGGCAATAGAATAATGACACCATCAGTGTTCAGATTGGTTCCCATGGCATGATGCAATTTTGTCTGCCACCGGGCACGAAATCTGCTGAGAACATGAAGGCTGATTTGAGGTCCAGTCAGGCTGGCAGGAGCGTTGGGTACTAAACTCTGTACTTTCAAGGGTACCGACCAAATGACATTGGTACAACAGAGTACCGATTCACGTTGAATCAGTCTGTGCCAAATTTCTTTAGAGTAACTTCAAAGAGAGAAAAAGAGAGAGAGTGATACGTCACCCCTGCAACAAGTTTCATTGAGTCAGGACAACACCGCGCCAAGGCAACACATCTAATCTGAGGAAACACCTGGTGGTCAAACATAAAATCTAAAAGGTATCCAAGTTGAGTAAAGTGCACAGTTTCTCCAGCTGCTTCCAGGTCTTTGAACAGCTGCCTCCTTTTTATTTGGTGACCTCTTCTTTTACAACTGAAATAACATTTTTGTCATTACAGAGTGAATATGAGGTTTTCTCACAGTTTGCTTCTGCTTCTACTCTGAAGCTCCTAAACACCATCTATCACACTGCACCACATCTACCACACACCCTTCTATGTGATATTAGTGACATAATGACCACTGGTACCATTTATCTACAAAGCCTTTGTTTGGTAAGTTATCATACAGCTCATTCTTTCTGCTCATGAGAAGTTTCATATAGGAACTGCCTTTGCAGCAGTCTCAACGAATAATCTGAACTTCCTACCTCCTCTGATTTCTTTCATTGAGTCCGTACAATAGTCAACTTTCTGTTCAATTGCGTGACTCAGCCTGTTTCTGCTAAACTTTTAAAAGAGGCTTGTCGAAAAAAAAATCAGGTATGCTCAGTCGACTTATTATTAAAAGTGAAATAAATAAATAAATAAAATGGACTAAAAAACATTAAAAACAAGAGACAACCTTAAGAGTCGACACTGCACAAGCCTTACACTGCAGTGACTCACATTTCAACACCTACACTCCTGTCCTGCCTTTGTCGTTTGGTTGGTGATTGTTGTCATTGACCAGAATTCTTCCACAGCTTGTGAACTATTCAAAGAATTGCTTTGACATTTTCTAAGTCTCTCTCATTCAGTTACCAACTTGACATTCAACACAAAACAGGCTTACTCCCCCTCCATCCTGTTTGTTTCATTCTTCTCATATTTTTGATTTAACAGCTTAGCATGTGTACAGTTCATCTGTCTGAAGATGTCCTTCTGTGCATCTGGTCTTTTACTTTGTTTCAGCAGGAAGAATATCTCTTCTCCTCACGAGTCTAATTATAAATATCATATTTAATGGTATTGAACTGAGCTGAAACCCATTTCAGCTTGTAGGGGGATTAGTTTGCCCTTTTGTTAGCCAGAAGAATCGAGGATCTTTCCATTAACGATTGAGAATTAGATTTGTGTCCTTCACCTCCTTTAATTGTCTACTTTGGGACCTGGACTGGTCCAAGCAGTCCTCTCCTTCCAGTTTTCCAATATTTTCACCAGCTTGTTCAAATTTTAATGTGGTATCACTCACTGTCTGGCAGGGATTGAACGGACATTTCTTTTTCTTCTTTTTCCCCCAAGACAAGCTCAGGTTAAAAGTTTCTACATGAACTTCAAACTTCACTGAGATCATGTTTTTAAAGTAGATTTCCATCCTGGACCTCCATATTCCAGCCGGTAAAGAGTTATGTAATGCTTATTCGACGAAAACAAGTGAAAATCAATAGATATTCAAACAATACTTGTCTATTTACTTAATAGTTTTTCATTAACAGCCATTTGATGTGTGTGCGCGTCTGGGTGATTTATATAAGCAGACAAGCTGGGTCTCATATGACATACTGCACATTTCTAGGTTCATATTTATATTGTGGTGGTGACTGTAGTGAGTGTTTAAAATACAAAAGAGCAAAGTTTGTCTCCAAGTTATAAAAAAGAAGGTGAAAGCTTTGTTATTCTGTTTTACTTCATCAGAGTGAAACCTGCCTAAAATTGGTCGATTTTGTGTAACTTTGATGTGACTTCTGAAATAACGTCTCACGCAGTCAGACACCATTAATTGTTAATGTAGAAGCTCCAAGCTGTGACTCACAACGGCTTCATGGATTTTACAGATTTTTAAAAAGTTGCTCCTTCTCACCAACTCCCAAGTTTTTGTGCGAACAATTGTTTTTTAACACACGTCCCTGGTTGCCTGAGGGCCCTGACAAAGTGTTGTGAGATCAATCTTGGTCGCCAGGGAGAGAAATTCCCCAGACTCCCTTATAAAATCACTCAATTTTGTGAGTTGTTAAATGAGGAGAATCTTTATAAAGTTTGTGAAACACTGTCTGCATAAATTCTTAATAATTTGGGCCTTTTTGTGAATTCGGCCTATGTTATACATTAAGTTCTGTCTTTCATTGTGTTAAAAACATTATAATAGAGCAGGTAAGTGTATATTCAGCATGTGTCTTGTCTCCGTCTCAGAAAAAGAGGACTCTGGATTTTATTTCAACACCAGTCAGACTGTGTGGGACTTTCACCGGTCTGGTCTTGGTCACTGACCTTCTCACTTAAGGTGATTTATACGTCACGAATGCACCGGAAACAGTTGTAACAGAAGAGAAAACGACAATCGACCCATTGTGAAAGAAGCGTCCGTAAAACGGTGGATAAATTGTCGATTGACCCGGGTGTAAATGCCGAGTGTACACATTCCCATTGCACACAAAAGCCCAATATTCGCAGTGGAAAACGAATATTAATCAACTTTTTATTTCACTGACTCGCAAATTGTGTATTTTAAAATAAGGGAGTGAAAGTCTCTTTTTAATAGACTTAATTCCCAAGTGTTTCAGGTTTTCTTGTTCATGGGAAAAAACATTTTCTTTTTTTAGGGTGTGTATTTCTGAATGTGTCACCAAACAAGTCAAGGTAACATTTGCATGTGAAAAACATCATCATCTGCAGCCATGAAAAACAAGTGACCTATATGGATCAGCTCTGTACGTGTATTGCCGCTTCCTTATCAGACAGCTTGGTGACGTACATCTGTGGGAGAGAGACACGGGGTGAGATTTATTAGGTGGCACTGAGTGCGTTGGAATGAAACCCAGAGACAATAATGAAATATGGTGCTGACAGAGGAAACAACAGAGCGAGAGGTTATAAACAAATTTATTGGTTATATATTAAAAAAAGAGGATCCTAACATTTCAAATACGCAGGTTCTTTGGTTATCTTTGACCAGTCAGTACCTTTACCCTTACCTGTACACCCCTCCTCACCCTGCCATTTGTCTTTGTTAATAAATTACTCACTAATCTGTCCAGACACCTTATAAGAGGCAGAGCGGGTAGACAGAGGCCACAGAAGACAGAAACACTGAGACTAAACTGAGAAAAAGATCTTTGCATCGACTGAAAAATGAGAGTGCTCGGTGTTGTCCTTGTTTTGGTGCTGTGTGTGTGCAGAGGAGCTGCAGGAGTGCAGGTTAAGGTGAGTATTACCTATTCTTGGAAATACTGTTGACTTTTCTTATCAGTCAGGCTGTTTCGCTTGTTTTTCTATTCACTCTGCTCTTTAGATTTTCTAAACGCATCTTAGAAATACTTGTATCCAGATGTTGTCAGGCCTGTTAAATGGCAGAAGAGTCATTTGCACCTCTTCAAACACCAATTATTTAGTCCAGTCATGTTCTTAAATCCTCCAAAGCCATATCTAAAGTGGCAATCCCGTCCTCTCCTTTCAAAACTGAAAATACATTAAGATAGTTTCAGCCCTTGCACCTATTATCAATCTCATTACAAGACCCGGACAGAGCACTCACTCTCAATTCAAAGCACCTGCGCTTGAAAGATTTTAATAATGTTCGATATTTCCTCTTCTTGGTCTTTTCTTCCCCAGGTTGGAGACAGGATCTTACCCTTGGAGCCAGTGAAGCAGTTGATTTTGCTGATGGATTTGGACGCCAGCGTTAACCCTCACCTCACTGGGACGAGCGTGGCGAATGTTTGCGCTGACCCTCTCCTGCCGCAGATCTTTCTGCCCGTGTGTCAAGGGAAGGGAGCCGGCATCGTTTTCTCCAAACTGGGTAAGATTGAGCAAAGGAGAAAGCAATGAGAAATAAGGAAATAACATGCGGAATATGGGACATCAGCTTTGTTTTTGCACCTACATATCATAGTCATACTTGCCAACCTTGAGACCTCTAAAATTTTGAAACCAGAGCAGTCAGTCACAGCTGATGGTGCGGAGGGGCCAGTCTGTACAATGACGTCATTGTAAATGTAGCGGGACATTTATGGCTTTTGTTTTTGTTTTTTTATTAATTTGAATGACCAGGATAACTTATATCTGATAGTTACTAATCACAATTTACAACAATTTGAGAACAGGTTGCACTACAGCAGACAGCGAACTGGAGCATCAACAGCAAGGAGATGAAGAGGGAGAGAAATTCACCAGACTCCCTTATAAAATCGCTCAATTTTGTGAGTTGTTGAGTTAGGAGAGACTTTATAAATACACACACATACGTGTGTTAAAAACATTGTGCGATGTTTGTCCCAGCGATGTACGTGTTCATTATAGAGTGGGGAAGTGTTTGTTTATAATACAGTATAATCACACTTTCTTAATCATTGATGTTCTTTATAATGCCTCGTTTTAGGAGGTGCTGCAGCCCCACAGCACCTCTAGTTCCTGTGTCCATGTCTGGGGGTCCTGCCCCTGAAAAATTTGAGCTTCAGAGACTTATTTTCCTGCCTTCTGGTGACTTTTAAGGATGAAAACATGTTTTATTTTATAAAAGACATGAAAACTCCAATAAATCTGGTCTGATTTTTGCTTAAAATTTTGCGCAAGAAACAGAAATTCTTCTTTTCAGGACATCTTAATCTCATCTCTGTATGAGTTGCAACAGTACAGCAGACTACACACTGTACAGTGCCAGGAACAGGCCATGTTAAATAAAATATTTGTCATAAATTGAGAGAGAGTTGTGACCTCGGGAGGAAACTGGCAGAGCTCAATGAAAAACAGGAGTCTCCTGGGAAAATTATTGAAGGTTGGCAGGTATGATTGAGGTGCGTTGCTCCCAAGTCTCCATCTTTTGTGTTCTCTGATCTATATATAAATGTGAAAACACTATTGATCTCTGAACAGCACCTTGCCGAGGGTGTTGCACGGATGAAAAGTTGTGCTAGTGACATATCGGCAAAAAATACTGCAGGACCGAAGATAGAACACAAAAAGAAAAGAGGAGAGTGTCTTTGCAGAAGAATATCACGATCATATTAAAAGATATGGCTGGCAACATTCTGTATTTTTTGATTGTTAACAGATCCTATGAAAAGACCAACCCAAACAACAACGACTCTCAATATTTTCCTCAGTCTTCAGGCCATTGCCTGCAGGCTCACCCAAGAGTTCACGGTTTACACACTTTACTATGCACATCCTGCAAACTGCTTCACCATGAAGTAGCTCTAGAATGATAATGCCTGACAAGTGGCCTATTGAAAGCTGTGCAAATAGTCTTCAGGGACCATTTAAGCTAGTTAGAAGCAGACTGCACCCTTGTTGCTGTATTAAGGCAGATATGGATTACGGATCCTGTTATATCAAGTATTTCATGAACCTGAAAAGCTCACCCTTGGGTGGTGCAAAAAACGTCTTTTAGGTCAGATGAATATTTATATTTCCTCCTTTTTCTTGCTTGTTACAGTGGATATCATGACGTCTACGAATCAGTGTGATATATGTGCCAACCCCGCCTGCTTTGGGTGTCGGGACTGAGACTGCCATCTGCTAGACACACAAACACACCGCGGGGCCTCATCCTCTGTAGCTCTTTCACATCTCTATGTATAAGGCATCCGTGGACACCAGCAACACACCAACTGTCACCCAGCAACCTCTCAAGGCTCAGTGGTCAACGTAGTGGAGTTTTGGTAGACGCTGTTAATGAGTACAATGTGTGAATATTACTTTGCTTTCATATTGAAGTTTTAATTTATTAAAGTCTGATGCAGCTTCTTGATAATAAAAAAATGTTTTCTTTGCATCCTTGGAAGCAGTTTTTACTTTAAATGCACACACAAAGACACACACGTACACACTTAAAGGGAGAAGCTGTTTCAAAGCTACTGACATTAGTCTCATAAAGGTAAATGACAACACTAAAGTGAGTGAGAATGGAAAATGTCACAGATTCCATTATTTAAATCACAGATTGTCTATTTCAAGGATGAATCCCTCAATTTTTGGGGGGCTGCAAAACTGATAAGCGATCTGTATACACACAGCTGGTTTGTTGTTATCATTAAAATAACACATGGCTATGATATAGGAAATCACACTAGCACATGTGAACAGGCATCTAGAATTCAAACAAACTTCAATCTGTCAGGAGAGCCAACTAGAGCAGCTAATTCACGTAACAGCGATCGGTAATGTACTTCACTGACATCAGGCATCAATATGCATGATGTCAGTGACCTGCTTTCCTGACCCTGTGCTTCACGGTCATCAGGTGCCATCAGAGCTCATCAGTCATTAAGGGAACTCCTATTTACCGTCATTGATGCTGCTCTACTGCCTGCACTGTTTTTGATTCAATGATCTATGCACGCTAATGGGAGTTTAATGGAATAGTTAATGAAAGTGATCAACGTCAACAAATAGTGGGATTAATCCTTGAAGGCTGATGTGCGTTTCCCGCCATTACAGAGTGCTGAAGGGATGATGTTTTTTTGTAGCAGAAGTAAAAAGCTAATGTTAGGCGATAAACAGACTACTTTGCAGTCACATGACTTAAACGTCAAAGCCATTAAGCATCTTACTACACAATTACTATGCATGGTTTCTATAAATTGATCAATGTACAAGTCATAAAGTTAGAGTTAGAATAGTTTGTAACTGAAGTCGGCCTGTGAAGACGGGCTAGTGGATGAGACTCTGTGTTCTGCATGATGGCATTTAATTTTCCCTGACGACCTACGTAGTCCCTTTTGGCCACCTGTTAGCAACAAGACTGTAAAAACACTTAATTATAAAGACTACACAGCCAACAGTTGCATTAGTGACATCGTCTTATTGAACATTCACCAAAACCCACAACTTAAACATCGTAGAGCCGGTCTGGTATAGTAGCAGCTCACAGAAGTGACTAACTACCCTTTCACATAATGCAGTTGTCAATATGAGCAGATTTATTGTGATTTTCATCTTTTTGAGTACCTTTTCTGTGCCAAGTTGGCGGCCATGTTGGTGCTGGTGATGTGTGTTGAGCAGGACGATGATATTTTACTGTCTTTACGACAAACTGCGACTTTCTTGACTTGAAAAGTTAACTTTTTAAATTGACAAACATCATATGTGTAGTTAATGGTAGTAAATTGTTTTTCTACAAAGAAAAAGAGAAACTGTCTGAGCAACAGGATTTAAACGAAACCGGAAGTGTGAGGGAGTGAAGCCTCTTGCCTCGCCTGGATCCTCTGCGTCCTCCCTCAGCTTTCTTCTGGAAAGCTCGCGGCGACCTCTGGTGGCGCGGCAGTGACGTAACAACAGTGTGAGAGTTCTAAAATAACGGACCTTTTCAACAAACACTTAAAACGTCTTAAGTAGCTAAACTTGCATTGTTCCGGTAAGTATATCGACTCAAACAGATTAATGATGAAGCTAAAGAGACATTTGGTTCATATTTCGACCCGGTTTCATTTTTTATTTCTGTTATAGGAGAGAAAGCAAAGAAAACTTTGTCAACAGCCACGATGTCAGTCAACCTAACGAGGTAAGAAGACTGAGAATTAGCTAACAGAGTTCAGCTAAATAGGTAGCAGACTTTAATTTTTTAGTTTTTTAGTTTTTCTCTTTGACGTCGTGTTCATTAAGTAACGGTATTTGGTTTTGTAGTGACCGTTCCTCTCTTCTTACCCGTCGTAATTAGACCCGGACCATTTACATTCAGTCTTCAGTTGGTGCTTATCACCGATAGCAAGAATTAGCTTGTTGGTACTGCAGTTAAATGAGATGACAGCTGCAGTAAAAAAGTTGTCACATGGATAACAAAAAATAAGATTGTGTTCAAAATCCGCAGATTTCTGACTGCAAGTTTGGTGTCGGTGATCACGTGGCTCGTTGGTCTAGGGGTATGATTCTCGCTTAGGGTGCGAGAGGTCCCGGGTTCAAATCCCGGACGAGCCCACCATTTTAAGGACTGTTGGAAGAAAGTAATTTTCAACCACCAACATTCAGGTTCGCCCTTTTATTCCCTTTAAGCAGTGATGGAATGTAGCTAAGTACATTTACTCAAGTACTGTACATAAGTACAATTTTCAAGTACTAGTACTTTACCTTTCTATTTCTATTTTCTGCTACTTTACACCTCCACTCCACTCAATGTTTTACTTTTATTTGATAACTTTAGTTAGTAGTTACTTTTGAGAAGTGACGCTGCATCAGAGCCAAAGTAGTGTATTTTTACATGGATTCATTTTATTGGCAATCAGATCAAAAAACACTGATTATGAAAAAATGTTAAATATATATATATGTATGGATAAACATCTAGGCCGATAATCATCCTACCCATGGTATACAGATTACACATACATGTAAATATATGTATACTTACTTTTACTAATCTTGATACTTAAATTCATTTATTGCCAGAAAACAACTGTTGATACTTAACTTAATATCAAATACTTTAAGACTTTAACTCAAGAGCTATTCATATGGGTGAATTTCACCTTGAAAAAGTAATTTTTAACACAGTTCCTTTACTTTTACTCAAGTAAAAGTTTTGGGTACTTTTTACAACACTGTCTTTAAGTCTGCTAAAATCACACTATACAACAGTATCACATGTTCACTGTGTATCATTTTTTCCAGCTCTTTGGTGGAGCTATGATTTTACAGAGTCAAATATTCAAACCCAAGACTTAAGACATGTTCTTTTTCATCAAATGAAAATATCGTCTATATCTTGCACATCATGTAACACACATTTTCAACATGACAGATTTGATGTCTTTTTGAGACGTTCTCCTTATCTCTACTAGAAAATAAACTTAATTTCTGTTCGATATTTGACTGCACACAATGTCTTTGTGCTGAATAACCCACTGATTAACCCTTTAACACTGCCTGTTAAGGCTTACAAAAGTAAAATAATAATAATGGTAATAATAAATTTAATTTATATAGCACATTTTATGCACAAAATTCAGCTCAAAGTACTTTATGTACTGATTCTGATAATAAATTAAATAGTTTATCAATCAATAATGGAAACCATTCTGTGTTTACTGCTTCTCAATTGTGAAGATTTCCACTATTTGACATTTTATAGACTAGATGGTTAAGCAGTAAATTGGAAAAACACTCAACAGATCAATCAATAATTAAAGGAATCATCAGCTGGAGTCCTAATTGCTGTGGTGGAAAGTAAATAAGTACTTTTACTCAAGTAGGGTACTTGGCTTTAGTTTTAAGTAGCTCACTCTTACTTTAAGTATTTTCATACATTTGAAAGAGGAAACAAAACGTATCTGCCTTTAAAATGACTGTATTGACCAGCACTATTAAGTGGTTAAAATGAGCCCTATTGTTACCAGCGACAACATTAAAATCTTCCTTAAACCCTTAACAATAATAATAATGCTGTTATTTAACATATATTATAATTTGATATATAACTTGTGATATGTGTCATTCCTAAAATGGTCCTTTACTGTTGACGCATTGATTCATTTTTCTAGTACACCTTTGTATATCTGTCCAGTGTGCTCATTCCTCTCACTACCCACCAGAGGGCACAATTTACTAAACCATTTTTACTTCATTCTGCAGACTTCATGGCTTGTAGGTAGCTTATGGATGTAACTACTGCATTAAAATATTATTTCCATATAATGTTAGTGAGACAAGTATGCACTTACATTTTTATTTGTTGTTTTACCTCAAAAGGGGAAACAGCCGCTTTATTGCACGCTGCTATTTGGGTAAAATTAGGATGAGAAAAAGCCCATTGGTTGACAGTGGCAGACAGTAACCCCAACAACACCACAGTCTATATGGGAGCTTTAAGTTCCTTGGGGTTCACATCTCGGCCGACCTCACCTGGACCACACACAACTCTCATCAGGTGGGGAAGGCCCAACAGAGACTCTACTTCCTCAGGAAGCTAAAGCATGCTCACCTCCCTCACCACCTGTTGACCAACTTCTATCAGTCAGCGATAGAAAGCCTCCTGACCTACTGCTGCACGGTGCGGTTCTCCAGCTGCACAACACAGGACCTGCAGCGGGTAGTGAAGGCAGTGGAGCGTGTCATCGGGACGACACTACCCCCTTCTCAGAGACATTTACGCTGGCCGACTCCAAAGGCCAGCTGTATTGTTAAGGACCCCACTCACCCCGGACATTACCTGTTCTCCCCCCTGCTCTATAGATCTATCAGATGTAAAACAAACAGACTGAAGAGCAGTTTCTTCCCACAGGCAGTGAAATGCACAACACCCCCCTCCCCTTCACCCCTCACTCTCTAAAGGCTTTCACACCCTAGAACTGCAAGTGCAATAAGCCCCCCCACTACCACTACCACCCCTCATTTACATACCCACTTGTGTACAATTTGAATCTTGTGTCTATGTATCTAGTTGTATATATTTTACTATTTTGACCTATTTATATATACTGTATATATATTCTATTCTATTCTAGTATATGGCAGGGTACTGTTGACTATATATCAAAGACTAAATCATTTCAGGTTACTAATATATAGTATCATAATTGTCTGTATCCATGTCTAAAATCTTCATAACAACTTAAGAAACACAAAACGTGCACAAGAGTACAGCTTTAAACGGCATGCACGTAAAGTCCACGTTACCTCCTTTTCCAAGGAGCCATGAGAAAGAGTGAGAATTTTCACAGCTTGTTTTATGTGCATAAAGGAAGCAATCCCTCCATCCCTAATTTGGCTATACTCTTTATCCTGTTCGGGGTCAAGCTGCTGGAGCTTATCCCAGTACAAAGAACTATGTTGACTAGTTTATGTCAGAGCCAAGAAACATAGCCATACAAACACAATTGCATTTGCACCTAATGTTTATAGATATCACATCTAAAGTTCTCGCTTTGGACTTTAGGAAAACATGCAAAATCCACAAAGAAAGGAACCAGCTGGCACGTTCGCTTGAAAACCGCAGACTGTTGTAAGGCGATAAGCAAAACTGAGTGAAAAACGTGTGTTTTTTGACTTTGAAATGTGTTGGATTTGCACAGTCCTGTACCTCCACATCTCCCAACCCCCTCATTCCTTTGAGTGACTCAGATCAATTGATAGAGTTATGAAATGCATGTTCTTTATTGATGTGTGCGGTTCCTGGGCTTTAGTCATAAACTGATGTAACTCATTTGCATCAAATCTGGCAAAACAAACCGGTAAGTTCAGTTTGATTTCAACATTCTGTGGAAAATCTTACAGTTTCTCCACCCCAAGGAAATCCTCATACGTTTCCAGCAGGTTACTGGAAGTAAATAAGCACACTGATTTTTTGTTTAACCTTTGCCACCCTTAGTTACTGTTATTAACATATTGAGCAAGCTTCCCCTTCTGTTAAGACACATTGTTAGTTTATGATGTTGATTGTAGCAGATGTTACCTAACAATCAAAAATCAATGGTATTTTTGAAACAATGGGTCCTCCGTCATAGACAGAGGTGGGGAAAAAGCAGGCTTTTCATTTCTAATTATTATATCTATCAATTATTTTTCTGTCTATCGATCAATCGACTAATTGTTTCAGCTTAACCGGCAACCACTAATTTTGCCGTCTGAAATGCTAACTGTGTCTAACGGATTTTATCAGCTCGCTAGCTATCAAATGAAGTTAGCTCTATGATCTGGTGGAAAACAATATCTCCAGCTGACTTTTTAATGTTACTAGCTGACACATTTAAAAACAAAAATCCTGGAAAATGGCTCCTACGTGGTCTTTTAGCACCATATTATCTATGTAGCCATCAAGAGCATGAGACTTACTATTACTGCTTGTCCCTAGCGAAAAGTCATCATTCTCACCAGATAATTATCAATGTGGTAAGTACTTGTGTTGCAAGTACAACCTAGAAAGACGTAAGATCAGACTGTTGTTCTCACTTTTAGTCTTGAGTGTTTTGCTTTTCTACACTCTTGCCATCTTAATAAAACCCAATACACACTGTTTCAGGGAGATTAAAAATCTAAAGTGACAGGCTTGGTTAGTGTAGTTACATATTTGTTAAGCTATAATTGGATAATCAATGTTTAGGGAAGACAAGTTCCTACCCACATCTGTCTGCTGTTGTGTTACATAACAAGCTGCATTTACTTGTTAATGTGGTCATGTATGTCTTGAAGCGACACATGTTGGTTGGCCAATTTGCGCTGCAATGAACTAGTTGTCTGTCTCTTTGCGTTATCCCTCGACAGTTTTTATGAGTTTGGCAAACCCTTTTCACTTCACTCGTTGTGGTCATGATTGAAATATCTTGACAGTTTTAGTTTCAAGTAGGTTGTGTAATAGATGACAGATGGTTCTTCAGTCAGCTATATCAAAATAAACCTAAACTTGATTGACTTTAATTCACCACAGACTGAGCACAGGTTGCTTTCTGTTTCTGTATTACAATTTTTTGTTGTATATGTTGGAAGGTCTTGAGAGGCAACAAGACATAATTACATAGATCACTGACATGTGATGTTGTATTATGTATCTGCTATATTTGCTAGTCTTGGCATGCCACATGACGCATCAGTTTGACTGACTCAGGCTACAAACCTCCAACTTTGTCCTTTGCCAGTAAATTACAGTATGCAGATCAGTTTCTGAAAATTACTTCTTAAAACTGTCAGTGCTACTGATATTTTTGTAACAGTGCCATATAAAGCCAAACCATTTCATTATACTGGTTTACTCTGGTGGTTATTGCCAATAGTAGTTTGGTATTTTTATTATTTGTGTTAACTTGTCATTACGTTTTTCTGGTCTTGAAACTGTTTGACCTCTGAAATAAAATGATTGCTTCAAGCCCCTGTTTAACCATCAGCCTCCAGTCAGATGTTGATAGGGCTGCTACTAATAATTATTGTCATTTAACCCCCATTCAACAAGGAAAAAATAATTTCTGTAAAGCCATATTCAGTTAGTTAAACTAGGAAGTGACAATTAGGACATTGGTCTCATTTACATTTAACATTGAAATTTCAAAGGGCAAATACAAAGTAAAATAGTCCCAAGTTGCTCTCTGTAAGTGTACCTCCATCTTAAAATATCTTTTCAAGGAAAAGGAGGATTCTTGGCTGTGTTGGAAGCTGGTATGAATCTTATTTATTGCTAGAGTAACAGAAAATCCACAAAAAGACAATTGTTTTTGAAGATGGCCAACCAGTCCCCACAGTCTAACAAAACATATAAAACAAATGAAAACAGTGAATTAGCGAGAGTGACAGTTTGAATATGAAATATGTAACATTTCCGCATTAAATGTCAAGAAACATCATATTATCCCAAATGTTTCCAACATGTCAAACCCAGAAAAGTGTATTAATTAATTCAAGGTAACAGCACGTTTCATTTGGTCCCTTGTCGCTTTAACTTCTGGGAAACATCTATTTATGTTTAATCTTTCCCTTTATATGTTCTTTCTTTCTTTCTTTCTTTCTTAAACATCTCAACAACTTTTTGATTGTACTGGCATTACATCTACACAGAGAGTCTATGTCAGAGAGTGAGCAAGTTTGTGAGGTGAATGTGACTAAACATAACGTGACTAAAACTATAAACAGTCTAAACTAGCCCTATGATCATTTCAGCTTGAGTCATGGCAGATAGTTTTTCATTGGCAACGGTGGTTGTTTAACAATAAAGACAACAAACTGCCACTTGACTGCACAAAATCATTGAACTACATCTTTTGTTTTCATTGTTTTGATTGAGAGGCCCCTGACAGCAGAAGTTCCATATTGCGCATTAAGAGAGAGATGAGATGAGATAAGATGAGATGTTTTTCAATTGATTTTGTAGCCATAATATTGGTGACTCCTCAATTAAAAGTGAATTAAAAGTTCATCCAAATTATGTTTAAGAGCAACAGTCATGCTTAACAAAGAAACTTAACCCAGCACATGATTGGCATGGCTTTGTTTGGTCTGGCAGGCGAAGACATCGTCCAAAGCCATAACACACAAAAAAAAGGTAACATAAGCATTTGCGTACACTGGAATCCGTACCACCCAAGTTCTCCTTGTACAAACAGTTATTCTCCTTTCCTGTAGAGTTTTCAATGAGAGAATTTTTTCCCGGAACACAATGTGGCTGAGAACAGATCTGAGATGACATAAGAACACACACATCCATAAAAGTGAGACGCAGAGCTCTTTTGTGCTTAACCTAAGGTGAACCCACCAGTCAGACTTATAGTATCAGTTTTGAGACAGGAACTGAGGCAAGAGGTCTTATCTCTGTCGGCCTTTTAATCTTTCCCTTTATATGCTCTTTCTTTCTTTCTTTCTTTCTGAAACATCTCAACACCTTTTGGTTGTACTGGCATTACATTTAGTCTAAATATTTGTGGTGCCAAGAGGATGAAGCCTACAGACTTTGATGATCATCTGACTTTTCCTCTCGCACCATTATCTTTTTCATTTATTCTCTTACACTACTTTGGTTTAAGAACAATGGAACAATGACTTATTCACAGAGGAGCACCGTGAGTATTTCATTCACCAATTTAATGTTAATGTAAAAAACCCAAACAGAAATCCCCATAAAAAGAAATATACTTTCTAGTTTCTTCTTTCTGTATATTTACTATCTTTCTATATCTCATTCTTTTGTTCGACTTCCCACCCTGTCCTATTTTTCCCTGTAATCAATAGTTAATCCCATTTTTTCACCAGATGGACAGATAGGAGATCTTGGCTTCAGCTGCATGGGATTAACGTCTGATTGCCTTCTGATTATAAACATGTTTTGTAATGCCCTTTTACTTTCCAATGCACTCCACTCATGCTTAGACATGTTGGATGAGATAAAGATGACGAAATGCTTTTAGGAAATGGAGCTGGTGAAAGCCTTGAGGTCTGTAAAACAACAATCTTGGCGTTTCCACAAAAATGTAATCTTTATGGGCCAAACGAATCAAAGCAAATCTCTGCCAGAGCTTATAGAGTTTACTCCACAGAAAACTGTATGTTTGCTTTCGTTGATGGACTCTGTCAGTGGAGGGGAAAGAATGTATATATAATGATTAACCCTCGAGGTTTGTTTAGGACTAAATGAATCCCCCCAGTCACTCATTACCACACATCAAAGAGTCCTCTGTCTCAGCAGAATTTCAAGCAGCCATTCATATGCTGCCATCTTGAATGAGCAAATAGGAGCTATCTGCTCTAACGAAGAGTAAGTGGACCTTCTGTTAATTGCTACGTAACGAGGCAAAGGCCCCAAATATTGTGTTTTAATTGGGGGCATTATCAACAGTAGCAGCCTGTGGGAGAAGGGATTTGGGTTCAGCAATCGGGTTAATTGGATATTAACTGTACTTGGCAAGTAATTCTCTTCTGCGATCATCAGATGAATTCTACTGTTTTGGGACATCAGCAAGACATGCAGCTGAAGTTGGCTCTGCGGCGACAAATCTAAAAAGCCAGCCATCCGGTTTGTGACATGTGTGATTACTCACGAGGAAAACAGAGGTGTTGAGGGAACACTGGATGATTGGTTTTCTAGGAGTGCCAGCCTCTTGGAGATTGTTGTGTTTATCAGTTCATAGAGCTGATCAATGTTTAGTCTTGATGAAAAACATTCTGCGACTTACATGAAACCACCTTGCTGCTTCGGCTCTCTGGTTAAAGCCATATCCGGTGGTCCCATCTGACAACGTCGGGAAATGTCATGTGCCAGATTACAAAGATGTCCTGTTTTAGTTTATCCCCTCTAGAAACCCCAAAGGATTGTTATGGTAAAGCTGGATGAGACCAAAAGGTCACTTCATCTACACTGGAAAAAAACACTAATCCAAAACCTGCAGTATGCCCACTCGATTGTTTTTAAGTCATACAAGAGCTGCAGAAGAACGTGAGAGGATTGTTTTGCCAGCAGGCAATGGCTTAACCATAGCCTGTCCTATCATGTCAGATTGGTGTGGCAGAAAAACATGTTAGTCCACCTGTACAGTAGAGAGAGTGTATTATATTTTTAGTTTTGCATTGTCAGTTTAGTAGTTTATACAGTCTAGATTACAAACATGATGAAGCTGGTGTGTGCTGCTGTCCATTTTTAATTTTTTTCTCGTGTTACGTAGTGTAATTACATTGTACTGATGTGTGAACAAAAGAGCAATGAACTCTGTGAATTTTGTGGAAAACTCCAGTCTTGTCTGAAGATGTGAACCTCTACCCGCAGGAAATGCTTCTTTGTGTCATTAGGTTTTTATCTGCCTTGGTTAATCAATAGCATTGACAGCTTTCTGGTTTGCAGAGCTCATTAAAGAATAACTTGGCATCCCCTCGCCCACTGGGTTTTTCAGGGTGGGGAGGGGAAAAGCTCTACGTTCACTGTGTAGATCAACTTATGCATGCAGCTGTGGAGAAAGAGTCAAGACGTCGGGTGGGGGAGGTTAGGGAGGGCCAAAAGGAGAGGGCAGAGGGAATGTGTGGGAGCCAGGAGACTACAAAAGAGATCAGCTTTCCTTCGTTCAAAGCTCTGCTCTCAGGAAATGGAGAGAGAAAGCCGGCGCAGAGATGTAGCATGCAAACCAAACAGCTCAATTTGAAAAAACTGTTGTCGGTTGAGTTTTGGAAATAAATCATGACCTAAAAATAAGTAATATTAAGAATAAATCTTTTTTTTTTGTCCAGATGTAGTTGAGAGGTTTGAAAATATGACTGTTGGCTCATCCAAGACTTCTTTGGAACATTTGCTTTGATTAGACACGGGTGCACATCTGTTACACTGGTCTTGTGACACACAAATTCTTCTTTGGGAAGAGTGAAGATTTCCTGTACTCTGCCTGAAACCCCCTGAAGTCATCGTCTCTTGAACTCTTCCTGTCTCTTGCCTAACTTTCTCTCTTTCAGCGTATTGCTCACTGTGCAGCCTCATCTGAGGAAAACAATATTGTGTAATCTTTACAGTATGTTACTTATCTCATGCCTCGTCCCAGTAACCTGTGCAGAAGTAGATTTTCAACAGAATCATGTAAGTCACTTTCAAGAGAGTAGAATTGGTTTGAAAAGTGGAGGGGAGGGCACAAAAAAAGCAGGGTGTTTTGGGGTTGTCTCCAAGTAAGAAATGATTTGAATACTGTTTTCTGCATTTCTATATGCTTCTATCATATTTCTAGCCACTTTAAAGCAACCCAGAACTTTGTGATTGAAAATAGCTTTCATGCTTTTCTTTTTAAACATTCTGGCAGAAAAGTGGTAATCTTATCTAATCTGATCAGAAATAGCTGTCTTATTGTCTGCATGTTTAACCAGTAACCCTATGGTATCAATTAGGCATATACAGTAAGCTATACTTTGAAGAATATGACAGGTAGAAATATATGGCACATTATTTATGGCACCATCAATTTCTTGTTCACTTAAACCACTCTTTCTTTGTGAGTGTGGCAAACTTCTAGTTTTCTAGTTTAAGTATTCAGGTGACTTCGAAGCACGACTTTGAAAACTCTTCTTGTAATGTTACCACTCTAGTCACAGACTGTCTGCGACTCACAGTCTGAGAGTGGGACCACTGGATAACATACGGTTGGTTTGTAAATTTTTCGCCATCTGGACATTTGATGGAGGCCTTTTCATCTGCTTTTGGAAAAATATGCAAGACGTTGCCGAGCAAATGGAAACAGACACTTGAAGAAACACTGTCGAGCAATGTTTTCTTCTAAATTGCTTCACTTTCATCTGCTTTGATTCTGACACTCTGTGTTCTCAATCAGAATAACAACTTGACATGTTTGGCCCACCAGGAATTTCCCTTTAATCTTTGCATTTCCTGTTGTTCTTACTCCTCTTTGGGCTGCATGGGTTTGGCGCCGACTCCTGCAAATCACTCCTGCAAGACGCGATGGTCAGTGCACAGTTTTAACACACTTAGCCCTTGATATTCACCTAATGCCAGTAATCCTGACCTTTATGGCACAAAAACAGCCACCTACAATTTGACTTTGATATCAGAAACAATTGGGATGACATCAAGGATACTGCCTAAGACTTGTTAAAATTATATTAAAGACTTTTTTCGGTTGTTATTGGGGCTACCTCCTCTTCGGTAAACCCTTTGTTTTGATTTGTGGTGTTTCCCAATGCATCGTCCTCATCCCCTAGTTTTTCTCTGCATACATGCTTCCACACGGAAATATCTGCAAACACTTTCACTATCATTCTTTTAGTCTCTAGCTTGTTTCTTAGAAGTCAATTGTTGGATGTCGCAAAACTTTCTCTAGCTACGAGGAATAAATCCGAAATTGTTGTCTTTGGTCCCCAAAATCCCATCCTCAATTTTCAGAACCATTCTGACAAGAGCTGTAATCATGTTTTCAACTCACACAACATGATGCAATCTAGCTACATTGTCCAAACAATCACATTCTTGGTAGACTACACCATATTTCAATCGTTACAATGACAGACAAAAGAGTTTCTGCTTTGATATCTTTCCAGAATTCCTGTCTGTGAATGTTGCAGTTGTGCAGTGTTTTGGCGTATGAAATGCCTTAAACACATCATTTTTTCACGAAAATTGGATATCCTGGATCATATTACATTGTCTTGTACTTACCTTGAACTGTATGCCCCCAACATGTTATTTTAACACTAGGCTGATTGCATTCTGAATCATTGCTATTATTTGCGCATGCTGAGAGAATTAGGCAAGAATAAAATGACATTAGTAAGACAGTGATACGACTGCCAGTAAACAATGAGTAAAGTTGTTGCGTAAAGTTGGAACTCTAGACTATTGTGCATGGAGTGGATATTTGGGAGAAATGACAAACCCAGTTAGATCAAAAACCCAATCCTGGAATCTACATTGTGTGTTGTGTTGTCTTGTGTTATCTTATCAGCCACCTTAGTTACACCTTAGCCATTGCCATCTTATCAATGGCTAACAGTCAGTGAACCCTGTGGGTGAAATGAGTTTTGGCTGACACACAGCTGACACTCCATTGTTTCATCGAAGGCCACGGGAACAGAGTGACTAGCCAACCTAAAAAAAGAATGTATGTCCCTAATTTTTAATCATTACACTACATTGCATTAGAAGGATTGAAAAACTGCATCTTTTGTGTAAAGTAAAGAGCTTGGTGTAGTGTGATTCAAATGATGTACATTTGCTGGGCACATCTCTTCCTGACTTTATTGCAAATTTTCCTTCCATAAAATTGACCACTATGGCTGGTCTCACTCTCATTTCCCAGTTTTCAGTCCCTGCACATTCGGAGGGGCATTTAAGGCCATTATATTCCTGACAGTGAGGCTGTATGGAGGAGAATTGGAGTAACCAAATGGAAATATGTGCAGAAGTCAGAGCCCAGGCCTAAATCTTTCTGCCCTCATTAGCTTCCGAGGGATTAGACCTCATGCTGGCTGCCCTGAGAGGGCTGATGGGAGCTGGAGGGTGTAGAGAAAGGAGATTAGAACCTGTTCACCTCTTCCCAGGAGGAAACGATAAGAGACTATGAGATTATGAACAGATCCAGAAATGTGCAGAGAGAATGGCAGATGTACTCAGCACTGCATCCAATGTTTAAGCAAAGGAACAGTAAAATAAAACATTTGATTAAAATACATCAAAAATAAGTATGAGTTTTATTTCCTGTGATATAATAAGAAATAAACATTCATCATTACATTTATGATTAAGAACTTCATAGTTAATCAGGTTGTGGATCATTGTGAGTTTCATTAACTGCATTCTGCTGAACTAGATTACCAAAAGGAGGAGGGTCATTGACTTCGTTTTTGCCCGGAGAAGGATCTCTGCTTTGAAAAGGGGAGAATTAGCATCTTCTTGCAGCCTCACTGCTCCTTTTATACAGCAGCCTGGAGCTGTCAGCCTTGCCTTGCTTTCTTAGTTTGATCTGTCTGAGGCTCCGAATCCCAACACGCTCCTTTTTTCCCCTCCATTATTTAACCATACCCACAGTGAATCAAAGGGCTGGAGATCATGACATGGATTGAAGAGTCGGTCCCTGATACTGAGTCAGAGAGACTGATTGATACAAAACATCATCACTCAAAGTAAAATTGGCCAAATCAAATTCAGGGAGAGAGATAGGAGAGCAAGAGGGGGTGAAATGAAAAGCATCGAGCTGTCACAGCACGCTGTTCAGAGAGGTTGAGGTGATGTGTTTGATGAGCGAATTGATGTCATTGGTGTCAGGGCGAGTGACGCTTTGATGACACAGTCAGAACTTTTCAGGGTCAATCAAGATCTGTATCTACAGCAGAGCGGCTACAGTTTTTTTCTGTTATATCCAGGCTCACAGTGAAAGCTGTAACTGAGGCTCTGATGAATAGCTGCCAAGAAGCATCAGAGAGAGCATTATATAGAATAAATTTGACATCCAAGCAACTTTTCCATCTTGATTAAAAGGAAAATTAGCAAGGACAGAGATCATGCTAGTATGATTACTTTCATATTTCCACCTTAGTTAGCTTTAAAGTTGGAAATTGGTGGGTGAGTCCATATGACTGTATTGTGTATATGTTTTCTATCTATATCTTTTAGCCTGACATATTTTTTATTCCCTAGAAATGAAAATAGAGTCTGTGGGTTTGAACAATGTTTGGCTGCACAGCAAAAGTTTGTGATGCTGAGTAACTGGCAGGTCATTGAGGTTAAAAGATAACACAGTGTGTTGCTAATTGTAGCCCTTTAACTACAAATTATATATACTTTATGTTTTTGCCAACTTTTTCAAATGCATTCGTACAGTCACAGATTTTGGATGTATTTTTAACACAGTTCCAGAAAGCCATTGTGTTTCATTTACATGTCTTTCTTTAGGGTTTGAAATGTACTAAATTACAGCAACATGTTACAACCATCACAAAAGTGCAGACTGATTTGAAAAATCTGTCCCACCTCACACAGCCCAGTCACCAAAATGATGTAGCTGCATTGTTTGTCTCTGCAAACCAGAGATACATTAAATATTTGTGTTTCATGCCGTACATTTCTACAATACAATTAAAGGTGGTTCAGATGACATCTACTATCCCATTTGGAGAGGGAGGGGTTGGTTGGACGACTAGATAGCGGCCAAGCATCAGACCACTGTTCAAGACCATCGTTTTTTTTTTTAGCGAGACCCTGGGACGTTTTGCAGCCATTTTCTTGGCAACAAAAGTGGGTATTTAAACCCAAACCATGATCTTTTCATAACCCTAACCAAGAGGTGGTAGAGATTTATTATATATGTGGCTTGCAGAAATGTACAATGCCAACATTTATTCTGGCAACTGGATGCCTTATAGTGGTAACTTCATTGCAAACCTTAAGCAAACCATGAAGTATTACAAAATTCAACCAGTACTGGCAGGGAAACCAATGACTGCCAAGTCTGGATTGTCATTTCATTTCACTTAATTAATTCTCCCTGAAAACATTGGTGTTAGCTGATTTTGTGTTGGGAGGGAGTGTTGGTTTCTTTTTGGTTTGGCCTAACCAATCAGTAATGAGTGATGTGTCCATCTTCTCAATGTAAAACACTTGATGTTTTTCACATGTATACGCCTCGGTTCCACGCCCATGACAAATTGACACAGGTAATTTTTTATTATTTTGTCTTTATTGGCGTCTACAAACTCTGCTTGACTGATATTTCCCACGGGACTATTTCACCCGACAATAACTGAAAACACCTGTGTGGGTGTTCAAGGCCTTTAACAGTTGTTATTGTACAGCTGCCTCAATGTCATGCTGTTGGTATGTTTGTGGCTAGTTTTCATGGATGTAGTCATGTTCCCAGCCCTTTGTACAGGATTTCCTTCTTTCTTAATCCAGGCCTACTAAACTCTGAATGGACATTTGTTTCTTTAATCCAGGTAAACAGCCGTCATTTGGCACAATACCAGACCTTATGAATCACTGAACAAATCAGAGATGTGTGAGGTGATTGAGATGTCTAATCAGACTAATGGCTGCCTGGAATTGTTGAAAAGTCAACTCTAACTTTTAATGGAAATGTCACTACTTTGGTGCATTAAATCGTAGATATTGTAGCATACAATACAAGCCTTTTTGTTTCATGTTTTGCTCTCCCTCGGCTCGAGACCTCCCCTTTTTTGGTTAAGATGTGTGCATGCACACTCATGTTTTTGTTATGTTTAAAACACAGCAGTATGTTTTGCAAAATGCATGCAATGTAAAGTAGATTGTAGTAAATGAGCTAAAATCTGCACAACCACGAGAATCGTCATCGTACGAGGTCAACAAGCAAATGCTACAACTAGTTTTACACTAATTGTGGACATTGTGTACATAATAACTGGATAAAAGGCAAGATCTCATATGGGGAGACAGAAAATTACAGTGTTTCTGGTATGCAGCCTTACACATGGCTTTGTGATATGAACTCACTTGACATCACGGCTTGTCTGAGAAAATTGTATGTCTGGTGAGGCCACCTCGAGTGTTTCTAGGGACCTGACTTGCTTCCAGCTAAGACGTGAGTGAAAGAGGAGGGCTTCACTATTGTGCTTCATCACAACTGCTGTTTTCCTTGTCGTCTATGGACTGAATAGCAAAGCTCTCGCAAGGCGAACACTTAAAAGTACCATACATTCAAGACACAGCCAAGGCCTTGCCCTGGTTTCATTATCATTTTAGAAAATTAAAGGTTTCATTATTCAGGAAGCACTGAGAGTACAAATACACTTGAAAGCAAAAGGAAGTTGGTGGTTGAAAGCCCATTTGAATATTCATGCCATACTCATACAATCTGATACTGATCGTCATCTCTAAATATAGAATAGAAAAGATAAAACAGGATAACAGGACAAGGATTTTTTTCTGCCAAGAGGAGTCAAAGAAAAATCTTAATCAGCAAAGCAAGATTACACAAAAGCATGAAGAGGCCCTCGAGGTCCTCAGCAGCCATTATGTGTGCTGATGTTTAGAATGTACGAGTAGTGACAGCACGAGGAGTTCATCTCATGCCCGTTTAAACTGAACCTCCCCTTTTCATGCTTGAGCCAGCATGAGTCCTCCTCTGTTTTCCCAGTGACCACATGATGCCAAGGAATGAGTGGCTCCAGTCCATTCACATTCCACACACGCACAATAGAGCAGATGGAAAAGTACAACATACAACATATGTCACAACCTTAAAAAAAAGGATGTTCACTGACAGAGGATCTCTGGGCAGATATGTGACGAATCATGAATTTGTGTGACGTTTTACATACCTGTACATACCACCAAAATGTCTATTTGACCTTTTGGTGAAGTGCGTGCAGTGGTTGCACTAGTTTATCATAAAAATGTTGCTTCTGTTTAGCTTTCATTCTTTAATTGATTTCAAAATGTCAAATGTACTGTATGTCAAAAAGCAATTATTTCTATACCTTTGTTACTACATAAAAAATGTAAAATATCAATCAATTTAACTTAAGTATTTGTGTACAGAAAAGTTATCACTTTTAACTCCACCACCTTTAGGCATTGAAGTGTGTTTACAGGTCTTGGGGAGTACCACTTAATATGTGAAAAAGTAGTTTCAAGCCGTCTGTGGCTCCAGAGGAAGCTGCATGTAATCTGATACATTGCCTACAGTGATGTCATACCGTGGTTAAGTTGCATTGTGGTTAATGTTGGTGCCAAGTTTTAAAAGCAGTCCACTAGTCTAGCAATGCAGTCCTATAACACTGTTGGACTCATTATGGACAGTTCAAAACAAACGATCAAAATTGATTCAGCACAACCAAAGATATCGCCATTATAACATACATTCTTCTTAATCTTCAAAACCTGGTGTCTACATTACCCGCTGCGATAGCTGTTGAGTGACATCACTGGAAGTAATTTTTCAGATTACATACAGCTTTCTCTGGAGCAACAAAAGACAGCTTTATACTACTTCTATCAAATTATTGTTGTAGCACTCCCCAAGACCTATAAACACACTTAAGTGTTTAAAATTAGTGGAATTACCCTTTAATGAAAATTTTGTGGAAATTTGGGACAATAAAATAAAATGATAAATTCAAGAAAAGATTATGAGGAAACAAGCACATTTCCTTTATTGGTTAAGAGGTTTTACAACTTCTGTTATTGGACACAACAGTGAAAGGTGGGCTTTTTCAATGCTTTTTGCAAGTATGCACAAGATGTATGACAAGAATTATATATCTTTTACTCTTTTGTCAATCATACATTCAGTCACCTCTGGTTTTCGGCATTAAATTTGTCCATTGAAATGTGTCCCTCTGAACACACCATGATTACATGAGAGATCTTTTTCAAGCTTGTGAGGTAGATTCTGTTAACTGCACATTTAAGAAATGAAACATATTCAAACATTGGTAAATCCAATCTATCTATTCAACTTGAAAAGGTTTACATTTAACAAAGAGGCTCAACAGGTCCCCACACTTTTAACAAAAACTATTCAATAGGCAAATCACAACTAAGATCTCTGATTTTGTGATGAATTCTGCAACAAATCTCTTAATTTCGGTGCATGAGGGGTGTTCGATTATTTTGTAATGTTTTACATATTTGCTTAAATAGACAAAAACTGATACTTGTGTCCATTACTTATCATAACACATAACAGTGTTACCAAACAGTGGTCCCATTATCAAAATAGTGACGAGTAAAACTTGAACATTTAAAAAAAACAACAACAACAAATTGAAATCTCAAAATGTGACTGTTAAAACAGAGGATGACGACGTTCACGAGGAAGGTCAGCACAGAAGTCGGGTGACTGTGAAAATGGTTGCGATGGTGGACAGGACGGGGTGCAGACCGGCAGTCCCGCTGCGTGACAAACAGTGTTCCCTGTTCTGGCCGATACAGCCTGCATATGCCATTACATGGGGTATGTAGTTCTGCTCATGGACCCCATGTAGCAAATGAGCCATGGGACCTTTAGCAAATACAGCGACATCCTCTCCTCCATGAGTCTCCATGTTCAGAGGTACAGCTGCCTGGGCCTGGTAGTTGTTTCCCTCTGAAAGGCACAGAGAATGGATGTAAAGATATTGTTAAATGTTAACAGTTAAATGTTCCCTTGTGAGTTTTTGCCCTCTAGTAGTGGTATGGAGCTGTTTTTCCCTGAGTGGCAGGCTCCCCGTTTTGTCAATTACAAGGAAAAGCACAAGGTCCCACAAGCATGTATTTCAATGGTTTCACACTATTCCCCTGATCTATAGGCAGCAGTAACACTCAGTAACACAAAATGCCATCAAAGGCAAGGAAGAAGGAGACTGCTAGCAATTAAACATGGATGCAAAAAATAGGGATTTAATATAAAAAAATCAGCTTTTCAAATGTTGAAAGAAATGCATTTATACATTCATTCCTATTACAATTTTGGTTTCAGTGCCCCCTCAATTGTTCCAAGAAAGTCTCCTTGCATGCTCTACTAAAACTGGCTTATTGTCTATTCAATCAATCAATCTTTATTTGGCTCCAAACCACAACAAACGTTATCTCATGAAACTTTCCAATTGGAGCAGGTCTAGACCATACTCTTTAAATTCATTTATTCACAGAGACTAAACATTTCCCCTATGAGCAAGCCCTTGGCGATAGTGGCGAGAAAAAAGTGCCTTTTAACAGGCAGAAACCTCAAGCAGAACCAGACTTAGTGGGGGGTGGCCATCTGTCTAGACCGGTTGAATTATTGCAGGTATCTCCGGTGGAGAAATGAGTATTGTCTCCCTTTCTGCAGAAGATTTATCCATAGATTTCTCACTAGCCAGATTTCACTTACCATAGTCAATAGTAGAGACATTCTCTCTTGCTCCGTTAACAAGTTTGTAACCTGGTCCATTCCCATATAGGATTGAGGTGAAGGGCTTCTGGTCAACATCACTCATCATTGGGGCCAGACCTGTGAATGGAGACAGAGCAAATTAAAACCAATTATCAAAACAACAATACTACTAAACAGATGTTACAGTAAAGATGTATACAGTACTGGATGTGCCTGATTATCATTACATACCAAATATTGTGTTTCCCCTGGGGGTGTAGCCTCCGAAGTTGAACATATGAGAATGGTCAGCAGTAACTATAGTCAGTGTATCGTGGATGCTGGTCAAGAGACTTGCCCGGCCGATGGCTCTGTCCATTTCCACAGCTTCATGTAGAGCTTGCTTGGCCTTGCCCTCGTGGTGTCCGTGGTCAATGCGTCCTCCTGACAGTGACACCAATATTTCCAGTTAGTCCTTAGTCTCTTAGAGACACAGTGGGATGAAAACATTTTTTTTTTTATGTTCTCATCTTGTGTCCCTGTGCAAATTGTTCAATTATCTTGTTACACTGACGCGAGCGAACAAGTGAGAGATTCATGACCTTTTCAACCAATATGATGTGGGCTGCAGATGGACTTCCAATAAGCATAGAAAGGAGAATCATGCACAGGATTACCAAGAAAGGTGAGGTTATTCAAAGATATTAGACATTAGACAAAGACATTACACTCGAAGGCGTCAAGTTACGACACCCTGGATTGAGTTTTTAAAAGTGAAGTTCTGGTTCTCTCTCGTTCATTTAGATAGGGTCCTGACCTTCTTGGCCCAAAATAATTGCCTGGGAGCATTGCCAAGGTGGCTGCCAAGTGGCAAGACTTGCCTAAAAGGACTTTGGTATACTATAAAAAAAAATCCAAAACATACATGAATGGACTCATACAAAAGCAATTCCTCTCAATCATCACTCTAGAAGTGTGTGGCAGTGTCTGTATATGCAGTGACCCTGCCTTCTGCTAAGTTCCTGGGCGTCAACCTTGGCAGTGGTGCGTAGCCCCCAGCTAATTAGAGAGCATAGGGTGTAAGGAGAGGTCAAAACTAAAAACACAGCGACATCGCTGTCTCTGTCTCTCTCCTCTGCAGGTCTTTGCATCTGTTTGGTGGAGGGCGGGGCTAAGCTACACATACACACACACAGACAGAGTAAAGAGGCATACGGTGAACATGATGAATCCTGCACTTTGGCTGCATTCACACAAAATCTGGAGGGTTGTGCCGATGTTGGGCATGTTTATTTGTACTTCAGAACGTAACGACCATCTGACTCACTGCTTTGTTTTTGTTAACGCAGCTCCCTCTGGTCATTCACTGTCACTCTCACTCTAAAACTGCTGCTCTCTCTCTCTCTTTCTCTCCAGGAAGGAGGGGCCAACTTTGAATGGGGAGGTTACAAACAGCAACCAACAAACCCGGCATAGTATTCTTTTAAATATACTGTTTTTAATGACTCATCTTGAACTTGGGGCAGTTTCATAAATGTATCCAATCAAATTTGGTTCAGGCTGACTGGCTCCCACCACTCACAGAAAACATAAAAATAAGTCAAGTCACAAGTTACAAAAAAATGTCAGATGCAGCCCCCACAATTTCGCCATCTAATAGTGCGGGGGCCGTCTTACCACCTTCTTTCAGACGGTGCTCAATGATTCGACGAGACTCTGTTTGAAACATACTGACCCCTTTATTCTCGCTCAGTCTGGCTGAACATCCACTGCTATACCTGCAGGTGTTTGCTATCAACAGCCATTGACTGCAGCCGTGTTTTTTTCAACAGATTCAGCCAAGGACACATAGTTATCAACAACAACCTTCCTGTTCTTACTTTATCTAAAGTCGTGCAGACATTGGCCATTCACAGATTCCACAGTCCTTGTGCCACAGACGATGATGATGTTCAGCCCAGAACAATACAGAATTTTATTTTTGAATGGCTCTTGTTTTCTCCTCTCCCAAGCAGACCGCCTTGAATAAACATCAACATATTTCTTAAATTATAACACAAACTCTTACATTGTTCAGCTTTCAAAGTTGATAAACGCTTTTTATACTATTTCATTGTTGTCCTCTGCTTCTAAATCCTTGACTGGATTTTATGTTTTTCATACCTATCCCTGTGAATGTTACTGAATGTTGAATCTTCCTCTTTGTAGTTTATTAACTGGTGCAAAACACATTTTCCTTGAAGGGGCGATTAAGTGAAGGGAAGTTGGCAACAAGGTAAAGGGCTTAGAAAGTAGTTGCCTTTAAACTAACTGTAAAAGTGGATGCTTTGTTGAAGCTCAGTGCTACTTGGTGAAGGTAGAATGTTTTCCATCAATTTCTCATGGTATGTGAATGGATTCTCAGGCACGGATTCTGTAACAATAACTTAATCGTTCTACAGAGTTTTACAGAAAAGTTGGAACTATTTTGTTTAAACTTAAGAACATGATGATATTGCTAGAGTTACAAAAATATGCAGGGCCCTTTTCTCCTGTGATACCAACATGTAAAACTAGAGAATATTTAGGGATACGGCATGTTTTGAACAGACATATGGTCACAAGGTTGCCTATGTCTTGACTATCTGAAAGAAGTATATTTATCATGATCAATAGAGATTCTGAACTGCTTACTCCAGCAGAAAACTTGCACCTTGCACAAGGTTTGAGGGATGTTTTTCATGGATAATAAGTGAACCAAGGGCTATCCTTGTCTTTGCTTTTCTTTCTCCACAACAATATTAGCAAACCGCAAACTGGGTCGTGTTTTCCTCATGGTCGTCTGTCAGCAGATGTCATTGATTAAATTACTTTGTTTTTGTAGAACCGTCAAAGTCACAATAGGAGAAAGCATAATTGCAGTGACTTGATAAGCTACACTAACACATTAATGTACTTTGCGATCCAGCACTTAGAGTTACAGTAACTATTTCTTGAGAATCAGCCTGGTCAGTCAATCTAATCAGTTCGTCCTCCAGTCCCAGTGGATGTTTATGCCAAATTTCCTTCCTGAGAAGAAATCTGACCAGTCCAATCCTCAAGTCCAAGCGGCTGTTTTGCCAAATTTGAGGAAATCCTTTCGAGGTGTTCCTGAGATAACCTCCATCTTGACATTCAGACAGTGTTTTCACTTATGTTCACGCAATGTTAAATCAGTGGAGTTCACTTTTCACACACCAACATAAGACTGGTCTTGATCTTTTCATCTTGGTTTCACAAAGAAAGGAAACAAGTGTCTCTCCCAAAATGTTTAACTATTTATTTAATACTCCTAATAACAACCTTTGGCAGCAACCATGGACATATCAAGAAACCTCGATGCAGTGTATCATATGTATATTTCATTAGAGCTTGAAACAAACAATCCAAACTCCACACACTAACTAACCTCTACTACAACAGACTTTGTCAAGCTGATCAGTGGTGACACCCAGGTTATATAATAACGACAATCCAAATGTCCAAACCTTCAGGGACATTCACTATTCATTAATAAAAACCTAAAACAAAAGATGACAGTCCAATGTCACCCTGAGGCTACAAACTCACCTTCTACAAGCAGGTAAAATCCACTGGGGTTCTTTCTCAGGATCTTGATGGCCACTTCCACCATCTCTGTCAGCGAGGGATCAGTCTCAGTGTTCCTCTCCAAGTCATATGTCAAATCCCCAGGTTCAAATAGGCCTGGATTAACAGAAGGCACGGTTAAAGGAGAAATAGGATATTACACGATGAAAATAAGCCTACAGCGAATGCACACACATATGGCTCTTCATTTACACTTCAATGAGAGTTTCATAATGACACTGAGACTGGAAGCTCACCCAATAAGTAATCCACGTTGTTAGGGTTTAGTGATAAGAGCTGCTTCTTGTTCCATACATAATGGCCTTTCTGCACAGTCAAAAAAACACAAATGTACAGCATGGTGTGAATGTTTAACACTGCAGTCACTTTGAACTCCTAAATATGTAAATGTAATTGGGTAGATAAAAGAGGAAGCAGGGGAAGAAGAGAAGCAAAGAGAACGAAGAGGAGAAGGAGAAATTTACTTTATCCTTCGTTCTGTCAATCCACTCCTGCACCAGGTTTCTTCCGTCTTTTCGTGTGCCGCTGTGTTTTGCCACGCCAGGGTACTCTACATCCGACTTGTTTTTAGGGAACATATACTTCCTTCCTCCACCCATAATCACCTGCGAAGTCGCAGAGCAGAATAACAAATGCCAATGTTAGTCCTGACTGTTTCTGGACCAAATGATAAAATATGCGCACTGAGTATGAAACGACAACTTAGTTTGATATGGTACTTTGGGTAGACAATTGCTGCATTCACATGCTCCTCAGATGGTCCCATTTCCAGAATTGGGGAGCCGCTCTTCCGACTTCGACGTGTTAATGTGCGTCAAGTCAGATGTAACTCTGAGGGCTGTTTAGTGACTCATCACTTGATAAAAAGTTATATATCAGAAGTTAATACTTTTGACTCACATCAATGTTGGGAATATTTTCAAAGAGTTGTCTGGCGATATCCTTGCAGCCGTTCTGCAGTGCATCAGCTGGCATCTCATTGTCAGAGTACCAGTCCCTGTCCACACTGTGGGCATAGGCAGCACTGGGCGTCGCATGGTTGACGCGGGTTGTCGTCACTATTCCCACTGACTTGCCTGCAGTGGACACACACAGTCAGCTGTATGAATTAGGGTTGAGTGAGTAATCTTCTGGTTAAAGAACACGTCAGATGTAGATAAGTTACTGTCTTTTCAGTACAAATTCCCTCTTTGTGGTTCCTCAGGCTGTGGTTTCTCACTAAGCTGCAGTGCAGGGATAGAATTATCACTCATCTCAGCCAGTCACCAACCAATAGCTATTGTACATAAGGGCATGTGAGTATTGTATTAAAATAGAAAAATTCTATCTTTGGATCATATGAAAGCAATTGTTAATCGTGTAAAAACATCTTAAGAGCCCAGGATTAACAGAAACAGCCACCATTAATGGATGTACCAATATGAATCAGCATAAATCTGCTATCAAATCTTCTGCATGTCAAAAGTAAAACATTAAAGGGTAAACCATCAGAGGACAGCCTTGTAAAATGACCTGATGAAAAATACTTCTACACTCCATTTCTATTTGCTTTGTGCAGGAGGTCAGCTGCTGCCTGCCATGGTCCCTGAGGAATGATTGGATTTCTTATTATCTGTGACCTCTGAACCCACACACATGCTCTCACACCCACACATGCACTGACCTCCACCCACCCCTGACTGATCCCCAACACCGCCCTCTGAAAAAAACCATGGTATGCAGTCTCTTCACATCTCTGTTTCCTCCTTTGTGCTACCTTTTATTGTTTTGTGTTTTAAGTAATATGTCCATGCAGAATCATAAGCATTTGTTTAACAATGATAAGAACTGTGGATACCTGTGGCTATTTTCCAAAATCAGTTGAACTTAAAAGGGTTAAGGATCCATTAAAATACCAGGGTATTTGTATTCCCTCCTTCACAGAAAAACTATATGAGGCTAAATGATAACACTCAGTACTCCCTAATCTCTAACAAACCATGTGAAGAATGTAAATATGAACATTCTGCCCCAGTTACTCCATCTATTCTAGATTTCATTTTCAAAATCTACATTTGATAATGTGAACAAAATAGTTTCAAAATTTCTCTGGCAAACAAAACAACCAAGAACAAAACTAATAACACTACAATTAGCTTAATTGACTGTTACAGAGGCTTCTAAATTTCAGGTTTTACCACACGACTGACACCCCAATTATCACACAATCTTGAGAGCTATTCAAACTTCATTCTGCTTAACAAAACAAATCTCATCAGTGGCTGGTGCAGGTTATCTGATGGATTTTGCAACAAGGCATACCGATGAAGGCTTTAACGTGGTCTGAAAATGGACTGAATGATTTCACAATGAGGAGCTTAAGTCATCTGAACAAATAAGACAAGGGTTCACATTCCTAACACAGACATTTTCTTACAACACATAAGGAACGGGAAAAATATTACAGTTCCTTACGTGTTAGAAAAGTACTCCCAAATATGTTCTCAATTGGCCTCTCAATGAAAACAAACAATAACTCACAAATAAAGGGGACATGGGAGGCTGCAATGAACATAGATATATAATTACTAGATAACTGGAAATAGATTGATAGTTCAATGAAAGTTCAAATGGAAAGTTATAACAAGATCTGTCCGGATAACTTCCAAGGGAACTCCAACCAGTTCAGACACGTGCCTGAGAAAATGTGAACCACAAAAGAGAAACCACACTCACATGCTTTTTTGGCTATGTAAGAAGTTAAGTAATTTTTCACTTTGAGAGAGGTGCTCGATAAATATATTCCCAAAGCTGAAGGGAGGGGGCCAAAATATATTTCTTAAAAAATACTCTTTGGAGTGATTAAATGTATCACAAGTAGATGATACAACATCTGGATTCTGGACGCATGGGAGCTGTACGCAATGGAAGAAATGACTTCATTTCATGTCCATCCTATTGTTCTTGTACTGGATAGGCGTCAAGGCAGCTGGAAACTTTGTAACAACAATGATGGAAAGGAAAAATGAACAAATCATGTCCTAGAAAAAACTGTTTAAGATGTGGCTCTGTTGTGTTCATCAGCACTACAGACCACTTGGCATTTGAATAAAGGACCCAAACACATCAGTAATCTGGAAGAAACCAGGAAAAAAAAACTCCCAAAAACCTGATGAAACTTCAGGGCAACTGTTGCCTGATAGAGATTTTTGTAAAATGAGTGGCTAAAAGTTTTAAATGAAAACACATAAAAAAATAACTCTTTGGGTCAAGTTAATGTCGATTACAAACTGCTCCAAGGAGAACGTCAGTTCAAAGGCTGAACAGCTAAAAAAGGGAATGAGCAGAGTGAAAAAACAGAGCATCGCTTTCAAGAACACTTCAAAGTCATTGCTGTGAGCGTTCAAGTCACCCCCGGTGAGTATTCCCATTTCCCATTAACACAGCAGCAACTACAACCACAATTAGGTTTCCACGGACGTGAAACGCATGATAATTGATTGCAGTCGTCTGAAAAATTACAATTCTGCATCCCTGTAGACAAAAACCGTCTGTGAAAGAGGCCTGTGTTATGTTATTCAATGTCACTCTACCTGCATCCTTAGCCCATCTGAGGATGGAGGTAACCTCGTTGCCCTCCGTGGTGTTACACTGGGAACGGACAGCAGCTGCACTCACTCCCACCGTGCCCTCGTTGGCTTTGACCCCGCAGAGGTAAGCTGTGGCAGTGCCGGCGCTGTCTGGCACCTGAGCGTTAGTGTTGTACGTCTGCAGAATTACAGGTCGTTGACATGTGGTCAGCATTAAAATAGTGTTTATAGTCTTGCTGATGTGCTAATAATGGGTTGTTTGTGTGATGTAATTTGTTGAGACATGACACTAACTGGACTGGTGCTATTCCAGTATCACAACAAGTTTTTACTGGGATCAAGGATGATTCTTACTTTTGTCAAATCCAATGACCAAAACTAACAATGTGTTTGAACATCTCTCAACGCTTTGCCTTAACCTTTCTGTTGCTCTCAGCCCCTGGCTCCTTGGTTCAGTTTTATCTTTAAAAAAAGCAGGCTTAAAGATACATGTCACCCCAAAATCAAATAGTAAATACTTTCCTCTTTCTTGTAGTGCTATTTATCAATCTACATTGTTTGGGCTTGAGCTAATCATCTAATCATTGAAGAGATACCAGCTAACTAAGGGCCCGAGCCAGGAGAAAGAACAACGGAGACGGTGGCGTCACCAGCACCTTTCTGAAAAGTTGAGATATTTTCAACTTGAAGTGCTTGGAGCGGCTGCACAGAAATGGGCAGATCATTCGGAAAAAAGACGCTGAGACGCTCGCTCGTCATTTGGAGCAATTTAAAAAAGACTAGCACTCAGATAAAACGCTATGTGGACACAGGGCCTATGCTAGCTTGAAACGGGCACAAGCCTCCCCTCCACGAGTAGATGCACGCTTCCTTGTGTGCAGTGCAATACATCGATAATGAAAATAATTTAAATGATTTACAATTGCTAAAGAACAACATCAGTTAAATAGCTTTCAGCAGCAGGAATGTGCACCACAGCGGGTACCTTTAATTACCATTAATTCAGTTTATTCAAATCTGTTGACACAGTTTCCCAGTTTATATATTCAGATCATTTGTATTGTGTTCAACATTTTTACTTCAGCGTCCCCATCCTGTCAAAATGTGTTTTTTCTTCTTGTTCCTACAGTTGAGCGTTTGAATTTTACTTGATGCCGTCACCTGAGGGCTGTTGATGAAAGTCTCTCTGTGCTCGCTGACGACCCAGTTTATAAAAGGCGGCGCTAAAGGCATGATTTGTGACATTACAAATAGTTTGGAAGCCAATCCTGTCATAGTTTTAGGTTTAAGTTCAGTTATTTCCTGTTTTACTTTGTAGTTTTCTTCCTCTTGTATCATGTTATCAGAATTCCTGTCCCGCATTAGTCTTCGCCACCTGGTGTATTTGAGTCTGTGTTTTTTCCTCAGTATTTGTCACTTCTGTGTTTTCACATCTCTTCCCCAGTCCTGTTAAGCACCTTATGTCTTCCTGCATTTGCCCATCATGTGTATCTTCAGTGTTCCTGGTTTTTTGATCCCCTGTGCCTTATCAGTTCGAGTTGAATTTAGTTTTTGTATTTCTCTTTCTAGTTCTTTGGATTTGCCCCGGTCTACCTTTTGTCTGTTATGTTGCCTGCCTTTGATTTTTAGACATCAGCTTTACATTTTTAAGGCTCCCGTTTTTGTTTTTTCAACCTGTCTGTCTTGGTGTCTTGCATTTAGTTACTCTTATGCCAAACATCATAAATCCTGGTCCAGTATTCAACTTACAAAAATGTAATGTTAAAAAAAACTTGAAGCCTCAAATGCACAAACACTGAGAAAGTAGTTTTCAGTAAAGTAGGAAACAAATCCTGTAATGTAGTTAAACTTTTGAAATGAGGCATATTTGCATAATCATGGACTTGGGATTTATAATAAGGGAGAAGAATAAGATGTATTTTTAAGGATTTTTACTAGTAAATAGAACTATTTTTGGGGGGGGAACGATATCAGACACACGTTATTAGTCAAAGTAGTGTTTTATATACGACCTAAAACATGTCTGAACTGTAAGGCAACTCTCCTAACCCTGTTTTATCTGCATAATCCAAACAGATTCACTATAGTATTCACAGAGGAGCTATTACATATAAATGTAGCCTGATATGACTAATAAAAATATATGTATCTTTATAGTAATAAGGAAACATGATCAGTCAGTTGTTGGTTTTGGACTTTTGTGTATATTGTCTTTTCAGTAAGAAAAATACAGAATATCACCAGACTTATAGTATAACAGGCTTTTTTTTGTCTTCAAGTCTGTAACATAATACAGCTAGTATAGCGTGACCCACTAAATGACCTTGTTTACGGTCACAGGCCTTTTCAGGAAGCCATTAATGGTCACAGCAAGATCAATACATTGTGCCATACTGTGTGATATAATAATAAGCGAGTCAGACCTTGGCCAGAGACACAAAGGGGAACTTGTCCATCTCCAGCTGCGTCTCCTCTCCACTCTGTCCGCTCATCTGACCCTTCAGTATACGAGCAGCCGTCACAGTGGGAATGCCCATCCCTAAACATCAGAAACGGGTCGACTGTTAGCATTGGATTCATTTTCCCCTCAGGGAGGGACAGAAAGATACTGCGCATGACAAACATAAACACTTTTTCATTCACCGCTGTGCACAGTTTGCAACACATGAGAGATGTATTGTTTTCTTTGACATTTTAGAACAAGATGATCGCTGTGAGGCAACAACATTTCTGAGATACAAATTACTTTGAAAACTTGAAGAAAAAAAAAGATAAAAGAAAACAGATACAAACAAAACAGATACTTTTTAGCTCACAGAAGTAAAAAAGACCTTTCCATCTCTGTAGCTAATCTGTTACTTCCAGTATGATGATGACTTGTGGTTTGGATGCCTAGAATATAGATAATTATGGGTAAATTTGAGAAATATTAGGTCAGAGGAAGTGATGACCTCTTGTCTAAATCTGCCACTTGCCAGATCTGGGTTAATTTAATTTTGAATTACTTTCTTTTAAAGGTCGAGTGTGTAGGATTTATTGGAATCTAGTGGCGTAGTTGCAGAATGCAACCAACTGAAAAGTTGATTTCTCGCATTAAAGGTTCACAGAAGTGAAGTTAGAGATGCAATCAAAAATTGCAAATAAAACTGCGGTGCTTGAACTTTCAGCTTCACAGTCCACCGTTGGACAGTCTGGGGAGTCACAATGCATTCTGGGGGGGCTAATGTAGTATACTGAACTGAACATCCAGGAATTTCTTGCATACACAAAATCCAAAAAACTGACATTTGACTCGTTCCCTCTGTAGATATAAAAGGCTCATTCTGAGGTTACTACAACACAACAGTTCTTAGTTTCAGGTGAGTACACATTGTGAGGCAACATTTGCCCCAGGTCTAGTTTGATACCCTACAGTAATAAGTAAAGCCTGCATGAGGCTCAGAGCTACAGAGAGGACACAGTCGAGTCTCATTACTTAATCAGAATCCTGTGAATAATTCCTGGTATAAGGTACACTATGTCCGGGAAACATTTTCCAGTTAGACACTCATTCCCTGCTGTGTCCTCTCACAGCTATAAGTTGTAAAATGCTGCCTGTTACTCGCCAACCACACTAACATGACTGCATGCAGCAGTGTGCAAGAATGTCATGTTGTGCCTATAGTCCAAACAGAGAGAGCAGAGGCCCCGATGGAGGATAAAAGTTATTATGTGACCAATGAGCGTCCCAGCTCAAACAGAAGCCCAGTGATCTGGTGGCAGCACAGTTGTTTTGTTCGATACTATTCATTCATCTTGCATGTTAGAAAACATTTAAAAAATCTCATTCACTTTCTGCTGGATTACTGGATCCTCGAGAACATCGCTTCAGCTTCAATAAATGTTGGCTCAGCTGGACTGTCCACGATTAAACTCTATCAAAAATCACAAAATGAGCTTACTGCAGTTGAAATCTTCTCCAGCTAGGTTACCTTCCAACCTGAAGCATTTAGGGACATTTCATACTCTCTTGCCACAAATCAGCATGTAACCATTAGGATGTTGTGTCTTACCATCTCCAAGGAAGAGGATGAGATTCTGTGCTTTGTTTATATTGAGAGTTTGCAGCGTCAGGGCGTTTTTCAGGGTCTTCTGGGCACCAGCATTCCAAAACTTGGGATCCTTCTCTTTTTCTGTGAATGGCAATACACAAGTTACTGGTTAGATTTGGATAGTTAAAGGAAATCATCAGATAAAATGTTCATAATTTTAAATAGCTCAAGGAAATGTCCTCATAGTGTATGTCTTGTCCTATTCGACTAATAGTCCTGAAGATATTCTGTTCACTGTCATGAATGACAAAGAAATGGCCCGAACCCTCACATCTGAGAGCTAAAACCAGCAAATGTTTGGCTGTTTTGCGTAGAAATAAGATGATACTAATGATAAAGCCTCATTCAGACCAAATCAGGCGTTGCAGCATTTAATGCTGAGTTTTGTGGTGGTGTTTGAGGACACAACTGAAAGAGTATTGTTGTTTGGTCAGTGAACTCCACCTGGATGGCGTCCGGTTCCTAGCTACTGGCTCAGGCACAACAATGTCTTCATCTTCACATGCAACAAGCTCGCAGAGTGTTTCTCCCCCATTAGTAGCTTGATCTGTTTTAGCCAAGCGACATCGTAGAAACTCTGAGCAATTTGGGCAGGCCATAACTCACACCTAGTGTAAACAACGTGAACAACAATGCTGTCGACCAGCCGGTTTGATTGCCACCTTCTGTGATTGACCACTGCAGTGTGACATCAGGTTGTGTTTCTTCAAAAGTCTATTATGTTTTAGCCTTTGATGACCCCTGCCGTCCGCATCGCTGCCCATTACCCCACACTCATGGTACGTGGTCCCAGGATCCAACATTCCCACGCCTCCCACTCATTGTCTTCGTTAGCAGCACCGATGTTGACAATAAAATCCAGGAGCAGAGAGCCCATGAGTGGTGTTTGTCCAATCAGGGTACAGCCTGACCTCTCAATCACCTCTGTGAAGATGTGACATGATCGACGCAGCACCTGATTTAGTCTAACTGAGGCCTAAAACAATAAATCAATTAAAATAGGTGCTGATTACTTTTCTGCAGATACACTTAATGATCACATCTTGTTATAAGATGTGAAAACAGAAGTTGTTACACGTCAAATGCACATCCATCTCCTACAGAGCAGCAGAGTGAACATTTCTGAAGAAAATGTATTCAAACAATGAAATCCTGTTATTTTCCTGGCGCCACCAAACTAAATACAGCTCCAGAAATATCCCGTATTCAAATAACAGGAAATCCAATAGTAAAATAAACTTCCTTAAATGGCTCAAAACATTCTCCAGTGTGTTTGCCGAACACCTCCACGGCTGTTTTTTGGGGTTTTCTCTTGGTGCCGACTGACTAACAACACAGTAACTCACCAGGGAATTGCGGCTTCCCCACACTCCCAACGATCAGACAGGAGCAAACGATGAGCAGGAGCGATGTCATCTTCATGTTGTCGTCTCTGTGTGGCTGACGCGTTGCTCTAGACAGCCATAACATGCCACTTTGAGAAGCTGAGGAAGCCAGTCCGCTGTCGCCTCGCAGCTGGTGGGACAAAAAGAAGATCACTGGTGATTAAGTTTGTGTCATCTCGTCACAAACTGACTCTGACAAGTACATTTATTTCAGGCAAACATATTTCTTGCTCGAGCTCTGCAGACATTGTCCCCTTTGATCATGTATACGGAGTATTGGTTGTTTGAGTATCCCTTCCCTTTCCAAATGAAGAAACAGACAAAATAAGGCCAAAAGCACAAGTAGAATGCAACCAACCATCTGTTTTCATGTCATCAAAGCTTCGTTAATGAAATGTTGATTATTTTCTCAATTAACTGATCGCATGTTTGGCCTATAAAATGTCAGAAAATGGTGAAAAAATGTCGATCATTGTTCCCCAAAGCCAACAATGACATCCTTGAATTTTTTGTTTGGTCCACCACCCAAAAGATATTCAGTTTACTGTCATTGAGGAGTAAAGAAACAAGAAAATGTTCACATTTAAGAAGCTGTAATCAGACAAATTTGACTTTCAGTTCTCAATCTGGCACTGTGTAGTTTTGGAGAAGAAAATTCAAACTCAGAATTTTAATATTTACAATATTAATGAGGTAATAATACGAACATACAGCAGAAATATTTATTTTTTCCATAACTGAATAAACAATCTGTTCTCAGAGGAAAATAAGGTCCCCAGAAACAAAAGTACAACAGTTTGAAATCCTTTTGTTTCGTCAGTTTATTCAGGATTGACGTTTAATTGGTTTGTTTGTTTGGATCTTTCTCTCTTGATTAAAATTTCTTCCCCAAAACTACATAGTGCACCTCACGAGAACTACTAACGCCAAGTTATCGATTATCAAAACAGCCGGTTAATCCATCAACTGTGTCCGCTCTGATGAACTGTATTTCCTCTCCTGTTGAACCTGGTGTAAGCTGTAAAATCTTTCAGACCACCATTAGGCTTTTCCAGAAGCAGAAACAAAAAAGGGGCGCTTGGTGAAGCTAAGCTGGAGGCCTCGCTGTGAATGTAAGTAGTCACAATAGGGGCCCTTATGGGTCCTGGCCAGTCAGGCTTTCATCTATAATTATCCACACCCTCCTCCTTTTCTTCCCTGTGCTTATAGTCAAGGTCATTTTAATGGGATTGAGCTCCATAGCACTGAGAGGTTTAAGGGCCATAATAAAGCCGATTAACACCAAATGATTGACTGGACGCGTCCAACCAGGAGAAAAAAAAAAGATTCTTACACTTGTATCGTAAAAATCTTTCACGTGTGCGATTCTGGCTGGAGTTTTTTATGTGTGGACGGGGTTGCATCTTCCAAATCATGAGAAAAGTATAGCTTTATATCGTTAAATGGTTCTCTATGTTCCACTGATGTAACTTTTTTAAAAAGGCATGTTATATTTTAACTTTCTTTGCTGACTTTAATTAAATTCCAGCCAGCTTGCAAAAGATCACCTAGTCAACGAATCCAAACGCTTCCTGCCTGGAAACCATGCCAGGATCCCTCTGGGTTAATAATAAGATGAAGGCAAGTCTGAACCAACCCGAGAGCCATAGAAAGAAGCCAACCAGGCAAAAAAAGAAAGAGATGTTATGAAATGGTATTAATGCAAGATGGCACGGCAGAAGCATGTTCCTCTTTTTCCCTCGAGGTAGTCGGCATGTCTTAAAATCTGCCAGGTCCACCAACAGGCAGAGCACCAGCTAGTCTGCAGGTAAAGTAGCAGAGCAGTACCACCACAGCCATCAGCAGCATGCTACCCAGGGCAGTGGTCAGTATGAAGTTAAATCCCACTTCAGTCATGGTGTCGGCAAACATTCAGCTGCTCCGGTGTATCCCCAAAAAACCCCAGCTGGTGTCAAACAGGGTGAAATTTTTCCCAGCAGAAAACTTCCCCTCGCAGAGCTCCTGTCTGCGCTGCCGCTTGGAGCCTGAAGCAAGTCAGATACTTCAGTGTGTCACTCCAGCAGGTAGCAGCTCCAGAGGGAGGATTATGGGGCTTTTAATTATGCTCAGGAGTGCAGGGATAATAGATGTAGGATAATTCATTGTTCTGTGCCTGGTTTCTCCAGACAGGCAAGATTGTGTTATCTTCTCTGTCTTGCCAAGGACACTACACACGGTTGCCAGTTTTTAAATAGGCAACTTGGTTTGCTTCTCACACCAGGCTGCCTCATCCACAGCCTCTAGTATGCACACAGAATAACTAACATTTCAGCTGAATTTCACAATGAAAGGGGACATCTCTCCCCCCCTCTATTTGAGCAAATATGTGATCTGTTAGTGTGAATATCTTAAGAAAACAAGAAGTTATTGGATGGTGTCGGGTCCACGGTGCAGCTGAGATTCTGCCATTAAAACCCCCCAAATAAGACAAGAAATTGGGATATAATGGGACTTTTTTTTTGCATATTTCAGAGGAGAGGAAACAGGAGTAGGTGCAGGGAAAACACACTTTTACAATCTCCAACTGTTTCAAGACTTTTCTGGTTTCTATCACAAACACAAGGCATCAAATCACGCATGACTTCTTAATAAATTAATTAAAACTGTGCACTGAAGCACCATCAAGTGAAAACAGAGCTGGTCTCGGTGCAGCAGTTGTACAAAAAACCCTCTTTATTCATTCATTCAGAATAAGACTATCACTTCTGAGTTGGATGCTGAGAGGAAAGATGCAAAAAAAAAAAACTACAATAACAAGCTGTCACCAAATATCAGCCGACACTCCACCGACAGCGTGTTTCTCCAAAGAAAGGCAACGTGTTTAATGTGAAAAACGAGCCAAAGAAAAAAAAAAAAAGTTGTATTCTTGTTTTACTTACTGTTAAGTGACGTTTATTGTCCCGGGACACAGATCTACATCCAGTCGTGTCCACACACAGTTCACCCAGTGCTTCACCTTCAAAATGTGTCCCTGTCGCTGCTCTCAGTCCCTTTTATAAGGCCACACTGTTCGTCTCCGGCTCTGGGGGTCTGAGAATAGCGGTCTGTGTCCCACGAGGGGCTGAAAAAAACAAAAAAAACGCTCAGAAATAACGATGCCATGCTGCTGCAGAGGGGAGAGATGGACCGAGAGCTCCCCCTGTCGGCCGGCCGGTGTATTGCATCATGGACGGAGCACCATGGTAACTGAGTACTGGTAGAAGTACTCAGATACTTTAACCCTCATGCATGCACTTAATATTTTTTTTAACTTTCATTTTTGGATTATTGTGGCTGTTTTAATGCATATTGCAAAAAACCTCAGCTCATATAATATGTATATTAAGTATATGGAAAATAACATTTTATTGAGTTATTTTCATTTAAAAAAAAAACAGTGGCATCATGTAAACAAGCTGTTATTTAAAGGGTTAAAATCCTGAAAATGAATGTATATTTGGTTGTTATCAAGACTGATGTTGGTTGATAAATGTTACCCAGTAAAAGTTGAAAATATTGTTAATATTTAGTATTTTATGGCAGTTTTTTAAGGAACATTTCTTTGTGAAAATAAGTAATTAGCTAGGGTTTTTATGTTTGGACTGACTGTCAGATGGAGCAGAGTTGAACAGTAGACTCCTTGCTGTTTACTGTGGCCTCCTTCGGATGTCACTGTAAGGCTGTTCGTGAACTTGTATCAGCGTCCACTGCATTACTTTTGACTATTTTGACCGTGACTGACTTTGTATGTGTAAAATCTGCCTCTTTACTTTCAATTGCTCTAAGACCCAATTCATCTGATGTTCATTCAGAGTATTTTAAATGGTCTTTCTTCCTGGAAAATCATTATTTAGAGAGCAGAAGCAGATCCAGTAAGATCCAAAGTGAGCTCTCACTGATTACAGTTGGTCTTCTACGTTTCCCCCTTTACTATTAACTCTTCTCCTGGGTGGTTTGGTGTATTTTAAGGCGATAATGCTCTAAATTGCTGATAGCATTGTGTGGTGCAGTTCACTTTATGGTGTTTCAAAAGTAAGAGCACATAAATCACTTGATGAAAGAAGAAACTTCTTTATTTCACTTCTTTATTGTACACATGTCCAAAAACAAGGCAAAACAGACAAGCCAAATAAAAAAACAATGACATTCACATTTTACAATGCCAGATTTGACGTTATATGCATCATATTATATTAATTGAAATACCTTAAAGGTCTTTATTGCCTTTTTTTGTTTTTAACAGTTAGCTAACTGTTAGCTAGCTAGGTGTTTAGCTAAGGCAGTGGTTAGCGCGAGGAAGTTACATTAAAGCCAGGTTGACATCACAAACGTTCCTTTACCCTTTGAGGGTGCGAGGACAATATGAAATTTGAGTTTGTAACTTTAACTGTTATTAACGGTTGGTAGATGCCACATAAATGTAGATAACCTTATCACACTAGGACAGGCACCTAGCAGAAAGATGAAACTTAGCGAGCTGGGTCGTTAGGGCACTGGGTAACATCATGAATTCTTGGAGGTTCCTAACATTAGACAGGGTGTAAAATATTGATGTTATTAACCGTTGGTAACTGCCACAAAAATGTAGATAACTTTATCGCTGAAGCAGTTAAAAAATCTATATAATTGAGATATAAGTACCAGTACCCCCATTAGCATTAGTATATGACCATATTTGACACACTTGAGGCACCTAGCAGGTCCTTTCTATTATTTATTCATATTTCAGTATTCACTGTTCTCTCAGGGTGAGTTGTATGTGTGGTTTTATAAATGCAAGATGAAACTTAGCTAGCTACCTGCTAGCCATTGTTCCCCCCAAACTCATTTATTGTACACATATTCAAATACAAAGAAACTTTAGCATTTAGCTAACTGTTAGCTGGGTAGGTGGTTGGGTCAGTGGTGTACCTCATTAATTCTTACATAAACAATTGAACATACTGGAACAGATGTAAAAATTTTAATTAATAAAACTGAATTTATAACTGTGCTTCAAAGTGTGATAGGAGTAAGCTATATATTTCTAAATGTGTTCAGTCAACCAGTAATGTAAACTTAAGGGTTAAGTTCATAAAAAAAATATGCTCATAAACAAAACTGCTCGCTTGATAACGCTTTGATACCATTTCACGCTACTTGACGTCCTGAGCGAGCAGCTTAGCTCGACTGTCATCACACTGCATCTTCATTTAAACTGTTGTTTAATCTTTTTTTTAGAAACTTTTTTTTTTTTTTTTTTACGAGAGTGCGAGATGATTTCCGGGGTAGCGCTGCAGCGGCGAGAGCTCCAGTGGGATGTGAACTATCTTGACAGTTGAAGCGCAGCCTCTTTGGTCGCTCAAGCTGAGGCTCACTTCAACTGTCCCCGGGCAGAGAGCACACCGGAGTCACGGGCAGCAGCAGCAGCAGCGGTGGTGGACCATCTGACAGCAGAGGTAAGACCACGTCCTCTGGTCGTTAACTATACTATGTGTTTACAAACGTTCAATAGTTAGCGAGGTTAATTATCTGTGTGAGGATTGACAGCGTCACGTGTGCCTGATTGATTGCTGCAGCCGTGTTGTTGACATGAAATAAGTGTTTTCTGAGTTAACTAATGTAATCCTGTGGTTGTGTTTCTTACATAACTACAGACTGTGTGCATCTTCTCTGAAATATTCTTACAGGGACTTCAGGTTTTGCTGCTTTACTTTAAGTTAACTTTTTATCAGGCTATCTCTGACTTTTAAAAAAAAAATATATATATATATCTTGTTGCACTAACTTTCACTGTTACTCAGAGGAAAACGTTGACAAGCTGAAGGTTTCCCAATATGAACTTCACATGTACTCAGAGTACTTTCAGCCAGTCATATAGTCAACCTTCAGTTTTTCCCTCTAGCCTACATCTTAAAATGTCAGTCATTTTAACCTTTACACTGAATAAACCCACCAAAACCACACTGCATCAAATTAATATGTTCTCAAACTATCTAAATGTTATCTCGAATATGTCTAGAAACCATTGCTCTCATTGGGACTTGGAGGGGAGATTGTAAACAACCACATGCATGTGATCATCAATCAGAAATACTTGTAAGCAAACACTAACTTTGAACGGTAACCAAACCAACTCAGAGGATCAGCGGCAGATGTGAAATATCATCTGCTGATTTGTGTGTTTTCCTAAAGTAAGCTGTCATCCTTGGCAAAAACTAGGCCCATCCCAAAACACATGAAGAGGGATCATCTTGTTAATCAGTTCAAAAAGTGAGCAAAACACATGTTGCGAAATTAAAGCAAATGAAGTAGAAAACAGCTTTTAGGTGCTTTAGCTGGCAGCATTGGAGCCTGATTGCCAAACTGGATTGCATCACTTTAAAGTCAGCTGGGGCAAGCCATGAAGTCTCTTGTGAACACATGCAGACATTTCACATCTTGTTAATCTGTCATTGCCTTTTCCTTTAAACCGAGGATTATTTCAGCTTTATTGTGTGTTGTTTTAAATCATGAAGCAGTTAAAATACCACAAACCGGAGCTACAGATTCAAAACAATAAATAACTTGGTTTAACATTATGAGAGTACTCGCTTCAGGGAACTGTTTTCGATCGCTTATTGTACGAGCTGATGCCCGAGTGATTGATTGTGTTAATAACCTCACACGGTTCTGGATGAGTTGCGCTCAGCGAGCTCTGTGTACTCTGCAGTTATTCATTACCTAGGTGTGATCATTAATGTGCTGCAGGGCTGCAACAACAGCGGGATCAGGTAATCTCCTGTTATCTGTCTGTGCCTCGGCTGAATCTTATTGTAAGCAAGCTTCCATGTGCCACTCCTTTTAATCCTGACCTTACGCTGAAAAAAATCCAACTAGGAGGAGCTCTGAAATATATCATCATATACCAACATTTGACTGACAAGAATTTGACTGCTTGCAGTAGATAAAGTGCACGGCATGGACACTAGACCTGACTGGATGATATTTGATCGTTCCTCGTACGTCAGAGTACCTGAAACGTGCACAGAAGAATGACTCCGAGTACTCTAGCAACCAGGAATCTGAAGAATTTCAGAGCTGCAGCCTGCATGTGAGGAAATATGCAAGCTCTTTACTTTTATTTGCATGTCTAAAAATAAACCAATAGTGTTATGATTACAGTAAATGTCCCTCTCGGCTTAGTTTAACAATCCTACTCCAGAGCGGGGGGAAAGCCGATTGCCTGGAAAAGTAGCTTTCTTTTTCTTTTTTTTGTTAACGCTTCATTATCAGGGTGTTTTCTCCAAAGGAAACATCTCTGTGCCGTGGAAAGAAAGACATTTCCAGAGCTGTCCCTACGTCAGAGGTCAGGAGCTAAAGCCTGAGACAACTTTGTCTTATCTGTGGCCTTCAGGCAGAAAAACACAGGGGGAATCAACAGGAAAGATAAAGTGTTAGAGCCGAGGTGGCTAGCGGCTTTATTTATGAACGTCCAAGTGTTGAGTCATCATCCCAGTTTGTTTGTTTGCTGCATCTGATATGTGGACATACAGTCAACGGGCACATACTGTACGTGGCGCAGGGTCAGGACCTCACATTCAAGTCAAGGGGGAGAACAGTGCATGCAGTAAACAACCTCATACATAATAGTTGCAATATGTGGCGCCAGTTTACCTTCATGTGAGAGAACGATGAATCGTGTAGTCGTGTTTTCATTAGGCTTTGTGGTATTTCAGGAATGTTTTCCCAGCCTCAGTGAGCTCCTTTGGATTCACAGAAAGGGTTAACTGATTGCTTTACGCCTGATGAGGAAGTTCTGTTTTTTTCTGTGGTACCTGCTTAATCTCTGTACGACAGAGAGTTTACAAGGATGCTGTGTCACCAAGAAGCAGAACTGAAAAGCAGAAGTTGTATTTTTAAGAGAATCATGACTCCAATCACGGAGGTCAAGTCACTTATCACACAGAATACGAGGATTAGATTGTCACTTAGCTTGTTTTGTGGATGGTAGTCTTTAATTACTGTTCCTCTGTGGTCTGAAACCACATCTAGGCCTCGCATCTGACTGCGCTAACCACGGCGGTTGGCCGAGCCGCCTTTTTTCAGATTCAAGACGTGTTTACTGCCAACTTACGTCAAACACGCCTGTACATCACCTGCAGTCTCCTTCCTTTCTTGTCGGCTTCTCTCTCTTTTTTTGTCTTTTTCTTCTATAAATTGTCATCCTGTTGTCGTTTTTTCTCTCTCAGAAACAAACTGTCGCGCACAAGTCACCCTCAAGCGATCGCAGCACCCAAACACACACAGGCTCCAGTTATTCTTGGAGGAATGCCCCCCCCCCTCCCCCGTGCTACAAATAATTGTCTGGTTTGCAGGATCAGTGACGAATTACTGACGCATGTTTGTGGTTTTACGGCCTCACTCGAGGGGCCGTGGCCTCGCGTCACTTCCAAGAAATCATGGGATTCTGACCCCTCTTACTGTCAGCTTTACTTTGGGAGGACTTCTTCATGCCCTGCGGGGCACAATGGCAAATTATCTACAAATTGTCCCGAGCTGGCCTTGACCACAAACCATTATTATGAGCATCATTTTGTGTGTTCTCATGGCTCCCAGTTGCCACTGAGCATGACTCCAGATATCAGCAGGAGCTCCTCAGTAGGTTATTCAACACCGCTCTCACTCTCCTGCAGGTTATGGCAGGCTGATGACCTCAGATTTAAAATATTTATATTTGTTTGATTCCTAGTTTCAGGATTATGTGGAGCAGGATACAGATGTGGAAATCTTGGCTCGCTGCATCAGGCGCAAAACGTCAGGTTAGTCACCAAATATCTTAAACAGGAAAGGGAAGGCAGCGCCGTCACCGAGCAGCAAAAGGCTTGTGGGGGGGGGGTGTTAATCTATGTGGCAATCACATCTGCACAGACCTCAATGCCAGGAAAGTGTTGGAAAATGACGATTGTGCCCTGAGGAATTTATGTGTGCGACAATAACACAGCCTGTGCCAGATCGTTTACACCGCGACACTATTTGTTGCGCTGCAGTGTGATCCAAAACAGGCCACATGCTATTTTTCTGTGAGATAAAATCCAGTTTAAGTAAAGTCAGTAAGCATCCCTTGTTTAGTTAAAGGGAACAGCTGTAATCCTTTCACGCACTCTAGGTTAATTATTGATCGAGATCAAATGCTGCGTTTTTTGTTTGTTCAGAGAGAAAAAGTCAAACGTCAATACCCCCATTAGGCTCTTTTTGCTTTGAGCAATAGGCCATTTGAAGCCATTTATGTAATTGAAAAACGGAGTCCCAGCCCACCTCCATCTTCTGTCCCAACAGTCCCTCTATAAGCCGATAATGTGACTTGGGTGGCCGGGTGCTGAGCTTTAACAGAGTTTAAAAACACACCGGCACGGGAATTGTCTGGTATGATTTTATTTCTCTTTTTAAAGATGATTATTTTTTGCATTTCTGCTTGATTAAATAGTGTCAGCTGAAAAGAGGCAGGGGAGAGAGAGGATGACATGCAGCAAAGGGCCCTACCCTACCCTTACCGGTGCACCCCGTATGATTTTATGTCTTGTTGTTTTGGAGATAGGATGAGGCTAACAGCAGTTCCCTCCTCCTTGCAGTGGATTTGCGGCATCTTGTCTGATAGAAAACAAGATTTAACAGGAATCTGCTCTTGGTTTTGCCTTGAATTCTCTGGAATGCTTGTGGTGGGAACGTGTTTTTTTTTCTGCGGCATGTTTACGTGAAACAAGTGGGGGGAAAAATAAGCAGGGATCTGCGACCGTATTCCCTTCTGGTTATGTTTACCAGAAAATCTAATCGGTCCTTATTGCATAAACATTTATCTTCAGTCACTGGTTTGTCTTGTGCTGCTGGATGTTAAAATGGGAGGTTGCAAGCCAGAGCATGAAGCTGAAGTCCAGAGGGAGAGAGACTGTGACTGTGTGTTCATTGTATTTCAGAAAAGGCAAAATCATAGCAGGATTTTTTTCTTCACAGAGTAGTTAGTCCTGCACCGTATTGCGTTGTGTTGAGCAATCAGACTGGAGTGAGCTGTGTCTCTGTCAGGCTGGCAGACAGCCTAAGTTAATCACTGCCCTTTTCACCGTGCTGGCACTGTAGAGAAGAGGAATCAGATGTAAACATTCTCCTGTAGTGCCTCGTGTTTCAACCTCGGGGTCTTTGTTTACTCTTGTTTTTTTCCCACATTTTATTTGTTTTACCCTAAAACAGTAATTTGTTTGACCATATACATCATAGGGATGTCATTTACAGTTGAAGGCCAACTTATAGGATAGAAAAAAACAGGAATTTTATATTCAAGGGGAATTTATTTCCTGTATGATCAGCTGATCAAAAATGTCTATTTACCTGTGCTTACACTCATTACTTATGTGAACAAACCTTCAAAAGCATCAGAAAGTGCAGGAACTTTTCTTTATTGTCATAATAATAATAACAATAATTGTTATTATTATTACAAATATGTCTAACGTTACGTTGGGCATTTGCAGCTCAACGTTCCGCATTTTTCTTACTGCAAGGCATGTCTACATGAACAAAGCTTGTATTTACAAATGATGAATTTACTACTATCTTTATATTTAGGTAATAGGTAGGAGTATAAACAACATAATTAGTACAGTTATTATGAACCAAACTCCGACAAGAAAAGCCTTTTCTTGCGTAATGTTATCAAAACATGTCATGTTTTGCAATATTTCTTTATTTCAGTGTTTAATGGTCACAAACAGTCAAGAGATGACCAATGCCTCTGCTGTTGGTTGCAGGGCGAGCTCTCGACGTACCGCAAGTTAATCCGAAAAAAACCTGGTGCTCTGCTGTGAATGTAGCCTTAATATGCTCAGTCATAAGGTTAATGTTATACGGCAAAGTGAACTTATGAGCAATAAGAGTGACATGACGGTTGTTGACGGCCTGCACTAATATTAAGCTTACAACATAACGATCAGATAAGCATGACCGACACAACGACGCACGTCATGACTCACGGCCAAGTGGGTTGAATTGAAACGGGGAAACTTATGGAGTCGTTAATTTCACAAACTAGTTATAAACCTACTGTGGAGGCAAACTCTGCTCTGCTCTGCTCAGCTCCGGTCCCGACCTTAGGAGGTCAGTGTGACTGAGAGACTCTTACTGAGTAAGAATGGAGTCGAAGTGCGCTCTACTGGATAAATAAAGCAAGGATATCATTTCTACGTAAAACCAAGTGATATTTCCTGCTTTTTATCAGGAAAAATAATTTATTTAATTGTATATCTGCATTGAAATTATATTATTATATTAACATTCAACTTTTAAACTTGTTTGTTAGATATTATATCTAGATTTTGTCCTTTATCCGGGGCGGATGTCGTGTTTAGTAGAACTTACTGGCTGTTTTTATGTACAGTATTTTAGCAGGTGGAGGTGACTCACATTTTTGTTTCCTTTATTTTGAAGCTTATCACCCACGTTTTAATACCATAATGAGGAGTAAAGTATCCAAAATGCAGTGTTTGTATCGTGCAGTGAAGGCCTGTGGCTGAGGGGTTAAACTGGAGAGGAAGTGGCTGTCATGCCTATCAGGTAACAGGTTGCCACGGGCAGCAACTACAAGCATGTAGTAGGAGGAGGTTATTCTGTCCAGGCACCTCCCCCGAGCGCATCACGTCCTATAGAAAAGACACTGGGTGTGATCTACGACTGGGGGGGGTTCCCTCCCTAAATCTAAGTGAAACCACATTGGAGAATGCGCTCACACACACCACACACACACACAATTGTACAATCACTTCCACACACCCAGTCTCAGTCATGTAAGTTGCTGCAGTCAGTGCTCCTTCCTGTTTTTCACTAGTTCCGTCTTCTCTCGTGCCATGTTTGCATAGACTGAAGGAGGAAGTCCAGAGGAGAAAAAAAGTTTGCCCAGGAAGAGCCACAGAACTGTTAGAAAGGAAGAGAGGGACCCACAAGGAGAGCTTCCAAGGACTTTTTGTGAGGAGGTTTTTGTTGGTGGTGGCACTGGTGACGTTTGCCCCTCTGGGGGATCTGCCAGGCACTATGGGGACTGTGAGAGGTGTTGTTGTGGAGCAGAGAAGTGCTTTTGAAAGGAGTGCTCTGAAAGTTAACTCCGTGTTCGAGTGGGAGAGCTCCAACAAGACAAACTAGATACCTCCTGATGGATTTTAAAGGGAAACCCGACCCTGAAGCCTCAGAGACTGCTGACGAATAGACGTCACACACAAACACTCTCTCGCACACACGTGAGTGGGAGACGAGACGGGGTAGAAGGAACATGGAAGCACTGAGAGAGTCTTTTCTGCATTTAACTTTTCAGATGTCAACGTATAAGAGAGCCACGCTGGATGAGGAGGACCTGGTGGATTCCACCGGTGACGACATCTACCCATCATCACCTATGCAGGTAAACATGCAACACCCTATACTAAAAATAAACTAATGCGTTACTGTCAGTAGACTATTATTATACAGTTCATAGAAAACTGTGTTGGCCTTCTAGGGTGTCACACTATGTGGAAAATGAAACAGCTGTCGTGTAAAAATCAGATCTTTTCAGGAAAATGTTTTAAAAAATGTCCGTGACTGCAGAACATTCACATATTTTGTGTCATCGTGGCTGCTGGTTTGAACTGGTTTAACTGGAGCGTGTTGTCATAAATCCAGAAACATGAAACATTGTACGTCAGATATACACTTTGGTTAAATGCCTGTGCATAACCGGAGGCATATGATCTGTTAACTAATGGATTTGATATGACATTTAAAGTCTCTTTTCTTTCTTGTTGAAACACGACATGTGTCTTTGTAGGCCAGAACTTCAAAAAGCCTCCATAATATGTTACAGAGGCCAACCTGCTAAACAGATGCTGCACTGTGAGGCTGGAAATATGGGATTAAACGTAATGACAGTCATATATTAGCTCTACTGCTAATACATTAATTACATCATGCTAACAGATGGATGAGAAAATGAACTTGGATGTTCTTCAGACGTTTGTACGGCAAAAAAAAACTACATTGTTACTTTTAATGCTGTTATTTTCATCTGAACCATTTACACCGATGTTACTGAAGCATCTATTTTGCTTTTTGTTCATATAATTTGTTTTTATCGCCCATCTGGTATATGATTGTCTTGTGGATGAGCAGTTTATGGACCCTAAAATCAGCCTAATGCTGCAGCTCAGTTTTTGTAGAAGAAGATCAACACAGAGTCCAAATCTCGTTTCAGCAGAACTGTGTGTACATTTTGGTAACAGCAGCATACTTTTTGTTTTTAAACCAAAACAATGTGTCTGAACAAAGTCCAAAATCTGTCACTGCTTAAATTCTGAGTTGTTTTACTCTTACGCCTTAATAGCCTTTGAGTAGGTAGTTAAGCTTTATTTATCCCAAAATTCCCACTGAGATCAAATTCTCTTTCACTAGAGAGACACACACAAACTAAGTCTGTTAAACCTTAAATCCTTTCTAGCAAGTTCTTGAGGTTTTAGTTTGATATATTGGCTGACAAACTTGAGGTTGACACTTATTTGTGTTAAACAACTGCACATTTCTGAGTGGATATTTCTGTTCACATTTCATACGTATATGCAGAGTATAGTTTGTGAATTCAAGACTTAGACATAATTCTCATTTTTCTGTAACTTTTTTAGGCGCATAAAATGTGGTTTTGAGAGATTGTGATAAACCGTAGATGGAAAGTGCACAGGCTTGGCAGCTGGGTTCTTCTCTTAAACACACTCAGTTTAGGTCCAAACCAGCCCAACATGCTGAGCTGCTGGGATTAAGAAGCCACTGTGGCTTTGGCATTTGATTTGGTCACATTAAGTTTGACTGTTGGACTCCCATCTAAGCTAATAGTAATAAAACGGATCCTTATATATGTATATAAATGTACACTTCAGGGGTAATTGACTTCCACAGGATATATGTGAGGTCCGAGATCTGGCATTTATTTACAGCGGCCGGAGCGCTAAATGTGTCCTGGGAAAGATTTGTGAGTGACCCTTGGAATCATTCCTGTAGGAAATAAGTTCCCTTGGCAGCTTCAGCTAAAGAAACATTCAGTAGAAAAAGTGCATGAGCACGGTATGCTGGTTTAAAATCCACTGCATCAATCACTGATTACTCACCACAAAGTATGGACTTCTCTTTAGCTCATAAATTCTTTTCTGAGAGGCTTTATAGTTTTTTTTTGGAACCAGAATATCTATAAACTAGGCGCTGTCTCTTGTCCTTGGTTGACTTCCTTATGGTCTACAGGTGAAACACAAAAGCAGCAGATATGGTTCAACTGGATTATTGTGTTTTTTCCCGATCTGGGCCAGAAGGAAAAAGTCCTTTATGAGTGAATGTTAAACTAGAGATGAGGAAACAATAGAAGAATGCTTAACCTTTTCTATGTAGGAGGGTCGAAAGCGCCGTAATAGAGAAGCCATTGTGTTTTAAAACCAAACCTGTCATCAAATCCTTGAGAAGCTGTTTGACTACAGACAACATTTTCCACACTGTATTGGTGCAACACAGTGACATTATTAAGAGTGTTTTCATGTGGTTTAAAGCTGATTTAAAGTTTGTTGTTATGTCTTTTAGCTATTTTAAAACGCCAAAACAATATCACAGTGAGTTAAATGAAGTGCTTTAAAGGTTTTATTGTGTGTGTGTGTGTGCGTGTGTGCGTGTGTGTGTGTGTGCGTGTGCGTGTGTGTGTGCAGGTGACTCTTCTGCACGGCCGCGGTCCCTCATGTTGGCCAGACAGGACACCGAGAGAGAGGAGGCTGCTGTTTTTGCTGTGTGTCGTGTCTGTGGGCCTGTTTGTGTGTCTCATCACCACCGGCGTCTTCTACAAACAGAGTGAGTTCAAAGTTCTAGTTAAACTCAGTGGTGACATAAGCTGAAAAGTAACACCTGCGGCCTCTGTGATGTAGTCTTACCAGAAGACTTCAGGTTAAAACTGTTCTTATATCCTCTTTATTCTCAAGTTTTTAATGTATTGTCAAATCAAAAACAAACCTTTCCAAGAAGAGGAGTAATTCAGATTAAAACACACACAAAGAGGAGACGGGTTGAAAGGGATGGTTTAGGGAAAGAGGCCTAAGTGCTTGCTTGAGATGGATGAGAAGTTTGATACCATCTTGTGATACCCTTCTCACGTCTGTCCATTGCAGTAAATCTGGAGTGAATACTGGTGACAGTAGCAAACAAACAGAGGTAACAAAAGCCACCTACCAGCACCTCTCAGGGTACATACAGACAAACTCAGGTGGGGCGGTGAAATGCTGCAGGCTTGTGCGTCAGTGTGGGAGTGTCACTCCATGGTTGGCTGTGTTGTTATGCTATTAGCATGCTGGTGATCGTTTGTCAACATTGATGGATTACAAAATAACAGTAAACAACCAGGATGTGAGGCAGATCATTACTGTGTGTTTTAAACTGGGAAACAAGACCAAACTGAGTGATCGCAAGTGAAACGTCAGGCTCCGAAAAGAAATGTCCGTTGTGTTCCCTTTGTAGCATTTAGCCATGCTAAATAACACGCCCTGCTACTGGCCCGATCTGCCTCTGATCTGCCGTCATGCTTCAGCCACAGTATGTTAAGCATGTCGGTCCTACCTTGAACGTTGGCATCCACGGATGGTGTACAAAGCCAAACTGAGTGAATACATGACGCACAACGTTACAATCTACTGAGGCTTCAATCATTCATGCAGCAAGTCTGATTGCCAGTTTATGTGATTGGCCACAGCGGTGTGACGCCAGGCAGCGTTTCTACGAAAGTTGCGTAGGTTTCAACTTTTTCGACGCACCACCTCATTTGGTCTAAAGTGTAAAAACAATAATTTACAATTGTATTGTGGTTATGTTCGTGTATATTTCTTGGACAAAAAATAGGTGGATTATACGTTGTATTGGATTCCACTGCTTTCCTTGCTAAGACAGCCCTACTCTGTGGCGCCATATTGGTTTGCTCATATTATGGGCTGATTTTGGCCTATCACAGATAAATTGGTATCAGCGTATAGGTTCCCTGATAAGAACATGAAAACTTGCATGTACAAATGCACAAATACCCTGCCTCCCTTTCATATCTTTGTCACAAGTATTTGATGACCACAAAGGCTGGGATCATTGCAAAGATGTGTATATCGGCTGATCTATCAACATCAAGATTTTTTACTTCTAGCTATCTTCTTGCTATCAGTATCAGTATTGGTCGGGCTCTACTACCCTGCCTGTTATTAGTTGCCTTTGTTGGTTGGGTGGGTCAGGGTTAGGCATGAAGAGTGAGATTGTTTATGGTTAGGGTAAGAATATCATGTTAAGCCAATCAGAGGCAGAGTAGAGTGAAGGCAACAAGTACAAGCCAATGAGAGGCAGAGTAGCGTGGGTCTTAGCACGAAAAGCAGATGCATAATGACTCTTTAAGAATGAGTTTGTTTAGCTCGCACCAATCCTCTCATCAAAGGTAATTGTGAAGGAGAAGGATGTTCTGTTGTATCCAGGTCAAAAGCTGTTGCGTACAACCTTTCTAAGCTGAATGTGCATGAATCTCTTTATTTGTCCATCCAACTGTAAAACTACAGGGCGGTGGGATTTAATACAGTATATGTGGGTTATTTTTTTAAACCAAAGCCCCACCTTTAGATAAGCTGCCTAAAAACAACTCTAAATCTCTCCCTTGAGCTTGTTCATTATGGAAAAAGGGCTTGTGGATTTACCATCACATCCAGGCGACGTCTCATCTGTGTCGGTTTCCTCAGAATTACCATGGGAAACTTAATGCCACATCCTCCTATTCAGAGCTGCGTGTCAGATCACACTTTGAAATAATAAAAGGAATAAGGATGAAATCCTCCAGAGGGCACTAACCTCATCACTGCTCGTAAATGTGGATCCGTCTCTGTTTGATACCTTATATGGACAGGTGGGGAAAAAGTCTTTACTGTAAGTCGTGCATTAGAGGTGACTTGTCCCCTGGATTTGTACTCGCACTTACACTTCTCTAAACACTTTCTTTGGCTTTTGAGAGCTCTTCCTGTTTAACAGCTTTTGTGTTTAGATTGTCAAAAAAAGTACCACAGAGCAGCCAAAAGTCACTGATCACTTCTGCTTAACGATTTCCTAGAGGTTGATGAAGGTTCTCAGTCGTCCAGGTCATGGTAATTCAAAGTGCTGTATCGTAGGCAACTGGACATGTTTCAGTTTCTTGATGATGTTTTCACTTCTCATCCAAGAGGCTTCTTCACTTCTAACTAACTGGAGGGGAGTTGCAGGCTTTTAAACTCTGTGTGGGAGTGTCCTTACAGAGGAGTAACACACAAAATAACAGTTCTCAGGAAAACGTAGGAGTAACACTGACATGTAAATACTAGCCACCTTGTTAAAGGGAACATGGCCGATATAAAATCAAGTGTTTAAACACACAGTCAATTCATTAATTAGTTGGCAAAAAATGTGCTTTTGCCTCCTAAAAGTCAATATCATCAACTACGTTTCAGTTATTTATAAAGGATTTCTACAAGGAGAAGTTTTCCCTCCAGGTTGTATATCTTGGCTGTTACTTTTTTATAAAATAATAGTTTCCAGATGGTCTGAAGACCCACATGTATATTTGGATGTCCTCCTATGAAATATTTTCAGATTCCACGGTAATCCTCAAAAAAAAAAAGTATCAAGAGACAGTTTCCAGCAGTCGAGGGTCGATATTAAAAGTGAACTATCTATGAACTAAACATGTTCTTTTTAAAAATCTGCTCTCCTGCAGCTCACCCGGGCTTGTGCCTAACAGAGCCATGCATTACTGTGGCCAGTGCGGTCATGGGAGCCCTGGACCGATCCGTAGACCCCTGCCATGACTTCTACAACTTTGCCTGCGGGGGCTGGGTGAAGAGCAACCCTCTCCCCGAGGGCAAGTCCCGCTGGGGACCTTTCAGCAACCTCTGGGAGCATAACATGCTCGTGATGAAGCATTTATTAGGTAAGAGTCCTTGTCTGAGTGCTTTTCAGTGTCCTCAGCTGCCTTTACCCCAGGCAAAGGTGTAACGTTTCCCTTTTTCCGTCTCTTTTTCTGGTCTCACTTTGCATTTACGTTTATTTGTCTTATATCTTTACTGGGCAGAAAACACAACGATGAAAGGTCTGAGTAAGGCTGAGGAAAAGGCCCAGCGATATTATCAGGCCTGCATGAATGAGGCCAAGATTGAGGAATTAGGAGCTAAGCCACTACAAGAGCTAATCAGCCAGGTATGCTTCTTTCCCAAAGCGATCAAACATCAAACACTTTCATCATTTTAATCATTAAAAGAAGCAATTTCCTTTCGCCCAGCTGTCTCTGAGTGTCTGCCTCAACCCTGTCTGTTTCAGATAGGAGGATGGGCCCTGACCGGATCCTGGGACAAGGACAACTTCCAGGAAGTTTTGCGTATGGTGTCAGCCAACTACCGAACCTCGCCTTTCTTCACCGTGTTTGTCAGCACTGACTCCAAAAACTCCAACAGTAACATTATCCAGGTGAGAGGTCATTGTAGATTAGTTTGAAAAATTAAGTGTATTAAGTGTAACACCATTTTACCTCGCAGAACCAGGAGTTGCAGGTCTACTGCTGCCTCGATCAGTCAGTGTGTTTTTGTAATTGTATGACTTTGGTCTTCAGTTCACATCTGAACTTATGTGTTGAAGTACCTCATACTGCCCCAAAACTCCAAACTAACCCTTTAAATACATCAACACATACACAGAGTTCCCTCCAACACAAGCAGCTTCCACAGACTTCCCTAAGGGGCCAGATTTTATCTCTGCTGATATTATGGGGACAATCCACTCATTATCACAGTGGTCGTGGTTTCACACTGACAGTTTGACATCCATTCCTTTGTAGGGTGTCATGAGACCATAACAAACGGTACTGATAATATCTTTGGCAAGCTTTTGCTTTAAGCCTCCATGCTGGAAGCACAGGAATGAAAATAAAAGGCTGTGTGAGTTGAAATGGAGGGTGAAGTGGAAGTCATAAGGTTTCTCTTAACTCTAGGTGGATCAGTCCAGCCTGGGACTACCTTCACGGGATTACTACCTCAACAAAACAGCAAATGAAAAGGTACAGTGGATGGCTCATTTACAGCATTACACTGTAAAAGCAAAAGATATTAAAGCTCAGCTCAGGTCACCTAATCAAATTCTGGCATTTTCTGTAATGAGAACGAAAAAACCAAAGGCTGATTGCAGATTTCTGTAAATAAAGTTAATAAATAATGAAAGAGAAATATTTCAGCTTCAGGGGAAATACTCTCCATAGTAGCTTGTATTTGCACAGTTTGGGATTACTCTCCTAATTGAATTATAAACACACCTCTTACTTTCCCAACCGCTCCCACCTCCACCTCCACCTCACTGTGCTGCCTTCTTGGACTTTGCAGTATCTGACAGCATACCTCAACTTCCTGGTGGAGTTAGGGGTTCTCCTGGGCGGCTCCGAGGAGACGTCTCGGTCGCTGATGGGGGAGATTGTGGACTTTGAAACCACCCTGGCCAACATCACTGTCCCTCAGGAGGAGAGGAGAGATGAGGAGCTCATCTACAATAAGATGAAGGCCAAGGATCTGGCAGTAAGTGTCTCCCTTGTCTGCAATGACAGTATACAGCACTTAAGATGCTCATTTTGCACAAATCATAAGCACTCCTAAGACTTACCAAAAGAAAAGAAACGCTGTGCTGTGTGAAAATGGAAATATAAATATAAATCTTAAGGCTGAGTTTTCTCAACAACACAGTCAGTGTTTGTTCATATGCGTGTGTTTCATCTGCGTCTCTGCAGGGTCTGGTTCCTGCAGTGGACTGGATGCCATACCTCACAGAAGTGTTTGCTCCTGTCCCGCTCAACGAGTCAGAGCCGGTGGTTGTTTATGCCAAAGAATACCTCCAGAAAGTTTCTGACCTCATAACTAAAACAAATAAAAGGTCAGATACACTTAATAGTTTTTCCATTTCATGTCAAAAACAGGTTGTACTGTTCCCTCTAGAAGAACGATGATAGAAAGGACAAAGGGAACTTTAAAAGTATTTACGCTGTTCTCCTGACATCTCCTTTTCAGTCTGCTCAACAACTATATGATAATGAAGGTGGTGAGGAAGATGGTGTCCATTTTAGACCAACGGTTTCAGGATGCTGAGCAGCGCTTCCTGGAGGTCATGTACGGGACCAAGAAGGTAAGAGATCATTTTTACAGCCGCTTTAATCCGACATGACACAGATTTATCTTTAAAACAAGGGTTGAATAAAGCAGATAAAAAGTGGGACAAACGGCAATGTACTGTACATGTTTCATCTGCCGGCAGATTCTCATCCAAATAATGTATTTTAACATGATTGTGAACTGAATATAAGAATATCAGCCACTGTTTGCCGTTATCTTTCTGCTCTTTGCGTAAAAAAAACAGTTTGATGTTGATACATTGCTGCTGTTGCTGACATATGAATCAAGTAAATGTTTGAAAGTGCTATCAGTCTGAGTGTATGTGGGCTTTTTTAGAAGGCCAGCATATACTGGCAGAGGAAATATCCCAAAGCCAAACAGCTGGGTTTAGAGAGCTTTTCACTTGACCTCTTGTTCTTGTGTGTGACAGTTGGCAGAGGATTCATTTGTACTGAATGCAGATAAATGGAAATTGGCACCAAGCAGAGTGTTCCCATCATTATGACAAGACTTGACACAAACTGTAAATAATCACTTGGTGCTTAATGTCTTTCAACCTGATTTCCTCCACCTGGTTTCCTTAATTGGGATAAGAGATTAAATAGAGGAATTTGCTCAACACGACTACTTTTCTGCTGGTGAACCCTGATTTTTTTTTTTTTGTTGGTTTCCATGTGTACCAGGGTGCCCAACAAAATGTTTATGTTTGCATCAGTCCTTTACAAAGACTCACCACATGGCATTATCACATGGGCAGCAGTATGGTAAGATGAGGGGAAACATAACACATAGCTGTTCGTCCTTGTGTCTTAAAATAGTTACGTTGCAACTAAAACTGAAATAAACCAGTTGAAATAAGTTTGTTTCCTCAACTGAGAAATAGGCTTTTTGTAAAATGCAGACAGACTATGATTTTACTCAAAAGGTCTTGTCTTCAATATGTGCATGTCGTAAAATGCTTCGACCGAAAAATGGAAATAAGAAAAAACTCTATAAACTGCATCATTACATGTATCACAGTCAGCAAAGATATACAAGATAGAAATATTTCATTAGGTAAAGGAAAAATCTCAGTAGCTTATTTTTCATGTACATGGAAACAGAGGCTGTCGGTTAATAAAGGCTTATAAAAAGAAAATTCCTGCAGTTAAACTTTTATTCAATAAAAACTCTTTTGGTGGTGGAGCCTTGGCCCAAAGAGCTACAATTATCTGGGATAACCTACCACTAACCACTCGAGAGGCAAGCTCCCTTAACATTTTCAAATCCAGACTGAAAACACATCTGTTTTCTGTTCACTATGACCCCTCCTGACTTCACCAGCTGGGTACTCAAATCACTGAATGTTCTCATTTTTAATCCTGTTAACGATACACTGTATGATCCTTGTTTTCAATTACTCACCTCAACCACGTCGTCTCGTTGACACTTTTACTTATTTGTGTGTATGAGTGCTTCTAAATATATGTGCATTTTTACATGTAATATTGTGTTTTGCTGTTTTTACTGACTCGTAAAGTATACAGAGGCTCTCTGGGTTATGTGCACTTGCACTGAAGTTGAAGTCGAGTATGATGGCTTTTTTTTACACATCATTGTTCCACGGACTATACAACAGCAGTGATAAGTCCATCTGTTGTGTGCTTTCTTCTTTAACTTCATTTTAACCCTAAAAAATTGGAAATTAGCGCTGCAAGACCGACCCTAAAGTTCCTGTACTTCTGGAAAATACTCCCCCCTAAGCAGGGACTTTATGGGGGGTAAAATAATGTCCCCCGAACTTAATTTAATCCCTGGTTCCTGTGGTGGAGACTTCCTCCAAATGTTATTAGTTTCTGGGTTGTTAGCAAAAATCTTAGAGACAGTTATCTTAAATCCAGCGTCGAACAGATCAGAATAATCTGCAATGCGCTACACTATAGATAAATGAGAAAAGGTGTTTTTTGTAAATTGGGTGAACTGAGCCTTTAGTAGACTCATAGGTGAAGATATCAGACGTGTATATTAAGTTGACTAGGCTGCAAGTTTTACTTCCTTCTCAGTGAGTTACTGACTGTGAAGACTCCGTTGACCCCCGGACCTTATCTGAGCGAGATCCTGTTCCCTCGGTCTTGTTTTCCACTGGGGTCAGGCTGCAATAACAAACACAAAACTCCCGATGTGTGTATCTGTTTTATGTGAGAGTGCTGCTGTCTCTTTTTCCATCTGTGCCTATGTGCGCGGTTTACAACTTGCTCAGTACACTCCTCATTTCCTCCCTCCGACCTTGTTTCCTCTTTATCTTACAATTCATGCAGCTCCATTTGTCGTTGTCCTTCCTTTCACCTGATAATAACTTTGTCAGCCAGGGGCTTTTTTAACCCTCAGTCAGTGACTATACTCTGGGGTTAGTGAGTTTTAGTGTGAGATTTTGATTTTAAAGAATGTAAAATTATTGTTTCAAGGTGGAGGGAAGACATAGTCATTGAAAAAGGATATGGCCATTTCTGAATTGTGTGTATATATCTTATATTCTTTCATGAATATGAGTTAAAAACAGTGCAACAAATTGCAAAACTTGATTTTAAACAAATTTAGAAAATAGCTCAAAATAACCAAAATGGGTATAATGTATAACTTTATATAACTTGTATTACTAAATGTAAGTATATACAAGTCAAAGGCTATTGTAGTGTTGAGCTAGATGAAGGCTAGTTCAACACTAAGTGAAACTGACCTTTCTTTCTTGCTTGTCAGTCTTCAGTTTTGACTGTAAATACCAAGAGAATCTGCATGTGTCCTAATGTCACCATTTTGTCTTAACAAAAACCCCCACGACTGTGTCCTTTGGAGAGAACACGATGTTTCAGCCCACAGAGAGATAACGGCTCAAAAACACTGAACTCACAAGAAAGGTCACGAGAAGATCACAACTGTTTCGTCTCATTTTCTGCTCGTGTTGATTTTCCTTGTCATGTGAATCCTCTACACACCGCCACTCCTTTTTAATCCGTGGCAGTTAAGAGTTTATGTTCTATATCCCAAAAGTCTGTGGTAGTCCGACTATGACGCTGATATAGTTTGTGTTGATTTCTTTTTTTTTTAACCTTTTTTATCCTTTTTCAGCAAGGAAAACTTTAAAAACAACATGAATATATCCACTCCAAAATATATCAACACACCATGAACAAAATAGAAAGAAATAATACAAATAATAGCAATGTCCACTCAAAGGTACAATAACATATGTAAAAATACAGGCAGGGTATGTGCTCAATAAAAAGATGGCGGTATCGATTTCTTAATGACTAATTTAAAGAAATGCAGGAATAAAACCAACAGAGAGTGTAGGTCCCCACTTCACATATTGGAAACAATCCATTCATCAGTTTTATATACATGCTTATCCTCCTCCCAGCATGCATCGGGTGAAAAGCAGGAAGCGATCAGCCAGGTCACCAAACTATCACATGGCTTTGCATGAAAACTGGGCGTCTATTAGTAGACAGTGTTATCTGTCTCGCTTTGACTGTTTCACTATCACTACAGTTCTGTCAACACCTACACATGTAGCCCACAGCTCAAAGTAACAAGTCCACCCACGAACTGTAGGGTTAGTCATGTTCAGTCTGGGAAAACATAGGAAGTGACTAATTGTATCAGACAAAACAGCAATGTTATTTAACATTGTAAGAGAATGTGTGGGTGCATTCCTTCTTAACGTGTCTGGATGTGTTGATTTGATGATGCAGAGCTGCACTCCACGCTGGAAGCTGTGCGTCAGCGACACCGACAGCGCCCTGGGCTTCGCCCTCGGAGCCATGTTTGTCAAAGCCACCTTTGCTGAGGACAGCAAGGCCATTGTAAGAACTTCAAAGTCGTCCCCTCACAATAACTGCTCCTACTGTGTGAGATGATGTGCCTCTGACTTCCTTCTGTCTGCTGACTCTGTGCTTCAGGCTGAGGATATGGTTGGAGAAATTAAATGGGCCTTTGAGGAAAGCCTGAAGTATGTGGGCTGGATGGACTCAGAGACGAAAAAAGCAGCAAAGGAGAAGGTGGGAGAAAGACTTATTGTGTTTCTCTCTGCTGCTTTCGGGAGAAATTACCATCTGATATGAGTTCTGTTGAGCTGTTCTGTGTGCTAAGATACACAGCACTGCCACCTGGTGTGAAAATATGTCGTTTACAGTTTTTTTCTTTTTTATATTTGTCACAGGCAGATGCAATCTACAACATGGTGGGATATCCAGAGTTCATTATGAACTCGACAAAGCTCGACAAAGTTTTCAATGATGTAGGTAAATGTGGAGCTGTATTATACGTTCTAACCATCTCATTTTGCCTCACTAAAACACTAACTTTTTCTGTCACTTCCTCTGTTTAGTTTGAGGTGGTATCAGATCTTTACTTCCAAAACGTCATGCAGTACTACAACTTCTCAGCCAGAGTGACTGCGGACCAGCTGAGGAAAACTCCCAACAGAAACCAGTGAGTCGCTCCCTCATCCCCACCTCCCCGCTTTCCAGAGAGGAGGCTGCACGCTCCAGCAGGGACACATTCCCATTGTACTGACTCAGCAGAATACTGCTGCTGTCCACAAATGTTCCCAGGCAACCAACGTCTCTCCGCCAAACTGATCCTTGTCTCTAATTAGGCTACGAGAGGGAGGGGGCATATCAGATCTGTGTTCCAGTGCCTTTCAGACTGATCTGCAGTCAGCCGGGCACGGCAGAGCGGGGCAGAATCAATGTTTTTGATTTCGGTGTGACCTTGATGTCAGCCTCACACGGCGGCTCTCTGTGCTCCTGTTTTTGCAGGTGGAGCATGACCCCGCCGACCGTGAATGCATATTACAACCCGACCAAGAATGAGATGGTGCTGCCGGCGGGAATTCTTCAGGCTCCGTTCTATAGTCGTTCATGGCCAAAGTAGGTCTTCTGCATTGACCGTCAGGTTTACTAAATTATGTTGGATGGATTTTCTTTGGTTCATAAAGCCGTAAAAGCAGCATCAAATAAAAATAAAAACATTGTCCACTGAAAACGTAATTTAGCTGCTGTTTTTAACTACTTCAGTCCTTGGTCTGATAATCGGACTGTTCGGCCATTTTGTTTCACTTCATTAATGAATTTCATTGGGATATTATATATGGATTCGTTCAATTTGAAATGCTGAACAAATCTGAGATGTGGGCAGCGCTCAATTCTCTCTCTCTCAACCACAAGTTTTTAACGGCAATAGTGGGAGTGCCTTTTATTTGTCACTGTATCTCTTTGTTGCTGTTTTTCATCATTTTCTTTGTAATTGACTTCATGTCATTGCAAATGATGGTCACCCCTTAATGATCTCTTGAGTATAAATGAAGTTTGAATGAATAAACTAACTCACAGTGACAAGATTCCACGATGTCACTGAAGCCGACCAAAAAATAGCATCGCACATGACCTCCCGTAAAACCACAAACTGTCACTTACACTTGGGTTTTTATACAAATTAAACAATCAAGATATAAATAGCTTTAGAGGTGCTGATAGGTGGATTTTATTGTTATTGCTGATCTAATTACGGCCACTGCTTTAACCAATTTCAGGACCATAAACACAAATCGTAAAAGTTGTTGTGTTTCTTTCATGTCTTTCAGAGCTCTTAACTTCGGTGGAATTGGAGTAGTCATGGGACATGAACTGACTCACGCTTTTGATGACCAAGGTTGGGAACAAGTTTTATTTTTGAAACATTTACATTTCAGAAGTTAAAAACTAACCATCCTGAAAGTAAATCTTTAAAAACAAAATGATTGAAAAAGCACAACTTGGCACAGAATGCAGTTTATATTTCACACTTTTATTAAAGGGAGGGAATACGACAAGGATGGAAACCTGCGTCCCTGGTGGAAGAACTCGTCTGTGGAGGCCTTTAAGAAGCAGACCCAGTGCATGGTGGAGCAGTACGGAAATTACAGCATCAACAAGGAGCCGCTGAATGGAAGACACACCCTGGGAGAGAACATCGCTGACAACGGCGGACTCAAGGCCGCCTACAAGGTCTGATGTCAGATAGGAAGCATAACAAACCTCATTTATCTTCTGTATGCTGCGAAACCGTGAGGGGAAACGGATTTCTGTCACTGATGAAAACAAGCAACCAAATGCCAAGAGAGCATTTAGATTATCATGGAAAGGTCAGACCTCTGCTGCTATGTTTCCGAGAGCAGCACTGACAGATTGTATGTTTACAAGGTCAGAAACTATCGCGCAGGTCTCACATTAATCCTCTGCATTAGTTTATTTGTCGAGTGGGTCACATCCATTCATCTGTATTGGAAAAAGCAGGTTGTGAGGTTTACGGCGAAGCCTGGAAATGCAACAGGTGGTTACGAGTGGCCTTGTCAGCCTCTGGTTACTTCTTCACATGCACACATTCTTTCCATGTAATGAAAGGTCATGAGCTACAAAGGAGATGAGCAAATCATATAGAAGTGTAAGCAGCCTGCATTATGTGATCCACGTTAAACAGAGTGAAACGACTCTGTTGAGGACCTGAAGGATCTTCTTTTCCCCCTTGATGTATATCACTATACTCTTGATTCGTGAGTGTACGCATGTGCGTAATATGATCATTTGCTCCTTTGCAGGCTTACGTGAACTGGGTCAAAAAGAACGGCGAGGAGGCCACGCTGCCTGCGGTGGGAATGACCAATCATCAGCTGTTTTTTGTTGGATTTGCTCAGGTTTGTATCTCTCGTGTTACTCATGTTCTTTCCTCTGTCATATACTACTACTACTACTACTATACTACTGCTATGCTACACATACTAATACTACTCCTGTTCTGAAACCTCCCCTCTTGACATGTTTTGAGACATATGAAAATTCTCTGAATAACAATTGGTGTCTGATATTTTCCACAAATATGTTCAAATACTTAAATAAATATTAATATATTGACGTATACGCCACCAACAAATCCATAATCTAGGAATATACGAATCTTGTACACTTCTCCTACTTCATTGAAAGCCAGTGTATGTGTACTGGAGGCTTCAAGTTTCTACATCACACTTGTGCAAGTTGTGTAAGTGGACTGTGAATTAATAGATCCTGCTCGTACATTCATGGGTTAAGCTCAGATTCAAGGTGGTCACAGAGGAACTTTCCATCTTCAGTAGATTGAACCTGAAAACAGCCTTTTAGTGCCAAACTCTGGACATAAATGATTTTTCACAGTGTAGCTTAAAGGTCACTGCAAGGACCAAGAGGAAAAAAAGACACAGACACATTTTTGATAAGAGGGGAACCCAAATGTAAATATGTCCTAGGATTTTTTTTTTTTTTAATTAATTGCCTCAACTAGAATGGCATTCAGTAGAGCTCATACCTCCACCAAGGCCCAACAGCCCACTTTAATTCAATCAAGCCTTTATCCAATATCAAATAAAGCATATTTAAATCCTCCAGATTTTTATATGGATCCAAATCAAATTGTACTCACTCATAGATACCAGCCACCTAAACAGGCCTGATTTTTTTTCATCAAGATCCAAGCATTGTTCCTTGATAAATTAACCAAAATGTCGAAAAACGCTCTATCTGACAAAGTTAAAGAAAGTGAAAAAAAATCCTCCTTTTATCTGGATCTGCACCAAAAGTTAATGTAGTCTATTCTGGGCTGAAACCCATTGTTTTATGGAGAACCGTTCAATAGTTTTTGTGTCATCCTGCTGACAAACCAACCAACAAACAAACACGCACACAGTAAAAACAACGGTAAAAACAACAACCTTTTTGGCTGAGGCAAAAAAAAAAAAAAAAAAACACTTAAAAGAGCTTTAATGACAAGAAATTAATAAAAAAAAAAATTTAATTTTGAAAGACGATGTGGAAAAAGTAACCTTATTGTTTATTATTGTTGCAGGTATGGTGCTCTGTCAGGACCCCGGAAAGCTCACACGAGGGTGTAATCACAGATCCTCACAGCCCGTCAAGATTTAGAGTCATCGGCACCATCTCCAATTCGCAGGAATTCTCGGAGCACTTTGGCTGCAAAGCAGATGCTCCCATGAACCCGAAACACAAGTGTGAGCTTTGGTGATGCCTCATTGCTCAGTGCTGTTTATCAGCAGGGAGTGAAATGGACGTTTGGGGAAATGGCTCGAGATACTGACAAAGTCTCTCCGGACAGGGAACGCAAGAACCACTGAAACTTTCACTGCCTTGCCACTTAATGCTTATCAGGACAAAATGGGCTGCTGTGTTTGGAGGATTGCTATCTTGAGTGCTTCTCCACAAGGACTGCAAACAGCTTTCCCCAACTTCTGAACTTAAATGTAGCTATAAATGCGCTTTTTGAACACTGGAAACCTGACAAATGGTTACAAAACACGGGGGAACCACTCTCACATTTTGTAAGCTGCTTGTTTGTCACGAAGTGATGAATAAGCACTGTGACGTTTCTTTTACTCTTCACTGTGCTCAGATCTGCTCCAGTTTACTTATAACTGTATTTAATTTATGTTCACAAATGATAAATGTCAGTTAACCAGGGACCTGTGAGATTTTTAACCTGATGGAGAAATTGTGTCATATAAACCATTTTAAGGCCGTTTATTAAACATTTTTACACATGTTTTAATGCTACAGCAGCAGTTTTTAACCATTGCAATGTTTCAGAAACAATTTATTTACAATCAGGTCAAACTGTCACATTTTATTGTGTTTAATAATCTCATTTTCAGAGCAGGTGTCAAGATAACACTGTCCCATTGCTGGCATTTCATTTCTGTAATGGAAGACCAACACAAATCAGTAAACAGAATGAAGGAATGAAGAAGTTCACAGCAATAAAATAAAGCTTCATCTATTTTTTTTTATTTTTTTTTCATTCAGAACTTGGTCATATAGGCTTAAGCCATGATGTGCCATACCTGTTTTTATAATAAGAGTTTGTCACAAATTATTTTGTATAGTAAAAACAATCTTAAAACAGGTTTGTGTCATGTCCACAATTTGTCTACAGTCACACACATACAATGCAAACACACTCTCGGTTAACATGACTTAAAGCTACTTCAAGGGACTTTTATTTTTACAGGGACGTGGGAAGCAAGTCAGATGAAGGTGCTGAGGGGTCAGGCTTTATTAATGACCGTAAATGTATGACCGTATTAATTTTAAGGGCCAGGATAACATGCATCTAATTATTATTATTAACAATAATTTCAAACAATTTGAGAGTGATTTGCACTACAGCAGATGGCAAACGTGCACATATTACCGGCCAAAGCAGCTGCACCAACCACAGTCAACAACAGCAAGGAGATGAAGACGTGGGGAGAAATTCCCCAGACTCCCTTTAAAAATCGCTAAATTTTGTGAGTTGCTGAATTTGGAATAACTTTATAAACTTTGTGTAACACTGTTACTGACAAATTCTTAATCATTTGGGCCTGCTTGTTAATTCTGCATATGTTATAGCCTCGTTTTTATTTTTCCCGCATCCATGTGTTCATGGATAGGCAATAAAAGTCAAATTAAATGTGTCGCATTATTTTTGGGGAGCAAAAAAAATATTCACAAAAACAGGAAATAAATAAAAATTCAGATGTCACAGAATAAAACAATCAAACAAAAAAAAAAAGTGGTCGATGCGAGGCAGCCATGTGAACGCTAGGTGGCGCTAATAACACACAGGTCCACGTTTTAGTCCTGCTGCTGCTGCAGAGGAAGGAGCATTATCTATACTGTGGCTTATAAATCGGAATACTGGATGTTCAGATTTTTTTTGTGGCTGTGCAGAAACGGAAATTACTACCAACATTTTTTGCAGCTTTTTGTAATAATTTTTTTTTTTTTTTTTTTTTTTTTAAATTATGTAAATAATTTTTAATGACATGTTTTTTATATTCTGGTTTAATACCGTAAGTTAAATTGAAGATTTAAATAAAAAAATAAAATGTTTTTAAAAAATAATAATAACCGGCTTGAAATAGTGTATTGGACGCACGGAAACACGAGCCGTGCATCGTATCTGTGGTTGATAGCAGGTTAGTTGATTAGCCGAGCGAAGCCGTAACTGGCCGAGAATCGCCGAATCATCTGTCCTGCCCGGACTGCTGGAAGCGGCCGCAACGCCATGTTGGCGAAGTCTCTCATCTCTGTGAGGAAAAAATGATAGAAAAGACACTTGTCGAGAAGAAAAGGTAGCTCGCCGAGGGAGGCTGAAGATCGCGGCGATCATTGTGGTTTTTTTGAAAGAAACGAACCGAGCCGGATCCGCAGAGGTTCCGGACGGGCGAGGGAGGCTAACCTCCCACCGTCCCCATGAATAGCACCGCTGATCCGAACAGCGACTTTCCATGAAAAAAAAAGACGTTTGTGTTGCTATTCGAGCTTCGTTATCCCAGTTCGTTAAAGGGATTTGGGGCCTGCTTTCAAGAAATCTGCTACGCTTGCTCTAATGCATGCGAGCTAGGCGTTGTTTGTATCAGTATTTATTAAGGTATTGTTTTTATTTGTTGATTTTTTTGCGATGAGTTTGCCACCGAAAGTGGTCCCCAAACCCGCCGCTGTCGCAGTTAGCGGACCTGGAAGTGGCCCCTCTCCGTCGAGCCAACTGCGGGCTACCCTGACCTCCGTGTCTCTGCCGCCGGGAGCCCCAACAGCTCCTCAGCCCGGCGCGGTACCACCACCTCAGTATCCTTTGACTTGGGTAACATGTCTTCTATTTTTATGCATTTTAATCTCCATTTTCAACAGTAGAACACGTTGTTGTTGTGTTAGTGATAGATAATATCGGCTGGATGCGGGGATGATGGTTTCGTTTGGAAGGAGCTGGGAGGGGAGGGGACAATTAGCTAGCTAAGTATGCTAACATTAGCTTATCAAGCCGGTTGTCAAAGCTAACGGAAATGTCAGTCCCATTTTTGAGAGTTGGCCGCACACTGCCGCTTCTAATCATATTTCTGATTAAACATAGCTGACGTTTGAGTGTGTTGGCGTTATATATTACTGACAAACGAGCTGACATTATTTGGTGTATTAAATCTCCGTTACCGGCGAGCTATCAGGCTTTCCACACCGGTTACCGGCTTTGTTCAGTTATCTTTCCTTGCTAGCAAGGTGCATTAGCCTAGTTACTGTTCCAGCCAGCTAGCAAGTGCACAAGTCGGTGTGTGCGACGTCGCAGAGCAGTAAAGCCTCATCCATTTCAGGGTTACGACCTGTTGGCTTAATAATGGGGCTAATGTTAGCGGTTACAAGGCCTGGTCTGTGGGAATTGCACCTCCTGTCCCATTTCGCATCACATTAGCCAGCTTTTGAAGGGGGGGCGCGGGGGGTTGCTGGTGCACCTTGACAGGCCTGTCAGTGCCTGGTCGGGCCGGTGAGCTCTGAGGATGACAGCATGCAGAAACTGGCAGTGGGAAAGTAGCCAGCCATGACTTATAGTTTGATATGCATGATGTTAAAGCATATTTATATATGTTTCACTACAATCATCCTGTTTTGTGACTCCAAATATTTATCATCAGCCTTTCCTGTCGTGGTCTTGCACTGTCATTGCCCTAAATATACCTTTTACCTCTGAGTAAACACAGAACAGGCCGGTATTACTCTACCCTACTTGTGGTGGAGTGAAGTCACAGTGGTTATGTCACCTCCTGTTTTATTTACAGCATGGTGGCAGTATTGTGAGAGAGAGGATTAAGTTGACATCTACTGTCTGCCAGTGGCACAGAGATGTGTCTTTTGTGATCTGACAGCCTCTGTTGTGGCTCAGCTTTGGGGTGTGATGTCTCAACCTGATATCCTGCCACCCACGATCATCGCAGCCGACCCGTGATTCTGACATCTGTTAGGGGCAGTAAGTAGCTGGTTATGGCAGGTGGCGGTGTGAAAGCCTCTCTCGCTCACAGTGTGTTGTAATCTTTTTTCTTTTTGAGTTTGTCTGTGAGTTATATGAGTACATTGAACGCAGTGCAAGAAGATAGTGATCTCTTAATCTCTTGTGCCATGTCCTCTTTTGACTCTCCAGGCTTGTGAAATGGCTGTTGAATTTGCTTAACCTACTTTTAGCTGTATGATCGTGCCTACATGTTGAGTACAGAACTACACCCTCCCTGTTTACTCAATCCATGTTTTGTTTAAGAGATAGGAAGACAATGGCTCGAATCGGCACACATCTGTTTGGCGTATTTTTTTTTTGGTTTGTTGTGATCACTTTTGCTTAAATTCAACATTGACTCACGTGATGAAGTTGTGGCTATTGATCCACTCATGTTGGGAGTTCATGTGTCCCTGTTAAATGAACAGTGACAAGCCTGTGGCAGACGGCAATATAGAAGAGTTGATGGTAACCTCGTATAAATTTTAGATGTTATGAAAGGGGCGCTATGTAACTGTGGATCAGAAACCCAGAATTTTAATATTTACAATATTAATGAGGTAATAATACAAACGCAGGAATATTTATCTTTTCCATAACTGAATAAGCAAGCTGTTGTCAGAGGGAAAATAATGTCCCCAGAACACTGTTTGAAGGTAGAAGGGTGGCAGGGTCCGCCAAATATAAACAAAGCATGAAATTGTGATGTCCATTTCAGGTCAGTTTGTTTAATCAGTTTATTACAGAGAGAGACTTAATTTGTTAAGGCATTAAAGAATTTTCTCTTCTGATCCCCAAAACTACGTAGTGCACCTTTTTTAAAGAGCGTAGAATTAGCCTGGTTGGTTACTTACAGTCTGAAATAGCGTGTTTAGGGGTTGGAGATGATACCATGGACACCTGGTCAATTAAATCCAATCCAAAACATTCAGTAAGGTGTATGTGATCGACCTGGAATATGAGGTACGATACACTTAAACGATGCTAATTTATTAATTCAGTCCAGCGCAGCAGCTGCTCACCAACACCTTCTTTTAACGGAGTTTACTTTTATTATTTGTGTTGTTGAACGTGTGTTGAAGAGGTTTTGTTTCAACTATCTAGTAATGTGGAGTTTATAGTTTGTGGTGCTGTTGAATTTAATTGGATTTTAGTGACTGTTCAATTGTTGCGTGTCTTCTTACACTATAATAAAATATTATGTTTTTCTCGCGTTACATAACCATCTGTGCAGTAGGTGGGAGGTAACAGAAAGGATAAATTGTTCCGACATCAAATGAGTGAATTTGCAGGAAAATGACGGCGGTCTGCTTTGTCCTGGGACCTCTGAGTGATTTCCAGCATCCCCCTGATGGTCCCTGAACTCTGTTTTTAGACAGCACTGAACTTTTTGAATTTTCATATCCATATGACGACAGACCCTCTGAGTGTCGCCACTTGTCTGACCTCTCACTCTCTCCAGATCTCTGAGGTCAGGAGTGTGGGAGCATGTTACAGACGTCTGGCCTTGGCTCCTGCTGTATGGGAATTCCCACTTGCAGGATGTTGGCGTGTGCTTTTGTCAAGTCCTCACCACCCTGCTTTTCTGAACCCCTGTGTGTGCATGTGTATGTGCAGTGTTGAGGGAGGGGGGCAGTTTGTTTCTGTTCCTGGTTGCCAGAGAAACACCCAGCGCATGCGTCTGCTGCTGCACTTGTCAGACAATGGCAGCGCTGCTTAGCATTCAGAGCGAGAGGCCAAGGTGGCGCTTCCCACCATCTGCCAACAAAGGCCCAGGTCACCCAGCCTGCCTCAGCCCTCCCTCATTTCCTTCCATCCCCCCACAGCTCACCTCACCCCACTGCTGGCCCAGCTGAGAAAACTGAGGGCTTCTCCCCTTTTCCCCCCTTTCTCATCTCCCCGGGCACCCCCCCACCCGATCCCTTAGCTTTCATGGTACAGTACTTTCATCTTTGAAGAAGCCAACTCCTTTTTCTCCCTCTTGAGTTCGCAAGTTTTTAAAAATTCTTTGTCCTCATGTTTCTGTTTGGACAAAAGGATGACAGCATTCGCCAATAAAGAGCAGTCAAGTTTAACGTAACCTGTGAGCCAGACGTGCAGTCACAGCTAGTGTCGGTTGTGACATACGGCTACGTATCGTATGTGCCCAGCTGGCGGGTCACACTGCACAGTAGTCATGTATTTCAGGACAGGTGTGTGCAGCCTGCATGGGAAGATATTCTCATGAGCATACTCGCTGTGGGATGTTATAAATAAACTGCTGAGTCGTTATGAGCCAGCATGCAGGCCTGTTCTTTCCAGAGAGGGAGTGGCCTGTTGAAGAAGACATTCGGCACACCGTCGGTGATCTCCCAGTGTTTCTTCATCCGAAGTCACATCAGTGTGGATGTTTTTGGTTTTTTCAATGTTGAATGAGTCTAGAAAAAGCTTTCCAAACACTAGCAGTAACTGTTGAAAACTGACATCTTCTGCTTATGCTCATATTGCTGTCAACTGTTCTGACAATACTCGATATTTACAATGAACTCTGTGCTTTGAGATCCATCCCACCCACGCTGTGATGCTCTAAAGTCGATGGTGCAGTTGAGAACATTCACATACTCTTGTCAGCAAGTAATGTTACAACCTTGTTGTAATGTCAGTTGTAAGAGCAACAATGTACGCTCTGCCCTATAAATGTAGATAATAATAATAATTTACCCTGCCACGTTTGTTCAGTTAGAGATAGTTTAGCAACTATTTCTGTCAGTTGTCCCTCTTCCCTTGTTCTTGCTGGTGATGGAAAGGCTGCTTACTGCTGCTTAGGCATGGGTACATATGAAAATTGAATGTCCCGGTCCCAGTGGTCATCAAAATATTCTTAAAACCTTGAAAATAAAAACTCAAATTACACAAAAACACACTGGAATCACTCTAACTTTAAATTTTCTGAGGGAAACAAATTATTTTTATTGCATCAAAGACAGGACACACATTTTTTAAAGTAAAAATCGAAGAATCTTAAATAAGTAATCATAAATCAAGGTAATAAGGTCTTCCTGCACAGATGAAGGATAAATAAATGGTGGTAACCTCATCTCCACGTTGGTCTGAATCCACACATCCAATACTCATTTTTACGGGGGATACAATGTGCAAGTCATGTCTTCAGCCATGGGGACAGGCTTAGGTAATTCAAAATAAATCAGTTAACCAGTATAGGACTGTACGTCAGCAAGCTAGACAGCTTTTTTCGAGTCATTCATGTGATATTCATGATTTTCTCAATAATAAGAAATTAACCACAATCATTTCAGTGAGTGTTTTATATCGAGATCTACGATAAAATCTTTTATTGTCCCATCCTTACTACTGCTAGTGCTACCTCTTTTTGTTGAATGAGTTATTGTCCAGGAAATAACTGCAATAAACAAAATTATTGTCAATATATGGCACTGTTATAATAAAAAACATAATACAAATACACCCTTTCAGAGAGCAACGGACTTTTAGTTCAAACATTGGAAATGTGAAAAAGGTATATTAAAGGTGCACTCTGCAGTTAAAACTCAGGAAGGTAACTTTTGCATTAATAATAAGGTAATAATACAAAATCAGAAAGAAACCTATATCCTAAATGGAAAAAAAACTATAAAACAACATAAATATACAAAACCATACACTCGAAACATTAAATAAAACGCAAAAAAATGCTCATCATGATCACAATCATCGTTCTTGTAGCAATGTAGTAATGTTAACACGCAAATACACACAACAGGCAACATCGAGGTCATGTACATACATTGATAAGCCGATAAGACGTGTAAGATAAGTCGATAACGCAATTATAGTGGCAGGCATTTGTTTCAGTCATCTGTTGTCACGCACATCAGAAGTCTTTTTATTCAGAGGATCATATGAAAAACTCAGCATTTCATGGAGAAACTTGTCTTTGAGTGATTGGGCACCATTTGTTGGCACTGTTGGCTTCTGTTGGCGAGCTTCTATTTGTCAGCTGGGTCAGTTTCCCCTTGTTAAGACTAGTGGTTCAGCTCTGCTGCTGTTTTAAACACAAACCGGTGACCTCATGATGGTGTATTCCTGGCTGCTCCCTCTTGACTGTTGGCCTGTGTTTCTGCTTCCGCCGCAGGGTCTCCGAGAAAACGCTTCAATTCTCGGTCAGAGCAATTTGGCTCGTATAATTTATCACCTGTGTCTGACTCACACAATTCAACAGCACAAGTCTTTAGTCATCAGACTAATTCATGTTTTCTTAAGTCTTAGTTGTTTCACAGAAGATAGCTGTCACTGCAATATGAGGACAAGGGTTACATCCACTATGGTTACTGACTAAATAACAGGAAGTATTTTCACTTTTTTTTTTTTTTTTTTTTAAAGCACCTTGGCAGCGTTTCAGAGATGCACAACAGACTCTGCAGTATTATGGCTGCTGGTGGAGTTTCACCCTCAGACAAATATACAGTGTAGACAGTATACAGTACAGTATAAACTATTAAGACCAGCTTTCTGACAAATAGAGGAAGTTTTCTATGTACAGGCATGTGTAATCGACATGTGTAATCATCTCAGGCTTCAGTAATATGTCTTCCTCCAGTCGTCATCATCATTTCATCACGATCAAAGTAATTTTAGGAAGTTAAACCAGAAGAAAGTGGTAACTTAAATGTGGATTTGCCAAGCGTACACCCACCATGATCAATACAAGCGTTTTGAAGCCTCAAGCTTGGCATTGTGGCCGGCGCCATTTTGTATTTTTTTTTTTGGCCAGAGGCATTATGTTTTTGGGTTGTCCATCCTATTCTTGTAAACGCCATATCTCAGAAACGCATCGAGGGAATTTCTTCAAATTGGGCACAAACGTCCACTCTGACTCAAAGATAAACTGATTGGATTTTGATGGTCATAGATCAAATTATAGTTTAGGGCCAGAAGCAACCAAATTTGGACAAGAGGATGCAGTTAGGGAGGATATCGATAGATATCTGACTAAGAATCAGAGGACACGATGTAGTAGCAACTTGACAATCACCATGTAGCCACAGCCTAAATCATACCCTGCTGTATCGTCTATTTTACTGTAAATGGGACCATAATTTACAATCTAAACATCATGCTGTATTGAAGACTATTTTCAGTATTTTACTTTATTTCATCTACCTCCTTTTATCTGCATATTTAGTGATCATGTCCTTTTTAAATTTTAAAACCAAACACAATCTGTCGTAGCAATCCAGAACCATTGTTGCTCAAGATTCGGCTCGTTTGAGTTGAATCCACTAACCTGTCACCTATCGTTCATACTGTAGTGAAAGAGCAGCAACAGCAGGCAGTCAGTGAGAGCTTTGTGAGCTCTGCTATTATCCAACTGTGTGTGTGTGTATGTGTGTGTGTTAGAGTGGTCATTGGGCCAGCAGGGAGAAGGAGGGTTTGTGTCTGCACCATCTGGACCGTCTCCACTCACTTCCTGTGCCTCCACACTGAACCCACTGCACTAAGATTTACAGGTAGCCTGTGTCATTCAAAAGAGACGTAGGCCATGTTTAAGTGACAAAAGATTTTCTGCTGCCGTACAGAAGATCAGATATCACTGTTTGATTTAGGTGATGTTTGTCTCCATTTTTCTACAAAGCTCACCTCTCACTCTCTGGCACTCTCTCGCCTCCCTTTTTCTTGTGTATGTCCTGTGATTTATTCAAGGGTGAGGTTGCTAACCACACAGCTGTGATTCATTAATTTATTCAGATTGCAGTTTATTGAGCTGTATCATCCCCCTGCTTTTTACTTGTAAGGCTGTATTTCTTCCTGGCTTCCCCTTCCTCATCCACTCACACACTCTGCACTTAATGGCTTTACAGTAAGCTAATGATGAAGCAGGAGCCGCAGAAGCTTTTACCTCCTAATTGTGGCTTACAGGTCAATGTTGGGGTTAAAGGTCAGGAAGCAGTGGCTGAAGCTACTTTGCAAAGAAGGATGGTCAGCATTGGCTCGTTGTAGGCTGTGGCGGAAGATGTTTGATGGGAACTTTGACATGTGCGCTAGAGCTGGAACGATTAGTCGATTAATCAAAAGATGTGTCAAACATTTGCTTGTTCCAGCTTGTCAAATGTAAGGACTTGCTGCTTTTCTTTGTCATTTGTGATAGTTAATGAAGAGTCTTTGGTTTTTTGACTGCTAGTTGGAAAAAAATTGTAATTTGAAGATGATGATTTTATAGACTAAATCAGGGCTCCAGCACATCATTTAGTTGCACCCAGTAATAGGTTTTAATTACATTTTTGAACAATTATGTAAATGATTGTAAATGGAAATAAAGGAGCAGTTAACAATTTTCTTAATTTAAATCACAGCACAAGCAACAATAAATTAAAATAACAATGAAAAAATGAATCTGACATGCTGAATATCAGGTGCAACGGTGTGACCAAATCAAAATGTTTGGGTGAATTAAAAGATTGTTGTGTGCATGTGCATGTGTCCTCAATGAAAATGACATTTAGTTACAGCCTTGATGTGCTCATGGTGTCGTAAGGAATCTGTAATCCCAGTCTTCAAATGTCCTTTGAGTTTCAGTAGTTGGCATCCTTGAGGTATCGTTCATGTAAGATTATGCACCCTCAATCCTCCCTCATCTGCACACTCATTGCATTTCTCCTCAGTCTCAGTGAAGGTCAAATGTGAATCACTCACCATTGGTGTAATTTTGTCCACTTGGATGTTGCATGTAATATTTCAGCCACACTGACACTCTTATTCCCTGAAGCAGTGTCCCCTGTTGTAAGTCTCTAAGTTGACATTGTGCTCTCTCCTGAAGCAGAAAATTAATGGAGATCAAAACTAATGACTAATGTCTAATTAGTGCAGGTCGGCCACTTTCATGGTTGTTCCCGATACATGCGGTAAGGCTTGAATGAAAAGCATCTGCGTCCATCTGGTTACCTGACCACCCATGTGGAGGGATTGACGTCGGGTTCATCCAGAGTATTCCTCTCTCCAAAAGCCTCGCTTGAACCGGAAGTCATTCTGGTCCGCCATGTTGCAATCTGTCCCAAAGCTCTTATTTCTGCTCTGATGAGCGAGCAGAGAGAGCCATGAACGATGATATACAAGAGCAGCCTTTCCGGAGGACTTTCAGCGGCATGCCATGACATATAAATACCCATGCATGTGGCCCATTTGAATGAGACGATGGACGTCTCATTACTCTTAAAGCACATTTCCTTGTTTCCTCTCTCTTCGCATGATTTCTTTGCGTCTCTCATGCATACCCTGTGGGAGGGACTGAGACACAAGGAAAAGTGGATGCAGTTTAGGAGACTTGATGTACCCATTGATGATGTTTTATCTCAGGATATTTTGTTTTCCCAGAGTGATCGCCTGAAAATGACTGCGTCAACGTTCATACTGGTGTCAGAGCATTGGAATATCTTTACCACCAGAAAGTCCATCTTTAAACTGCAAAAAATAAGTAAAGAAACATAATTCAAGTGGTGAAAGTGCATCATATTGCCAGAATGAATGGACGGAAACTCAAACACAACTCCCTGTTCATCTGTCATAGCCACAAAATCGGCTGATGTACACGCATAACGGCCAAACCAATACATTCATCTCTTGAAGTTGTAAGAAGATCAGGTCTGCCAAAATCCCCAGAAAATGTCATCTAGCAGGTCGAACCCTGTTTTCGCCTGTGAACATCTTGCTGCCTTCCTTCTGTTTACAGTCCCTGACACAGTCATCCCTGCCAGCCAGTGGTCATGTAGAGCAGACAGATCAGGTTGCCTGTATCGTTCTCTGTCTGCCACCCATCAGGCCTGGGTTAAGTAGTATTTGCAAGGGATTTTCACCATAGATTTCTTCACCTATTCTGTGGTTTGTGGCATTGAATGTACCACATCAATACTTTTCAAATCATGAAAGATAATCTGTCACCGAATCCTCTTTCAGTAGATGTTTTTCAGTCTTTCTGGTACTCTTGGTGCATCGAAACAACAGATAAAAAATTGTAAATACTGTGTTGCCCAGAGCACAGTTTAATTGTGCTCTCCCCACCTAGACTATCAGGTCAGTGTGAAGAGACTGAGCCTCTAATTACTCCTAATTTCTGTGCGTGTGTGGTGATAGGCGTGTTGTTTTTCCAAATTCCCCGACAATGAAACCGATGATGCTCCCCCCTGCGCTTCTGCTTCTTGAATCGCAGCCCCCTTCTTAAATGATTCTTTTCTTTCCTTATCTCCCTCTCGTGTTTGTCGGTTACGAGTAGCGCTGCTGGCAGGGGGCCAAGAGAGATGAGGGCCCCCGCAGGCAAGAGCAGAGTGAAGGGAGAGGGTTTAAGGGGGCCGTTTGCTCCGTCAGGATTGCTCGTTGGATGGTCGGATAGCTTCCGACTGTTTCTCCTCATGCCATGAGACCGTCTGCTGGTTTGCTTGCACTTCTCTCAGCTCTTTTCTTCTTTCTAACACTACTATTTGTGGCACTTTTCATGTGACAACACCATAAATGCCTCCCAGGAGTGACTGGTGTCTGTATATCCTATTTTTTATTTATTTTTTTAACCCCTCCTCTCTCAATCACAGCTGGCTTTACACCCCTCCTCACCGTGTGGCCATTCACTATAAACATCGTTGATTTCCAACGTGGTCGGACAACGCACCAAATGAAATACTGTACTTCTTATCTTGTATAACCCGGCCCTTAGGGGGAAAGGGAGGCGTGATTTGGGTGAAAGGAAGAAAGCCAGACGTTCGGTTTCCCATAAACCATGTGACCAGCAGTGTGCGAGTCTGTCTGTCACAGACAACTGCCTGAGCAGGTTACTAACCACAGGGCTTCCCTCTTTTATGTGGTAAATACACATTCCCTCTTTGTCTCCTTGAACATCTGAGTGTTGTCTCCAGAGTGAATCTCATTATTACATGTTTTGGAAGCCTTGAAGAAAGTTATCGTCTTGTTTAAACAAAGCAAAGCCCTCATAAAGCCTCGACTGTTTTTAGTGTTGTGACACACAGGTTTTATTGGACTTATTTTTCTACCTTTAGCATTAGAAACGGAGAAATGATATTGAATTAAGTTTATGCTTTTTATTATGCCTCTGCAGTCGCCTAATCTGCTCTAGTCTGTCTCCCTCGCCTGAAACGGTCCGGTAATCCATTTCAGCTTTTCCCTTTAACACTTGCAAAAAGCAGAAGGTACATAGTGTACTCTCAGAGATGGGGCATTTTGGGAGGGGTGAGTGGTTAAGGGGATCCTTGAAATCAAACTATGCGAGCCAGTGGGGTTTGAGGAAAGCCCTTTAGATCTGAAGCAGCTAAAAGTATTACATAAAAACAGTGTTGAAGGAAGTAATTTAAGCAGAGCTGTCACTATATGCTGCTGCAGGAAATGCACACTAAATTAAGTCTCTTTATGTGGTTCAGACAGTAATATTTAGACTCAACCACGTCTCTTACATAAATACCTGAGATATGACAGGAATCTTACCTGTTGTTATCCAGCATGAAGCTTCTTTGATCTGCTGTCGTCTTTAGCGTTTTCCTCAACGCACCTCTTTCTAGAATCCCACGGGTTCCATCACTGGACGATCGAATCTTCTCCACACAGCCTGGAGTCGCTGCAGTATACAGCGTGAGTCACTGCACATACATAAACCCACCTGTATACCGCAGTGCATATGCAGAAAAACCACACCCCTGATAAAAATATACAAAAGGCCTCGTCCACAAGTTTATAGATATTTTGCAAAATTAAGCGTTTTCCTTAGCGTTTTGGCCTCTCGTTCACGCAAGCAGCATTTTAGGTCACTAAAATTGAGGTTTTTTTTAAATTCTTCCTAAAGGACAGATTTTTTCAAACCCTGGTTTGTGTGTATTTGTGTGGATGTAAGGGCCCAGACACACCAGGCTCATGGTCACGACTAATGTCTGGTCACCGGTGAGTGGCTTTTCAGCCGGCTGAGCAAGTAGAACTGGTGGTGGAGCCCGTCGGAGACAGAAAGCACTCTGATTGGCTGGTGAGATGTGCAAAGTAGTGCACGAAAAGAGAAACGGCAAAATAGAGAGTATTTTGTACCCTCGATTTCACCCATTTTGTGTGGTTTCTCATTATTTTTCGCCTCCACGTCTTGGGCAGTGCCATTTGCAACTTTTTATCAGACATGCTCTATAAAAAGTGACTAAATTAGTGGTGTGAAAATGAAAAGCAAACACTGCTTTATCATAACAACTGTGTATATATCTTCCGGTTTCCCTTTCGTAAAGACGATACCTGGTGGTATGGAAAAGTATTTCCTCTCACACAGGCACAGAACGTACGAGCTAGCTGGCTGTTGGCGGTTAGCGGTGTGTCTAAGTGCAGCTTTTTGGCTGGGAAACAGGCAACGTTAGGCAACACAGCAGTCGGCCTTCATTGCTGCTAGTTGTCTTGTGTCGGTAAGGCGTTTGGGAAATTTTAACGTCATTACGTCAATTCGTGCACGCCCATGGTTGCTTTATGTACTGAGCACTTAAAAAAACAACAGCAAAGTACAGATTTTGCTTAAGTGTGAGGTGTGCTGCTTACATGTAGGTCTAATTCCAACTTTTCAACTCAACTAAGTGGATTGTTGTATTTAAATAGAATAAGCTCACTATGAATGTTCATAATATTCTCTAGTTGACAAATCCTTGACTATACTACAGATATATTTTGTGGTGTGGACAACGCCTCCCGGCCACAACAGTTAGAGAGGAAGGATGTAGTTGCACATACTTCAACCATGACTGCACTGAAAATATTCAGCCATCAGTTGCCAGATAATTATGTACACCTGGCTAAAATGAAGTGTTGTTGTTGTTGAAAGTGTCGTAGAGAGGTGTTGATTCAGCTTTATGGTTGTTTTGGAGGGTTGCTGACCTCCAGTTGCGACTGAGATACTGAGAGGTGTCTCTTAGATTTGGTCTGTCATCATTGATATAACTAGGGCGGACGAATAACAGAAACGCCTCAGTCAGACCATTATAACCATTATAATCAGGTCTTCGTGCCAAAATGTGTCCGCCTACTGATTGTGAAATAATTCACCCCCAAAAATCTAAAAAAAAAAAAATCTTAAGAAGTGTATCTAATATAAAATTTGATATCTTTAACATTGTGTCACAGTAACTAGGATTTTTTTTCTTACTAAGCACTTTATCTGGAATGTGTAAACAAACCTCTGCAAGAGGTTTGAATAGCTTTTACAGGCCCAGTAAACATCTGTTTGTGTTTTTTTTATTTCTATCACCTCAAGGAGAAGGCACGCTTGTTAAGACATTGTGCTGAGATCTGACCACAGGAAGCCTGCTGTGGAAATGTGTCACCTCAGGGAACCTTTGCTATTCACTGTGTCCTTCATGAGTTAATTAACATTCCCTGTATCAGATCTTTGTCATAATAATATTCACATAATTTCTGCTGTTTTTATTTGAACCTCCTTGGGGCAACAACACGTGAGTTAGGAGATTCAGGTAGACAATTATATTTAGTCTCAGATAAAAAAAATGTTTTAAATCTAAATATTTTCATTGTCTGTCCTTGGCTGAACTTTGGGGCCCTTTATTGTCTGGTTCTCAGTGACCAGCCACACCTACTGCATCTCTCTAAAGACAAAAACAAACGAAATGGCATCCTCCCTTCCTCTGCGGATCTTGTCCTGACCATCACCCTTTCCAAGAGGACGTGATGTTGTACAACGATCCATGCCGCTCTGCCGCACTGTGCTGGGTCCCTCCTCTGATAAGCCTAATGTGCATTTACCTGCAGGGCATGGATTTATTAGAGGCTGTTTGTAGACTTTGTAAGATATTGATAGTGACAATCCTCCCATTAAAAGCACAGATAGCTCTTTGTTCACTGTTGCACATCTTGTAAATGAGTCTTTACCGCAGAAATTAGGAGATAGGAATATGGATTTCCTTTATCGTGTCACATTTTATTGATTTTTCTCACACTGAATGAACTAAGCTGACAAAATAAATACAATTGTGGCGCTCAGCGAGACTACCTTATAGTATACCTTAGAATTGCTTCGTTGATTACTTGACACCACAAAGAGGATGTTCACAGTGATGAAAACGTTTCTGAAAAGTGGACGTACGGTCAAGCAAAGTCACTGTTTGAAGATGTGACCTTAATTATCTGCTGTAACACAACACAACTGGAAACCCTGCTGGTTTTATGAGATTTTCTAGCTCTGAAAAGCGTTAGGCTGTAACAATGACGACACTGGTGGAAATAAACCGTGCCCATGGCATGAAACATTCGGTCTGTGCAGTGGACGGTTTGGTTTGTACTTTTTTTTTTTTTTTTCCCCCTCCGCCTCATGTACAGCTCCTATACAGCCGCTCGCCTCCCATCCCCCATCCCATCACTCTGTATGTCCTCAGAATCAGTCACTCGCCTGAAGCAGAGCAGGCCCCTCCCCTGGCAACAGCAGCTAGATTAGTTGCTTTATCCGAGGTCATCTGAGGGAAGTGGGCCACACAGAGAAGATGGAGAGATGCAGAGGGGACTGGTACTATAGAAGCTGTACAGAATAGTCCCTGTTGTACCGGGTAGATTTAAACATAATCTAATTTAGAGATGTTGGCTTTTAAATGTTAGTTCTGCTTTTGCAGCTCTTAATGGTCAGGTTGTGTAGAGAGGAAGAAAAAAGGGTCTCCAGAGACAGAGCCCATCTTTGCAGGCTGTCTCAGTATCTGCCTCCTGCTCTCCTCCTGCAGTATCCTGTCTCGTTCCCTCGTGTCTCGGGCCTGCTGCAGCAACAAGCAGCACTTGCAGTGGTGCCAGCCCATAGCTGCAGCAGCCAAGGCCCATCCTGCCACACTCGGGCTGAGAGCCGAGTCAAATCTCATCTTTTCCCGTTACTGTTTGCTCGGCTGGTGCCTACCTGGAACCTTTTGTTGACCCATATCGACGAGGCTTGTTCAGCATGACTCGGTTGTATCTGTTGTACCAGGTGCACTTTATCTATCACAGATAAGTGGGATCATAATATGATTACTTGACCCATTTTTGCCATGTGAGGCCTGGACATCCTTGCACAGCGTAGTTTGGCGCAGCAGACAGCAGAAGAGGCCAGTCTTAGCCAACCCCAGCAGGCTTCAACACCCATGCACAGTACAAGTCTTCACCTCTGCACACATACAGGGGCTAATCCTCCAGCCTGAGCGCTTAATTTACATTCCTCAGCAGGAGGGTAGACTAATGACCTGTGGAATCCTGCCTCTGCTGTTCCTAGTCTACATCAGTGTGTCTATGTGCATCAGTCTGACATAATATCTCATTCGAACCTTTCTCTCCTCTGTGATGCAGGTACCCAGGCACGCTGGCCCTCCTTACACTGCTCACGACATCACAAAGGGACACCCTAGCTTGGCGGGCACCCCGCCCGGTCATGCCCACTCCCCGGCGCTCTCTCAGGTACCCACAGCTTCCCCATATCGCTACCCTAAGGGCTGGGAGGCAGGTGGAGGGGTGAGTTGTCACTGTGTCCGCCGTCATCCTCTCTGCATATTCATATTCCATCTGTCCATTCATCTGCTTGCTCTTTATGACTTATGTTAGGGCTGGGCGACAGTTCGGCACAAGAATTCATTAGGAGTGTCACCATCATCCAAATCCATTTGATTTGACGTTAAATTCAAAAGGTCAAGATTCGATAACATTTGGTTTTGTACAGGAAGTAGAATGTGTGGGAGAAAAATGGTGGTATCTGTCCATGATGAGTCCAACAGTGTTGTAGGAGTGAAATGCTAGACCAATGGATTGTTTTTCAGCACTTGGCGCCTACATTACCCACAATGCAACTTCAATGACATCACTGAAGGCAATTTACCAGATTACTTGCAGCTTCTCTGGAGCCACAAAAGGCTTTATACCACTTTTCACATATACAGTAGTACTCCCAAAGACCTGTAAACACGCTTTAATGTGTAGAATTGATGGAGTTAACCTTTTAAGTGTTGTTTTTTTACTTTCTTCAGATGTGCACATCTAGGCAGGGTTACAGGTAAAGATATTACAGGGAGAATTGCAGATCCTGCTTGGATTATGATGATTGAAATGGAAAGCTCATTTAGACCAATTTTGCAATTAGAATGACTGTTGCAAAATTTCACAAAGATATTTTCTGTTTTCTATGTATAACTGAATGAAAACAATTTTTTGCAAAACCTTAAACACTTGAGAAAAAATACATTTTCTAACTGTGGGATTAAAGTTCTAGGAAATAAGAAAGAAAAGAAATAAGAACATAATTTTAACTTTAACTCTGGATTTGAATCATTTAATTTTAAAACATCTGCTTAAAGATAATGCTGTGAAAATATATACAGTATATTAATTCTGCAAAAATTGCCCACCCCTAACCTGTGTTGTTTTTATCAACTTTTTACACGTTTCATTTTCTTGTTCTTGTTGTTTTCACTACTTTCATAATACAGCAGTAAGCCATGTGTGTATTGTTTTAATGAAATCCAAATAGACCAATCTCTGCACTGGTTCCTATAGATAAACATGCATCTATTGTACTGCACTCCTCTTTTATGCGGTACCTGATATGCTTGAAGACTAATGTTGGAAAGCAGAGAACTTGGAGGAAACTCAAGTGAGCTGAGGGTTTGAGCCCAGCACCCTATCGCTGTAAGGTTGTGGTACTAACCACATGGTTACATATTAGAGTCAGATTTCTGAGCCTGCAGCTGAAAAAAGTCTCCTGCAAAGCTTCAAGATCTTCAGTTAAACATTTAAAAGCATTGCCTGTCCTGTTTAGACTAAGGTTCTTCGGGTAAAAGCTCTGTAAAAAGTCAACATCGGAAATAATTAATCAAGATTGGGAGTTCGCTATAAGGGGCTGTGGGTGTAAAATCCTGTATACTACCAGGATTAAGGGCAGAAGCACGGTCATTAGGAAATCTAACCGTGACTGTGTTCTCTGTTTAGAGCTACAGTGAGGTCCATACGCATGCGATGGAGATGATAAAGGGCAATGAAAGAAATCAGAGGACCAAAACACAACAGATATAAACCAGAGGCGAGCATGATGGGAAGAAAGATTAACTGTAAAAGGCTAATAGCTCAACCATCAAACCCTGACTCCCCTGTGTTTATTTAGTTTTTCCTGGCCTATTCTAGCAGTCAGTATCAAGTGTTATACATCATTTGATTCAGGAGAACCTAAAGTATCAGTCAGAATGTGTAATTTTACTAGAATCTTTTAAGGTGGTTGAATTTTCTTTTTATTACTGTGAACGCTGACGGACCCTCAAGAAGTTTTGTTTATTTGTTAGAGCCATTTATTATAATATTATCCTCAGCTTTTTCAGTGAAAACAGGTGTAATGCTATATTTCATTTACTGACCATGGAGATGGGTTCAGAAAAGTTTAAAGAGTTGTTACAAAGGTTATTAAATCATAACAGAGGACTCTGAAACAAGACTGACTTGTCCCACAGAATTATATTATCCATTAAACATGAACAACAAAAGCAGCTTGGCTTCAACCATTGCCCGTTGGCCCAGAGGAAGAAACGGTTGGTTTCATTGAGCTGAGAAACTGAGCTTTACATGAGTTTTCAAAGCATATGGATCGGATTAGTGGTTCAAAAGTTAAGGGTTAATCATAGAGCTTGAAAGAAAATTAAGATCCAACTATTTTGATAATCCATGAAGTAAGTAATAATGTCAAACATTTGCTTTTCCAGTTTCTTAAATGTAACGAGCTGCTGCTGTTCATTGTCAGTCATGACCGTAAATGAGGAGTCCTTGGGTGTTGGACTGTTGGTTGGACAACAAAAGGCATTTGAAGACGTCACTTTGGCCCTTTGGAAATTGAAATGAGCGTTTCTTCACATTTTTTTTGAGATTTTATTGACTACATGCTGAATCAATTGATCTAGAGATCATTGGTTGCAGCCCTATCATAAGGACAGAATCACAGTGAGACTATGATGCTGCTGTGATGCTGCCATCTCTGGCTGCTCTCACTCATAAATATGTTGACTGCGTGACTCAGCCTCTCTGGGAGAATGTGACTCTGCTTCCCAGGAATCTTACTCTTCCTCTTTACCGCTATAGCCTAATGGCCCATTGCCTCTCCCGAAAGCAGCTCTCGTCTCTCCTTCTATAGATAGTCCTGTCAGCCAGCTAAAACTGAAATTATCACAGCAGCACCAGCAGCAGCTTGAGGAAGAGCAAGCAGATCTTTTTAAACCCACCTCTGCCGAGCTCCGCTGCACACTAGATGAAGAGTAAAGGAACACAGGATTTGCAGTCCTTGAGGGTACCAATTATCTGTGCACAGAACATAAACCCCAATCGAAAACATTTTCTCCCAGCAACATCCAAAGCAAAGTAATGCTGTGATGCCTGGTGTACTGTTACTGTGAAATGTCTTAATGAAATGACTTGCTGTACAGTTTCTGGTCTGTTTGTAATGAACCTTCTCCCTCTCTTTGTCTCTTTGCCTCTCGTCTTTTGACAGTCTCCATACAACCCTGGACAAAATGCTGGTTCTGCCCCTTTAGTGTATTCTCCCCAGACACAGCCAATGAATGCACAGCCACAAAGTCGCCCGGTGAGTGTCCCTCTGGTCTGTAGATTTACAGCTCACCTGCTTTCAAGTACACAAACAGTTTGTGCCTTTTACTGTGAACGTTTCATTGAGTTAGTGATGGAGGGATGTTGTGTGTAGAAGCAACATAATAGAGCTCCTGAAATGGTGAATATCATCAGTCTGTTCATGGCAGTGAGGAAATATCTCGCACTGTGTTGTAACAGCATCTAAACACCTGATATGATGCAATGTTGGACGCGATCGTGCTGCTTTTATTTAATTGTTTCCAATAAGAAACGATGAAATAAAGCTAATTTTGTTGCTGACAATCGCTCACATTTTTTCCCTTCAAGGACCACTGAAAGGTAGCTAACACCTTCTGTGAAAAATCCCACCACACCAAGTCTTGCAAAAAACAAATTAATAATAAAAAAAATCCTAATATAATATTGACTCTCTCTATACACACACACACATCAAGTAAACATTATTTATTAATGATGCCTGGCTCCTGCCCAGCCCCCATCAGTAGATAAAGACCGCGGTCAGTGTGTACAGTGTTGCCACGTAAAATACTGGAATGGAGCTGCAACGATTAATCGATTTGTTGTCAACTATTAAATTAATCCTCAACTATTTTGATAATCAATTAATCTGTTTGAGTAATATTTCATGGACGAAAGAAGTCAAAATTCTCTGAATCCTGTATCTGTCCTCCTCTATGACAGTAAACTGAATATCTTTGGGTTGTGGATAAATCAAGACATTTGGGGACGTCACTTTTGGCTTATAATAATCAGCAGGTTAATTGACAAAGAAAATAATCGTTAGTTGCAGCCCTAATTATACTACACATTGTATTTTTTTCTGTGTTTGACAATTATGCATCAAAATCTCTATGCTGTCCCGATGCAGCCGTCTTGTACTTAAAGCCAGCTGTTATTTACAAACACACACTTGGACCTGAGCTGAGCGCTGCCGTGTGCCTTTTAAAGCTTTGTTGCTCTGTGGTTCTGTACTGTATTTTTCAAGCATCTGCCTTCATCGCTCATCTTATCTCTGTGTCTCTCTCTTATGCTCTTTCTTCTCCCCCCGCTTTGCCATCACTGCTTCAAATCTCCTTGCTGGACCTCTCCTCCCTCCCCCACCAGTTTGCTACGGGCCCACGACCAACCCACCATCAGGTAATTTACCCCCGCTGAACGCCCCTCCTGCTCCCTCTCTCGCATCATCATCATCAAAGCAGTTTGCTGGTACCTGCTGGCAAAAAGGCTGTTTGTGGGGCGTCTGCTGTTCCTTAAAAAAGTCTCAGATTCGAAAAGCCTTCAAGTATCTTGGATGTAGTTAAAGAGGTTTTAATTATCGTGGGATTTTTTTCTGAGCATGCCGCTATTAAATCAAGATATCCAGCCAGGTGCACAGAGCCGTTTCCTGTCGGGTGTGTTCTCGCACTATTCATGTTTATTTTTATGGTGAGACTGATCTTAGTTCATTCCAAGAATTTAATTGGTATTTAATAGTTCCTTATCAGGTTTAGATGCAATGAAGCTCTAGGGTGTCCCGTGCTTGAGCTCTGAGTGGAACAAGTATCTGTTTTTCCACAGGATATATCCTCATGTCGTTCTCCCAGGATTCCTTAGTTTTATATATTTGTCTGAGTGATTATTAGGGGTGGAAATCTCTTGGTACCTTTCAATAGCTACGGGCTAGGATGCAATTATAAAACGATTAGTCTTGCATTGCCAGATCTATCTTCACATTACTGTTCCAGAGCAGGAGCAGAAAGGACTGGCTGCACCCATTGTTGTTCTGCTATAGAAGGAAAAAACGCTCTGGCTTGTGTGTATTTCTTTAAACCAATCACAATCATCTTGGGCGGTGCAAACAGTAGGAAGCACAGTATGCAGTAATGGTGGTCCTGCAAAATGGTGTCGGCTTGTTTAGGTAGAACATTTGAATGTGTGGAGGTGAGCCCTGGCATTAAAATGGCTAAATACATGCACAAGAAGTGGTTAGAGCTGCTAGCTGCTTTAGGTTTGTACCATTAGTGACCAGGTTATGGTTAGGGTAATGTGTCATTTTTAGCATGTAGGTTTCTAGCTCAGACGTTTTGCTGCTGTTTCACCATTCAATTGGTTCAGCCATAGGGAATATATAGCCCGGTCTTACAGTGTTGTAAGCCAGTGACGTCAAGTTGAGTGTTAAATTTCAGATTTTGCACTGGGTTCAGCTAGTTGTATATTAAAACTTTAATATAATATTAAAATAGTAAAACTTTCTTTTAGTGATTATAATGCAGAAAAAGATGCTTGGGATACGTTTTAATTATTAAATGAAATGAAGTTTCATTTTTCAAGTGTCATTTTAAACAATAAAGTTTATTGTTAACCTGCAAAATATCCCACCTCCGTTACATATCTCTGTTGCAAGGGTTTGATAATCACATTTAGTTCATAATTCACATTTTTACTTTGATATGTATATGGGTTTTAATTACACAGCATTTAACATAACAAAACATTGATCTTCATTACAGTTAAACAAAGAGAAAAGATTTAGTCTGTGTATATATGTAAACCAAAACGTTAAAGTATATTTAATGTAATATATGCCCTAATACTTGACAGCATCTCTGAAAAATTAGGAGAATCATCCTCTAAGGATGAAATGACAATCTTAGCAGAAGAGTATGTTGTAAGATGTTTGCTTATCTAAAAGGATAAAGGCGTTCTCCTAGTGGCTGACAGCAGCTTGTCATCTAAACATCATCAATTTGATATTTGAAAGTGACTCTTTTTAAAGCATCAGTGTTGCTGGCCTCCGATTTATAGGCGTTATATACAATCAGACTAGCGCTGGAGGATATTTTGCTGTGTTAAAGATGACTTTATGCCAAAAAACAGAAATAGGGACAATTATTTCCATGCTTGTGTGACTCAGTCTGTCAGACTCATGAGACCATAGTCTCATTTGTTTCTAGTAATTACACCAAGGTACTACTAATTAAATTGGCTGTTTCATTGTTTTTTTGCGGTGAAAACTTTATGATCTAGATTTCCTCACAACCACATCTACAAACTAAACTCCACAGGGACACAGACGCCTCTAAGAAATAGTCCTGAGATGCTGATTATTCTGTTTTCTAAAACACAAAATTCAGATTTTCTAAGATAAAGTTGATCACACGAGCAGTGTGTTATTAATGGGAGTTTGAAGCAGGCAGCCAGCGCAGAAGAAAAAATCTTTTCGTTTCAGAATCAAAATCGTGACAGGAATTTTTAAATGGAAAATGTGCTCCAGGGACAAACAAGACCAAGTGATAAGTGATAGTAGTCAGTTGTCAGGTAGGCTGTAGTCCAGGACAGAGTCAGGAACTGGAACTGTGTGTGTGTGTGTGTGTGTCTGTGGCTGACACTTGTGTAGATTACACTCTGGATCCTGTTCGGCAGTTGACTCCAGTGTCATCAGATTATGAAGGGCATGTTAATGTGTTTTTTGTCTGGTAGCGCAGTGTTTCTGATGTTTTGTGTATTACCTGGTGGAGTCTTAGCCACATCTGCCTCCTGACATTCAGCCCACGTGACTTCCTGTTATGTTTATTGATTTCACACTGTAATGATTCACACAGCTGTCGACTTTTAAGACTGATGTGTTATTCACACCTCAGGTTGCCAAGATCACCCCGTGTAACTTGTTGTCTAACGTGCTCACCTTCTGGACCCTTCTGTGTGGACACATTTTTAACAGACTATTAATAGAATGGTGTCATAGTGTGTCGGGTGTGTTTGCCGACATTAGTGTCTACACACATACACACACACTCACACACATACAAGTGCATGCTCTGGCTGTCACAAACCGGCGCTGGGATCCTCTTGTGCCACCACGGAAGTGGAGTCGGAAAGCAGATGAAGGGGAACAGTGGCCTTTTATACTAGTGGAGAAAACAGCCATTGTCCCCCTGAAACACACTCGATGCACAGCAAAGGCTACATAGAGATCAGAAAATGAATTCATTTGGCCAAAAACATAAGTCTGTCTCCAAACAAGGATCATCATTATTATGTTTTCCTCCTCCACTTATCAGTGTAACTGACTACTTTGGGTTTGAAACACAGCTTTTGTGTGTATGTGTGTGAACCAAAAGGTCAAAACCAGTGGAGATGACGATGACGATGGAGTTGACGCTTAAACAAACAACTGTTGTTTCCTCCAGAGAACTGTTCAGAGCGTAAATAACTCTATTAATCTGAGTTTTACCCCTGAGTGTGTCCTTTGAGATGCTTGGGACAGTGGAAATGTCACACAGTCGAAAGATCTTAATATATACTGTGCATTTAGGTCAGCATTTCCACCTTTGAACCACTAGACAATTAAATTAATTGACAAATCCTTCCAGCTCGGATTCACACTGCATCATGATGCTAGAAAAAAGACGAGATAAAGACTATTTCATAAAGGTTGAAGTGGTTCGAGTAGAGTAAAGATCAGTCATCAGCCTGAGTTTAGTGTGTGTGTATTACAAAATAATCCACATCTCCCAAGAGCACAAAAAGTTTCCACCAAAAGCAGAGATTTATTTCATCTCTATGATTCAGCTGGACTATCAGGGCAGTGAAGTGACACCTATCAGCTCCTTAAGATTGAAGGATGTCTGTAACTCTCCCTGTTCAGCCCTCAGCATTCATCCCCGTGGCTAAGTCATTGTCGTAGGTGACAGCCAGTTCTCAATGGGGCTGGAAAAAGCTAAATTGGCAAAGGTAGACTGGCACACAGGCTGCACACTTGGAGAAAGGAAATACCTCTTGAAGTGCGTGTTTGGGGGAGAAAGTCCCATGTGCACGCGGAAATGTGTGCCGCGAGTAAAAATGCTGATGTGACTTTAAAGCTTTTTTCCGCTCTACCACCCACTCAATGATAAATCAGCTCTCACTATGAGGTTCTTTGCTATTGTATGAGTTATTTCAGTCAATCAAAGCAGCTTAGGAAAAGGTACTGTGTCAGGTATATGGAAATAATTGGGTAGTTTCCTGTCTTGATGTGTGTGGGTGAGCGATTGCCTGCTTGTTTCTTGTATTGAGGCTTCAGTCTCCCATTGGCTTTTCTCTCTTTCCTGCTTTCAATACTCAAGGGAGGATTCAGGCCCATCCAGGTAACACTTCCCTCTGTGTCTCTGCAGACCTGCATGGCATGATGAGGATCACCTTGAAATGATCCCACCCCTCCTAACTTTTACCCCTGCACACCCCCCTCATTTTCACCACAGTGTATGCTCAGTAGAGAGGTCTTTAATCATCATTGCATCCCCATGTCTTCTCTCTTTATCTTAAGAGGATCATTACTGGACCTTTTAGTTTGTAGTTTTGTCATTTTTTTGTTCCATTCATTACTCATCTTTAGTTAGCTTGCACAATTTAATGAACAGCATGCAGAATGAAAGATACTGTATATTGCTCCCCAAGATAAGTGGTTTTTAAGTTCCCTTTTTTTGTCTGTTTGAAAAAGTCTACCACCTGTTGGAAATATGCAGTGGTGGCAGACGTATTCACATCCATTACTTAAAGGTGCAAGATGTAGGATTTGGCCTCGTTTCTGTCGGGTTTAATGAAGTGTGTTCTAGATGAATTAACGGGGCAAATAACTTCTGTTTAGTAAAGAAAGCAGATGTAAGAATATTTCTTTTTCTGACATTTTGTTATTTTACTTTAAAAAAAAACAGAGCACTTGTGGAACGTGGCGAATTTGCTGCACACAAACATCTCCTAGCTGAAGCTACAGGGTGCAGACTTTTGCCTCCTTAGGTACAAAGTGGTATTAGAAGACAGGATGGGTCAGGCTAGCTGGTTAGCATGCTAACTTCAGTGGACATCGCTGCAACACAACACACAGACGTCTTTGACATAATTTCAATACTGTTGTTTCTTGATATTCTGTTGATAATTTGAGTAAATCTTTGAATGTTTTAAACATTCTGCATCCAAACCTTACTTTAGTTAAAATGTGTATTGCCAGCAAAATGTAATGAAATTATCAAAAGGACATATTATATAATAAAATTACTATTATAACGGATGTTTTTGGATTAATAATACTGCTGCATAAAAGGTGCAGTATGTAAGAATTTTGTTTGAAAACATCCAAACCTTATCACCAGAATGGGAAGGAAAGGAACAGTTTTGACATTAAGACCTCTATATATTGTGTTGCAAGGCATGTTTAGCATCCTAACCAGCAAGTCCTGCCTGTCCAGGTCCAAAACTCTAGTGCTGGCAATGAAAAAACCCAACAGTCCCCTGGTACTCCGAGCTCACAGTCTGAACTGCTAGCTACACGGCTAACCAAGCTTACTAGCTACCAGCAGCTACAGTTTGCAGCGGTTACTCAGGTGATATGAATTCAACAGGTGGCCATTTCTTACATATTGCACCTTTTTATTGTGTATGTTGTATTTAACTGTAGATGTTTTAAGGTTGAGCTTATTTTAACCACTTCATTTACTGTTGGGTAGTTTTATCTACAGCAATGCATCATATTCTAGAAGATCATCATATGTTTGCAGCGTTGCTGTCCTGTGATTGCATCTCTAAAAAAAGTCAACTTTTCATGACTTCAGAAACACAGCCTGTTTTCGTCCTTCTGGTGATGCATCTTCATGTTAATCCAAGAGGGTTTAAAAGAGTTTATTTAGCTTAAGAGGGAGAATTTTCTCAACACATGAAGGAACACATTATCCTTCAGTTTAATAGAAAAATTCAAAAGCATCAAATTTGGGGATACAGAGTTTTCACTTGGCAGAAAGCGTGTTAAAAATTGTAATCTGAAAAGTAATTAAAGCTGTCAGACAAATGTAGTGGAGTAACAAGTGTAGTGATACTCAAGTAAAGTACACCTATCACTGTACTTAAGTATAAGTAAGTATACTCCGTTGCATTCGACCACTGGAAATGTGTAATTTTGGATATTATTTTGTAGATGCCCACTGGAAATACCTGTGGTTTCAGTGTTGTTGCAGAAACCACATATTGTTTTCAGTGATTGTTTCAAGCACTGTTTTTGTAGACAGGGTTTAAAAGTTGTTTTGTCTGTTGACTCACATTTCTTGCTTTGCCAGCAATTACACCGAGACCATCTTCGGGTAGCTGCTAATGAACAGTTTCCTGGTTGTTTCCCAGATTTCCACAGGGCTTTTTACAATAAAAACCGTTGAACCTGATTTATTATGGTAAAGGTGATTTCCCTCATGGGTATTTTTAGGGTTTTACAGCATTGTTTATTCTGCTCTCCTTCACTGGAGCACTCTGTGACTGTGGTTGGGTATCCCAGCTTGAGCTCGGGGTGTTTGGAAGTCAGACACAGCTGTTGATAGTGGTCTTTCTTCAGGGCCCGTCTAAACACAAAGCCCATCCAATATTGAACTTTGGACAAACGGCTTTATAGAAGTCATTGTAGCTGCAGTGGCTACGGGTAAGTTTTGTGCGCTCTGCGATTCATGAGAAAAGGCCATATTGCTGCCCGTTGAAAAGGGGCCATGCTGTGTGTCACACAGTCAGAACAAGGTTGGCCAGGCTGCTCGGGCACAAAAAGAGGTATTTGAAGTCTTTCAGCAGTCCAAGAGTTTTTATTTATTACAGCTGTGGAGTCTGGTGTAGCTTTTTCACAGTGCGGACAGACTGGCCAAAATAAGAAAAAGAAAGAGCTCAAATGTTGGAAAACATAAAAAAACAAGAAGTAATGAAATTTACACTTTGGCTAATCCTTTTTAACCGTATCCGTAACCTCTGTTCTTTGTCTTTTAAAAACACTCCAGAGTTGTTGCTTATCCAACCACAGGAAAAATTGATTAACAAGCGTCTCAGAGATTCTCCTTCTAGTTAAAAGTAGTTAAAGATCCCCTCCACACATACAAAAAAGTTCTCTAACGTGGTTTTTGCAGGAAAAGAAGGTATAATTACAACATTAAAATCCTTAAAATGGCATCTGTTCCTTCTCCCTCATTAAAAGAATCCTGGATCTATGATTATGCAATTATATTTCATTTAAAATGTTTACCTGCTTCACAGGCACACAGACCCCTCACTTCTCAGTGGTGTGCACTGAAGGCAGTATAAAAATGTGCATGCTGAATATTGGCTTCCAAACCAATTGTGATGACACAAATCATGCTCGTGGGTCGGCCTCTTTCAAATGAGATTTTTAATGAGCACACAAAAATTTACACCTTCATCAATGTTTGTGAAAACAGCCTTTTACTGTCAAGTTCTGCTTTTGTCTTTTAATAGCACTATACTGTGCGTTTAGGCAAGGCAAGATCATTGATATACCATATTGTATTGATATACCCATATTACCACCTTGGAAATACATTAAAAACTGGAATGGCACTCAGTAGAGCGCATACCTTCACCAAGGCCCATAAATATCATCTCATGGATACCTGCCACCTAAATACACCTACTTTTTGTCATCACGATCCATGTTTTAAGAAATGAAAAGAAATGAAAATGCTGCAACGATAAAGAAAGCACCAAAAGTTGATGGGGTCTGTTCTGGGCTGGGATCCATCCCATCCAAGTTTTGTGGTCCGATCAGTAGTTTTTGTGTAATCCTCCTGACAAACCAACAAACAAACCAGTGACAACAACACCTCTTTGGCGGAGGTAATACGACATTAAGAATTTGATTTAAACAAAGAAAAAATTTGCAAAGAAATAGCTCAAGATCAAAAGAAATATTCTGAATATTCAGATCAAGATACCACAAAGGTTCTGTACCCAGACTCCAGTCAGTCAGTGAAACCTTTCCAAACCTAAAACTAAATGATCCACCGCTTTGTATACATTTGTATATGAACCCTGTAAAGGACGTTGGCTGTGAAGGTTTTGAATGCCAGGAGGAATTGAGACGTTTCGCTCTTTAGTCCACTGATTACATGCCATGGATTTCTATTTCGGACATAAATTGCTCATTCATGCTTTTACAGCTGCTGATTAGATGTTTTGTAGGAGGAAAAATTTAGGACCAAAGTGTCCAAAAAGTGATGTCAATCATCTGATTCCTAATATTGCCCACCAGTTACAATATAAAATCCAGATATTAGAGGTGTTTAGTGAAGCAATCCGTGGAGGAGATTGTGGGGTGATTATAGATGGATTTGAAAGAAGAATATGATTGTGCATGTCTGCCTGTAAATCATTCTGTCTTCCATCCCTCTGATTGTTTTTTTTATGTAACGGTCTGAATGGTCTGCAGCAATTTTTCAAGCTGCTGATAAACACCAGGGCTGTCTGTCTGTCTGTCTGTCTGTCTTCTCACTGTGAGAAATGTGTCGGTCATACAGTGAAGACATCCAAAAACCGTCACTTGGTTTGTATGTTAGTTAAAGCGTGGCGACATGCCGAAAAGAGATAGTACTCAATGTCTTTTGTTGTTGCTTTCAGTTTTTCCAGCGGACTCAGATGCAGACTGCGAGGCCCACCATCCCTACGAACACACCCTCCATACGGCCCGGCTCGCAGACCCCAACAGCGGCTGTCTACCCAACTAACCAACCAATCATGATGACCATGGCACCCATGCCTTTCCCTTCTCCACAGGCTGCACAGTACTACATCCCACAGGTGACACACACTCAACTCAAGTTGTTGTTCTGTACCTCAGTTTAGTTGTGTGAGCACGTAAGTTTGAATTTATTAAAATGAGCACAGATTCTGAAAATCTGAATTAGGCTTTGTCCTTGTTTCAAGTTAAGCAAAAGTATTTTAATTTCAGAATTTCTTCAGCAGTTGTTGATTACTGAGAAAGCTGCAGCTGCTACTGGTTAGATTTAACTGATTAAAGAAATAATCGGTTGGCTTATCTTAGCATAAAGACTGGAAACAGAGGAACGGCTAGACTCCAGAAAGTTTCGACACCATTCCATGAAATAGTCCAGAACGAAACATTACATAACAACCCCCGCAAAACAATGTTTGCGCTTCAATTTTTGCACAAATATAATGATGCCTGGAATTTAACTTCAGTCCAGCAGCAAAGTTGCTGCATTTGGTACCTCTCCTCCAATATCACGGCAGACTGGCAGGATAGGAGCATGGGTTGCTAATGTTAGCCTATAAAGCACTGTTAGCGACCAGGTAATGAGTCGGTGTTGTTTTTATATTTGACCACTTGATTGATAGCTTGAAATTGTGAACAAATATCGAGCATTCATACTTTTCTATCTCCATCAAATAAATTGCAAATTGGATTGTGATACCACCAGGATTGTCACAGTAACGCAAGAGAAATCACCACAGCTGAAGACGGCATATTGCAAAATGTCCGTTTGCGTCTGTTTACATTAAAGCCATGACAACTAATGATGTTCAAGGATTTTGAAGAGGTAGATTTCAACCACTTACCCTTGCAACTCCGTTCTGAGGGGCAAGGGGCCGATTAAAAACATGGGGTAGGGGTAAAAATTGGAAATGGGATTGAGCCCCGGTTTTGACCTGTTCTTGTTTTCTTCTTGTGCTGAAAGACCTCAAAGAAATGCTCTGTGATTGCAGCTGGTGCTCGTTAGATTTGACAGATTCGTAGAAATGCAGTTTAAACACTGATGTAGGCATCTAAAATCTCACAGACAGACAATTAAAACCTCTTCAATAAAATCCAATTGTTCAAATAAACACTGCCAATTGTGTGCAGTTTTTAATTGTTTTCACAGTATCTGCCTCGTCTCACTGATGATGTGTTAATCTGTCTCTCTGCCCTCTTTACTCGCAGTATCGTCACAGTACGCCCTACGTGGGACCTCCTCAGCAGTATTCTGTTCAGCCTCCAGGGTCTGGAACCTTCTATCCTGGTCCAGGGCCGGGGGAGTACCCTGCCCCATATCGTGAGTCATTAATTGAATGCAGACACACATGTTGTACTGCTCCAGCACCCAAAACACATTTAAAATCTGATTTCGCCATACAGTAGCACAATCTATCAGGCTTGTGTATCAGTGTTTTTTCCTGACACGTGTTTTCTTCTTTATTATTTTCAGACCCCCTCAGGTACCACCCACCTGTCTCGCCCTCTGTTCCTGCTCCCGTTCCCACAGCCGGCCCGCCCTACTACCCAGGACAGACTGTGTACCCCCCCTCACCCCCCATCATAGTGCCTACACCACAGCAACCTCCACCAGCCAAGCGTGAGAAGAAAACAGTGAGTATCTTAGTAGTTTCATGGAAGCTTGCAAAGTGAAAGTAAATGTAAATCACCTTTAACACCCGTGTAGTGGCAATTTTCATCAGTTGTCAAAAATTTAGAGCTTCAATTTAAGAACTTCCCTTTCACATTGGCTTGAAAGTTGAACTTCACCGTTCAGTTTTGACCTTGAAAACAACAGCTTACAAAACAGTCTCACCTCAAAGTGAAGTTAGAAACTGTTTGCAGCTTTCCATCATATCATGCAATATAATCTTTATCAGCAGATGGACTTTGCCCACTTATTCCAGTTGAGAGTAACAGGATCAGTTTTCCCTTCTTTGAAATATGTTTTTATTGCATTAAATGTGAATTACTTTATAAATTGAATAGAAAGGTAAAGATTTGATTTAGCTTTAAATTCTCCTGCATAAGCGTGTAATGATTATATTTTGTTGTCTCTATGATCTCTAGTGAAATACTTTTCACATAATATTTATAACATTAATGAGCTAGTAATACTAACTCAGATTATTTATTGTTTACATAACTGAATAAACAAGCTGTTCTCAGAGGAAAATAAGGTCCGATGAAATTGTGCTGTTTATTCAGTCATGAAAACAAAGAGAGTTTGTTTATTTAGTTTGTTTATTTAGTAATCAATGAAAATCTTTCTCCTCTGAGTCTGATTTCTTCCCCAAAGTTACAAAGTACACCTTTAAGTGTCAGTGACCTGTTCGCTTACCCACCGATGGGATATTCAACATGACATTATACTCCACATTAAATTGAAATTGACATGTTTCCTTACAGGGAGTTTAATCGTTCAATATAAGGTTTGTTTATTTAATAAATTAATCAGAGAACGCTGACACTACATCAGTTTTACTGTTTTAAAAACTCTGCAAAAATGCTTGGCCCAAAACCAGTCATATGACTTTACATTTGCTAATTTTGTTGCCTTTGAGCTGACACTGCAGCGCTTTCATCTTGCTTGTGAACACACCAATATTGTTTTGAGTACAGTGCTCACTTGAGGACACACTTCAGGGCACAACAGATGTTTTATTCCAAACTTAGACCCACCTCCTGTTGGTCTATAACTCTGCTGACGAACGACTTACACAAAATATGGCTGAGGCTTGGTCGCTCTAAGACTTGGGCGCTTTAGTGAGGTCTGTTTTTTTGTGCCATTGTCCTCCCAGATCCGTATCCGTGACCCCAATCAGGGTGGCAGGGATATCACAGAGGAGATCATGGCAGGGGGTTCAGGGAGCAGGAATTCAACGCCTCCTGTCGGTCGCCCCTCCTCTACCCCTACACCCCCACAGGTATGGCTCCCTCAACATCCGCCGCTCACCTGTAGTAGTTACACTTGAGGTAGAGTAGCATTAAGAGCAGCTGATCAGACTACAGCATCACCCAAGTAGAGGAGGAGGCGTCTCATGTTGCTCGGTAGCTCTGCTCTTTAATCCTTTCTGCTCTCCACCATGTGTGTGACAGACAGGACACGGCCTCGGTGTCCTTGGTAATTCACTCTGCCATCTTACCCTCTCATAAGAAATTCATGGTGGCTTTCAGTCCTGAACATGGCTGTAGTTTATTGCTCAGGACTTACATTTAGAAAAGAATGACATCATATGAAAAGACGTTTTGTTAGTAGTTTCTTAATAAATAATCTTGAGTGTTTTTTTTATTTAAGAATATTAAACAACTCGTCCTTTTTGTTGACATGACGTACGACATGTTTGAACATCTATGACTTATTAAAACCACTTAATGCCTAATTTTCTCACAACACTTAATCTTCTTCACAGCTGTTTTAAATACTTACTCCCTTCCTATCACTCTTTCTATTCACTCACAATCTTCTACAGTAGATGCATATGTACTGTGTTTCTCCTTCTCCTTCTACAGAATCCATTCAAATAATGTTGTCTATCCCTTCTGTTCTCAAAAAAAATATTTGTATTTTAGTGCAAATGCATTGCCAAGATGTTAACAATGACAGTGCCGCTGTTACTGGCATTGCAGCTCTTAATCAGAGGGATAGAATGGAAAGCAGCAGGGCTCTGGGTCGTGGTATTGATGCTGAAACAATTGATCTAACGCCATTGGCACTTTTAAATGAATGAACCGTCCAGAGCCCAAATAAGACTGCTTTCCTGGATTCTGAAGAAGGACATCGTGACTTCTTTCTCCCTGTGTCCTTCTGTGGATGTTAACAGTGTCTTTCCTCTCTTTCTCTGTCTCTTTGTGCCCCTTTTGATTTTATTTCTTTCTATCTGCCCCCTTTCCCTCTGCATTGCTCTGAGCCGTTCCCTTTCTCCTGCCATTCCTCCCACATTGATCTTCATCCTCTGTCTCATCCTCCATTGCTGTCCTCTTAATCTACCCACACCCCATTGGACTCCTTATTTCTGCTTAATCTTGCATTTGGGTTTGTTTGTTTATTTTTTGTGTGCGTGCTTGCCTACATCTCTGTGCCTATCTCTCTGGTTTTCTGTGTTGCTAGTTTTTATGGCCGCACCCTCATTATCCTCACATTTTCTACCTCAAATCGCAGCAGCTGAGCAGCAGCCAGACTCCAGAGCAGCAGCAGCCGCAGCAGTCGCAGCCTCCTCAGCCACAACAGGCCCATCCTGGAGGCTACGCAGTGGAGCCGCCACAGCCACCACAGCCCCAACAGCCACAGCAGCCGCTGACAACTGGGGCTTCAGACACCAAACCAGGGCCAGGTCTGCACCAACATCCCCTTTTTTTTTTTTCAGAAGATATCCACTCCTAACAAGCAGGGGTCCCACACTTAACAGTTTAACCAGTTACTACTCTGTCATTACCTCGTATGGCAGGAAGTCCCCCCTTATGTGGAGCAGTAACCCTGAACTGAGAAAACTTTTAATTAACAGGGAACATGAATCCAAGCAAGGCAGTGATGTGAGATACCTCACTCGGTTTTCTCTGGTGTTACCCTGGTAACAAAAAATTCTCTTCTCTGGTTGTGCTCAGACTGCCAGCCCAAAAACAGATATTAGGCATATCTACAGATTGATTTTAGGAAGTCTGCACTGCAAAAAACAAAACAAAAACCACATTTGAAGATGGTTTGAAATACGACCTAAATGCAATTTCCACAGATGCGTCTCAGTCCGGAGGCTCTGGCCGCTCATAATCACATTACAAAGTGTCTTTTGTGTCACTCACAACGCGACAGACGATGACGACATCAAATCCAGAATGACGGAAGTGCACCAGAGCAGCTAAACTGAATCCATGCGCTCACGAGTTGCATGCTCCAGAACCCATACCACCTTGCCCCAGCAGGCAAGCCCTCCTTTTGGGCTAGCACACAGTTAACATGAACCCACACTCAGGACTGATTGTGCCAGTGAAGTCATCATGTCCAGGTGATAAAACCGAATAAATGTGTGAAGGGATGTCCAACAAGCAGCGGGCATTCACAGAAATGCCCCTGTGGTTGCACCCCTGGTGAACTAAGCCCGCAGGCTCTCCAATAGCTACAGACCACAACTCTCAAAAGCCACCACCACCCATTTTGACACGCAAAGGCGAGCCAGAGCCTTCCCTGTGTGAGAAGGGGGCCAAGATACAACAAGCTGGTCACTCTTCCTAAATCCATTAGTCCTGTCCAAATAGATGCATAAGGCTCTTACAGGACAGAGTGAATTAAGAAGCCTTTCACTCCCCCTGCAAGAGGCGCTGGGTGACATCTCCGGCACGGGGTGGCTGGAAGAAGATTAGCTAACATTAGGCACGGGCTTGGGCAGAACATCACCTTCCCAATTTCAAGGGAAAGCTGCATTATCAGAAAGGCAAGGGTCCACTTTTGAGGCGACTGATGTGGTGGTCCAGTATCCTCACTGGCCCGGCGCATGTGTACTCAAAAGACTTGAAGTCTACCGGCGATGCCTCCCGCCCTGAGATGGTTACCACAAATTTAGCCTAGCTGCCGCTGTTCCCCTCAAAGGATGCCGTGGTGGCCATAGCTAGCTTAAATCCTTGATTGCTAGCAGCAGTAACAGACACACAGCTCACCTCAATGGGCTAGCTTGCTCTGTAAGGGGTTAGAATCAAGCGTGACCATCCTGTGTCAGGATTTGGATTTCTTTTCATCTCGTCTCATCTCATCTCTGAGCAGATACTGAGCAGGTTTGAAAAAGAAAAGATTCCTGAACATTTTAAGTATCCGTTTCTTTTTCCAAGAAGAGGCTGCACACTGAATGCTTTCACTTTCATTTCACTCACAAATCAGAGTGTCGTGTCAGCAGCTGGAACAGTTTAGCCAACAGTACTTAACATTATTTTTGGAACCAGTTTTATTACTAAGAAGCTTCAGACTGCATTTCTAAAGTGGTAATCTCCATGCAAATATTATTTTTACATAGTGACCTGTTTCTTTACTTGCTATCTGAAGATATTGTGTCATGAAGAACAATAAAAAAGTGCCTTAGTTAACATGCTTCAGAGAAACATTTACAGCTATTTAAAGAAACTGGCAAACACAGCATATGATATTACCCTTGATGACTGAATATTTTATCTCCTCCTCATCCTTCCAGATGATACGCCAAAACTGGAGCCAGTTGTCCAGAAGTCTTCCTCGCCTGGACTCGTGCAGCCTGAAGCCCCTGTGGAGAGACTCGAGGCCAACACTCCTGTAACCGAGCCCTGTTCTACTGTTGAACCAGAGCTTCCCTTTCCTGCCTCGATGACAGCCCCCGCCACTCTCCCTCTGTCAGTGGCCAACAAAAGTGAACGTCCCTCAGCCAGGGAGTCCGCTGCTTCAGCCTCTTCTCCCTCCCCCTCAGTCGGGGAGCCCAAACCTTCTTTGGCGCCGCCTCAGACTCCCAACACAGACAAGCCTCTTTCAGACGCCCCTAGAACTCTGGCTGCGTCGCCAGCACCGGCTCCGAAGGCTTTGAACGGCCTTGCAGACTCTGTGACCGAGCTCGACGCCCCGGCTCACGAGCCTTCTCTTCTGTCCTCAGCTGCACTCCAGCCCCAGGCCTCTGCTCCTGCTTATAGAGAGGCCTCCTCCTCTGAAACTTTGCCCTCTGATGTGAGGCCAGAGGTGCCCATTGCTGCTGCGCTCGCCCCCATGGCACCTGTGGCTGTAGTGCCAGTCACCCTGACCTCAAGCCCCGCCCCAGCTCTGCCACTTATGCTCCCCCCTGGCCTTCCGCCTCTGGTGCAGGCCACAACAGAGGACGGCGAGCTGAGCAAGCCCTTAGACACTAAAGACCTCCCCAGAGTAGGGACAGAGGCACATGGAGGCATTACTGACAGCAAAACAGAGTCCCAGCAACAAGCACTCACAGGGAAGAGTCCCACTACAGGTACTGAATCTGTTCATTTCAACTATAAAATCTATCGTAGCCTCGACAAAAATGTTTCAACCTTTTTTTCAGTGACACTAAAGCTAAAACTAAAACACTTTTATCATGGTATTATGGCTTATTAGCAAAATTAAGTGCCTCTATTGGGCACTAGGGAGTTTTATGAACACCCACATAGCACTCATTACAAATAATCTCTAATCATGCACTGTGCTGACACAGTTGGTTCCCTCACAAAGAGCATGGTCACAGTTATATTCTTTCAGAAAACATTGAGAATTAATGACACGCGTTTTAAATACATTTAAGACTATTTCCCTTTCAAAAAGGGACGCATCAAGCATGTTGAACTTTGCAGTACTCCTTCTCCATTCATAGTCAGATTCAGTAAACCATTTTTAGCTCATGTGCTTTGTTTTCCCTCTATTGAGACAGCATTGACATACATATCACTGGTTTGCTGAGTCAGAGTCGGAGAAATCAGAATTAGAAATACTTTATTTGTCCCCGAGGGGAAAACTGAGATACATCAGTTTTGTCTTCCGAGAACAGAAATGTCACAGTGTAGAGAATTTATAAAAAAAAAAACAACTATTAAATAGAAAAGAGATAATAGAAACTATGTAAAAAAGGTAGGTTAGATAAAATATAAAATTAAATGTTAAAATATGTGCAATAACCTATGATTTATGACAACTATATATACAGTATTTATATAGTAAAGAAGTAAAAAAAATACATAGTGACATCTGCCTCATACTACACTACACAGTGAAGAGCTGCACAATATATTGTTTCAGCATCGTCAGTATAGTCACATCGCAGCGTCGGATGTACACTGTCAAGGAAGGCAAATTAACTCAAACACGGCATGGAACAACTTTTTAGCTGTTTGTCTCATTATCCTTGACTAATCTACAAGAGAGATGTCTGTCTCATATCATGAGAGAATTTAATACTGCTTAATTTAGTCAGATTAATGGGTTCTTGGGAGGTTTTTGCTTGTGAGCGATGAGGAACCTTCATAATATTTATCAAACAAAGCAGAGCCTACTTTGGTTGTTTGATAAAATGCACTCCTCTACAAAATCCCCCCAATCATTCAAGAATGATTATTTTTTACCCAGATAGAGCTATTCAAGGTATCTGGAGGAATAAAGTCCTGTATTTTTTCATATTTCAATATATATCGCAGAAAATTCAAATCTGGAATGTCAGTTTTTGCCAATATCGTGCAGCCTTAATACAGCGCGTATAATGAATGAGGTAATAATTGACAATAATTTTCAGTATAAGTGCTACAGTATGCTAGAGAAATTTCACAGTTGAGGAATTGCTTAAATCATCAGTAGAATACTTTTAATTTAATTAATTGGATGAAATGAGAAATTGCACAGAATTGGACTATTATGTTAGATCATAGACTAACTAATGTCACTTCTTCTAGCCATTTAAAGTCTTTACTGATGCATTCATATCAGTTTATCATGTTCTCGGTTTATAGCAGATTACATTTATGACAAAGATGTGCTCAGAAGTACAGAATTTGAAGAACTAAAGCAGGAGAAGCATCGTTAGCTGTGTCTATCATATCAGACCATTTATCCATCTTTTTCCACTCTGTCAAATATTATTCGCTAATAATGTTTTATTTTGGTTTGTAAAGTTTGACATGTAAGGACTATATAGGTCTATTTAAGTGACTTTTAAGCATTTTATAGAATTATCTGGTTTATATTATCTTGACTAATACCATCTGCAGCCCGTTGTAGGCTTGAAGATTTTAGTATTTTCCAGGACTGTTGTGATAGATGTGGACTCGCAGGTTTATTACCACAGACAAAAACACAAATTTCTTGTTTAAATCCGTTGTGGTTGTGTTGTTTGCTGACTGGCTGGGGCTGATTGCCTTTTCCTGTGTTTCCCTACAGTGAATCAGACTGCGTCTGCTATACCAAAGACCTGGAGGAAACCAAATGAAGGGATCTCTGCTGGAGACGCACCTCAAAAGGAGGAAGAGGTAACAAATGAGCGTATTGCGTCTTGGTAGAAATTTTATTTAGTCCGGTGACTACCTACTTTTCAACAATTTAGTGAGATCCTGTCACCTTTTTTTAAACCTTTGGTGTCTTTTTTTGGAACAAGACATTTAAAAATGCCTACAAAGTATCAGAAATCAGGACAGAGAGGCTGAGAGAGAAGAGGAAAAGGCACAATGTGGGCAATAGTTCAAGTGGAAAATGTTTCCACATGTGAGGTGGAGGAAGCAGACATAAATGACTTGGGGGTGTTGTTATCGTCCGAGAACGACAGCGAGGAGTTATCCATCATCTTCATTGCTCTCCCAGCCCACTGTATGTAAAATCAGCTCAGTCCCGCTCTCATTTCCTCTCCTTTATTGTTTTGTTTGGGGCTTATAGCTGTGGGAGAATTCTCACACCATCAGATAACTGGTGGTACAGACGTGTATAGATGCCTTCTTTGAGGCTACAAACACAGTTAAAAAGAAATGTTATTTTACACAGAGAGACACAATTCACGCAAAACCTTATAAAATAATACCGATAATTAAAAATAAACCTCACCACTCACATTTGAATATCTGGAGGAGATATTCAGAAACTCTTCACGTCTGGATGGGCAGAAAACTTAAGATTATGAAAAAAATAAAATAACGGTGTATGTTTGTACTAGGCCTCAGAGAAAGCAAATTTTTAAAAAAAATCATATAAATCCTTCATAGGGGTGTCCTGGCCAAGACAACACAGAGCAGGTAACACAAAATCAATAAAATCTAAGAATAATAATCTCTTTTATTGTGCAGAAATGGTATAATTCACATACTATTGATTTAATGACAACAGCAGTGGTGTAGATAAAATCATACCAATATAGGTTTGTCCAATCTACGCTACCAATGGCCCAGCCCACTATGACGAGCCTATTGTGCCCCTATTTTTCCCCTTTTCTGTCTTTTGTTTTGCACCTGAGCCTTCTGTCCTTTCTGCATTTCATCATCTCTCATTCATCCCCGAGTCCCAAACCTTCATTACGTTTTTATTCCCTCATCCCTCATTTTCTACTCCTGCAGTTTTACCTTTCCTTCATGCTCTCACCCTGTCGGCAGATGACCTCCTTACAGCTTCATAACTAATAATTATAGACCGTGTTATCTGGAGAAATGGTGATGCTGCTACTTTTTAAATGTGATGAATTATCAAATCATTCTTTTTTTTGTACATTAAATCCCCTCAGAGAGAGCCTCACGACAGCAACCATTTATTATTTGGCTCAATGATAACAAAGCGGCGCATAATGCTTACTGACAAATATTGAAGATCTGAAAGCTGAGTTTTTCTTCCACACAGGACGAGCCCAGGCCGGTGGATCAGCCTGCTGGAGACCAGGCCCCGCAGTCAGCTCCTCTGAGAAGCAGCCCAGTGCCCCTACCACCAGTCTTCACTCCCACCTCTGCTCCACCTCCGGCCAGCAGCCCCGAGGCTGACGGGAAGCCTGCTGCACCAGAGGAGAACGGTGAGGCTGAGATAGAGCCCATGAGGAACGGGGCGGGCCACACCTCGGAGACTGAGAGCAGTGACAGTGGAGCCACCCCCGGAGACAAGGAGAACTCCACAGGTGCTCCACAGGACATGGAAGGTTAGAGAGACAGATGTTAAAAGCTACTTTAGACAAAACTTAAATGTTTTATCTGTATAACAACGCTGTAATTGCTCTTTTTTTTTGTTTCCTTCCCTCTCCAATTGTGCTTGGTGGTCCAGACCTGGCCGAGTCCAGCGGGAAGCGTCAATATGACAGGGACTTCCTGTTGGGCTTCCAGTTCATGCCCGCCTGTGTACAGAAGCCTGAGGGGCTCCCGCCCATCAGCGATGTGGTGCTGGACAAGGTGAGTGAGCCAGTTTTGAACTGATATTGTAAGTCAGACAACAGAAAATTAAACGGCAATACATTTTATATTCAATTAATATTTTAAGACCGTTATGAAACAAATGGGGCTGCGACTAACAATCGTTTTCATGATTAATTGTTTAGACTACAAAATGTCAAAAACAAGTTGCTCCCAAAGATTCTTCATTTACTGTCATAAATGACAGAGAAAAGCAGCAAACCCTTAAATTTAAAAAGCTTGAACAAGCAAATGTTGGACATTTTTCAGAGGTGGCAAAAGTACACACATTCTTTACTCGGGTAGAAGTAAAATATTTAAAGATACAATCAGTAGGATTTGTCCAAGCTGTTCCTAAACGCCCCACAAAGATAGGCGATTGTAGCGTCTCATTTCCAGGTCGGCAAATGCAAACATTTTGGGTTGGTAAAGCGTCCCGAGCACAGCAACAAACTGAGAAAATGAGAAGATACAGGCAGAGGGCTGCAGGATCGCTGCAGATACGAGAAACAAACAAAGCTTTTCTCCCTCTCTGTCTGTTCCTATCTTGTTTTTTGTCTTTTACGCCGTTTCATCTCGCTACGTCTGCCGTGCGTGATGTCCACTGTTAGGTTGAAATCAGTCTTGTGATGTTGGGAAGGCGGCGTGCAGTGATGCAAAATAAGAATAATCGATCATTCCCTTCAAATGCATTCAATCTAAAGGAACAAGCCTGTTTTAAAAATGTAAGTAGTAGAGAGTAAAAATGAAAAGTTGTCGGGAAAATGAATACTCACATAAAGTACGAAAACGAAACGATTATTCGATTATCAAAATGGTTGGCAAGTAAATGTCTCTCAATTGACTAATCAATTAATCGACTAATTATTGCATCTCCAGAAACAAAGATGCCAAACATTCTGTGGTTTCAGCTTCTTAAATGGGAAGAATTTCTGCTTTTTTTGTCTTTATATCTCTGTAATTTTAATGTCAATGAGTTTTTGAATTATAATTGGACGGAACGAGCTATTTTTAAATCTCACATCAGGCTCTTGGACACGGTGATGGGCATTATTTCTCATTATCTGAGATTATATTTAAGATTTAAAGACTGTTTGTTTGATAAAGCTATTAATTGATGGATAATATTAATTATTAATGAAAACGGTCATTAGTTGAAGCCCTAGTTTTGAAGAGAGCTCCTCGTGAAACAGGTTTCTTTTATCCTGAGCTCACAGCAACAGGCGTGTTTCACACACTGGATCAAAGATAAACCACAGAGAGTTTGGTTCATTCCTCTGATCCACACATACGTATGGGTGGAGCATATGGTCCGGCCGAAATGCTGTTTTGATTAAAATCACATTGCTATTATGTCACACTTGGCAGTGTTGAGAGTACATGCCCCTCCCCCCATCTCACCAAAAAGAACAAGCAGACCGGCGAACAGTTGATGTACAATCCCTTAGTCTCATTTTCTCTGAGGGGGAAAGTGAAATCTCTCTGGAAAAGAGTCGAGAGGAAGTCAAGGACAGCTGAAAGACAAAGAGCTGGATTTGTTCTTCTCTCCTCCCCCACAACTATCTCGCTCTCTCCTGCGTGCCTTTCCTCCTTCCTTCCTTCCTTCCTTCCTTCCACATCTGGTTCTGACTTCTCTCACTGAACGACTGAGCGGCCCGCTGAACCCGCCAAGCACAATTTATCACCAGAACAGTAAAAATACATAAACCAGAACCTGCTGACACTGGATGACTGTGATTTACAACGGGTCACCTTAAAGGGACCACTGGGTTAGAAACGCACGCACAGACAGACAGTCTCAGCAGGCTGACTCCTTTCCCCCCTATCGCCACGATTATTAGGGGATCACTGCTCCCCCTGCTGTTCACCCCTCATCTTGTGTGCGTGTGCAATAATGTGTTGTGTATGTTGTGTGTCTTACAGATAAACCAAAACAAGTTGCCATCTCGGGTGGTGGACACCAGGGCGATTTCCAGAGGACCTGATTTCACACCTGCTTTTGCAGATTTTGGCAGGCAGATGACTGGAGGAAGAGGAGCTGCAGTGAGTCACACATGAACACACACACACACACACACACACATGCACGCTCAAGCTGCCACAATCATTCATAAAATCACACACAGTCCTCCTGTTCTCACTTTCCATTTCGACACTCAGTTAGTCCCCACGTTTACCCCGCTGAACTAAAACGAGTTTCTGTGGGACGAAGGCCAATGGGTTGTCGCTTGGTTGAAGCACCTGTACTGCGAGGATTAAAAACGCTGCACGTTGACATTAGCTAACACTATGGTCTTATGGCTTCTTCGATATCCATATTATACCTGGTCATATTGTGATTTCAGTAATATGTCAATTAACTGTGAAGCTTTACATAATTCCATAAATCAATTGAAAAAAACATCATAATTTAATAATTTATTTTATAGGAATCTACATATAAAGCATTTTTCCAAGTGCCCTTAAGTTGTTACAAATAACAGAAAAAAATGGGGGCTCCGCATGCTGTACATATTGAATAATTGACATTTTTATAACCACTATAACAACCTCTCCTCTTAGCTGCTTGAAAACTTGCCGCTTTAAGAGTATATTGACGCTGCACATCTGTCAAACTTTTCATTATAGTTCGGGGATTGCAGGATATCATTTTAGGTTCTTGGTTCCAGTTGGTTTCAGGCGACGTCTATAAATGTTCAGTGGCTGATTCAACTCCAGGATACCATTTATAAAGTACAATGCAGCACTGTTTCACCATTATTAGAGTTGAGATTTGTTGGATCAGAATTAACCTCCTCAAGTGCTGCAGCACATTAAAGTGTATCTGTTCTTGTAGACAATGCAGAGTCACTGTTATGGCTCTGCTCAAGTAGAATAGATTACGTATTTCACAACATGATGAGCAGAGCAGATGGTAGGTACATTACAGTCATTATAGTGTAGCTTTGTTTTATGTTTTTGATTACATTTTGTTGTTTTTATTACGGAAAGGCACTTAAACTGTAATAGACAACGTGTTTTTGTGACTTGTTAAAGGAAAAACGGCAGGAATATTGACATGCTGTATATTCTGCCATTCTTTACATTCACAGCTTATGAACATTGGGGCGCGGCGGCCTCCGCCCAGGAAGATCATCATGAACGTGTCGGTGAACGATGACATTCAGCTGAAGAAATCGGAGAATGCCTGGAAACCTGGCTTGAAGAGGGAGAGTCCTGCAGAGGATCCTGAGATACAAAAAACACAGGTAGGGCCAAGTAATCTTGTATATAAGCACACAGACGTACTGTACACACAAACACACACAAAAGAGCGTGAGATACCTGCACCAGACTTGTTTCTTAATATCAATAACTTCTTTGTGAAAGTCCACAATTCTCATGTTGGAAATCTTTAAACCTGAACCTAATACATATATTTTCACTTCACACAACCATATCCCAACATAAAACCTACCTCTACACAGGACCACACACTTACTTTTACACTTACCTGCAATGCTTGATAAAGAAAATGATTTGTCAAAAAAATCTGCCTTAAAGTTGGTTAAAAATAATCTTGAAAAGACAATCATTAAGTCTTCGTGTCTCATACCTGTTGACCCCCTGCAGTTATGAGGAAAAATATGCATTATATAAAATAGGAAAAGAAAATCCAATCCAAAAACTACCTATAGTAGCCAGCCCTATAACAGAATACGTTTTCAATGATACGTCTAATTAAAATGACTATTTCCCCTCAGGATCTCTTCAGGAAGGTCCGCAGCATCCTGAACAAGCTGACGCCTCAGAAGTTCCACCAGCTGATGAAGCAGGTGACGGACCTGACCATCGACACAGAAGAGCGGCTCAAAGGGGTCATCGACTTGGTCTTTGAGAAGGCCCTCGATGAGCCCAGCTTCTCTGTGGCCTACGGAAACATGTGCCGCTGCCTCGCCACGGTCAGTGCATCAACCTGATGATGCGTGTTTGTGTTTGTAGGGTTGGTAATGTTAAAAAACATGACGTAGCAACAATAACTGATGTTCTGCATTGAACACGAAACATATACAGACTGTTCTGAGATCTGCACATGGAAACTATAAATGTAAAAGTTTCTTTGTCTTATGGCCCCAACCAAGTCACGGTAAATATACGGAAAGGGTTAGTTTGTTGCTTTACTTGTCTTTATACTTGTGTTTCTTTACAATATCTTCTCTGTGTACTATTCATGTACAGCTCAAAGTGCCCATGACTGACAAACCCAACACCACAGTGAACTTTCGCAAGCTGCTGCTAAACCGCTGTCAGAAGGAGTTTGAGAAGGACAAGGTGGACGATGTGGTGTTCGAGAGGAAGCAGAAAGAGCTGGACTCTGCTGCATCGGTACGTGGCCAATGAACGAGTGTGACAACAGATGCCGGAGTGAATGATACTCTTTTGTGTCTTATGAAAAACGTCAAGGTCGAGTATTTGATTTGTGTTTCCTTGGTTCCCTTCAGACGACAGAGCGTGAGAGGATGCAGGAAGAGCTGGAGGAAGCCAAGGACAAAGCCCGGCGGCGTTCCATCGGCAACATCAAGTTCATCGGCGAGCTCTTCAAGCTCAAGATGTTGACGGAGGCCATCATGCATGACTGTGTCGTCAAGCTGCTGAAGAACCACGATGAGGAGTCTTTGGAGTGCCTGTGCAGGCTGCTAACCACCATCGGCAAGGACCTCGACTTTGAGAAGGCCAAGGTGAGGCGGAGAAGAACGTTGATTTATTACATGAACCAGAGTGGTTTCTTTTTTGTTGATTTCATGTTTTTTTGTGATTTGAACATATTCATTGGGAGCTTTAGAGGTGTTTGTAGTTGGAATTGTTACTTTATGTCAGAGCCAGGCTAACCATTTTCCTGTTTCCAGTCTTTCTGCTAAGCTAAGCTAACTGGCTGCTAGCTGGAGCTTAATTTATACCATACAGATATAAGTGGTCTCTGCAAGAAAGCCAATAAGTGTATTTCCCACAACATCAAATGATTCCTTTAATTTGTGTAGCTTCGTGTGAAAAGGCTACAGAGTTGTGAATCCACAAGAGACTGCAGTGGCTCAGACAGCCTTCAGAATAAGCGCCTCATGCTGTGTACGTTAGTTAATGAAGGATATAAATCTTTTAATTAATGTGTGTTTAAAGGGGTCAAAACAGCATGTTGTCACAGATCGCAGATGAAAGCTTGAAATATATTCAGCAAACTGAAATGCTGTTGGTGATTTAGCAGTTTTTTGCAACTGAAAATAACGTTTATTAGCTCAATATTATTATTATAGACTATTAAGTGTAATTAATAATGTGGCAGGAACTTGCCTTTTGTTGGTGTGTTGATGTGCCACACAAAGGCTAGTTGTCCATAAGACATTTGGAGGCTCCCTGGCCCCGGGGTCAAACCATGAAGAGACCTGATTTTCTTTGTCTCTTGCTGTAATAAAAACTTTTGTGACGTTACGATGAAGTAATTCAGACGAGGGAATTGTGTAATTCGGGCCAGTACCGATGTTTAGAGTAACAATTTGGCTGATAGCCAATTACAGGTACCGATGAGCACAAATTAGATCATATAAATGTATGAAACAAACTTCTGTCACATTAAAAAAGATTATTTATCTAAAAGGTAATGCAACAACAGCTGTGCAACAACACACTCAATGATCTGAATTTTTCAGTACTTGCATGGCCTTTCAAACTGAAGACAGGGACATCATGAGTCAGAAGCTCATGAATGTGCAGCGCAAAATTGATGCGAGATCATGCGACACAAAAAACATCTTACTTGCAGAAGGTGAATATCAGCTGATACAATGCTTGGCTAATAAATCAGTGCATGCTTGATTCAGACAGTGTTTGCAGTGATGAAGTCATGAGGCCAACAGTTTGTCAGCAGCCCTTTGACGTCAGTGCAGTTTGTCGGTATGCATCTGCTAGTGGAGGTGATTCTTATCAGCAGCAACACAGTTTTGAGTGACATAAAGGGGAAGTTCTGGTTTGATTTGATCTCACACCAGCTGGGCCACATTCAGGCGGAGGGGAAACAGTTTATGTAGGTTATGAGTGAAACGGGAATATCCCCACAGTGTGACCACAGCTTCGTTCTGTCCGACTAGCTCTCCTGTCGACATCAGTGACTCTTTAGACGCAGCCAGAGTCACCACATGCTTGAAGAGACATAACTGACCCAGAGGCCTTTCTGATCTCTCTCTGCTGTGCTGTGGATATGTGGTTTGATCCTCATCATCTACCAGTCACCCTGCAAATGGAAAGCCCTCTGACCAGCAGGGAAGCTGCTCTGAACTTTGTTTGCTTTTCTGTTTGCTACTGAAGGATATTCACACTGTTAAACAACAGATAAACACAGTTTTTGTACATTAAATCCAACAGAATGTCATCATAAATCATCCGTTTTGTCCTTCGGATGAGTTTCATCTTGTTTAATGTGGTAATTTTCCAAACATGGTCGTTTTAATGTCGGGCCATTACACTGAATTGGATATGTTCTTTCTGGGCTATTACAATTTTTGTTCTGCTGTCTCCGAAAGATGTTCCTATTTAATCTTCAGCGGTCAGAGCAGCTCCTGCTCAAAGTAATCAACTGAAATAATGTTGAAATCCCTGACACCTAGTACATCGAATAGAGAAACTTAGAATTTAACCTTCATGTCTCAAATTAACCTTCTCACTTGCTCTCTTTCCTCAGCCTCGGATGGATCAGTATTTCAATCAGATGGAAAAAATCGTCAAGGAGAGGAAGACGTCATCTCGGATACGGTTCATGTTGCAGGACGTCATAGACCTGAGATTGGTAAGTGTGTGTTTGTAGAAAGTCCAAGTTCTTTCCTCGTGTTCAGGCTAGCTCTGTCTCAAGATTAATTTTCCCACAGAGGTTTATTTCAAGATCTTTATGTCCTTCTGGATAATGATAGTGGATATTCTGGTTATATTCTGCTAAATAGATCTACTACTGCTCTCTTTATGGATTTTAAACACATTTGTGTGAAATATCTGTGAGAAAATACACTGAATAATAGAAGCAACACATGATTAAGGTTTTCATAGAGGCTCTAAAACTTAGAAGTTAAGTTGTAGCACCATTGTCACCATTATGCATTTATAAGAAATATAGATGATCCCATACAGCTTTGCACCGTTTGTACTGTCTGTGCTTCTTGACACCAGCCTGAGTTAGTGAGCTAGCTTTTAGGCTCCAAACCAAAAATCTGCAAACTGATCAGTCCTCTCCCCTGGCTTCACCTCTTAGAAGTCTAATCAATCTCTAATTACTGCATTTCAAAAGCTCAGATGAGTGTTTAGAGACATTTTACACTGCCTTCCTCTTGTAGATGTGATTGCTACATTCACTGTGCGCTAGCCAACAGTTTGACAACTTGACAGTCCCGTAAACTGTCGCTAATGATCTTCACATCACAGTTTAACATCATGACTCAAGATTCTACTTTTGACTGAAGACGGCCTTTTTCGTTCAAGTCGTCAAGTTGTTTCAACAAGGCCTACACAAGTTTTTGGCTTCAGGGCAACTGTTTTATTAACCCTGAGTCTGAACACAGTGTAAAAGCAGAATAAATAGCACTTAAACACTGTTTAATGGAGAACTGGTTCTCCATTCCCACCCCTAACTACAACATTAGGATATTTACCCTCTGTAAAAGATGTGTTGCTCTGTTGGGAAACAATACCACTCCTGCACAGAGTGTCAGATACATGACATTCTTTGAATTTAAACCCATGTTTCAGCAAATTGCTGCTGGTGTTTTCACTTGCAATTATCGTTTTAACAGACGTTTCAACGAGCACTGTTGTCGTCTTTCTTTGAAATGAAGCCACGCTGTCAGACCGTTTCTTCTTCTCCACCATGAATCTTTTCTCTGCCATGATGTCATTGTTTTGTCACAAGCAACTGTCAGAAAATCATGCCGGCATCAATATAAGGACTTGATCCAATGGATCGGACAATTTGGCGCTAGTTCTTGATTTCCATTCATATTGTCAATATCTACTGATATATTGGCCATTCAGTTTAAGGCCTAACCAGGCCTGGGGGCTCAATTTATGCTCCAGGTAGACGCCATATAAACATAACATCTGATGCATTGTTTCTCCTCATGTAACAATATTTATCTGTATTGTCCCAGTTAAATAAACTAACAAATAAATAACCAGTTGGGGGCACATGAATGTATCCTTGGCTCACAGCAGTTGCAGAAACAAACATGAAGACTTAGAGGAAGATACACGAACAAGAAGCAAATGACTTTATCATGACAGGTGTCATGTCAGGCGTTATCAATAGAGAGACATCTGCATAGATTAAAGTGTGATTGTCTCCTACAGTAGCTCTTACCTAACACAAGCTGTTTGAATCAATGTCATCGTCTCCTGCAAGATGCTGGAACCATCCTGCTGTGCTGCGCTGCTCAAAATCAAATTTGAAATTAAAATGAGCAAGGTTGCAGAGGCAGAGCAAGGATCCACTTTGTTTAAAAACAAAACCTCCAGATTCGGCATCACAGAGTTGCACAAGTATTAACAACTGAAGGGTTGATAAATCTGTCAACACATCTGTCTTTTAGTTTTGATCATTGGCAAATTCACCAGCGTTTCCTCTGTGCCTGACAACCAATTATTTCTGAAGTGTTTCTCATTATTCTTTCAGCACAACTGGGTGTCCAGGAGAGCGGACCAGGGCCCGAAGACCATCGAGCAGATCCACAAGGAGGCGAAGATTGAAGAGCAGGAGGAGCAGAGAAAAGTGCATCAGCAGCTGCTCTCCAAGGACAGCAAGAGACGGCCAGGTCAGGCCCGCAGTCTAAATCCTCTTTAAGGCTTAGAGTCACATCGACACAGCTACAGTGACTCAGGAAGCTTGCGAGCATACAGGCACACTTCCTGTCCCTATAGCCTGCAGAGACGCTATTGTGCCAAACAGCAGACAGGAAGCCCCCCACTCCCTCCCATCTGTTAGCCGACCTATAATATTTCATCATGTAAAACAGAAACGGTCAAAAAATGTCACTCGTGAATGAAAATAGTTTGATTTCCACTTTTAAAACTGTGTTTGATCCGTCGATGTGTCTCTTTGGCCTCCACAGATTCAAGAGATTCAAGAGATCAGAGAGATCAGCGAGATCAAAGAGAACAGCGCGTGCAGAGAGAAGAGACCTGGAACACTGTGCCCATGACCAAGAACAGCAGGACCATCGACCCCACCAAGATCCCAAAGATCTCCAAGGTGAGACATGCAGCTACAGCTAAATACCCACAATTTCCCCTTTCAACTGAAGCCCTGTTCGCCGGGCTGGTGTAACCTCAGGGCCTCTATTGATTTGTTGTAATTGCAGAGGTAGATCGTGATCGTAATCACACTTTAATGTCTGTAACTTCCCCTGCAAATTAAATTACCATATGTGCCATTACCATATTTCACCAAACACAGATGCCATGTTATAATATTAGTCCCATGTGAATCGACATCTTGGTGATTTGCGCTTGAACCTTTAAAAAAAAATCTTTTATATTGACGTTCAAAGTGAGTGACAGAGAAGGTTAGGAGCAATAAAAGGTTGTCACATTTAAGTGCAGCCACACAGCGTCCTGTACTCGATCTAAATGAGCTGCAAATGTGAATTTATGCTTGTAACACATGCAGAAATCAACATTAAACTATGTGTCTGCTCCAGAACAGAGGGTCCACTTCTGAAACATCAATATAACGTAGAGCTTTGACATCATATCCCGGGGATAATGTCACTAAATTCAAGTAAAAAACAAACTGTGTGATTCGTGCAATAGATTCATGGAATAAGCAGACGTGTGCAGTTCATTTCTAAATATCATCAGGTCTCCTGGGAATACTAATCGTGTGTGAAGAGGGCTTAAGGCTGCTTTCACACCTGTAGGTGGGTTCAGGTGGTCCACACAAGGGGAAGACAATGATACGTGTTGTTTTGATCTGGTTTGTGTTGACACAGACTTTTCAACTGAATAAATGCAAAAAATAGAAGCAGTAAGACACAACGCACCTCTTATTTAGGCAGTTCACAATCAGCAGATAGACCTGACAGTAGTGAAGTTTTCCAATCTACCATTGTAAAATCCTCCGGTCGGTGCATACTGCAGCATCTGTTTGATTTATATATTTAACTGCCAGCCTCACCAAACCAAGCAGCTTAGGTTTGAAAGCATAACAACAACCTGTAAGAGGTTTTAATGCCATTAGAGCTGCAACAGTTAGTCAATTAATGATGATTCAACCAAAAGAAAATCAATTGCGAACTATTTTGATTATCAATTAATAATTTCAGTCTTTTTTTTAAACCAAACATCTGTTGGTTCCAGCTATAAATGTGAAGATTTGCTGCTTCTCTTTGTCAATTATGACGGTAAAAGAAGAGTTTGGGGGTTTTGGACTGTTGGTTGGACAAAACAAACAATTTGAAGACGTCAGTTTGGGCTTTTTGACATTTCCTTGACTAGAAATTCAGATTTCTAGCAGATTTATCAAAAAAAATAATCTTTCGTCACAGCCAGGGAGCAAAGCAAATGTTCAAATTTTACCAGCCACCCATTAGATTACAATTGTTGTTTTTGGCTTTTTAATACTTGCATATTTTACCAGCATGTGGCTGGTGGCTGGCACTGATTATGTACCCTGGTTGCAGCTCTGAATGTTTTACAAAGGTTAAAATTAAATAATGCATCAAATTCACAGAGGATGAATTCAAAGTTATGGTGATTGAAAACCAACCAAGGATCCACATTTGACCAAAAACAACCTGAAAGGCTTTGTTGCAGCATTTTGAGTCTGTGATGAATCTCCCAGTCTGTCAGGTCTACACTGTTATTCAGTTAAACGCGTGAGGTTGTTATTCGTGTCATGACATGTTGGTCTCACGGTCATTAAGCGCTTTTCCTCGTCAGTCACAAACTCTTTCACTTCACTGCTGGTCGTTGATCTTTCTGTAGAAAGTTTCTGTACACAGCAGATTATTGTTTACACATCACCGAGAGGAATCCTGTGGCTCATGATGTTTACACTGTCTCTGCCCTCATCTGATCTACATTATTGTGGTTTATGTTCAGTAGTACACAGTCCACCTGCTGGATCTACGAGGTACTGCTTTGTTAAAAAAAGGAAAAGAAAAGTATTTTATTTTTTGCGGAGCTCCACTCGCATGAGGTATTCTGCCATGTTCTCAGTGTTAGTCGTACAAGGAGAACATCCATATCACTCGAACTATTCGTGCAATATATTACATGTTATACACTGTATTCTGGCAACGTGTTCTTGCAGCTTGTTCTTAAATTCTCCTCTTTCTGCAGCCTCAGATGGATGAGAAGATCCAGTTGGGCCCTCGGGCTCAAGTCACGTGGGTGAAGGGCAGCAGTGGAGGAGCCAAGGCCAGTGACTCAGGTAAGAATACACATATTAACTGACCCGGCGTGACCACAGTGGGTCGAAACATTGCACGAGCGAAAAAATTGTTCATCAGCCAAGTGCGTTTCATCTTGTGTTTTCTCATGAAAACATCAAAGTGACTCAGAGGTGAAGCATGATTCTTCCAAACTTTTTTCTTTATCCTTCACCTCTCTGAGAAATCAAAATTTGAGTTCAAACAAATGTGAACTTCTTTGAAATAATCTTGGTTCTTCCAAGTAGATGCCCAGCTGTGACACATTACATCATCTGTGCCTTTTTGACGGGCCAGGTGTGACAGTCAGATTGTAGCTGCAGCTGGTCTAAATGTCACATAGTTCTGGTATCAGTATCAGTATGCCAAAAATGTTGATAGCTGTTCCAAACGACCACTCTCGAAGGCGGGGACGAAATGTCTGCCAAACAAAGGGACAAGACTTCATAACTGAGGGATTACAGTGCACACTTTCAGGCCAACCTTGAAGTGACAGAAATAGTTGCGTAACAGAACGAAAAAAGAGACCGAGAGAGAAGTTAAAACCAACCTGACACACCTGACAAGTTGCTTTGTGAAGTAGACATCAATGTTGGTAAAAATCTATGATGGCGAATAAAATAAATGGGGTCAGTCACAATTTGCAGGTTGCTGAAATAGGCCTACTTCACTACAACACATAAGATGATTGATCATATTTAGTTTTTCCGTCTACTCTTCACAACGGTAGCAGCGTGAACTTATAACCATCAATAATTGTATTGCATTTCTTTATAGGGACCAACCAATACAGTTTTTTTCAAGCCTAATACTAATATGGAGTATTATGGTGTTTTAGTAATCAAGGAGACTGATAACCTATAATCGGAAAAATGCTGAATATCATCAATAATTGGTCTATCCCTAATTCTGTGATTGACCCTCGCAGTTCACTATTGCTGCGGTTACGCTTCCTTTATCAAGCTAGCTACGCTGCTGTGCCGGGGTGCCACAGAGGAAAAATCTGTGGCGGCAGTAGATTTACCTAAAATGACAAATGGAGAACATGATGAAAGTGCAGTTAAAAGAGAGTTTACTGCCTCACAGATTAGGTCGTGAGGAGAGTTTTTGGCTGTTTAATAGCCGGTTGAAATATGTTTTGTCTTATTTTTTTCCATTCACCAGCTGTTAGCAGATAAACCAAAAGCTGTATTCATGTCTCATATTTTCTCTCCATAACAGAGCTATCACGGACAGCCGGCCTCAATCGTTACTCTGCGCTTCAGTCTACGCCTTCACCTCAACCCTCCACCACTCCTCCGCAGAACCCCGACTTTGACTCCAGGAGAACTCTGGGAAGGTAAAGGACAACACCTGGCTCACATTTAGAGCTCCTGTTCAATCGTTTCATCTCTGTGCCTCTGATAGATAATCTGTCACACAGAGGAACATCCTGGTTAGCTTATTTGTTTGTCCTCCCAGCAGTCGTAGCAGTAGCGGGAGGGAACGCAGTGAGAAGCCACTGATCTCTGCCCCTCCATCGTCACGGCCCGGGTCGTTCATCAGGGGAGGCAGTTCGAAGGAGCTGCTGGAGAGTCAAACCCCCGATGAGCCGCGAAGAGACCGGGAGCGAGAGGGAGCCGAGCCTCGAAGGCCGAGTGTCACCGAGGAGAAAACAGAACCGGAGCGCAGCAGAGCCAGGGAGCCTGGTGAGGAAGACAGTGCTGCACAACACAGGACAGACAGGAAAATAATATTCGAAAAGCGAGTTCAACCGCATTCGCTTTCGGCTTTTTAGTCTAAATACACCCCTCAGCCGTTAAAAAAGTCAGTGACTTTGTTGACGTTGAAAGAATGACAGTGAAAGCATGATGAGAGACCAAACTGCTTGTAAGATATGAGCTTGGAGGTAGAAGATGTTTTATTTTTATTTATAAACCCTAATTTAGAGGCATACTTTGCAGGACACCGACACACAGACCTACAGCCCTCTGTCACCGAGGAAAGATTTGTTGCAACGTCATGCAGAAACCTACGTCACATCATGTGGGAAAAAGTTTTGGGAAAGGCTTGGGGAAAGTAGCATTTTGACTCTAAAACATACATACTTAAAGTTAAATTACAATGTTTGAATTTTACGACAAGAGGAACACTACTGGGAAGCTACAGAATGATATAAAAACCTCAAAAACAAGGAAAATAATGGACCCGCCCTTTAAATACAAAACTGCCTGCACCGCACCAGACTGATTACACAGTAAAAAGTTATAGAAGCAAATGTAAAATTAGAATTTATTGCACTTTAGCTCTCGACACTGTGGAAGTCACTGTTTTATTGTTTTACTCAAACCAGCAGCAGCTACAACGTGTTGTTTTTTACATTTATTTTCATTATTTGATAATCTTATAAACATGTGTATTGTAAATCTGAAAATATCAACCTCTTTGTCTGCTGTTCACAAACTAAACACCTTTAATGGCATCGGCAACTATGCATAACTACATTTGAACCTCTTTTACACTGACTGTAAATGCTTTTTTAATCTCATCAGTCGATAATCTATTCTTCAGTGTCGTCGTCGCTCTACCCCCATGGAGAGGCTGTTTATGCTGTTGTTGTTATGTCTACAGTGAAACCTGAGCCTGTGGTCCAGACCCCAGACAGACCTGCTCTGTCTGAAGAGGAGGTGGAGAGAAAGTCCAAGTCCATCATCGACGAGTTCCTGCACATAAATGACTACAAGGTACTGAGATTCACGAGAAAGTCAACAGTAGGTGTCTGTTTAGGTGCAAACACTGGATTAGGAGCTTATAAGCGTGTCAATGATAAATCAATGATTGCTGCTGCTGCTACCACTGATTAATTTATCATTGAATAATTCATTTGTCTTTACGTAATTTATGATTTAAATTAGCTTAAGTGATGCTGTGACACATGCCCGTGTCAATTTTTAGCAAATGATATATGTATACATACATTAAATGAAGTATACAGATTTAGATACTGCTCTGTAGTTACTGGGTTGATAAGATCAGAACAGTAGATAAATCTTCCTTCTTTATCATGTAGCAATAATCAGATGCAGAAGCATCTGTTGTTTTATTTCTCCTTCTTCACCCAGTGTTGTTTTGTCGTCTCTGTTTCCTGCAGGAGGCTGTTCAGTGTGTGGACGAGCTCGAGTTGGGCTCTCAGCTGAGCATCTTTGTGCGTGTCGGGGTCGAGTCGACTCTGGAGCGCAGTCAGATCACACGGGACCACATGGGCCAGCTCCTCTTCCAGCTGGTGCAGAAGGGACTCCTGCCCAAACCTCAGTTCAACAAAGGGTCAGTTCACCTGCAACATGCGTCATGACTTAGCTCGGAGCTAATTGTTCATTTTTTTAACTTAATTTTTGTTCTCAGTGAGATAATATCATAGTCTACAGTTTCGTATAATGGCATAATAACATAGGGATGAATAAAACATGAATAGATAAATTAATAAAATAAGATTAAATGAATAATACAGATGAAATAACTTTACATATCTACCTTCTAGGGGTTGAAGAGATTTGTGTTTGGGTTAATTGTTGCATTGATCAGCCCATAATGTCAGTTGAGGTTTCACTGCATTTATTAGCTCATTATAGGACTTGTTCTTTTATAATTTTGGAAAGTAGGTCATCTGCTCCATCTCATAGATATTCCAAATCCTTCAGGACCACAAATAGTACGTGGGCGGTTCAGGTTTTAACCTGTTAATTGTGTTAGATTTCATTACTGTGGTTAGTAAGAGTAAGATAAATAATTTGCAGCTCTTCAGCTCTTCCACGTACCTTCAGGTTTTACCCCTGAAAAGACGATCTGTGGGTCTTGAGCGATGTTGACGTGGCAGAGCTCGATATAGCACTTCCCGGAGTGGTCTTAGTGACCAGAATATGTTAAAGTGGTGTCTTATTTGGGCTTCACAAGTGTGTGTTGGGCCCGTCTTTGCCATTATCTGTGGTGTTCAGAAATATCTGGCAGTAACTTTCCATATGAATTCCCTCCACCAAGTGTACTTCAGAGCACGTCACCTTCCATCCCTCCCTTGATGGCTCGTGTTGCATCTCAGCCTCATTTCTTTCTTTAATTTGGGTTCATACTAAAAAACTCCCAATAAAAGGTTGAGATTATCTTTCCCTGACTATTCCCCAGTTGTATATTTATCAAGATTTTCTCTGCTCCTGTGGGATTGACAATTTTGTCCCAGTCTTTTTTTGTTTTGTTAGAAAATGTCTCAATTGTAAAAATCTTAAAAAATAAAAAGTTTGTTTTAGGGAGATGAAAGCATTTAATTGTGGTTTCATCGTTATCTTTTTGGGGAGTCCTTTTTTTTCATGCTTGCAGGATTTTTGTTTGTGTCTTTGTCCTTATACCCATTTTCTGGCTTTTATTCAAGAAACTTGAGGCTGCTTCTTAAAACCTTTTCTTGTGTATTCTTGCGATATGAAGCACAGCAAACTGTCTCAGTGAGATGTGGCTCCATACACTGTTTTCTTTCATTGCTTATGTTATGTGACTGCTCCTCACCTGCCTCCTATTTTCAAATACAAACAATATAATTGTTTCGAAACTATTACATTTCCTGACAAACTCGCATATAAAGTACACCTGAACCTGCCCTCAACCTTCAGCCTTGTAATAATTCTAAAACAATTTGGTTGAAAAACAATATTTTATATAATAAAATGATTTTAAAGGTGTGTCCTCTTTGTTTTTCTCAGGTTTGCAGACACGCTGGAGCAAGCGGATGACATGGCCATCGACATTCCCCACATCTGGCTGTACCTGGCCGAGCTGCTCAGCCCTGTGCTGAAGGATGGGGGCTTCTCTATGAGAGAGCTCTTTAGGTACTGAGGCTGCTGCACCTGAGCCATTCACTTGACACTCAAGGAGAGCTTACACTAAAAATACAGTCACATCTGGTGTGTTTGCTCAGGAAAAAATGATCGATTTGTGTCAGAAATAGTTAAGAATTCTTCCCCTTGGTTTGTATTTCCACCACAATACCCCATTTCGATCAGCATTTTCACAGGGTTGCTGTCCTTTGAGCCACACAGTTTGAGTTAATGTTTCTCCTTCCTGTTCTCGTTTCCAAGATTAATTTCAGACAATGTAAGAGTCGCCACACACTTATTGACTGCAGAGGAAATTGTCTGAAGTGTCTCATAGTGAAGCTGTGATTTGTTAACATGATGTAAACTTCCTCATCTGACTAGATCTCAAGTAGAATACAAGTTGTTTCCGTTATTTATCTTCTTTATGAAGTGAAACCGTTTTGGCAGACGTTTATTGAATTCCATCTCTGCTTGTTCACAGTGAATTAAGGAAACCTTTGCTTCCTGTGGGAAGAGCCGGGATCTTAATTTCTGAAATACTGCACTTACTATGCAAACAAATGGTAAGAAAACACTTCTGCTTCAATTGTTGTTTAAATTTATTTTGTATACATTTATGTTTCCTGCTATTATTATAAAGAAGAAATACTGTTCGGGTCAGTTACATTGTGAGAAATATTATGGTCAATTGATTTTTGAATGTGAAAGAGTAAGGACAAAACATAGAATGAATATATATATATATATATTTCGCTTTTGATTAATAGCAAAGCTTGGCTCATTTGTCAGAAACTCAAGATGTATCAGAGAGGGCTGACATTGTGCCGTCTTGTCTCCACAGAGCCATAGGACTGTAGGTTCTTTGTGGAGGGAATCTGGCCTCAACTGGACGGACTTCCTGCCAGACGGCGAGGACGTCCAGGCTTTCATCTCACAACAGGTTGGTAATAAAGGCCTCGACTCACATAAAAAAACCATACCCTTCCATCATCCTCTTGTTTCCCCTTTCATCCTCTTATTTGCCACTTCCTCATCATATCGACATCATCTTGTCTTGACACAAACAGAAACTCCAGTTCGTTCTGTCGGACGGCTCCGGCCCCGAGGCGGCTCTGTCTAAAAAGATCTTGTCTCCTGAGGAGCTGAGCCAGCAGCTGGAGAGACTCCTCCTGGAGGACATGGCCAGCGACGAGCAGATCTTTGACTGGGTCGAGGTATGAGAAGTGACACATTTCTCAGAGAAAAACCCAAGTCTCAAATTCTGCTAGCGAGTGTGGAAGTCTATTTATTATGACACATAGGCAGGTTATTGAATTAGAGAAGATGTTATGACAGGAGATGTCATGGCAGAAATGTCTATTAAAGGGGCTCTCTGTTCTCAGTGTGCTTGTATCAGTGTTTGCGGCAGGCTGTAAGTCTGCCACTGTGGCTACTGGCTACAGTGGCAGAGTGTTGGGGAACATGAGAGCATCCAAAAATACGACACGGTGCAAAGGGAAACTGTTGTAAACTGTTGTCCTGTTGGAGGAGAGAGCATCTTTTAACTGCTCCACAATTCAGGCAAACAACACCCACTCCCACTCACATACCCTGAATACAAACATGATGCTACTAACATGTTTTTTTTTTTTGTATTCTTGTTGAAAGTGTTCCCTGAAATTAAGTGAAATTGACAAGTGGTGTCTTTCATCCTCCTCTGTTCTCCGTTTCCCAGGCAAACCTAGATGAATCTCAGATGAGCTCGTCTCCCTTCCTGAGGGCCCTGATGACAGCTGTGTGTAAGGCAGCAGTGAAAGGTGAGCACTCCACCACCTGGTGGAGAGATTTCTCTATTCTGCTAAAAAATCGCACCTCTGATTGCAGTTTTTACTCTCTGCCAAACTGAGCGCAGAGGCTCAGCGTGCACTCACTCTGCCTCCTGCTTTACCAAACAGATGATAACACCAACTGTCGAGTGGACACGGCCATCATCCAGAGGAGATTGCCTGTATTACTCAAGTACCTTAACTCAGACACTGAGCGACAGCTGCAAGCACTTTATGCACTTCAGGCGCTGATCGTCGCCCTCGATCAGCCTCCAAGTAAGTGCTGCGTCATAGTTTACTTCTCCTAATGAACTATGAGGTTTAATTTTCTTTACTTGTTTATTTCTTTATTTTTTATCAGAGAAGATTTAACTGTTCAGCTCCTACATTGTGTTTACACTAATCTTTTAAGCAGCATTATATTAGATGGTATAATCTCACCACGGAGATCCATTAAGCAGCTGTCACGTGATCTATCGATCATGTCACGTGATCTTCATCAGCAGATCTTCAAATGTACATTTTTCAGAGCACTTAAAAGACTTCTCCGCCATGTTGGATTAAAAATAAAAGTAAACATTTCCAGGGTCAACAAGGAACTTAGAATCTCAACATCACTGTGCTCTGTAACTTTAACTTGATTCGGGTGTGGTAACTTGATGAGCAGCATTTAAAGCATTTGTGGCACCAAATAATAAACACATTTTACGAGTAACCAGTTGGCACTAAACTGGAGACATTGCATTGAGAGGAGTTAACCTGAATGAGTCAGGGAACCAGTAAACTTTATGTTCATTACAACAAACATCAGGGACTTTGGTGAGCTCATACTACAACATTCAATACAATCAATCATATGAGTAAGATTATATTCAAATTCACAAAGTACCAGAAATACAAAAGCTGAAAACAATAAGACCTTAAAGTGTGAAAGACCAAATGGCATAAATGAAGAAAACTAGAAACCAGAACATAATCTACATTGAAGTGCCAGAGGCTTACCTTTTTTAGGACTCAAATACCCTCAGGATATATTCTTCTTTTGAACCTCCCAGATTTAAAATGGGTTCACACCTCCTCCAGAGGGCGTTTCCAGAGGCTTATGAATGATCTGAAGTACAGACAGTCAAGGGTTACTGCAGCAGGACAGGAAGTAGTGTCGGTTTACTGTCAGTCACAGATAAAGCTCGTATAATTTGTCCATAAAAGATGCTTCCTTGCTTTACCTCAAGGGAAAATCTAGTCTGGCGCACATTTTTCTCAGTTTTCAACTGTATCATCAAAATATGATTGAGTTTTAAAGGTGCAATTTGTCAGAACTTGAGTGTAAAACATTTAAAAAATTATCACTGTGAAGAATGAAAAGTTTTAACGTTCGGTCAAATGCAGCACGTTTATGTATAGCACTGTTCCATCCATTGAAGTTAGCCCGATACTGGCTACTGAGCCCAGTTTTAGTTTCCCCGGCTGGTGAAAAAAATTCACATCGTGCATCCCTAGAAATAAGAAGCTTAAAGGTAAACAATTAGGCTACTCCAGTAATATGCTGCCCCCTATTTGTGTGGAGTATGATTTTGACAGGTAGCCAGTTTTTTCATATTTAACCTTCAAAAGTCATATGTCACACTGCACTTCCATATCACAGCCCAAAAAAACTGACCGATGTGTCTTCGCTCTTCCAGACCTTCTCCGGATGTTCTTTGACTGTCTGTATGACGAGGACGTCATCTCGGAGGACGCTTTCTACAACTGGGAGTCGAGCAAAGACCCCGCCGAGCAGCATGGTAAGGGTGTGGCCCTCAAGTCCGTCACGGCCTTCTTCACCTGGCTGCGGGAGGCGGAGGAGGAGTCGGAAGACAATTGACGAGGGAGACATCCGGGGGACATGACGTAGAGTAGAACTGCATTCTTACGGCAGACCAAACATTCAAAATGGATGTGTGGGCAGGACGACATGTTTACGGCTGGAATTTTTTTCTGCGGTACGGTTCTGAAACATGCCGCCATTTTGAGTTTGGATTCCAACGGCGGAAGCACTAAATACCTGTATTATACATAGAAAATATTTTTGTTTTAAATTTTAACTTACTTTTCTTTTGTTACTTTTTAAGAAGAGACTTAAAAGATACATAGGTTCTGGACTCTTTAATTTATTATTTTTTTAAGGACTGCAAATATGAAAGTTATTTAACATTTGCAGATGCTCACAAACGAGAACGTGACGACAGAAATAACAATATAATTAATTATAATAACAAAATAATAATTGTGAAATAAATAGCCTCCCTGGATTCCACACTGTTTGGTTTAAAACAGGGTAAAACAAAATTATTTTGGGATGAAGGGGAAGCAGCGATAAAAAGGAGTGGATGCACAGAAGCTATTAACGTTGTCCGTGTATGACGTTCGAGGTCAACGGTTATCTCTTCATAACCAGGAAGTGTTTCCCTCAGCCTTGGCTTGCTCTACGTTGACCATGTACATACGCCTCACGAGAGGCAGAGGTATGCATTCAAGAAGCGATGCAAGTCAGTCCACAGAACTGTCAAAACAAACGCAGATGAACAACCAGGATACATTCAAATGAAATGAGCAAAAATGCAACTTTAAAAAGTAAATGGCCAGGGTCGCTGAACATGACATGCTTGTAATACTTCAGACCTACAGAGCAGATTAAAGCTTGTAAATACATTAAAGACAAAAAAGGTATTTAAAAAATGCTGATTCTCATCATTTGTTCTTTTGTTGGGTGGTGTTTGGAGACGTGCGACTATTTTTCTGTCTGACTTTGTGTGTGTGTGTGTTCAACAGAGGCAATGTTTCCATTTGTTTGTATTATGGACGATGCCTTTGTCATCCTAAGAAGAAGAAGAGCTGTATGCTTTGACGAGGAGGAGCAGCTGGAGCCACTGAAGCATCAACAATCATTATCAATTAACTCTCAATCAATGCCTTGGTTTTAAAACTGTTGCGGCAGGTCATTTGTTGCTTGTATTTAACCACAAGTTTTATATTTTTGTGTCTAGATCAAGTTGTGTGTCAATGTGGTCATCCAGGTCACATCATGCTTATCTGATCACCAGATGTGACTCGTGTAATTAGATCTCAGTGAAGCATTCACTTGTCTTTACAGCTGTTCACCCAAAAAGCCTTTAAGGCACTGGTTGTAAACGAGGAGACTGGAGCTGATAAGATAAATCGACTAGTCACAGCTTTTTAATTGAGGATTTCCTGTTTTTCTGTTGTATGTCATTGTTTATTTGGGTTTCGAACTGTTTAGGACAAAATAAGCATCACTTTCATGCATTGTATAGACCAAACTATTATACTTTTGACTGAGGAAACAAACTGCAGATTAATCAAAATAACTGTTAGTCATATCACTAAAGTGGATTGTGGTGAAATAGTCAGAATTTACACATAACAATGCAGCAGGAGTGTGATTAAGAGCAGACAAGGAACCGTGGGACTGAAAATACAAAATACCAGAGGAAATGCAGAGTATTTAAAACTGTCAAATCTACCAACACTGACCTAGAAACACAGATATGTTTATGATGTTTATGTGTAAATATTGAATACGTGCTCATTTTGCATGGGGGTAATTTTCAGTTGTGTGTATTTTCCACAAAGGTTTTATTTCATCACTCTTTCCAGAAAGCTCGCATGTTTCTAATGTTTTCTGTCTATATTTTACGGTCTAAAATTATGATTCAAACACAATTTTGAACATTTTACCGCACAATGTGTACCTCTACCTTTGATACTTTAAGTAATATTGGCTTATAATGCTGGTTTACTTAAAGGATAAGTTCACCAAAAATGAAAACTCTTTCGCAGAGAAAGTGTTGCAGCATCCCCCAAACAATTGAAATGGCTGAGGACTTGTTTTTATCCTAAAAAAAGATATTATTTAAACCCTGATGCACGATGGAGCTTGTACATCCACGACAGATTGGGTCTGTGCTAACACTTTTAGCTTTGCAGCTACAGTGAAGATTCGCTTAACAAAAAGGTGTAACTCATTATTTTTAAATTTTTTAATTTAGGATATCTCACTTTCCATCGTCATGGAGGTGAGTGGATAATGACTGAATTTTCCTTTTTGGGTGTGCTTATCCTTTAACGAATCCTAAAAGTTGCCTTCCTCACCATTCAAACTTTGTTGGCATTAGTCAACTACAGCTCCCATGAGTCTTTGCAATTGACTCCCAAACAACACATCTTAAGAGTAGTAGTTTATGAATGCTTATACAGTAAACATTGATTTATCTTGGTTAAAATACTGATGGGCTCAAATTGTATTGCGCTGAAGGGTAGAAGACATCTAGATAAACTAAAAAATGTGGACAGAAAACCTCATGTATCGTGTTTGAGCTTTTTAAAAGAGGACACTGAAAGAAAGGGGAACAAGTCTTTGTGGTGAACACTTTGCTTGTTAGCTTCTTTTCCATTAGCCTCTACCCGCTAAAGCTAAACAACGGCGGTGATAGCGACAGTCTGACTGAAGTACAAATGCTCCGGTGTGTTTTTAATGTGATGCTCTGAACGTCATGAGGAAATAAATAAAGGTTTGAACGGCTGGTGTCGGCGGCCATGACAGTGGGATTCCTTCGACGTACCGTGTGACGCCGCGACGTGACCAACGGTCCTAATGGGGCGGGGCTCGTAAACAGAGAAATCTAAATAAAGGATCGTGCAGAAATTTACCCCAAAGTAACTCACTTTTTCAGGACAAGTACAAGGTAAGTTTCATTCGCGTTATGTCGCACCATGAGCTGAATGTGTGGTTGCACGCGTGCGATGCTGGAAGGACGCACGGGCCGGCGGTTTGTACTCCATGCAACTGAAAAGAATTTTATCTGCCTTGTGCGACGCCATCACTGTGTGTAAAAGCCAACTGACAAAATGGCGAAATTGCCGAAATTTTCTGGCAACTCATGTCCTGGCGTCTGTGAAAATGATCGAAATGTATCGGCAGATGCGGGCGGCTGAGCCAGAGCGGCGTGCACGGCGCGGAAGGTGGTTTGTTTTTAGCTAATACGCGTTACAAGTGCACCTTTTCTTTCTGTTTGACGATAATGGGCCTCAATGAATGAAGTGGGTTTGGCAGTCTCGCCATTTCTAACCACGCACGTACATGGAATGGGCCCCGGACCGGTGCTGTTGCAAACGTGCTTTCCTGGTGTTCATATAAGTCTTATTTCCTCCATGCAGGTAAATCTCGTGTGATGCCGATTCGCCGAGCAGCAGCGACTCCAACCCAGGAGAAGGCCCCCTCCGCTGCAGCAGAGAAAGGTTAGGCCAGGGGTGCCTTAAACTAAGGACCCGTGAACGCACCATCATCTCTGACACAGGTTCCAGTGTGGTCACAGGACCCATTACAGCCCACACAGCCAGGCTGTGTGTTGAGTCTGGAGATGGATGTGTGGGCATGCCAAGTTTTGTGTTTACAAACCTCCTTCACAGAAACACCTCTGTAGACCTTACAAAATGCTGTCAGAATCAAATGCACTGCAATGTTCTGGGTATTTACAATTAGAAAGAGTAATATAATCATCAGGATATCAGCAGTCACATGGCCAAACAGTGCATCACTGTGTTGTTATCAGACATAACGCAACTGAAATCAGTTGCAGGAATAGCAAAACACTTGTGTGCAACCTTAGCATTGACCTTTAAGCTCTCCTTGATGATGAGGAAGTCCTATAAATCCTGCTATCTCAGTGGATAAGATGCATATCATGCAACTGCAGCACCTCAAGTTGGATTCCTGCAGGAGACTTCTGTTGCATGTTGTGCTCTCAGTGTGTCTTAAACTACGTTCAAATGATCCTCTTTATGTTGAGCATCTTTTTATTTGTGGGTGCTGACATAATGACCCAAATTGCATATAATTGTTCACATTTTTTCCCAAACCAGAACAAACGAAAATAGAAAACGGCAAAGGACAGTTTCCATAGTGGAGAAGTCAACAATGGTTTCCACCGTGGTATTTTAAGGAGCCCGACCGATATACTGGCAGGCCGATATTGGCCTATCGTAGATCGGTATCAGCGCATATGTTGTTGATATCGGCTGATATGAAAACTTATTGGTTTTAAGAACACAGTGCAGAAATTGATGCTTGTGGTGATTTATGATTAGTACATTTCGTGTGTTGTTTTTGTTTACTGCCTTCATTACATATTTTTGTCAAGAGTGTCTGATAACCCCATTTGAGTATAACAACACTGATATGACCTAGTAAACCTGACTTATTTACATCTATTCCTGTATTGAAAGTATTTCAGTGTAAATATTACAGTATTTAATTAAGCATTGAAGAGCTTTTTCAAAAGTAAACAAACATTATTGGCACTATCCTTGTGTGTTTCTGATTTAACTTAATTTCAATGACTTTCTCCTCTCAGAGCCTGAAGCCTCCTCGGAGGAGTCGCCCTCTGCTGACGAGGAGCAGGCTGCGTCTTCGGCCGCAACAGCCGAGGTCGAGGAGGCCGAGGCGACGGGTGAGACGGAACCCACAGAGAATGGAGAGAAGGCTGAAGGAGCCGCGGAGGAGAAGGGAGGAGAGGGGGCGGATAAGAAAGAGTGAGTCTCACCAGAGAGCGAATCTGCAACTCTGAGAACATTGCGATATTTCACTCTGATAGCACTTTTATCTGTTTATATTATCCTTACCTCTGCTGGATAACAGCAGACCGCCCCTCTCATGGCTGTCCTGTTGCATTTCCAAAAGATGTGACCTGTCGCAACCATATTCATTAGGTAGATATCAGACAGATGTACCCGTCCCTTTGTCCGCAGTCTTGGGGGAGACCAGGAAGAGAGGGCGTTGGCGTCATAAAAGTCTGATGATTTGTTAGCAGCTTAGCTCATATCTGAAAAGACAGAGCAGCATTATCTACTACAAGCTACAGACAGTCACAACAGTGTTTAAAAGTAATTTTTTTGTTTTTCCCCACGTATGCAAATATAAAATTAGGCAAAATTTGTGCCAAATTTTAGGAAAAAGCCCTGCGGTTAACTAGGTGATCGAATTGTTTGGACGTCATCACGAGCCTCATGTACAAACTTTTGTCATGAGAAAGTAACAACCTTTGTTTTGCCCATAACTCTGTAATTTTTGTAATGTCTCCTCCTTCCCTTCTCCCAGACCTTGACAAAGACCTTGACAAACATTAACATTTCTCCATCTAGTTTAGTACAGTAGCAATTCAGTCAGGGTCAAATTACCATGATGATCACTAAGACAGACCTTCTAAATCTTCATTTTGTCTTTCCCGTCGGTGACAAATGGACAAAGTGACAAATGCAAGGACTGCGCGGCTGGACAGTGTGCAACACACTGCTATGTTCTCCTACTAAGGTGAGGAAGTGATAAAGATAAGGGTGGTAACGATCACAGTGAAATATCGCTTCTAAAGATACGACCCACTTTACTGAACTTGTGTCTTGCTCCTTTCGGCGACAGGTTGAAGGATGGCTACAAGTATGAGAAGTCCAAATCCAAGAAGGTGAAAAGGACGATTCCCGCGTGGGCTAGCGTCACTGCCAGCAAAAAAGTTCCCGTTACCAACTTTGCAGGCACGCAGCACAGAGTGGATAGTATCCTCATCGAAGCTATTCAGGTGTGTGCAAACTCTCAACACAGTAGTCACATTTTGTTTTGTTGTTTAAAAAGGAAGCGGTTTGATTTCTGGTCTACTTTCTTTGCAGGATTGTAACGACAGATCTGGAGTTTCATACCAGTCCGTCCTGAAATATATTGTGAAAAAATACCCGGGGATGGAGATTAGTAAGAAGAAGTTTCTCATAAAGAAAGCAATGAAGAAACATTTGGAGAAGGGCACCATCAAACAGGTAAAGAATTGGGGGGGATATCATCTTTAATGTTCATATTTGGACAAAATATGTGTGCTTTGTTTTAGTGGAACATAATTTAAAATGTAATTGACTGGTCTTTATGGTCCGCTCCCCTTAGTTACTGTTGCTACGTCAGTCAAACTGCACTTTACAACAGAGGTTGTGTTAGACTTCCTTGTTGTCCGTCATTTTGATGGAGAGCGTGGTTAAAAATAAGTCAACAGCAAATTCAGAATGGGACACGAACCCCAGTGTTCTGGGTGAGAGTCCTGTGTTTGACCCATAAAACTACCATGACCTGCACCCTAGTCGGACTCTGTTGCTCCAACATTAATTGTGATGTTGAAGGAGCAGCACCAACACTGCGATATCGGATAAACCACGGAACAATTTCTAACTTCGATACAATTCCCCTGAAAAATATCAATGTTTGATACCACAGGGCAAATGGACACAACACTGAGAGCATTACACTATTGATTTTTTTTTTTTTTTAAAGATAAATATAATAATGCTTGTAAACTGTGTGGAAAGAACAACAGCATCTGAGTTGATGTACTTCTGGAGGAGGTGGGGCAATGAGGGCACTGCAGCGCAGAGGAGAGAAATACGCAGCTGGTTCTGGTGTATCGATGCAGAGAAACATTAGTACTGACACCATCTCAAGTATTCTCGATACAATTGCTAAGGTTTTGTTGGACAGTCTGTGTCAGGTCGAGGGTTTTGTGAACAGTCTATTTCACACATGTTGTGTAGGAACCCAGGAAATGAGTAAGGTCTGCTTACTCTTGTTTTTTTTCTGTCTCTCTCATAGCTGAAGGGTAAAGGCCTTTCAGGAACCTTCGCCATTGGAAAGCAGCCCACGTCGGCTAAGGTATGTTACAGCAGAGGGAGGCAGTGTGTTGTGTATTTCTTGTCAGGGAGCATCAACAGCTACACTTATAGAGTGATATTGATCTTCTCATCTGACTCTCGGCAAGAAAGCACAGAAGTGCATTTCCCAAAATAACACACTATTCCTTTAAGTCATGAGTGAAGTTTCAGTCCTGTCCATCCTAGTTTGGACTTAAGTGTTTCTTTCACAGTACATTATTTAACAGATCTAAAGCTTATGTTATATAGTCAACAGTTTCCTTTTCCCATTTTCCCCTATGAGACTGGGATGTGTTTGGTTGTAATCGTCATGTCTGTAAATGGATGGTGTTTTAGAAAGCTGCTCAGAAGTCTGAGTCTCTGGGAGATGCTCTTCCTCTCATCATCACTCGGCTCTGTGAGCCCAAAGAGGCGTCCTACTACGTGATCAAGAAATACCTTGAGCAGCACTTCCCCAGCCTCAACATCGAAAACAGGTATGGGCATCACATTTACTTTTTCCCTATTGATGTTGTTTGATGTATGAGAATGTCATTGTTGATTCACCAGTTATCATCAAGTGTCGTAAGTTTCCAGGAAAAACAAAATATTGAACTATTGATGACTAACTAGAGTAGATGCAAGCAACATGGTTGCATCTGGGAAGCCTGAAGCTGAAATGGCAGATTTCCTTGATAATAGAAGATCAATCTGTAAGATCAAAACTGTAATAAAATAAAAGTCAAACAAGTTTTTCATCACTACTGTAACAGCAGCTGTGGCTTTAAAATGTAACAACACAATTTTAAAAACTGCAGCCATAATGTGTTTAAAGTGAGTTTTCAGAAATGTAACCTCATAGTTTTACCAGTTCCCCTGGGTGTCTGTGGCTCAGTGACGTGTAAAGTTGTCTCTATTGAATATATTAATGATTTATTAACTCTGGTCGGTCCTCAGGCCAGAAGTCCTGAAGTCAGCCCTGGTGAAGGCAGTGGAGAGAGGACAACTGGAACAAATCACCGGGAAAGGAGCTAGAGGGACTTTTCAGGTAAAGCTCTTTGTAACACTGTTCTATTAATTTTTCTTCCAAATTGATTCACGTCTTTAGACTCGACTGGTTGCACATAATGTCCAACTCTGGGGAAGAGAAATTGGCAGCCGTCGCTCTCCTCTTCATTATGTGTGCATTTTTGTCGGGCTCTGCTTTGTTTACAGCCCTGACAAAGGTCCACACTGCCAGCTCGTGCATCATTGTTGTGTTACACTATTTCAGCAGAATTAGATATTGTAAGATAAAGATATTGTCGGGTAATACTCTCTGTAAAACATTAAAACCAGGGAGAAATAAATGTTTGTATAGTGTCTATGTTGGGTCTACTGTCTTATGGTCATATCGGCAGCATTAGAAAGCTGATATTTATGTCTAGAAGCTACAGTGAAGTGAAAAGACGACCTAATATCCTAAAAATGTCAACATCTGTCTCTCACAGCTGAAGCGAACTGGTAACCAGATCCTGCTGAAGGGCGGCGACCTGGAGGACGCCATCACAGCCGCCATCACAGCCATGAATGAACCTAAAACGTGCAGCACCACAACTCTACGCAGATACCTAGTAGACACCAACAAGGACAGAAAGGAGTACCAGTTAGGTGAGATTCCCTCGCTCTGCTGCTTACATTTGTTGGCAGCACTGCTGCTGACTACTGACTAGTTTCTTAGGTAGTTACAAATTGGACCTCATTCAAAGAGACAAATTAAAGTATCGTCAAAAAGATTGCAGTTTTGTTCTGCATGTTGATTACAACGGATTCCAAATTCTTCTCTGTGGAGACTAAAAACTTTTAACATGCACAATGACCTTTTTGAATAACGAGATTTGTTCATCCAAAATGCTGATACTAAAAGCTGAACTCTCTTCTTCAGTGGCCAATCTGAGGAGGACCCTGACAAAGTGTAAAGTACTCGGCTGGATGGAGCAGATCACCGGTCACGGCTTCACAGGCACCTACCAGCTCTCGTTCCCTTTCTACCCCAGGTACATCCACAGCTTTTGGAAAGAGTTATATTATTGAACTGTTTAATACCTTAAATATTATTTCAGTTTGAAGCCAGGCTTATAAGGCCACATTCACAAAAACACAGCTTATAAACATCTTTTTGTTTTGTTTTTTCTCCTAAGCCCTACCACCCTGTACCCAGACAAGTTCAAAAAGCTTCAGAACAAAACTACTGCGCCTCCGACCAAGCGGAAGCGGGCGGCTGACTCTTCTGACGAGGAAGAGGAGGAAGAAGAAGAGGAGGAGGAGGAGGAGTCTGAGGATGAAGCACCATCGCGTAGGAGGTGGGTGTACTTAAAATCCCACAGAGGGTTGAAGTCTGCAGTCTCTCCACAGGCATAGTTGCTTCAGTATTGTTAGAAATGCTCAATCAATCCTCTTGATGTCAGAATCTGAGGAGTAAAGATATAAAAACTTTGTCTTTGGAGAAGACGATTAATTACATAATGTTATACTGTCTGTACAAATAAATCTGCTTTGGAGTCCACGTGCAGGCGTTACTATATACATTGATGCTGTTTTCCAATAGCCTTGCACCCATTTATGATTTGTGTGTAATTATTCTCCTTCCACTTAGTAACAGCTGCCTGTTTTAATTTACTTCCAGGAAATCTCAGAAGAGGCCTCCACCCAAAGCTCGGCGCCCTCCACCAGCCAAGAAGTCTCGGAGCGCCAGTCAGTCAAAAGCCAGAGGCAGAGGACGGCCCTCAAAGAAGTCTCCGGCCAAGAAAGCAGTGTCTTCAGCCATTATGTCGGCGAGGAAAAAGACAACCTCTAAGAAGGAACCCGCACAAACGCCATCTAAATCCACACCTGTCAAAAGAGGAGCGCCTGCAAAAAAGCCCAAAACGCCAGCAGTGAAAAAGCTGACCAAAAGAGGGTCCAAGCGACCTGTGTACAGAGAGTCGTCGGGGGAGGAGGAGGAGGAGGAGGCGGAGGCGGAGGAGTTTGAAGACGCAAAGGAGACGATAAGGGGAGGGTCCAAGCGATCTAAGTCTGCAGAGTCATCCAATGAGGACGAGCCTGCGCCTAAAAAGCCAGCGACCAAAAGTAGGTCCAGGCAGGCAAAACCTGAAGAGTCATCCGGTGATGAAGCGGTAGTCAAAAAGGAGACAAAGAGCAACAAGAAGTCCACTCGTAAGTCCAAGAGAGGGAAAAACTGAGCCCAGAGAGCGGCTTCCACGGACTGGGCCGCTCTGAATATGCAGCAGTCTGCCGCTTTGTTTCAGCGCTCTCTCTCTTTATATCATTGTTTTCTCCCTTTTTAACGGGGCAGTAGTTTGTTTTTGTTTTTTTTATTTTATTTCTATTGTAGAATAAGAACGTTATCCTACCAGTTAAGTTTACTGTACGTTGAGAGTTTCTGAATCTCCTTTTTATTCACCATGTGTAGAAAAGCTCAGTTAGTGTTGCCGTTAAAACAGATGTGAGACCTGCTGCCAGATCAGGAAACCATAGCAAGATCCAACATACTGTAACTAGAGCCATGTAGTGACTTCCGTTTTTATATCTGTTCCTCATCAGATCTTTAGGTGTTGGAAGCACACGTTCCTAATATCACATGAAGCAAAATATCAGTGTTTCGGGGTTGAAAATGATGTCCCTTTTTTTTTTTAAAGTTAAAATATGGGTTGAAAAGGTAAAACGGTTACTAATGATATTAATGTTTTATAAAATGCAGATTTTAAGGTTATTACAATGTTTTGGCCACGCAGTACTGCACCAGAATCTGAATTTCTATCCATGTGTGTCCTCATCAGATAACAATGATTGATATTTGTTTATTTAAAACGTTAAACAGCCCTGAGAAAAGACTAGGCCTGCAGGTGACAGGTTGACGACTTAACAGAGGATAAAACACTATGTTAGTATTGATTTTAAAACGCATTGGGGAAAAAAACGTGTCTTTTTTTGATATGTGTGTAAAAGAAAAAAAAAAGCATATACATAAATCGATTTAATTGCTTCACAACTGTAATTCAGTACCAAACTGTAAGAAATGTGTGTTGTGAATAAGAAAAAGGAGGATACTAGCTCATACATACCCTGCATGCATGTATTCCTTGTGTTGTTAAGCTGTTTTTTTCAAGTCATTAATAAAATGGCTATATTTGTAAACCCTTGTTCATTAAATTATTTTGATTGTGTACAGGGAGAACATTGAAAAAAAAACATAATGGCACATTTTCTTTATTCCAGAACGTAAAGCAGCGTCAGGTGTTTGATTTAAATGTGATAAATGATTAGTTTGGTACGATGAGGCTGTGGGTCGGTGCTTCCTAACAGGGTTTCTGGGACAAGCCGGTGTCTTTTGAAGAAATTTAAATGATTAACTGAGCAATATAGATGATTAACCTGATTTTAATTATTTTACTTTTCTGAAGGTCGAAGTCATTATTAACACTAATGAAAACCAAGTAGACGTTTTCCTGAAAACAGCTGAGCACGAGCTCAGATTGTACAGTTTGATTTCTTGAGTAAGTCATAACTTTTGAAGTGCATTTTTTTAATTTGTGGAGATAAAACTTTGCTACATTCATTATTAAATTAATTGATAACATTCCTTTTTGCGTATTTGTAACAAAATTGTTTAGATTTCTGAAATGAGAATGGGACATTTCCAGTTTTCAGTCTATATATATATATTTTTTAAATATCCAATGTTTTTATCTATGAATTAAAAAAGGGGAGGCATTCTGTTATAATTCTAATAACTGTTTTATTATTAAATTGTGGTGCAGGTTGACTGATAAAATTGTGTACTACGTGTAGATGTTTAAAGTTAAGCTCATTTGAACTACTTAATATACTGTTGGGCGGTTTAATCTACATGAATGCATCTTATTACATAAGATCATCAAAAAACTTCCTGTTTTCAGCTTTGTGACGATGCATTTTCCAGCTAATCCAAGAGGGTTTATAAAGAGTTTATTTGTCTTAAGAAGCTCTCAACACCTGAGGGAACAGTTCATCTTTCAGTTTATCACAAACATTCAACACATCTGGTTTTCACTCGACAGCAAAGGGGACGAAAAATGTTAAATGTGAAAGGTAGCTGGTAACTAAAGCTGTCAGATAAATGTGTTGTAGTAAAAAGTATATTTGCTTCGAGATGTAGAAGTAGAAAGTTACATAAAATGAAAATACTCAAGCAAAGAGTTCCTCAAACGTGTACTCAAGTAAATTACTTGAGTAAATGTATTTAATGCAGTTAAAAACCAGCCGGGGACAGGTCACCAAAAATTGGGGACTGTCCCGGGACAACGGGGACATCTGGTCACCCTCGTACCGGGGCAGACAATCGACTGAATGATCCTGAGCTGATGTCCTGTTGGAGGATTGATTGCTGCATGTGGCTGCGGATGAAAGAAGGATTAACTCACACTGCTTTTTTTTGTACTTTTACTGTTTTTAAATCTAAGCTGCTACTACACGTTTTATTTATTATCACAGGAGGCTACTTTTTATTTTGTATACATATAGTTTTGTATTGCTTCTCTATGTATTGTAGGCTTGTTCTTTTATTGCATGAATGCACCAAAACATGGCATCATTGAAATGGACATGCAAAGTTAAGTAGCCCACTTGCACAGTTGCCACATCATGTGAAACTATTAATTAATGCCCATTTAAGCCTATTATTAATCTTGATAGGCTGATTTAGACTTTGTAAGACTGTGTTACCTTCATTATAAGACACAGATATGTTTTGCAGCTCCAGACAGATTTTTGTGGCTTGTCTGAATACATTCACAGCCACAAAGCGTGATACTTAAGTACATTCAATATCAGATACTTTCACTTTTACTTAAGTACTACTTGAATGCGTGTCTTTCACTTTAATCAAAGTAATATTTAAACACAACATCTGTACTTTTACTCCAGTTTGACATTTGACACAGGAGATATTACTTCTTTTTTACTTTATGAATACTTCACTGACACATTACTTATCCTCTGACTTTGTTGTTGTGACACTTGTGAGTGAATCCTTTTCCCACCACTGGACGTGTGACGTCACGGCGGGATGAATTGCGCAATGAGCAGGAATGTGCGGAGCTGGAAGAAAAGTGTGTGCGGACAGAGACAGAGACGACAGCAGGGGGAGGCTGGACTGATCCAACGCTTTATCTTCCGCTCACTTTCACATCCGAGGAGGAGAAAGTGTTTATATCCCTCTCTTCCTCGTCTTCTTCCTCCTCTTCCTCTCAGGAATCCTCTCCCTCGAGCCCCGCCTCGAGCCACAAGCAGCAGCGGCAGCGGCACACCTGGACCACGGAGCGGCAGCAGGTAAAGGTGAGGAGGTCCTCGGCGTCAATTACGGCGTGAAGAAGAAGGAGAAGAAGAAGAAGCAGCAGAAGCAGGCGACTGGGCGGAGGAGGTGGCGTGTGTGTGGCTGGAGGCTCTCCCGACTGTGAAAAGTGAGTTTCTGTGATTGGTTTTTTCTCATGAAGTGACTCCAGGTTGAGACTTGAGGTGAAGTGCGGAAATGTCTTGGAAAAAGTTTTGTCCCACCGGCGTTTGTCAGTCGGGACATGGATGGACGGACGGACAGTTGTTTCCTGGGGAGTAACTTTGACTTTGACGCGTTCACGGCCCCTGAAAAATGCTTTTAAAGGTGCAATGACCTGCAAAACAAAACACAAACTCCACCTTAGTAGTCATGTTCCTGTGGGCTCAACGCCGAGACACACAGTGCGTTTCATTTTCTTGAACCCACTATATCAGTACTGTTGTGACTTCTCACTCATTGTCCTACATGTGTGCATGTTTTGACAGAGTTTCCTCAGATTGTTTAAGTTGTGTCCTTTGCTGCCTGGTTTTTACAGATACAAGCAGCAGCATGGGTGAGGCACCAGTCACAGAAGATGGTACAGTGACACGATCAGCAGAGGTAACTCCAAACAGCTGATATATATTTACTTCAGTGTCTTTTTATGTTTGTGTTTTGGCTAAAATTATCTCTCCACTGTTAAAGTATGTGGGCTCATTTCCTGTTGATGACCGCTGTCTGGATGACCAGATAGAGCGACTGCACACTCAGCTCAAGTCTCTCAAAGTGAGTCCAGAGCCTCACGATGGAAGTCAAAATGATCTGTATCGTGAAAAAAAAGCAGCAACTCATAACCTGTTTTCCTTCATGTGTTGTCTTCGATCAGACGTGCAGGAGGAGGAGGCCCGTGTCCATCAAATTCTCCATCAAGGGAGTGAAAATGTACGATGAGGATGAAACTGTGAGTATGTTAGTCGATGCCGTGTTTTCAGATGTAGCTTCAGTCGCACTGGGGATCACTGATGTCGTGCCTCTCGTCTGCAGACGCTCCTGATGGCTCACGCTCTGCGTAGGGTCTCCCTCTCCACCGCCCGGCCCGTCGATGCCCAGTTCGCCTTCGTCTCCCACAACCCAGGCAGCGCTGACGCCCAGCTGTACTGCCATGTCTTTCAAGCAAGGCACGCCAGAGCGGTGAGATACGCAGCTAATGTCATTGTTCTTTTATGACGACAAAGGAAAAAAAGGTCTGTAGACTTAAATACAAGATGCATCGAAGAGAAGGGAGGATATGTTTTGTGTTTTAAGGCTAAATTTAAAACAAATTTGCACCTAGTTGAACTTTTCTCTGCAGGAATTTGTCACAGCCGCTGAAACTTGTATGAAATGCAATACACAGAAATTATTATGGTATATTGTTATAATTTTAGAAAGGCACGCCCACACAGGTGTTCAAAATTACTAGGTTAAGCTGTCCCGCCCTAACAGGTACAACAAAAGCATGAGAGTGAGGCAGATGTCGGTCTTTAGACGAGGTCTGTTTAGACATCATAAGTGAAAACACATGCCTGGGTGGACTTATGTGTGTGTACAGACTTTAATGTAACTATCACAACACCCTACAATTAACACAAGAGAGAAACACTCGTAAGACCACACACTTTTGGGCAGCGACACGCTTGTAAATATACTCTGCGATCTCTTGTAATTAGAGGCAGAGACAGAAGCTTTTCTTACCCAGAGCTCGACCATTTCAAACTCTGATCCGACCTCAACCATCTCTGATCTTAAATTAAACATTTAAACTTCAGAAACTTGCTGCTTTGGTGCAGATAATCCAGCGTTTGCCCGTTACCCCGACAACGTTCAGTCATTTTGAGTCAGCCCTTTGTAGTGGAAGTGAGACTTAGATTGAGGGATGACTATGAAGTTGCTTTGCTTTGAGATATTTCCTCTTCACTATTCACCAACACAGGGTTGTACAATGAAACACAAGTTGTGGTCGCTTTGTGCTACACAAGGAAAAAAAACATTTTTTATGGTGGAGTGTTGAGGATGAGTTCAGAAGTCTCACAGCCTGAGGAAAGGAGCTGAAAGGAGCGGATACTTCTGTATCTTTTGCCAGATAGCAGCAGGGTGAACAGACTGTGGCTTGTTGTCTTTTAGTGTCCTTTGGGCTCTGTGCAGACGACCCACTTCACCAGCATCACTGATGCTCGGTAGATGGTACCGATGATGTTCTGGGTGGTTTAAATCATTCGCTGTATAGCCTTCCTGGCTGGGGGGCAGTTCTTCGGCTGTGGAAACACCTGAACCACCTTGGTCGAGGTGTCAACCTGGCCCCCAAACTCCCCAGATCCCAATCCAATTGAGCATCCATGGGGCTTAATGGAAAAGTCTGATCCATGGAGGCCCTACCTCACAACCCACAGAATTTAAAGGATCTGCCGCCAACGCTCTGGTGCCAGACACCACACGACAACTTTAGAAGTCCGGTGTCAAACCCGAGTCCCATCAGCAATGGGCCCTCTGTGGATGTTGTGGCTGATCGGTGTAACTGTTCGGCTATCTATTCCCACTTTCTCTCTTGCAGGCTCAGTTCCTGAACCTGCTGCTTTGCCGCTGTTTCCAGCTGTTTCACTTAGAGAAACACCCAGAGGAGGCCCAGGAAGACTCTGTTGGCTCGCTGCCTCGTCGCAACCCCTCCCTGCTCAACCACGGCTTCCCTCTCAGCGTCAGCGCCCTGGTGTCCTTCAGAAGAGCCCCTTTCCGAGGGCTGTTGCCAGGGATTAAGGTTTGGACTGGAATCTGTACTTCTGTTGACTCTTACAGCATTATATTACTGCTTCAACCTCAGTGTTCACCTTTTAGTTTGCAGCTTCTAAGTGAATTTTCCAGAGGGTCCATGAGGTTGAAGACGAACCGTCCTGCTGATTGAACTTCCTCCAGTCCAATTTTTGACCATCCAAGTATACTTAAACATCATTTTCTTTTTCCCCCATCTGTAGAAGAAGAGTCAAAAGTCTTCGGATGACCCGGCCAGCAGCCAAGACGAAGTCTTCCCCACCTCCTCCTCCCCCTCGCTGGTGCGCAAGAAAGCCATCCGCACTAAAGCGCTGCGCTCTGGGGCCTACCGCTCCTTCACTTTCACGCCACTCAAACAGCGAAATGTTCAGGAGCGACTGAGCGCGTCACAAGGTGGGCCAAGTGTTCACAGAGCACTTTCAAGAGTCAAAGAGTTGATTAGGTAAAGCAAACCCCTCAGTGTCAGGTGATGGGCAGTCACTCACTGTCTGTTGTGGTGTCAGAAGGTAGTTTTTAATACGATGAGGTGATGGATACTGGTTTTTGTCTCACGTGGGTCATATATGTTCTTCGTATTTCATTGTTGAGCTTCTCCCACTGTTGTTAATTTCATCTTTAACAGTGAAACTCAAGTTTTGGTTTTATGGGTTGTTTCATTGCCTCTTGACATTTCCTTCACTGGGTTGGACTCCACTTTTGGACTTTTTAATGTAAATGTATTCGAAATCCCAATGATTTCTCTTCTTGTATGTGCAGCTGGAAAGGACCAAGACAAGACGCAGGCGAGGAGATCTCGCGCTCCAAGTTTGGCCGAAACCGAAGAGGCACTTGCTCAGGCGGTGTGGTGCTGGGCAGGTATAGCAACGTGAGTGTCACTTATGTATTTAACATACTTTAGACCTCTGGCCCTTATTTCGTCTCGAGTGTGTCAGTGGTTTCCTAATGGCGTTTCTTCCTTATTTCAGTGACAGCAGCTATTCCCTGCTTGCCGACGATGTTCTGGGATCGTACCTCCTGTGTCCACATCCGAAAAAACCCAAGTGTGGCTCTCTGATCATTCGCTTCCCCTCCGGCCTAATCACTCACCTCATAGAAAACACTCGTAAAGGGAAATTCGTGCTGGAGGTAATTGTTTTGTTGAATTTTTATAAATAATTAACAGCAAACGGGGAAGACTGCCACGTTGTATTTGCTTAGATTAGTGGAAAAAACTGAACTGCAGAGGAAGTTGTTCACTCTTCCTCTTCTCAGCTAGTTGCTTTTGGGTTTTTTCAGGGCTGCGCAGTCATATTAATTTAAGTAATCTACGTCCTTTATGGATTCCTATTGCTCTGCATTTCAGTGTTATTAAGAATATTTCAATGTCTCTTAATTTTGTATCTAGTGCTTTTAAGTGGCCCTAAAACTGTTCATTAATCATGGTTGAAGGGCTTCTCACGCACTAGGCCTTAGGCTTGTTGGTGGGTTTTCTTTGTTTTGTTTTGTTTTATAATGTTTAATTCCCAATTTTATCTGGTTTGTGGTGGTTGTGTTCTTACTTTGCGATCCACCACTCCTTCATGAATGTAGAGGAAACACTGACTATTAGGGAGCTGTGGGATCTGGGATAGTATTTAAAAATATGTTGATGCAGCACTCTGAAATGTGATGGTCTGTGCTGAAGAATAATTTTCACTTTTCATGCTAAAATTTTGCAACTATTTGGACTTCAGCATGCAAAATCCTATAAAACAGCACTGAGACAATCATATTAAGTCTAAAACTGCACTGAAACGTGTTGGCATTTGATTGAAAATGTATTGGTAAACTGACAACTCTGCATAACCCTGATTTCTTTTTCTTTCGTTTGTCTTTGGGGCAGAAATGCAAGACTGAGTTCAGTTCTCTAGCCGAACTGATCGAACACTACACAGAGACTCAGGAGGAGCTGCCGTGTTCCCTGAGCTGCGCCCGGGTAAACCACTGTTATGAGTGGGAGGAAAACGGCAGCCAACAGCTCGCTGTGAAGCCACGCAAGAGCCCGACCAAAACCAAAACTAAAAGTTCCCACAGAAAGGAATGGGTTTAAACCCCTGGACACTGCAACTTGTGGATCGTCAACTTCAGAGGATCCAGAATTAATGACATTTTTTTTTTTTTTTTTTTTGCACATCGGTATACTTTTACCTTTAAATCACATTTGGTGTTGCGGGGAGGTTTTACAGACGATATAACACAATGCACCTATCAACAGCGTTGGCACTTATGGTACACAAGTCATTTCTTCAAAGGGTACTTCTTTGTCAAAGTTTTAATATTTTGTGCCTGTTGCTTTTATGTTTTTCAATATAACTTTTAAATAATATTTTTATTTGTGCCTTTTAAGGTGTCAGTTGAGTTTATTAGTGTTTTTAAGAACAAACAACCTGAAACTTGTGCAGATTCTTGCTCCTGATGGCAAAGCTGTTATTGTTTTTTTCATAAATTCGAAAGATGTTGCACCAGTTTTATTGTTTTTAATCACATTTTAATCTTGCTCACACGTTACTCTTTGTGTGTTTGGGCATTAGACCTGGAGGAGACGTAAGCAGTAAAGATAATCTGTCCTGATATGAGAAAATATGAACATGACACCAAATACTACTACATCCTGCCACCTCAGGGTGAAAGTGTGCGTATATCATGGCCACTAACGGATGAAAGGTTGGCCGTGGTGTGTGCAGTCAGACTGGTTATGTTTGTTCTACCGGTAATTATAACCGGTAATGTTGTGTGCAGTTTAATACATTCCTCGCACACTGATTTTAACAGTGGTATGAAAATACATCTGCCCTGTGATTTTGTTTTCCGGTCTAAGAGGCCGTGTTACGTAATTGTTCCTTATGTGAGCACTTTGTACCGTCTTTTCCACATTAGACCGACAAACAAGTTTTATATTGTTCACCTCAGTTTGCGATTAAATGACAGGTGTTCTGTTTTCAACCCACAACCTTCAAAAAGTTTTGTCTTCCTTCACCTACGACTGTGTGGCACAACATCACCTGCAGCTTTGATATTCAATAATAACCAGGAAACCTTAGACTGTACGCAGTTTCTAAATCTTTGGACCACACTCCACAAGGGACTGCTTGATGTGTGAATGAGGTCACGTGAGATTTCCACGCTGATACACACTCAGTTGCCAGTTTATTGGATGCATTCATTTTTGAGAGTGTTATGTTACTTGGCCTTCCCTCACGGATATAAATGAGGTTGACAAAATAGGAGACACACTTATTATTCTACTGCGCTACAAATGACAGCTTTAAAAAAATGACTTTCCTAAACGGTTTCAACAAAAATGAAATTACAACCTTCCTGAAGTTAGGATTTATTGCAGGACTGCTTTTGTTAGACTGTTTAAGTTTTAGCCTGATGCACCGAATAAACTAGTGACTGAGTGTATCTGTTGATCCACTGCTTGCTGTAAATCATTACACTAATAAAGTGTTTAATGGCACTATTGACAAAATATGCATTGGCAAGAACTCAAGGTTAACATGGAAGACAAAATGAGTAACTGGGCATTTATTTATTTTTTTTAAAGAAAAGTTCACCCAAAAATGAAAATCCAGTATTTATCTACTCACCTGATGGAAAGTTAGGTGAAGTTTTCTAGTCCACACAACATTTCTGGAGTTTCACAGCAAAACATTGCAGCATTCCCCTGAACAACTGAAGTAGTTGGGGACTTGTTTTAAGACGAAAAACAACTTTGGCTACATGAGGTAAACTAAATCTCACTATACATTTGGACAGCACTAATAAACATCATATACAAATTGTGATTGTGTCATAATATGTAAAGATAGCAAATATATTTATTCTTTACCACATACTGTGTTAGCCTGCTAACTTTGACCTCACTCCCTCCTCATCAAAATGGCCGCCGGTGTGGGGCCTTTCCTCCCTCAGCAGTTGTTTACGGTTGCTAAGCAACTTCCAAATGCCGTAGCAGGAGCAGCTGAATGACAGAGGACCTGTAAGGATACCTGACGAGGACAATCACCACCGTGTCTGGGAGTATGTCTGCCTCCTGAACTTGACTCTTGAAGACTTTGAGTATTTTTTCTTTCTTCTTGTATGACATCTTCTCTCAGTGGACTTCAACCAGGATGTGAGCTGTTTGTTAGCCAGCCTGCAGAGCTCAACATCTAGCTAATGAGAGGATCCTGCTGCTGCTCTGCTCTGTAGACATGGATTCATAAATCAAAATTGGGCATTTTTATTTACTTTTGGGTGTCATCCGGCTTCTGTGGAGTGAAACCTGAGTCATGGGGTCTGAGGCTGTGAAGGTGGTGGTCAGGTGCAGGCCTCTGAATGACAGGGAGAAGGCTCTCTGCTCTAAGATGGTGCTGAACATGGACCTGCACCGCTGCCAGTGCTTCATAGAGAAGCCCGGAGCGGCGGATGAACCACCCAAACAGTTCACCTTTGATGGGACCTACTTCATCGATCAAACCACCGAGCAGATGTACAATGAGATTGCCTATCCGCTGGTGGAGGTAAGCTCCTTCAACAACTTTTGATTCTGTGTTTGGGTTGGAGATCTGTGCATTACAAAAGCAGCGCGCTGGTCACTGGACACCCTCAGGCCAGCAGCCGGCTATATCTTATTGCTAATGACTGTAGGCCTCATTATTTACTTAACAGTCTGCTGTCAATCACTCAGAAGGTCAGCAGGATGTTGATCATTTAAATAAGCTTTGATGCAAAAGGTGATTTATGCCACATTTTTGATTTTCTGCAGGGTGTCACTGAGGGATACAACGGCACAATTTTTGCATATGGACAAACTGGAAGTGGGAAGTCTTTCACCATGCAGGGAGTGTCCGAGCCTGCAGCCCAGAGGGGAGTCATCCCACGAGCCTTTGAGCACATCTTTGAGAGCATTCAGGTACGTTCAAGAGCTGCTTTTTAATTGTGCAACACATCCATAACCACAAGTGTGCGTAACTCAGTGATATTCAAACTTGCTTCACTTCAGTCTGCTGGTTCTGGTCTCTGTCTGGGCTTGTTTAAGCTCAGAATCATTTTTACAAGTGGGGTGTGTTTTTGTGTGCAAGCTAGTGTGCAGAAAATACAAAATTCCTGGTGAGGGCCTCCTACTTGGAGATTTACAATGAAGAAATCCGAGACCTTTTGGGCAGTGACACCAAACAGAGATTGGAGGTGAGTTGTTGTTTCAATAAACACATCGGGAAACCTGTTTCTCAGTGTCAGTGAACACAGTGCTTATGCTTCAAGTTGCCATGGTGACTTTAAAGCACTGTAGTTACATGACTCCTTGAAGGTCAAGGTGTTTGAACAAGCAGACAGGTTTGGATGATGACTGCATTTTCTTTGTGCGGCTGATGAATGTTTAGCTGAAAGAGCATCCGGAGCGAGGGGTGTACGTGCGGGACCTCTCCATGCACACTGTGCACAGCGTCGGGGAGTGCGAGAAGATCATAGAGCAAGGCTGGAGGAACCGGGCGGTGGGCTACACACTGATGAACAAAGACTCCTCCCGCTCACACTCCATCTTCACCATCCATTTGGAGATCTGCAGCACAGGTGAACAAACACACAGATGACATAATAGCTGCTGTAACAGGTTGAAACAGATCTGTAATCCGTTTGATAAACGGGTGCTTGTAGGAGCTTGTGATCTGATCCTTTTACATCTTAAAGTGTGACTCAAACACGTATTTAAGCCTTGAAAATCATTGAGGAGTTTAATACTCAAGTGTGTGATCATCGTCTTGAATTGTCTAGGTATAGTGAGACTGTCGATCTTCTTACATAGGACCTTTTAAATCCTACCAAAGAGAAATCCAAGGTGCTTTTTAACAATGTTGGTATTTCAGGGATGATTTGTTTGCTTTAAGGTCAATTTAATTTAGCAGTGCAAATTGCAACCAACTGAATACCCCTCGCCTCACCCTCCCCTACAGTAGCCCAAAAAACGCAACCAAACACTGAAGACCCTCTTTAGAGAAAGTGTTCAGTTTGTCCGTTCTGGGCTACTGTAGAAACATGACTGTGGAACATGGAGGAGCTGCTCCCTCCGTAGATATAAAAGACTCTTTCTAAGGTAACAAAAACAAAATGATTCTTAGTTTCAGTTGAGTTCAAACTGATTTAAACATAATTATGATTTTTATATTACATTTTTGCCAGTAACCCCCGAAATCCTACACAAGGGACCTTTGATGGAACATACTTTTTTTGTGAACATTTTTTTTTTCTGTATGATTTGCAGGAAACAAGTGACCTCTGTCAGTACTATAACATAACAGAATATCACGGCTTTAATATTCAGGTAAACAATCAATTCAAAATTACAAAAATAAACAGACAAAAATGCTAAATAAAAACAAAAGCAAACCACCTTCTCTTGGTTAATTTGTGACTTAAAATATTAATCACAATTCAGCAGAGCCATATTAAATGTCAAAAACAGCAACAGATACAGAAAAGTAACACCTGTTTCTAAATGGTTGAGGATTACGGTTTAATGAAACATACTAATAAAAACTTTCCAGTAATATTTTCTCTTCCTTTGCGTTTGTCACCTCACATTCTCAGATGCAGCTGGTCAGGATCACCTACGAGCAGGTAAACTCAACCTTGTCGACCTGGCAGGAAGTGAGCGTCAGTCCAAAACCGGCGCTACCGGTGAGCGACTCCGTGAGGCCACCAAGATCAACCTCTCCCTGTCGGCCCTGGGGAACGTCATCTCCGCTCTGGTGGACGGACGCTCCAAATACATCCCCTACAGGGACTCCAAGCTCACCAGACTGCTGCAGGACTCTCTGGGAGGAAACACGCGCACCTTGATGATCGCTTGTCTCTCCCCTGCTGACAACAACTATGAGGAAACCCTGAGCACTCTGCGCTACGCCAACCGGGCCAAGAGCATCCACAATAGGCCTCGCATCAATGAGGACCCCAAGGATGCTCTGCTCCGAGAGTATCAGGAGGAGATCAAGAACTTGCGGGCCCTCATCTCAGGCCAGCTCGGATCTGCTGACATAGCCTGTAAGTTTAGAAATGTGTTATTTGCTTCTTTGTTGATTGATTTTCATTACCAGTCTTGCTTGAAAGAAACACCTTTTTTGTTGTTTTGTTTGTGCTGCAGCTCTGCTGGCTGGTCAGTCGTTTGAAGCTCCCCCTGCCGCTCCTTCAAGGCCACAGTCCAGCACCACAGAAGCAGAGAAGGAGAAGATTAAAGAGGCAACTACAGGCCCTTCCCATACCAATATATCACCTCACATCTCTACATGCATTGTATAAGAACCAGGTGATTTATGTGTCTGTATTCTGCTGCCTCCACAGGAGTACGAAGAGAGGCTGGCCAAGTTGCAGGCTGAGTACAATGCAGAGCAGGAGTCCAAAGCGAAGCTGCAGGAGGACATTGCTGCCCTACGTTTCTCCTACGAATCCAAGCTGTCTAATCTGGAGAAGGCTCGATCCAGCAGGGGGAGCTCTGTCCTAAAGAATGGCAACAGAAAATCATCTGCACAAAACAAAGAGCCATGTAAGTGGAATATAAGGTGAATCTGGAGCTCCTCATTCTGTCAAAAACCTGTGCAACCTCTGTACACTGACACTGCTTGTCTTGCTTCTTAGCACCAGTGAGCTCCAGCTGTATGACACAGGTCGCTGAGGAAGAGCTCCACCACAACACTGATCCCATGTGCCACAGTGGAGACACCTCCCCGACTGAGGTACTGTTCACTCACATCTGCCACCACCAACCACAGAACATGTTATATTTGCTGGAATGAAGGATTATTATTGGGTTTTATCTCCTCATGTTGGTGAACCAGCCTGCAGTACCTTGTGCAGCAGCCAGTGTCCAAAAAGATCCAGACGGAGGCGGGCTCATAGACTCACCTGATATCAACTCTGCAGAGTCTCTGGACCAGCAACATGTCTTGGAAAGGTGTGTGGGAAGTCCCAAGTCCCTGGAAACCCTGAGATCCTGAACTGATTTGGAAAAGACATAATTTACATCCTTTTAAGGCTGAAATCTTCACTGGAGCTGCTAAGATAAAACTGCGCACTCCTTCTGAATCGGGTTCACAAGCTGGACCACATCTGAAGTTTAAATACTGTCTTTTAAAATCTATTTGGGATCTTTGGGCTTCTGGAGACTTGAATTAGGAGCAATTTTAAGTTTTTTTGGGTTGTCTTTTTCAGAAGTCCCCTACTACTTTAGTTGTTCGGGAGTATGTAAAACAGTTTAAAGGTGCAATATGTAAGAATTTTAATAACTTAATAACTAAGGCTGATACATTTCTACTAGATTTTAAGATATTTATATCAGTTTCAGCCTCAAAAACCCAGTAATAGTAGTGTTATTGCTGACATCATCCCATAGTATCGCTAATCTGATGATATAACCATGACAACGTTAGTTTTCAGTAGGCAGCTCAAGTGCCTTTTGTCTGCAGACTGCAGCAGCTGGAGCAGGAGGTGGTGGGAGGAGAGCAGGCCAGGAACAAAGAGTTACAGCAGAGACACCGGCAGAGGAAGAACCTCGCCGACCAGAGAAAAGTCCATCTTATCCGCGCTCTGTCAGAGAACGGTGAGGACAGCGAAAATGTGCTGTTGAACGTCTACAACTCCATCCAGGAAGAGGTCCATGCCAAAAACCAAGTACTGGTCAAGGTCCAGGGAAAGGTAGGTCAGAGTGTTGTGTTATGATGCATATTCAACAACGGGGTTCAGGGTGTGCAGTATAAGATACAACAGAAATTGCTGCTGGATACTGTGAAATCAAAATTGCAGGCTGTCTAAGCTTTCAGCACTGAAGTATTCCCTCTGCCATCCAACCGTTAAACCTCATCCACCTGTTGTGACAGCTGAAAGCAGCCAGACTGGAGATCCGTGACCTGCAGGCAGAGTTCGAGGTGGAGAGGAATGACTACCTGGCAACCATCCGGCGTCTGGAGAGGGAGGGTCAGTTGCTGCACAGCCTGCTGGAGCGCATGGTGCCCCTGGTGCGCCGGGACTGCAACTACAGCAACCTGGACCGCCTGAAGAAAGAAGCAGTGTGGGACGAAGACGGCGCCACCTGGAGGCTGCCCGATGTGATGGTGCAGAAAACGACACTGCCTTCAGGTCAAATAGAAAATAGAGTTACAATCAAAGCAGTTTATAGCAGTGATGTAGCTTGTCTTTAAATATTATCTCCCCGTGTTTCTCTCTCACAGCAGTGGCTCCGAAGCTTTCAGCTCGCAGAGGGTCCACCGCTGATGCTGGTGAACCATCCATGGTGGGTTTTATGAATCATCCATGCATCATCTTTTCTCACAAACACTGAAACACCGTCACACAGCCTCACTCCTCTGTGTTTTTAGCAGGTGGAGGAGGACAGGTACAAGGAAATGCTGGACCGCAGTGACAGCGAGAACATCGCCAACAGCTACTTCAAATCGAAGAGGGCGAGCCAGCTGCTGGGACGTGAAGCCACCAAGGGACACAGTAAGACCTGCACACGTCTCCACTGACCAGTGACTCAGCAATCCAACACATTAGAGACCACCAATCTTTGAAAGAGTGCTTTTTTAAATAACTCCTTGTATACAACTACCTTGTTTACCATAAAAATGTTTACATTAACAGTTACATAGCCTTACAAACTGATGGCAAGGATGTCATTACTTTATATTCTGAGGTGTCTTTGGTGAAAGAGCGAATAATCAAACTGAGTTCATATAAAGAAAAAAAAATGGTACAAATGCAATTTAAATTAAAGCTGCAAGCAGCGATGAACGGGCCCTCGCCCCCCCACGTATGTCAGGCCGTGGCGCCGTCGGAGGGCAGACGCAGAGGGCAAGTTTGTCCACTATGTGGCCCTAGAGCTCACCCATCAATTATATGTCATGTTGTAAGCTTTTTACAACTTTTTATCATCAAGGTATGAGGATGAGTCTTAGTGACGGTGAAGTCTGTGGCGTTAAATCTGTAGGGCAAGTTAAATAAAGTACGAGCCATGGAAATTGGTGGAAATGGCGGCAACATCTCAACTTTGAACCAAAATGGCAAACTTCCCGTTGGACTGAGGTAATGGGTCCAAGAGGCTTTTTTGTGCATTTGGTCACGATACTTATGCGTGCCGAAATTCATTAGTGTATGTGCATGTAGGAGGCGGGGCTTCAAGTTTGACAAAATGGCCGCTGTGAACCAAAGTGGCCGACTTCCTGTTGGACTGAGGGTTTCGGTACCGAGGGGTATTTTGTGCGTCTGGTCATGATACATAAGTATATCGGAGGCAAAAGCTTTTGACAAGGTGTCATCATCAAGGTCTGAAGATGATATTTAGTGAGTGTGAAGTCTGTGGCATTAAATCTGTAGGACTTGTGAAATAAAGTACGAGGCGTAGAAATGAAAAAAAAATTAATGGGAAAAGCCATAAGGGGGCGTTAGGGGGCGCTACTGAGCTATCGTGCTGCACATGAGGGCAGTTGTAGTATTGAATTAACGTACTCATGTGTAACGAGCTACGGGCCAAATCTGGTGACCCATGACTCATGCAGCCAGTGTAGTTACATGATCCCAACATGATTTTGAGTCAATTGATGACATGACCTGGAAGCTATTGAGCTAAAATGCTAATATTTACATATAAAAATTAATAAAAAATAATAAAAAATATTGAGATGTAAAACGTAAAAACAAGAGGTGTATCTCATGCAGCCAGTGTAGTTACATGATCCCACACTGATTTTGAGTCAATTCATCACATGACCTGGGAGCTATTGAGCTAACATGCTAATATTTACATATAAAAAATAATAAAAAATATTTAGAGATGTAAGATGTAAACACAAGAGGCGTATCTCATGCAGCCAGTGTAGTTACATGATCCCAACATGATTTTGAGTCAATTGATGACATGACCTGGAAGCTATTGAGCTAAAATGCTAATATTTACAAATAAAAATTAATAAAAAATAATAAAAATCAAAACTGCAGGCAGTGATGAACGGGCCCTCGCCCCCCACGTATTTGGGCTGTGGCGCCGTTGGAGGCTGCGCGCCCAGATGTGTGCTTGCCTGTTGCCTGTCGAAATTTCCTACCTAAATGGGATACTTGTCAGACAAAACACAACAGTGACATCTTCAGTGACTTCCAGTGGGTGGCGCTATAGATATGACACAGTACTGATGCAATGACATATTCAGGGTGAGCCCCTCTACATGTGTGAGCAGTTTGATGCAGATGGGCAATTGTATGTTGAAGTTATAAGGACTTCCTGCGTGATGGCGAAGGATCACAATTGACCGCACCGCCACGCCCATCAGGTGTAACACAGGCTGTTGAAGGTATGAAAATCGCTGCACGCCATTCAAGATGGCCGACTTCCTGTTGCGGCTAAAATTCTGACAAAAATAATTCCTGGCTAAATCCTTGAGACCCACGACTCCTGCGATTTTCATGATAATCCGAGAAAAATGTTGCGGGGAAAAACGACGTTAGGTGGCGCTATGGAGCCCCCTGGCAACACTCACCCCCAATAATTTTGAATTCAGATAGCAGCACACCAAGTTCCAAGTTTGGTGAGTTTTGGGGTATGTTAAAGGCTCCAAATATGCAGTCGAATGGAAGGAAATAGAAGAAGAATAAATAATCCTTACAGATACAATAGGTCCTCGCACCAGATTCGTGCTCGGGCCCTAATTAAAAGTAAAAATTCTGACGGCTACGGCTGAGTCGACTTCCTGCAGCCGTCACAATGTCACACCTGCTTTGACCCACCTAACAGAGCTCTCCTCCTGCAGCTGTCCACTCTCCTCCCCTGGTGAACGGGCCAGCTCACCTCACAGTGAGCGCTTCCGCCATGAACCCGCCTGTCAGCTCTCGTCCCTTCCGCCTGGAGTCGTTGGACGTCCCTGTGTCCAACGGTAAGGTGAAGCGCAGAAAGAGCAAATCCAACAACCATAGTGAGGGGATTTGAAAAGACTGTGAATCACCTACATACGGTTTGTCTGTAACTTGAGGAATGTATACACTGTGATCCATCACATGCAGTATAAAGTAAACGATGAAAAACGATTTTTTGATAACCACTGCTGACCAGAAATGTGTAGTTGTAACTTGAACGCTTGCTCTGAAAAGATAATGCTACCTACAGTATGATACTACCCTTGAATTCTTGCACTGTACTTAAAAACTTGTGCACTGTGAGACTCCAGCTTCTCTAATATCTAACCTCTCATGTGTTTTCATGCTGCTGCTTGTACACCTGAAGTTTAACCTGTTCCTGTTCTAACATTTAAAACTTTCTGTTGCTGCTGAATGGATCAAATTAAAATAATAAATACACTTCATGGCTACTGTCATCTACTTTAAAACATCCATTTAAACTTGGCTTATGTGGAGTTTTATGAACAGTAATAAGGAATAGGATCTCAGTCACCAACATGTCGGACCAGTTTGTCGTGTTATACAAAATTGATGCCTCACATGCGGGTCAGGGGAGCTGTTGTCAAGTCAGCAGTGACAGGTATCTCATGTTACCTCTGACCTCGGGGGTCAGCAGTGTGGATTTTTGTGTGACTTTACAGAAAACTAATAAAGATAGGAGAACCCTGAGAATCTGTGGTTCATGAAAATGTAGTTTGATTGCATAGAATTATAATAAATCCTATGATTTGGTCCATATCTCTAGTATAGGAGCTCCAACAGAAGCACAAAATGTTGCTGCATTTGTTTCTCCATAATAACCTCAATCCTTTCTGCAGCTCGCTCTTCTGCCTGTGTATCATATGTCTAACTTTGGCTCTGGCCTGATTTCTTCACCCATTGTTTAATATTACTTGACCGGCAGAGAGCCGTGTCAGTTTCAAAATTTGACACCCTTTTTTCGCCCGCGCGCAGTCATACTAGACACAGATACCGGCCCATTAGACGAGCCCCTTCGCCTCGCTGAGAGAGAACGCAATAGAGGGAAACTGTAATCGTTTCTTACACACTTATTCAATAGCTTCAAGACTGTTGCATAACAAAAGCCGAGCCATTCTCATAAGTCAGTGGCGGGAATTAGACGTCTTACATGCGAGGGATATTGAGACAACAGAGAGAAAGGGAAAGACCGGTCCGCTAAGTTCACGTTGAGGTGGGGCTCAAGATAATCGGATAATGGAAGAACAGCTGAGCGGGCTTTCTCGTTGCTCGAGTGGCGTGTAAGATGAGTAGTATGACTGATAGTCTATTCTGTGAGTGGAGTGTTGGATGGAGCAGGTCTACAGGGAGGAAGCTTTGACTGTACCTCACTTCTTTCAGCTCAGCATGAAAATGTAATCCATGAAGAGCTCAAGTCAAACAGTTTACGTGGAGTTGTAACTGTTTTAGAAACTGTCTTAATTTAAAAATGGCAGCTCTGTTTAATACTTCACTACGGAAAAATAAGCTGATGTAAGTTCTAATAATGTATTTAAAGGTTTGACGAAAAATATAACAAAAAGCAATAATGTCAGATGCGAACGTCTTTATTTTCACAGATACTGGGAAGAGTCATATTATCATTGTTTTTTCATTCTGTACGAACATCTCCAGTTTTTAGACAATGAAGGCAGTCACATAGACATTTGTCAAACATTTTCAAAACCACCTGAACTACATGTACTGTATAAAATAGTAGAAACAAATCGGTGAGCTAACGAAACATCAGATCTCAATAATCATGTGCGTTAACTTTTTATATTGAGATCCTTGTAGTAAGAATTACTTAACAGGTGATCAGGCCCTTTTAAGTCCTCGGACTTATAACATCATAAACACATTGTTAGGTCATAAACAATCATAACCTCTCATAAAAACATAAAAAACAGTCTATAGAATGCTTAAAAACGTTAAAGGTGCAATATGTAAGAATTTTAGTTTATGTTTAAAAATTCTAATTAAGAAACAGAATATGAAGACAGAAGAAACCATGAAGCCCCCCGGTGCTCCTAGCTCCTAGTCCCCACAGAGTCTGCTAATACGACCGCTAGCTGCACAGTTAACTGAGCTGACAAGCGAACAGCAGCTACAGTTAGCAGTAGTAAGCAGCCATGTTTGGAGTTGTTTGGAGTATGAATTCGACAGATGGCCAATTCTTACATACTGCACCTTTAATAAAAAACGTATGAGTTTCTTATCATTGTTTATAATATCATTACACACGCGTTTATTGAGTTTAACGGTGCAATATGTAAGAACTGGCCACCTGTTCACTGCTTACTGTTGCTAACTAAAGCTTCTGTCAGCTAGTTAGCTCAGGTAGCCGTTGAGCTAGCAGTCTGGACTGGGAGTTGGGAGAACAGGAGGGGTGTTGGTGTTTACACCAATAGCACGGGAGCTTTAGACTGGGACCTCTTGAGGCTAGCTGGTTAGCATGCTAACTTCAGTACATATCTTACAAATTTTTGGATAACACCAGAACTGTTATTAACATTGTGTTGATAACTTTGGTTAATTTTGAATGTTTTTAACTGAAATTCTTACTTACTGTACCTTCAACTAACTTAATAATGTCACTGTAAATACCTTTCCTAAGCTCTTTTTTGTTACTGAATTAAGATTGATGCATACTTTATTACACATTTATTAACAGTTAGCTATGTTTTCTTGCAACTGCCGGATCTAAAACAAGAACAATGCCTTAATGAATCCTTAACTAGGCTTATATATGCTATATAAATGTCATCTAACAATAAACGTGTTTATTATGCTATTACTAACACTCAAATAGTCTCATTAATGTTAATAAGCATTTTATAAGGATGTATTATGGCCATATTACCCATTAACTAATGCATATTACAAGAACCAAAATATAAAGTGTTACCTAATGTACTGCTGGTAGCTACTAAAGATTAGAAAACACTGAAAAATCACCCCAAAACACTTTCAGAATTTTGTTTTACAATAATTAATTATGAGCTGCATAAACTGATTGCTCCAAGGACTGTACTCAACAATCCACTTACAGGCACATCTGTGAATTATGAAATGATCAGCAACGTCAAAACTCTGCTGATTTGGGTCGATGTTTCCTTTAAGTAGTACAGTGGAGCAGCGTGTTCTGTACAGTATAATGAGGAAGGAACAAGATAAGTAGAAAACCAGAATACGGCTTGTTTTGTGCACACTGAGGCTTCTTACTTATTATATTGATGTTTTAAGTGCTTCTTTATTTCATATGAAACTCTTGGGCTGATCTCGTGTACTATCAAGTCATATCTGACTGTAATTTATTCGAGCAAACAGAGACTGATTAGATTTCATATAATTACCATACAATAGAGCCTCAGGGGTTTGTAAGGTGCATTTTCAGATACTCGTGAAACCAACAGAAGAACAATAGTTGAAGAAAAACTGCCCTCATGTAAGTAAGTAACTGCGACCTACATTAAAAGTGCAGGAATAGCCCTTCTTCTGTTTTCTTCTTCCTCCTCTGCTTGTGTTTGCCAAAGTGCCGAGTGCCAAGTCCCCGCTTAAAGCTCTAACTCTCTTTAAGCTGTTGGTACACTTGAACTCTTTCCGAGCTCTGCATTCACGCAGCCAGACTTCTGCTGTTCATCTGTTTCAGTCTTTGAGCAGTCCAAGCTTTCTGAGCGCTTCCTTTCGATCAGCTCCCATCCCGGGCACCACCATCACAGTGTATCCAACTGAGTTTGAGGATTTGTTGGGTGCAGGTTGAGCTGCAGTGGTGGTTTTCACTGGCTTGGAGGTTGTGATGTGTCGCTGATCAGGACAGTTTCCACCGTTTATGTGGCTGTCCAGGGTAGCAGAGCGCTCCAGACCAGCTGGCTTCAACCCGTTGGATTGAGCGGGATGTGATACAGACACGGGGTGTTGGTCAGGTCTGGAGTAGTGATGGAAACTGGCACTGCTCTGCAGAGGCTTGTTCTTGGGCTCTGAGGGCACTTGAGAATAGCAAAATGATGGGCTTCTTGATGGATTAACATTCGATGGACCTCTTTTATATCTGTTTGGTGTTGGATCCAAAGAGGAGTGAGATTTAGGGGGAGCCAGTGGGGCTACTGTATCATTTTCTGGCCCTTGGTCTGTCAGAAGGCCCAGCTTCTGCAAAGCTTCCAGTCTAACAACCTTGGGATCTTTCGCATGATTGACACTGTATGAAGAATCTGAGGTTATGGGTGCTTTGTTTTGTGTTTTCACAGATATGTTGGCAGGAATCCTTTTGGGTTTGGGGGCCACAGATGGAGGAGCCTCTGAGTTGTATCTGTCAGATCTTGGCGGTTTGCCAAAGTTTGGGCCTTTCACTGCAACAGGAAGGTCCTTGTCTGAGTCTATAGTATGATCAATTTTGGGACATAGAGGCGTTTTCTTTGAAGAGGCACTCCTCCGCAGGTGAACAAGTGCGTCATAGGATAGAGGTCCTCTGGGTACAGGACCTTCAGGTGACCTATTTGAGTAATCCCTGGGTTTGATGGGAGGAGGTATCACAACATTAACCTCTAAAGGTACTTGGGGAGGAGCCGGTTTCTGGTCATGTTTGTGCCCTGGTGCTTGGTTCAAAGGAGTGAAGTGAGGCTGAGAGCTGAGGTTTTTGTCTGAAGGGAACCCTGGCTTAGCACTCGGTACAGAACAAGGAGAACCGTTTGCCACAACAAAAGGTGTAGGAACCAGGTAGCTCTGCATAAGTTTGGTGTCAACATTTTCCATCATGGGTTCCTTGGAGGCATGTTTCTTTGGACCTGAAAGACAAACAAGCACATGTTCGTGACCAGAGATACAAAACAACTTTCTTTAAAGTCTTTCATTGACTACTCACTAATTAGGCATCTGTGCACAGAGATTAACTCACTGTTGAGCTTGCTTTTGCTCAGGGAGGCTGACAGGTCAGCCAGTTTGTTAGCAAGGTTGCCAGGGCAGGGCAGTTGGTCAGGTTCGTCATTGGACAGCCCACTGTCCTCCTCAGTGTCCAAAGACTCAATAGTCTCCTCCAGAAACATGAGACAGGCTTTCTCTTCAGCAGACAGGTGCTCCAGACTGTCATCACTCTGTAATACATAAAAGTAGGGCTTTCATTTTGACAAAACTTTCACAGTAAGATATTAAGTGACATAAACTCTTAGACATCATTAGAACAATTAGCTTCACTTTTTACACCCATCCTTCAGCTCCTATGTTTCAACCAGCAGTTACCTAGATGGTTTTGTCTTGATGTTTAAAGAAAAATTACTAAGATTTTTAGGAACTTACATAGCCAGAATTGGCACTGACAACGCTGTCACAGCTGCCAGCGCTCTCCATGCCGGTCATCGCCTCCAATCCAATGCCACCTGGCCAGGTATCACTTTTGGGCATATTGGCGTGCTCCTTTATCCGAGGTTAGTGTTAAAGATTGTTGTGTTTCACTCTGTGGAAAGAAGAATACATGTTGCGTTTGAATAACAGTTTAAATTGTTCATTAACAAGCTTGGCAGAGCAAAGTTATTCTTAAAAATAAAAGACAGCATTCATGGATTAGTTTGGTTGTTTCGAATATTCTAACCACATTATTAAAGCCATTTGTTTGCTTTTTTCCTTGTACAGTACAGAATCTAAAGGACTGCATTGGGAATTGTCTTTAAAATACTTTCCTATAGACTCAATCCCTGTGATGTTGCAGTAACAACAGCAGTCACTTCTAGGTAGAAAACTGGAGGTTGATTTGCCTTGTGGAGATCAGCCAACTTGTTTATTTCTTTTAGACTTCTATTACAAAAATAAACAGATGTCCAACTAAAAAAAAGGCAACGTGTGAATACTCACCAATTACAATTTTGTCTACAGGGCTCAACATGCACTTATTGATCAACAAAACAATTTGAATAAAGATGACATTCAGCATTTTTCTGACTGGACTGTGTGTAAAAGCATCAACCAAAATGAGAACTTTAAGAACTTTAACCACATCTGATTAATTGACAATAGCTATAAAGATATTTAGACTTTCGCTTGATCTTTAATTATATAATTAATTGATAAATGGAAGTACAATGTGCACAGACTGTAACAATATCTGGCTTCCAGTCAAGTTGTTTCCAGTGGAGGATGGAAAATATTGTGTGTGTGAACTGTAATCAGCACCACTTGGAACTGGACAGCTCTGGATCAGGCTGACCTGTGTTTACGATTAGCTCAGGGTTAAATGTAAAACAGTCAAACATGTAGGGCTAAACATAACCCTGAGTTATGTCAACCCAGGATTAAAATTAGACATGGGTTACTTTAACGTCATTAGCCTTTACTGTAAATAGGGCCTACACGGTGGTTGGATATTTTGATAGTTATATCATGTTGCACAATAATCCGTCTTTCGTAACACATTTATAATACCGCCGCATGACTTGGACAAGAGTACAGAACAGTAGACTTAATCATGCCATTAAAGAACCATAAATGGGTCCAATGGTTGGCACAGGATCATTATAGATACTCAAGAAACTCAAAACTATTCCAAGGGAATTCAAAACTGTTATGATAAAATAAAAAAAAATAAAAAATGATTATCATCCCCAGGTTGTCAAATAACGACTATCTCGGTCAGAGCCGACAACTCAATAGTCAGTATTTCACGACCTGTTGATAAGACTCAACAATGGTCTATCTTTCTCCAGATTTGCTTGCTGCACCTTGAAGTTACAAGTAAAAAATGTCTTTGCTCAAAGACAGTTTTAGAAAATTATTATTGATGCTTTGAATTGTTTGTGGTCAAACCCCTACACCAAACTTTTTATTGTTCTTCTAGGTCTGATTTTCTGATACTGTAGCTTTTGAGGGGAACTGTGTTTTGCTACAGTTGATTTTCAAACTCATGAGATTTTTTAAAACAATTTGGGCAGAACAATAAGGGCTGCAAACCCCCAGACCTAAAAGCAAATTATGCTCAAAACTGCACCGCTGTAACGTACCTTTTGAGAAAGAGAAAACAGTAAAGGTGGCTAAATGTTTACCATGATGGATTTAATAAACTCTAAACACTTTGCTTGTGCATTTTCATTATTACTGACAAAGCTTTTTACTAGTGGCTGCCTTGAAATCCATCTAAAAATCCATCCATCTAACCCCTAACCCTAACCCTACAGTATGCTTGGCAAATGGTTCATGATAATTTAAAGTACACATACTCTCTAGTTAATTGGCTAAAACGACCTCAATGATCCTTAGAAGCTGCATGTGTTTAGATGGACATGCATGATTTGTCAGGATATTTTCTAGATTTCTAAATTGCTCCCTGTAACACACAGACCTTTCTGAATATCATCTCATCAACATACAACCCTGTGGTGTGTTTTACACGAACAATGGCTTTCCGGTGAGAGGCAATGACAGGGTATCATAGCTTGGAGTGTGTTTCTGACAGATATCGAACTAGTCCTCTTACTGCATGTGACTCAGATTACAGCACACATGCCACTCCTAATCTTCCTCAACCGGATCAGTTTCAGAGGGAGTGCAGGGCAGCAGCAATGATCTCCTGGAAGCTATATGATATCCAGTTTGACCACGTTGTCTTACTGTAACAGTCTAGACTATTCATTTGGAGTGTATTAGTTTTAGCTGGTGAAAATTAAAGAAAATGTAAATGTCATCGGCATGATTAGGGATTGGTCTCTGGAGGATGCTAAAATATTGGCACTATTCTGGCATTGTGACATTAGATAAAATCATCTTCCTAGAAATTGTAGTTGTTGTCTAACATCAATTTAATACATTTTAGAGAGTAAATACTTTTAACTTTCCTACAGAAATTGTAGAAACAGGGTTAGAGGTTTAGTATAAAGGCACCTCTGTCTGATCCTAGTGAAAAGAAATTTACTTTTTGGATAAGTTTCACCACCCGAGAGGGAAGGACTGCTTGATAGGCCAAGAGAGGCACAAAAGCAGTCCTGTTCACTGTTCATGCTTTGCCATGTCATCTCATCCCTGTAAAATTTTAGAGCCCCCTATCACCGTGCCATTATGTAAATACCCCCATCTGTCCCGATGTATGCAGGTCAGGATATGAATCTGCGAAACAGCGGAAAGTCTGAGATAAAGTTTATTGTGTTTTAACCCGACACAATCTGGGTTGATCGCATGCAAATAAGAAGAGGAGCTGCTGTTGCCTGGAGGCGACTGAAAAAGAAAACACTTTGCAGAACATTTATCACAATGTTTTGAGTATTATACTGTTTTTTGTGCTGTCAGGTGTGTAGTGTGACTCAGGATTTTTCCTTTGTCATAACAAAACATCAGACTAATTACGCTGTGGTAAGTCATTAACCCTCACAGACCATTTCCAGTGAAAGCACATCTTAGGCACCAGTGAAAATAATCATTAACGTTATCACCATATAGATACACCTATCGACACAGGGGCAACAGACACAAAGACAGTATAATGCAGAGGTCGGGGCAATAAAACTAACTGCCATTTCACATTTCCCTGGAACAACAACCTCTGGTTCAGTAACACCAGTTTTGTTTTGATTGTGGCTATAAAAGAGCACCCAGCCAAGGTTTTATTATACTTAGCCTACTGATTTTGTTTGAAGAGGATTATGCAACTGGGTTTAATTATCACTGTTCATTTGTTTTCCCATGTTCTTTCTTAATTCCCAGTACCTGGCCTTCAACCCTCTCTACCTCCAGGTACATATAATAAAGATTACCTGCCCCAAATACAGTCTATACAAAATATATAGCCTATTAGGTATGCTTTAGACTTTTGCTACAGCTAAAGCCAGCCTGCAAAATATACACAAGCTAGCTAAAAAAAATCTGCAAACACATTTAAATTTAAAACGTTTATGAAATTACATCAGCCAGGCTATATTACACTTTACATAAACAGAGAAGAAGTAGATGTCATCGTTTGGCAAAATAAGCTTTCATCAGTAAATAAAAATAGTTAACCGCCAAAACTTACGTTGATACCACCGACTCAATGTAAGCTAACGTTATGGATTCACAGTAAAAACACGACTTAAACTAAACTTTCTGACATAAATGGCTGTTTAAACTCACTTTGAATCGACTCATCTGAGCATAAAGTGAAAGTTTTTAGTTAAAAATTGACCACATACCCGTTTGAATCTTCGCACATTGATCAGTTATCCATCATCTGCCTCCTCTTCATGTGAAGACGCGGTCAGTGAGTGAGTGAGTGAGCGAGCGGCTCTGTGATACCTGCATGAAGGACTTTGTGCTCTAAGCCTTCAGCCAATCAGAGGGCAGCACTCTCCTTAAGACGCACGAGCCCCGTTGTCATGGTACCTACAACTGCAGTAATCTGCTGATCAGTATCCGAGTATCAGACTCCCTCTGCTCACAGGGACATGTAACTAATACCTACTGTAAGAGGAGGTGTAATCAGAGTACACGTTACTCTCGAGGAGATAATTACTTCCACCCGAATGTGTCAGACTAGAGTAAAAAATAAAGATATTGTGTGGAAAATATTACTTTAGTAAAAGTGAAAGTCACTCATATGAATAGTACTCGAGTATATTTAATGACAGATACTTTTACTATCAAAAGTAATTTTCTGGTAATAAATGTACTTAAAGGTGCAATATGTAAGAATTCCCACCTGTCAAATTCACTCTAGCTCATTAGCTTAGTTAGCCATGCAGCTAGCGGTCCAGACCAAGGACAGCGCCTTGGAGGCAGAGCCCCATTCGTTCCTATGAAAGCTGCTTGGTGGCATTTTGAACCCAAAAAATCTAGACCTTCCAGATATGAAAATACTGGGATCGTCCGTGATGTGGGGCCATATACAGCGTGCATACTAGAGACTTTTCCGACTACCGAGCTGGCTAACTTCAGGTTAAGCGCCTGGCTAACTTGGGATCAAGTAATTGAATCTTGTGGCTCCTCTAGACTTTCCAGATTTTATTGGACCGAATGGCTCCAGTAATGACAGTCATTTCGCTGGGGTTGTGACGCTAAAAACAAAAAGGTAGATGGGCCGGTGCTCGCTGGTAAGCATGTTAGTTTCAGTCGATATCTCTGCAACACAATCTGTTATTTCTTCATATTACGTTGATAATTTTATAAAACTTTTGAGAATTTCCATCTTACTTACTGCACCTTTAAGTTGTTTAAAGCTGCTGGACTGTGGATTTCTTACAAATCTGAGTGACGTCACTTAAAAAAAACCGAGGAAACCGATTACTTCAAACTTTCTTTTCTTAAACATTTTAGTTTGCACAACTTTAATTTTATAGTCTACTTTCCTTTTTTTTTCATGTGTGATTTTTTTTTTCTCTCTGAATTTTTTTTCCACCTGTTTTCACGGATGCACTTAGAAAAATGATCCTAGCATACATTTTTTTTACCCCACCAGTTGTCAAGTCATGAAGACTGGAGAGAAAACGAATTGATTATCAGAACTGTCTAATGATAAACTCAACAGGATGTACCTTTTAATGGAGACCTTGACAAGTCAGTAAACAGATAAAATGAAGACCATAAAACGGACCTGTCCATCTGTGAGCTGGGGACACTATTAGCTGACATAGGAAAAAAACACTTGTGTAACCAATTACATCCAAGAGGGCCTTGAAACTAGTACACCTAAATGTAATACAGCTGTTATTAAAGTTATTAATTACCCCTCTGTAAGTCTCATCTTATCTTGTAGTAGCAGTGGTAGCTGCTTCAGTTGGTCAACCAGCTCGTGAACAAATGTTAGATCCTATTAAGAGCGGTTAGATGTTCCTTAAAATAACATGTAGGTAGTGTAATCCCACTACGATGGCACAGGATCAGTGTTGTTTAGCCAACAAGGGTTTATTTCCAGTGGCCATGGATTGTCAATAGGAGTTAGAAATAGATATAAATATAATGCATTAGTAAAAAGTAGTTTGAGCAGAACTACAGACATAAACAAATTAAACAATTGACACAAAACGACTCGTACACAACACAGTTGGCTATAACTTTTAATTGTGACACCACATTGAAAAAAATCAAGTAAATCCAGTTATTCTGTAGTGCTTTGTGTGCAACATTCATGGTTATTGTCCTTGAAGAGTCATGAGAACTTGGTAAATACAAAATACAACAAAGCCATTTCATAGTTTCACTTTTATGCAAGCTTATTAATCCATAATCACTGTTAAAATAAACTACCTAAAGTAACAGAGAAGGAAAAAAATACAGTAACTCACATTCACACAGACATAATTTGACAATTTTTGCTTTGCCTTTCATTTGTTCCCAACACTATCTCTGAGTCTGAACCAATCACAATGTGAAATCACTCTCAATCCTTTTCTTTTTGGCAACAACTCAGTACCAATATTGCCCTCACATATACTGGTTCTGAACAACACCAGGACACAATAATCCAGGCTGCAAGGAAAAAAAGCAATCCACTAAACATCTTTATGGCCTCCTCCAAATGTACGTTTCTGAGCTGTGTTTGTAAGTGTGTGCTTTATCCTTGTACGCAGTGAGTATCAAAGGAAGCAGCAAAGCGATAATGCCTGACTTAAGATGAAAATGTGAGAACATGCTCCAATTGTGCGAAAACATGTAACATTGTGCGTTAAATATTAAACCAAAGTGGACAAAGTTTACTCGTGGTTTTCAAAAGTTACTTTACAACCGCAAATGTGAGAAGGAAAAGTGAAATTGCAAATATAAATGGTTAATACGGATTACAGCTGCACGATTAATTGGTTGAAAGAAAATTAATCGGCATCTATTTCGATGATTGATTTCATTTTTCAAGCAAAAAAGTTTAAATATTCGCTGTTTTAAGCTTCTTAAATGTTCGGATTAATGCTTTCCTTTGTCATTTATGAAAACAAATGCAGAATCTTTGGGTTTTGGACTGTTGAAGCAAATTGAAGACGACTGGGAAATTGCGAATAGCATTTTTCCACCATGTTGTGACATTTTAGACTTAACGATTAATCATAACAAAAAAATAAATCTGCACATAAATCGATGTTGAAAATAACTGGTAATTGCAGCCCTATACCGATAAGCAAAGCACATAGTGTAAGGACTGTACCTGAACAGTAAATGCATTAAGTGAACAGGATTGATCTCTGACATACAGCGTGTCTTCCACTTCAGATTTCTAGTCATCACGCCACCTTCTCACCATGATTTGTGTTCTGTTATCCGACGCCTCATCAAGCTTAAAATGAAAATCAAAAATATGCAGCAATATAAAACAAAAACACTGTATTTTTAAAAAAGATTAGTTCCTACAGCATGAGGACATTTGAAAATCACACACTAGAATTAAAAATTACACTCCTGAAAAACTGTCGTACACATGAAGAAAAACAAAGAGCTACAGATTTTGTAAAATGTCGTTTTCAGCACCATTTTTTAATCTACTTTAAAATAACCTCACTGGTAAACCATGTTGCAACATCAAAAAAGGAAATATGAAGGATTAAGTCTCATAAGTAATTAGGCTGATTTGTTTTTTTAATCACAATCAGCATTTCAAAATGCATAACCTCAATCTCAAACCCCAATCTCAACGGCCACTACCCAGTAAATTCAAAGATGTCACAGATAGCATGTTTGTAAAAAGATAAATCCAGCTTAGCGTTGACACAGAACGACTGCGCTGAACAATTCGGACATCTGAAGTTGACCAAATTATCAGTTCTTAGTATTTAGCTTCTGACACCTGTCAACAAGGGAAATAAAAAAAACATGCTACATAACCAACATGATGAATAACAGTCAAACTTTGTGTGCTGCGCTTAAGACAACAGTGAATCAGATCACATCATATGTAGTGCAAGAAATTCTTAGTGGTTGTTTTAAATTTCTTTCCAGAGACAGATGGCGGATTTAAAAAAAAAAAAAATCAGTCACAGGAAAGTGTTGGCAATTTGGTGCATTTGTTGCACTATTTGTTTTGTTATCAGTACAATCCAGCCATCGAGTACTCTAAACAGATTAAAACAAATGCTAAGAATAACTTGCTTATTTTACTTGACCCAGTTCACCAGATTTGAAACCATCCCAAACAGACTAAACGATGGTTTAATGACATCGGAGCACTGCAGTAGTGTTTCTGACTTTGAGAACTCACAGCAGTTAAAGAGTAATACTGAACCGGTTAGAGGCTGAACACAGCGTCTGCAGATTCTCCATAGATGTCGCTGGACAATGTGAGGTAGAGGATCACACAAGCAGATTGACAGATAGACCAACAGTTGCCAGACATGGGGCACGGGGTTGGTGGTGGTTTTATTTGTGAGAGGGAGGAAAGACAAAACGACGCTCACACTTCGCCGAAGTTGGTGTGGCCCGTCTCCTTGGCATGCTCACGAGCTTCCTTTTGTCCCACCAGGCCCGTCTGGCACACCATGCAGCGCAACGCAAAGCGGTTAACGTCTGTGAACTGCCGCTTGCGGCGGGCTTCATCTGCCAGCTCGAGGGCCTGGGCCAGGATTACGTCATCTGTTGTGGAGAAGATAGTCAGGGGCGGGGTGTCAGAGCCAGGTGTTTCTTTCTGCAGAGGGTCGTAGTGGATGCCGTCGTAGATGAGCAGCACGCGTTTGTGGTAGCCGGCGTCCTCCCCAAAGCGATCCACTCGGACAGTCTGAGTGTCCACCACACAGATCTCACACTGGTAAAACTTGGACAGGATAGACACCTCGATGGCGCCTCCCCAGGTGTCGTCACGTCTTATCCAAGTGCAGTACTCCTCGTTGGTCTTTCCCAGCACCGCTTCCGAGTACGCTGCAGGGTCACTTGACACAATCTGGGCGATGAGGCCTCGCATCTCCGGGGCACAAGCAGGGTCGTACACACCACCTTCCACCACATAATACACACTGGTGAAGAGGCAGGAGTTATCAGCTGGGACCACTCGACGCGCCAGCATGGGTGAGGCTTCCAGGCGTGGTACTTTAGTCACAGTGGGATGATCCTGAGGCTTTGGCTTGTTTTTCTCTTCCTCAACAATGAGTGTGTCTCCTGCAGAGGATGACAACACACCACGGATCAGCCTGGTCAGACTTTGGTAACAAGAATTTTTAAAGTAAAAAGAGTTGTTTTTTTTCTCATCTTTAATTGAGATGCAACAATTCCAATTTTTCTTGGCCGAGAACTACAACTGACAACACACACAAACATTTCTGTAACATTTTTTAAATGAAAAATCAAATTGTTTGTTCGTAATAAAACACTGACTTTTAAAAATCACAAATTCTCCAAAAGTGCACCAGGTTACAGGACCTTCTGTCACTCTCACTAAAAGATATCTCAAGATAAAGTGCTCTGTTACTTGACAGAGAACTGAAAGTGAATTGCAGTAGGTCCCACTTTATCTTATCTTATTAATATGTTGTAAGCCATTTTATTGAGTGGCCTGTTCATGAACTGGTCAAACTTTAACAAGTTGGCCACTCTAGGTCACAAAACGGAGCCTCCGTGTTGTCATTTCATAGGTCATTCATAATCCTCGGCTACAATGTTTTACTTTGTCAAAAGAAAGAAGTTGCAACAGATGTAGATAACAACAAACATTGCTGACAACTCAAGAAACGTCCCCGTCTCCGCAGACTGAGAAAAGGTGAAATGTAATTACAAACAATAAATGGAGTGATTTCAGTTCATGTTGTCTGCGCATTTTGAATGTTTGACAACATACCTGATTTGATGGGATAGTCTTTAAGGTGAGCGTCTCCGTTTCGAAGATCAAGGCTGGAAGGTGGATAACCAACCATAATTTTCTGCACGTCACAGGGGATACCAGTGAGCTCCTCCACCTTAGTCTTCAGCTCTTGCACACAGGACTGATGAGTCAAGCCCTGCATTATGTGGCTCCCGTTTTTGGTCTTACAGCGAAGCCGCAACATCCTGCCTGCAACAACATGTGAATAACACAGTAAGTATTTGTTGTGAGTTTTTCCAATCCATCGAGGCATCTGTTGTCAGGAGTAGGGATGGGACAAAGATTTCATTGCATATCGCAGTAGAAAACACAATTAGTCGATCACGGAGAATTTTCACAAACGAGATAATCATGATTATCCTCACATGAATGATCTAATTCACTGATGTACAGTCCTATATTGTTTTCCTGATTTATTTCAAATTGCCTAAGCCTGTCACCATGGGTGGAGGCATGGCTTACACACTGTTACACAAGTTAAATAGGATGTGTGTTATCACTGCAGAGTCCAAATTAAAGAACAGGGAGATAAAGTTGCCACCATGTATTTATCCTTTATTTGTACAGAAAGACTCTTATGATTTATGATTACTTATTTAAAGTTCTTGAATGTTTTTGACTAAAAAGATGTGTATCCTATCTGTGACACAATAAAAACACTTAATTCCTAACTAAAAGGTAAGATTAAAGTTTTTCAAATATATTTTAATAATTTCAAGAATGTGGCATAATCTTCAGTAAACGAAGATCTTTCTCTTCTGACTACAATTTCTTCCCCAAAAACTACATAGTGCACCTTTAAATGACATAAAATATCTCATTCATTCAAAAGTTTAACATGTAAAACTAGTGATTATGTGTGAGGTACAAACAGGACCAGATCTCCTGAATCACTGCTATACATGAAGTTAAACAAGTGCCAACTCTGACATTTTGAAAAGTTAGTTCGCCTCTTAACCTTGACTGAAACACTAGCAAATCATTGAATCACTCAAATATCATTTTATCCTTTCAGTTTTATGCGTGTATCCCTAAATACTGCCTGCTCGAGTTGGTTATGAAATCTACTTCATTAACACCTTCATGCCATGGTCATTTAAGTTGGCTAGCTAGGTTAGCTCGCAATTCTGCTAGCTGCTTCATCAGCTATATTAGCTAGCATTTGGCTAAATGTGTTTGTTAGCCAATGCAACACAGAAAGAACCAGGATTATGCTGGTTGTTATGGACCCGGCATAACAATGAAAGTGCTGATGATCAGCAGGACGACTGTGAAGCACATGACAGCGACACTGCTTTGTTTTAATTTCTTTGTTCTGTCAGTTAACGTTGACGATAGTGACAGATAGTGGGGCTGAGCTAACGAGAAACTCTCTGCCAAGCAAGAAAAAAGCAGCATTTCGTGGAGCCACTTGTCGTATCTCTCGACAGATAGTCAAGTGACATTTATCCTGAAAGTGTGTACATTAAACACAGCTACTTGCCCGAACAAACAAACAAACAAACAAACGTTCATGTTAGCTACGTTAGCTGTATCGTGTAACGTTATCAACTGCTAACTTTAGCATGCTAACCTGGCCACTGACTTGGCGTTAACTGGACAGTTTTTCAAGGTATTTTCAATTGTAGTTAAACTTTGGTGAATTCTGTTACCTGTCAGCCAACCTATCTATACACGACAGGGTTTATTTACTGACATGACAAGGACTTATTTTGTTTTCTTACCTGCTGTTGACTGCAGCCCTGCCTCAAACAATAAACATCCAGTGAGAGACTGATGTGTAGAACGTCACTTTACGTCCATATGACGGCATCACGCTCTATGCCTGACGGCTTGTACCGTAAGTTCTCTAATAGCGAAGGTAAGAAAACCTCAACAACAAATAGATAAATACTGTAGTGTCCCTGAACAGAGCCACAGATGTAGGTTGTCATGTAGGTCGCGTCATATGTTTAGATAAGAACTGTAGTTGGTTAATCATCTCTAATAACGCTATTTATTTAAAAAACAATTTGCATGTGTGAAACCCAGTGATCTTTCCCCCAAACCAGAATAATAAAAATTAAAATAAAAAAAAAAACACTCAGATCCACACTTTGGATTTTTCTTCCCTCATGATTTTTTGTTTCACTCAATTTCAGAAATGAAAAAAAAAAAACAGATGCTTTTTTAAAAAAATTTGTTTCCACGTTTTATCCTGGCAAAATAAAAAATAAAAAAATCTCAGTTTCCTCTCAGGGACCCAGAGAATAAAACCAATTTTTGGCAAAACTATATATATATATATATATATATATATATATATATATATATATATATATATATATAAATCTCACTTGCCTCTCAGGGCTTCCACAGCAGACCAGGAGAATAAAAACAATTTTTCAATTATGAAAAAAAATCTCCTGAAAACAGATTTTTTTTTTTTACAAATGTTTTCACAGATGGAAAATAATTAAGGAATTTAGAAAGTTTATCCTGGTGAAACTTAAAAAAAAAGAAAAATTCTGTTATAAAATTTTTTTTTTTTCTTCAAGTGTTTCCACGGATGGAAAATAATTAAGGAATTTAGAAAGTTTATCCTTGCAGGACTTAATTTTTTTTTTTTAATTCTCACTTTCCTCTCAGGGCTGACAGAAAGTCAAAAAATCTCCTGAAAACAGGTTTTTTTTTCAAATGTTTCCACAGATGGAAAATAATTAAGGAATTCAGAAAGTTTATCCTGGCAAAACTTAAAATAAATAAATAAATACATTTCTCACTTGCCTCTCAGGGCTTCCACAGCAGACCCAGATAATAAAAACATTTTTTCAGTTATGAATTTTTTTTTTTTTTTCTCACTCGATTTCACACATTTTTCCATGTGTGAAAACGAGTGAAAACTTTTTTTTTTCTTCAAGTGTTTCCACGGATGGAAAATAATTAAGGAATTTAGAAAGTTATCCTTGCAGGACTTTAATTTTTTTTTAAATTCTCACTTTCCTCTCAGGGCTTCCACAACTTTTCAGTTATGGAAAAAAAAAAAATATTCACTCGATTTCACACATGAAAAAAAATCTCCTGAAAACAGATTTTCTTTTTCAAATGTTTCCACAGATGGAAAATAATTAAGGAATTTAGAAAGTTTATCCTGGCAAAACTTAAAAAAACTTCACTTGCCTCCCAGGGCTTCCACAGCAGACCCAGAGAATAAAATTTTTTTTTCAGTTATGACAAAAAAAAAAAAAAATTCACTTGATTTCACGCATGAATTTTTTTTTTTAATATATATTTCTTCAGATGGAAAATAATTACGTAATTTAGAAAGTTTATCCTGGTGAAACTTAAAAAAAACTTCACTTGCCTCTCAGGGCTTCCACAGCAGACCCAGAGAAAAAAAACAAATAATTCAGTTATGACAAAAAAAAAATATTTTTCACTTGATTTCACACATGAAAAAAAATCTCCTGAAAACAGATTTTTTTTTTTTTTTTACAAATGTTTTCACAGATGGAAAATAATTAAGGAATTTAGAAATTTTATCCTTGCAAAACTTAAAAAAAATCAATAAATTACTCACTTGCCTCTCAGGGCTTCCACAGCAGACCCAGATAATAAAAACATTTTTTCAGTTATGAAAAAAAAAAAAAATTAACTCGATTTCACACATGATTTTTTTTTTTTTTTTAATGTTTCCTCAGATGGAAAATAATTACGTAATTTAGAAAGTTTATCCTGGGGAAACTAAAAAAAAAAAAAAAATTCTGTTATAAAAAATTTTTTTTCACTCGATTTCACACATGAAAAAAAAATCTCCTGAAAACAGGTTTTTTTTTCAAATGTTTCCACAGATGGAAAATAATTAAGGAATTCAGAAAGTTTATCCTAGCAAAACTTAAAAAAAAACTTCACTTTCCTCTCAGGGCTTCCACAGCAGACCCAGATAATAAAACATTTTTTTTAGTTATGAAAAAAAAAAAAAATTAACTCGATTTCACACATTAATTTTTTTTTTTTTTTTTTAATGTTTCCTCAGATGGAATATAATTACGTAATTTAGAAAGTTTATCCTGGTGAAACTAAAAAAAATAAAAAATTCTCACTTGCCTCTCAGGGCTTCCGCAGCAGACCCAGAGAATAAAACCAATTTTTCAGTTGTTATGACCCTCATTATTGAGTCATTATTGAGTCATTATTGTGTTTATTTGTTGCTGATCTCTCTCCTCCTCAGTGTGGGTGTGTGCGTGAGCAGTCTCTTCCTGAGTGTGTGTGTGTGTATTTTTGATTGAGAGCAGGTTGGACCTGCTGATTGGCCGCCTCAGCCTGATTGCTGACAGGATTGGTCAGAGGGAGGAGAGGAGCCATTTTTAAACCGCTGGCTGACTGCGATCTTCATCTTTCACCAATCCTCCACTCCCAACATGATCCAGTGCCCAGTGTGAATAGTGTTTTGTTTGTGATGTAAACTCATTGTAAGTAAAAATACTGTAGCTGCAGTACCAACTGGTACTTTGGGAAATGTGTAAATAGACAGAGAGTAGTAGCATAGTAGGAGGGAGAAGCCTTTTTTAATCGATAACCCTTTTTTTCCACCTGACCCATTCATAATCATAAACTGTAATATATTTGATCTTATCTCTCTTCCTGAACTGAGGCCTAGTATCTATCAAGAAAAGCAAATTCTCATTTTTTCCATTGGGTTCTTTAATAAGTTTGAGACAATGTTGCATTAAACAAGGAACAATTCAATGAAGGTCACATAATAAAATAACTTGTAACAGATTTGGAGCACTCAGTTCGAAAGACGTCATGTGCAACAGAGATCCTTGTGCATCTCCTACATTTCAATGAAAAAAAAAAATGATCTCACTTCAAAATTCACCTTTATTGTCTGCTAAAAAGGCACAATAGGCTGCTTTGAGCAGGGCAATAACTTACCGACAGTCAAAGATTACATAGTCATAGAAACCTGTACCACCGTCTATTATTAAATTAAATCAAAGGATCATGGAGTCAAAAATGGCTGATGTTTCAGAGTTTCAGCAGTAAAGATACATTTGCATGGCCAGAATGACTTCATGAACACAGAAAGTCAAGAAATAGCTAAAATACTATCAACATGTGTTGTTTTTGTTGCACAATATCCCTGTCTAGAATACACAGGCAAGAAGAAGAACGGACTAAAAGATCAACATTCAGGATTTTGTCCTCATTGTGACAGATTACACCAGTTTATTACAGCAGGCATGTGAATGGCAGCTTGTCGCAGAAAATAAAGTCTTTTTTAAAAATCTGCTGCTGGTTTACAGTACGTCCAGCAATGTGGTGCATTTTTCTAACAACACATACACTTCAAAAACAGAAAAAAGAAACTCAAGACAGTTTTTTAATTTCCTTCAGAACTGATTTACACATTTCTCTCAAACCCACAACAAATCAGTAACATGAGACATAACAGATGATGGCTTTTTTGATGTGAACAACAACTGCAGCTTGATTGTACGGTCGATATGGGTTTGGGTAACATTTCATTTTACAGGTCTGTCATTTTCATGGCAAGTAGGTGGTAACATATTCAAAATTTCTTTGAAATTACCCCCAAATGACAACAATAATTCATCAAAAAATGTTCAATAAATGTTCAAAATTCAATAATAATATTCTGCTAAGCAGTTAATAAATAGCTGGTACTTATTACATTCACAGGAAACTTTTAACTACTTTCTGCTCAACTTCTGCTGCTCATGGCATTTTAATTTCCCAAACAGTTTCTATCTAACTTTTTACTTTCCAACTAGAAAAGTCTTGGCAGAGGATAAACATGTTTTTTGTAAGGCTTATTTTCATTTGGAAACTTTTTTTCTCTTGGTTTCACACATGAAAAGTTTTTTTTCTTCTGATTTATTTGTATTTTCGCACTTGGTTCCATGAATGAAAACAAAAATATTCTACTGAAAACAACACATTTTGTATGATTTTTTTTAAATTGGGAAAAAAATACTGCAATGAAGTGAGTTTCTGCAGCTTAGTCAGTAAATCAGTAAATTGAAGAACTTCTATCTAGAACGATCTAGTGGCCTGCTGACGGGAAGTTAGACCGAAACTAGTTTGAAATTAAACTGACATGATCAGCAGAAGTTAAGCAGTTTTAAGCAAGTTTCAGTGAAATGTATTAAAGAAAATAGCCAGCTACTTATCAACTTTTAATTTGAAAATAACAGAATATTATTATTAAATAATATTGAGATACATTTCAATACATTTTGAGGTAATTAATGTGGTAACTCTAAAGAAATTTTAAACATGCTACTTGGTATTTACCACCTTCTTGCCATGAATCTTCTGGAAAATAAAAAGCGTTACCTGGTTTGTATTATAAAAATATTTTCAGAACATCTACTTGATGACATGTTGTATTTGCAATAGTGAAAGTGAATCATAATGTATAACCTGTTGTGGTTACATTCAGTGGAGCATACAGTGGCGCTAAATCTACTGCTAGATTGAAAGTTCAGTAAGGCATCACAGCATTTTACACTGAGGATTAGTTGCCAGTTTGTTCTTTTGGTTGATTGATTTTGGCGCACATGCAGGAAGTGTTTATGACATTAATGATAAGGCTTCCAGTTCACAGCCTCAACATGCAGAGTAAAGTTAAACAGACCAAAACATGAAAATAAACCAACTGTTATTCGACTTCACCCGACATTTAATTTGACCCTCGTTTCCCTCAGGATGTGGTTTGTGCCATGAAGAACGGAAGACGCGTTCGTCCTCACTCAGAAGCGGACACAGCCACTAGTTTCTTCGGGGCTGTCAAAGTCGATTCCTTCGCACAGGGACTCCTTCAAGGAAAAAAGAAAATGTCACTGACTTTCACACATTAATGCCTCACAGCAGCACATCCTATTTGAGGTAACTAATAGCCTCCGAGGGGGCCCAGGAGTCTTAAGGTTCCTACTTGAAAAATATAGGTCGTCATGTGAAGTGCGGTAAAACAGCCACATTAGAAGAAGTAATAATAATAATTAATCACATTCTGACACCTTGGCTATAAAATCACGATCAAGTACACTTCATTTTATGCAACAACAAGGAAACTGATGCTCCTAACCCTTAGCTTTCTGACGTTAATTTATCCAAGTTGAGTTGTCCAACAAATACCGACAAAGAGTTTTATTGAAGCGCTTATTAAACTTCCAAGTAATCCGTGTCTGATAGTGTTCTAGATAAGCAGATAAGGTCGTTCTAATAAAGTGCAAAGGCAATGGAAAGTTAGAGGAACCCAAAGACTGAAAACCATAACAATACACCACTGTGACAACATAATGACATGGGTTACAATGACATGAGTTGAACTATGGGAAAGAAAATGAAGGGCTGGTTAAATGTACCGAGTCTCCAAAATACTCACAGACAACCGCTTCCTATCCGAGGCTGTAAGACAGAGTTAAAGACAGTGGAGAAAGAGAGAGAGAGATAGAAATGTGGAGAAGGACTGAAGCACTGAACCCACAACAAGGCAAGGCCAACAATTACACAACACCCACAAATATGAATATGCATTTTTCAACTTTAACAGTTTTTTTAAGTTTGAAATCTGTCATTTTTTGTTGTCTGCTCTCAACTTTCCTCAAATGGGATTCTGTTTTTACAAATGTAATCATCAGTGTGGATGTATAAATGTAATGTTTAACCAACACTGTGATCATTATCTCTTGTGACAAAATACAGTAAACAGGGCTGCAATGATTTATCGATTAGCTGACAACTAATAAATTAATCGTTGACTATTTTGATAACTACGGATCTATGGAAGCCCTGAGGAGCAAGTGAAGACATTTTTTATTCTGGTGATTGATCTTCTAAGTCTGATCTAAATTGTTTTCTCTCCTGTGTTTATGACTTGAGAACTGATTGAAAAATAATTTTGTCAGGATAAACTTTACAAGTTTCTTATTTTTTTTCCATTTGTGAAACAGAGTGAAAACAATTAAAATTCATGTGTGAAACAAGTGAAAAACATTTTTCCAGGAGAAATAAAAAAACTAAAACTAAAACAATAAAATTTCATGTGAGAAGTGATTGTTTTGTTTTCTTTTTCATGTGTGCAACAGAATGGAACAAAAAAAAATTCAGGAGAATTTGTGTAACTGAAGAGAAAAAAAAACTTTTCAGGAGAATCTTTTAAAAAAAAATGTTTTATTTCATTTGTGAAACTGAGTGATTTTTAATTTTTTTTCATGTATAAACTTCGGGAAAAAAATGTTCAAGAAGATTTTTTTTTAAAAACTCAACGAGGTGATTTTTTTTGCCATGTGTGAAACTGCGAAAAAAACAATGCCGAGATATTTTTTTTTCCATGTGAAAATTTTTTCCAGGAGAAATAAAATTTCATGTGAGAAAACTGAGTGATTTTTTTCATGTGTGAGACTTTATTGTTTTATTTTAACAAGTAAAGTCATTTTAATTGCCAAGTGTGAAACTGCAAAAAACCAACAACCCAAAAACAAACAAACAAACAAACAAACAAACAAAAAAATAAATCAAATTTCTCTGTGGGTGAAATCAAGTGATTTTTCTTGCCATGTGTGAAACTGTGAAAAAAAGTGAGAATTTTTTTCCAGGAGAAATAAGAAAAAAAAAAATTCCTGTGAGAAACTGAGTGATTTTTTTTACATGTGCGAGACTTCCTTGTTTTATTTTTAACAAGTGAAATAAAAATTCATGTGTGAAACTGCAAAAAACAAATAAAAAACAAACAAAAACCCCCAAAATCTACTTTTTCATGTGTGAAATCGCATGAAAGTTGTTTTTTCCCCATTTGTGAAAATGAGTGAAAAAAAAAAAAAAAAAAATCTCCTGAAAAAGTCATTTTCACTGATAAAATAAATTAAGGAACTTGCAAATATTATCCTGGCAAACCTTTTTTTCCCACCAGATCTCAAGTCATAGGACAGAAAACAATTTAGATTAGACTTGATGGATGGATCACCATTAAAAACAATATCTTCCATAGATAATCTATTGGTCGGTTTGACTTATTTTAAGGAAAATAGTCAAAATTCTCTGATTTCACCTCCTTTAAGGTCCAGTGTGTAGGATTTAGCAACATCTACTGGTGTGATTGGTAGCTGCAAAAAACACAGGAAAAAGGTCAGTGTTTGGTTTGTCCCCTCTGGGCTACTGTAGAAACATGGCGGTGCAACACGGCAGACCCGCTCCCTCTGTAGGTATAAAATGTTCCTTATAAGGGAACAAAAACATAAAGATTCTTAGTTTCAGGGGATTTTACAGCAATGAAAACTCAAAACTTATAAATAATGAAAATTATCTTCCAGTTTCTGCCAGTTTTCGGTCCTTAAATCCCCTTAAATCCCACACACTGGACCTTAAAATGTGAATATTTTCTGGTTTATTTCCTCCTCTATGACAGAAAGCTGAATATTTCTGGGTTGTGGACAGAACAAGACATTTGAGGGCGTCATCTTTGGTTTTGGCAAACACTGATCGACATTTTTCTAAGTAACGATTAATTAAAAAAAGTAACTGACGGATAAATCAACAATTAAAATAATAAATTGCTGCAGCCCTAAAATTAAAAGATGTCTTTGATGTTTGTGCGTCTCTTGTATCTTATAAACTCCTGAGCAGCTTTCCTCAGAAAAAAGTAGGCATGCTGTTCTGCATATTCAAGCCGGGAACAGCCCAGTGGTGAAGCGGGAGGTCATGCAAGACAAACTTCTGACTTTTGGAAAAACAGACAGGCACAATGTTAAAAAGAAGGGGAGCAACGCAGTCGAGATCCAGAAACATGCCCTGAGACAGAAAGAAAGACAGACAGAGAGATGGAGTCCATGATCGTCATTTTCAACACACCCACACACACACACACACACACACTAAATCATCGGGAGGATCCGAGGGAATGCCAAACACAGGGTTACAACTGTGGTGGGAGGTGACTGATTACAGTTGACGGTGACTGATTTAGAGGGGGAGCCTGTGACTCTGGCACTAACTTGGCTTTGCCGTCCCTCGGGCATCAGAGCTGATGGGGTGGGGGCGAGCGGTAGCCAGGGCTGGTTGCCCGCGCTGTAGAGCCTGGGACGCTTGACCTGGTCGTGACTGGACAAGGGAGTGTAACTATTCCGCCGGTGTATGAGAGCAGAGTCCCTCGGGCTTTTACCCTGGTAGGAGATGAAATACCGCAAGTGTTAAGGAAAAAAAGATGAGGGAACACACAACACCCGGGGGGAAACACCTGACCAGACGCTGCCAAGCAAGCAAGACGTCCTCTCCAAAATGGATCCACAGCGACAGGGGAAGACGACTGAAGGCGTTTTTTAAAATTTTTTTTTAGTGACAGGAAATGTTTCAACCATGTCATTCCACCACACAACACGAAACATTAATGAAGACGAACAACTGCTTCAATTAAGACAGAGAAAAAGGAGCGGCAGGTTTTCATAATCTAAATACCAGGATGCAAACCAGAGCAACGGTAATGATTAGATCAGCCAAGTGAGGTAGCATGATCAGCCATTGCCTCTAATGATACCAAATTAACGACTGACTTCACATTCATCAGCTCACAGCTCAAGCCAGACTGATTAATTAAGGATTAAAGATAAAAGGGGACGTAACAAAACAGGGATGTAAGGAGAGGAGGAGTCGAGGGAGCAAAGCCTCACACACGGGGGGATGCAGTGTGATTGCATTCAGCTAGCAGACACAACAAAGACAAAGAGCCTGTTAGACTTTGGATTAGACGTTGAGATTTGCTGATTATTATCACATCTGAGGCTATAATGCGACAATGCTGAATGCACATTTATGCAACGACGTGATTTTTCAGCTCGTATTCAGGGCGACTTACAAGAGGCCGGTCTCGGTGCGTGTTTACTGCCTCCACGTTAAGATAAAACATTTCCACTTTACAACCTAGAAGATAATAGATAAAATACATTTACGTAAAACACGACATCATGAGACTAAATTCAGTCTTGTGGTTGAGAGAGAGCCGACCTACCATATGCGACAGGGGTCAGCTTGAGGACCGTGTGGAGCGGACACTTCATGTACGGTAGATCCTCTGCAGGATTGAAGGAGAGAGAAGACAACATCTTATCATACGAAGGTGTGATCTAGTTTGGTGTGTAAGTGTGGAAACTTGCGTTTATCTGACCTGCACTCTTGTCCAGGAAGTAAGCGAGCAGACAGCGCATCACAGCCTGGTGGCAGATGACCAGCACGTTGCCCTGTCTCTCTAACTCCATGATGACAGGCTCCAGACGCTGAACGAGGTCCTGGTAGGACTGGAGGAAGAGAAGAGAAGAAACTGTGTTAACCTCACCGCAGGAGGCCATGTTTGGTTAAAGGGTAACTCCATCGATTTAACACACGGAAGTGTGTTTACAGGTCTTGGGGAGTACGACTGCATATGTGAAGAAGTAGTGTTAAGCCTTTTTGTTAACTGGATTATTTACACCTGTGCTTTCCCCCACATGTCAAAGTGTCCTGAAAAAGGCCTTTAAAGATGAATTTGGTTTACTGAAACACAACTACACTGTGTTATGGAAGCAGTGTGTCAGGTCACCTCTCCTCCTGGATAGCGGTAGTGGTACTTGTCCTGGTCCCTCAAAGCAAACTCCTCTGGGAATGTCTTCTGGATCATCTCGTAAGTCATCTCCTCACACACACCCTGGACAAGGACAGCACAACATGTCTTTATGTCAAAGGCACAAATAGGTGACACAGGTAAAAGTACATTTTACAATTATTTACATGTTTGTTTAAACTTTATGCCAGAGATTTCCAAAGTGACGACCGTGGCCCACTGGTGGGCTGTGAAGGTACTGCAGGTGGTCCACAAGAGGTCATTTACAATAAAAACATAAAATGTTTTTTATTTCCAGTTTTTTAAGTTTGAAATTACGGTAAAATAGTTATTAAATTGAATAAATACATTTAAAAGGGTACTGTTAAAAACAAGGTTAACTACATGTTATTCATTTATCTGACCATTCATTTATTTGGACATTGGAACGTATCTTATCGGGTCTCTGACGGGGAATTGTACCTGCATGTGTTGAAAGATATGCAAGTTTACAAACTGCTCTATGTATGTGGGTGGATTATTAATTTGCACTGCATTGCCTCAGACCCACGTTCACAAAGAATTGATCTATTTATGAAAAAGGTTGGGAAATTTTATGGAAATGCTGAATCTTTGTCTTGTGTGTTGATCAGAGTTGTGATTAAAAGTTTCGTTGGGCTCCAGAAGATTTTCCACTTTCAAACTGGGCTGCAGCATCACTAAGTTTGGGAATGGCTGCTGAATATCAGTCTGGCTGATGATCTGATATCAATTTTTCATTTCATTTTTCTGATTTTTGGAAAAAAAAAGTGGGTTTTTTTTGCTGATAAAAACAAATTCATTTAAAAAGGCACTCCTGTGATTCTGATGCAGCACGTAATCTGCAAAGTAACTAGTAACTAAAGTTATAAAAAGAAATGTAGTGGAGTAAAATTACAATATCTGCCTCCAGCTATATAATTGTGTAACCTTGTCTCTCAGCCATATGATGTGTCTAATGTGTTGTTTTGGTCTCTTTTGCAAAGAAAAACAATAAAATAACTTCAGATCATAAAAAAACAAATAGCTACGCAGGGCTGAAAAGCTTTAATATAACTTCTCTTTGTTTTTTTTCTTTTCAGTAACCAGTATCTAACGAAACTTTAGCTTTCTTCATGCCTTTAGTTTCTTTTTCTTCCCTTTCCTCCTGCTGATCTAAAGTGTCTCAGAACAATATCGCTTCTGTCTATCTGAACCAGAGCTCCATGAATCTGTAAAAATGTGAGAGGTTAGATGACAGTCGTACTGACAGCGTCAATCTCGTTGAGTATCTTCCATTGTTCGTAAGGAACCCCGAGCTCCTCGGCTGTCTGGATGGTTCTCCTCAGTTGGCTCGTCCACACCTTCAAATCTGACAGTTTGTGCTCCTCGATGAAATCTCGCAAGGCGTGGGCGAACTGTGATGTGAGAGAGAGAGAGAGAGAGATGCAGAGACATTTATTTTTTATTTCTGCTTCATTAGATCCGTGTTCAGTTGACAGAGACAAGATGGGATATTGAGAGGATTAAGTGTGATAAAGGTCATGACTCAGGTGTTCATATTATTGCAGCTAAGCACACCTTATCCAGCTCCCTGAGAGAGGCTTGTAATTGGGTTTTCAGCAGACTCTGGCTTTACAGTTCATAAAACGAGGATTATGAAGGCGACCGCACCTGTTTCCCTCGAGGAGAAAGTTCTGAGTCGCCTCCGATGCGGCCTTCGACGTTGTGGTTGCTCTCTCCGTGCCGGCACAGGTAGATGGAGTGCGAGTGCACGTGGATGTTCATGAGGTAGTAGACGATCTTACTCTGGATGTAGTCCTGCACCCGGTTCACCAGGAAACGCCGGCCCACGTTAATCACCTTGATGAAAGAAAGGTCCCTGCATGTGCCAGCGAGTCATGTAGGTGAATCAAATGGTTGTTAACTGTCACCATCTAGTGTTGATTTTCTGAACTGCAGCTGTAATTCCACACGATTATGTATTAAGATGCAAATGATTTGATAAAAAACGCTCCAAAGTAAGTTTTACAGGGATAAGCTATCATTTTTTAAACAGTATTAATTTAATAAATAAAAATCCACAGATACAATCAATATGATTTGATCAGTTCTTACTTGTCGTAATCGTCGGGATCTAACGGTTGGTACGTAACCTTGTAGCACTCGATTCGTTTGAGGAAGTCATCCATGACTCTCTCTCTGTGCCTCTCAGGGTAGTCGGGACTGGACACTTTCACTTCCTGTCACAGGTTTGCAGCGCATTCAAACAATGTGGGCAAAGCACGTTAGTCCTTACATAACACTGTAGATAGTGTGAATATTAATAGATTACGATTTTGACCCGGGCAAGAAAGTCACAGTCTGGTTGGGTGCCGTGAGATCATACCAGAATATTAGCAGCGATGACCTCTGGGTCGTCACACACGGACTCCACAAAGAACACCTGTCGGAAAGAGGACGGCTCAGAGGGTCAACGTGCAAAAGCTTCTCGAAACTGTCCACTGAAACAACGACACCGCACAGTATCATCAGAGATTGAAGGCAGTCTGTGGCAGTTAACATTCAATGTTTCTCAACAAAATAAGTTGTGTGTGTTCTTGACACCTAAAATTGAAAGCATTTTCCTCTCAAGGGAATTTTGCAAAGCTGATTTTTCAAATATTTTGAGACCTTCACTGTTTATGTCCATGTTTGCTAGCTGATAGTCTTCTTCCCTGTAATCCTGGTGCATTATATTGTTTCACCTCTGTGATGACGAGGAGGAAATACAGTCAAACATAGTGCCACTAATGCTCAAAAGCTTTAAGAGTATTTATAAACTAAATCGATCGATGCTTGTGAGCACTTTTCTACTCCTGTTACAGCACTAATGTCTTAAGAGCACCAGACTCTAATGAGGCTGCAACTAATGATTAATTTCACGTTTAATCGATAAATGTTTCATCTATAAAAAGACAAAAATGTGTCTATAAAAGTTCAAAGTGACGTCTTCAAAATTGCTTCTTTTGCTCAACTAACAGTCCAAAACCTAAAGACTCTTCATTTACGATCATATATTACAAGCAGCTACATTTAAAAGGTGCAATATGTAAGAATTTACTTGAATTTATACTCCAGACAGATAGGGGGCAGCATATCACCAGAGTAACCGCTAACTGCTGCCAACAGTCTGGGGTTAGCTGGTCAGCATGCTACTTCAGGAGACATTTCAGCGCCACAGCAGCGAACTTCGAAATCTTTTTTTAACTTTTTAAACGTTTTAAACTTAAATTCTCACATATTGCTCCTTTTAGAAGCTAGAACCAACAAATGTTTGAAATGTTTGCTTCCATTGTTGTTGTTGTTGTGTGTTTGAATATCAACAGCCAATTCCCACCACCACCAAGATCGAGAGGAAAACACATAAAATAATGTTCAAAGTATAAACACATTATAAATCCAGCCGATCTTACCTTGAACGCGTTTTCCTTCACAAAAGCTAGAATGAGGTCTCGTCGTTCTCTTGTTGTGTTCGTTGCATCGAACACCTAATTAAATCGACACAAGGGAGGAGAAAGTAAATATCTCTCGTGTTTAATGTGGGTTCTCTGTGTCGAAGTGTTTGTAGGACAGTTTGGGATTAATTTCCTGTTGGAGTATTTTAAAGCTTTTGGAAATGATCCAACTCTGAGACAGCAGACACACAGAGACAGATGGATTAAACGGTCACCAGAGGACTCACCGCGATCTGACCTCCCTCCTTAGACAGGTAGGCCTTCACGTCCTGCAGAGCGACCAGAGCACACTGCCTGCGGAGGAGAACGAGAAATCATGTCTACGTTTAGAGCCTCAGTGTGCTCTCATTCATTAAAATCCACAATTATTGAAATTTACATTGACTGTGTGTTGTGTGTGATTCATAAATGACACTGAAAATGTCAGAAAACAGGAACTATTATTAGTATTATATTGTGAGTGTCATGTAGACCTTGACTCTGAGTGCTTTTTCTCATATTTATTTATATAAAACAATATCTATAAAATAATTTGTGCTCCTCAAAGCACAGAAAAAAACCTTGAAAAGCAATTAATCTTTCACAAACAATATCTTGGTAACATGTTTGATAATCTGTAGACTCTTTCCACATAAAAGTCATATATTTGGGGCTGATTTATTCTACCTGGGGTGCAGGTGGCTGGTATTTACTCAACAGAAAAAGACTTAATTGCCTCATTGAGTTACAGAAGCAGGTTGACATTTTGGGACATGCACTTCTTTGTTTCCTTGAAAAGAAAATCAAGTCTGGAACAAGGTAGACTCACTCTAAGCTTCACCACATCGGGTTCGGCAAATACTAATTACTTTTCATTTAGAAGGAGGGATGCTTATATGAAAAGGGAAACAGGATATGTTTGCAAAGGTTGTTCATTTGTGCCTCAGAGTGAGCGAGGCACCCATTTGTTGTTATCTATGTACACATGTATGTTCATTTAATATTAAAAAAAAACCTGTCTGGCTGGAAAGAAAGCACAAAAGTGCATTTCACACAATTGTTGAACTATTCCTTTAACCCCACCCAGCCGATACCTCCAAAAGCAAAAAAGACAAAGTCTCAGAATTATTTTCAGCTGCTGTTTGACCGAGGTTGAAACACCGTGGAGAGCTTAAGTCGGCTTCAGAGTGACAGCGGCAGCTTGTTTGATATCTAGGTCACAATTCAGCGCTGGGATGCTGTCAACAGCCTGACGCATTTTCACGAACGCCGTGAGCCGCAAAGACCCAGTTCAGTGACTACTGCAGGATAAGACCACGAGGAGACAGTTATACTCTTTTTTTAGGCTTTGAAATGAAATCTGATGGTGATTAACAGACGAGCAACCACGACAATTTGGTGGTGTGTGTCTGCACATTGAGTGCAGGTCACTGCCAGTTGAAGGTAGGTCGAACACTGTGCTGACCCCGTCTGTGTATCGACTGTTGGCTCGAAAACAGCTTAGTCACTGATGCAGCAGAGGAGGCTGCAGAATACCAAACAGAGTCATGTTGACTGGAGGAAATGTTCCACTCAGGAAGGAGAGATGCTCCAGCTTCTATTAAAGCTATTTAGATATGTGATGTCCTGTGTGGTGACTGCATAAGAGAAGATGATGAGAACATTACTTACTTCCTTATTTTCATGGCCTCTTCATTGTCATGGCGGAAGAAATCATAGGACTTATAAGCTCTGACGGCCTCTCTGCGGTACACGCCCAAGTTAAACACTGCAAATCAAACAAAAGATATTAACACTGTCATCGCTGTGTTTGCTTAAAGGCACCAGGGGGGTCGTTTTGTACGCAATTACAACTATTGCAGTTAAACTGATGCTAAATTTAGCCTCCTATTCTGAGATACTCTGACATACATTTGAATGTAGAGGTCAGCTGGGGTGAGGAGGTGGTGGCTGCTGCACACAACAATAAAATTAATATACAGTTACACCTGTAATCAATATGTTAGTGATCCTAATGCCATATCTGCAGTGTTAGGAGACAACAGGAAGATAAAACTGACTACAACAAATTCTCCTCCAGATATCTTCTCTGATTTAAACTTTTAAATATGAACTACAGTTTGTATCCGAAATGTACCGAACATTTGAGTTAAATATGACACACGTACAGTAAAGAAATGTTCAAGATAAGATGGTTTATATTAAATTACAGTTTGTGCAGTGAACTATCTGCCTAAATAATTTGCCTCAAGTGATGTCACTCAGTGGCCAAGGTGCATTGTGGGTAATGTAGGCACGCTGCTGCTGTTGTTCGAATCATCTGTCCCCTCAAGTGGTTGCCAGTTGGTGGACGCATACAGTACAACTTAGCCATTTTTACTTTTCTTTTCCACAAACTGGCAACGACCAAGACCCTTGATCACTGATGAAACACGGATAACAACAGCGTTACACTATCGGCTCACAAACTTTGTTACAAGCTGGAACCAACCGTCAGAATTCTTACACAGAGATAAACACAACAATCACTTTGGACCCGCCAAACATTTTAAAATGATGGATTCACAATCATAATAATGTTTTTCAGGGAAAGAGACTTTTATTCTGCACCTTTTACAAGCTCTATAGATGTATTGTGTAAAAAAATGATTTGTCTTCATAACAATGTTACTAATATGCCCTTTGAAAGTTGGGATAAGTTGAAAGAAGAGAAACTCTGTCATGTCTCGGGCTGCAACTACTGATTATTTTCATTGTTGATTAATCTGTTGATTTTTTTTCGATGTATTGATTAATTGTTTTGTCGATGAAACGTCAGAAAATGGTTACAAAAAAATCAATCAGTGCCAAAGATGACCTCCTCAAATGTTTTGCTCTTGTCCACAACCCAAAGATATTCAGTTTACTGTCACAGAGGAGGAAAGAAACCAAAACATATTCACATTTTGGAAACTGGAATCTGAAAATTTAGACTTTTTCTTTCACTTTAACTGCGGGGCTGTTTTCAATCTGACAACCAGGCAGGAAGAAATAATCACCAAGATGTTTAACACACAATCTGCAGCTTTTTCAGGCTACTCATTTATATTAACCCATAATTGTTTCATGAGTGAGCCGAACAGACGCTGGACAGGAAGTGACGTCAGGACTTCGGCTCTCTGTCAGACAGATAAATCCTCATTAGTGTTTAACAAGAGTCATGATAACGATCTGAGGAGTTTGTCCTCTCAGTGGGCTGATAATAAACCGCTGGTCCAACTTTAGTCAAAATAGTTGGCTATTAATGTAACGGCTGACAGTTTCTCCAGTCGTGTGCTACCTTTGGTTGGTACTCCGATCCAGTTGAGGTAACGTGTGAGTTTCTTTGACATGTAGGTCTTCCCTCTCGCAGGCAGGCCGATCATCACGATCACGGTTGGAGAATTAGTCATGTAGGACGCCCATGCTAGAAGACAGACGTATATTTGTGAAGCACATTGACAGAAATGAGTCACCTGGGTGACTAAATATAAGAAAAAATGCTGCATATCAGGCAGAGAGAATAAGATAAACAGATGAAAACTGACTGTGTCTTGGAGAACAAGGCTTTATCTCTACATAACTGAAATGAAATGAAAATGCTTCATCTAAAATTCATGTTGATGCTATTTTGATGCCGTCCTAATCTAATAACTAGGGCATGTGTCGCCGGACAAAAATAAGTGTCTCTTCAGACACAAATATCATCTGTGGACTGGGATCAAAAGGCTGGAAGTGAAGAAATTAGAAGAAGAAACATCCTGGGAGAGAAAAAAGTTAATTTGCTAAAGAGCAGTGGAAACCACAGAAGGCGTCACACACTCTTCCACTTTTCCCATTTCAGGAGATGATTTAATAACGAGTCGTGAGCCGGTGCAGAGCGAACAATGCAAGGTGTTGTGTTCCCAGTGCACCTGTGGACTCTTAACCGAAGCAGCCATGCAGAAGAACTCAGCTCAGATCTAATGAGTGTGAAGTGAACTTGGGACTTTACTTACAGCATTTCTTCTCATTCATTCTCACGTCTGTTTTCTTTGCTTCTGCTGAGTTTGCAGAGCCATTGTCTATCTGAGTGCTTGACATGTTGAAATGTGCTCTCTCCCCTCTCGGTCTTTACTCAGAAGGGCATAATGTCCAGGCTGGTCTGAAACACAGGAATCAGACACATGCAGCAGCTTCAATGCATCTCGCACACAGAGCTATATGGTTTCTCTTACAATATATCATGAATGTGGATTTTATGCATCCGTGCTGACATGCAAGATGCAACCACAGGAGGGAAGGACAGAGATAAAAAGGCGCTGCCACATCATCTGCTGGCTGAACAGCGCTGTGTTTATGGAGCCGCATAGGAAGGCAGGCGGTGATTTCCTTCTCCCCGGGGTGACTGAGTTCATGCGACACTACATCATCTATAGCATAATATGATCCAGACAGCATCACATTCATTTGGTTATTTGTTTCATTACCTGCTCGATTGGGGAAAATGATGAGTCAGCCCACAAGTGTGTACCTACTCCGGACGCCGCTGCGCACCGTCGGGTACACGGAGCTCAGCCGGACCGAGAGTCTGCGCCCGGCGGAGGAGCCAGTCTGGTCGGCCTGTCCTTGGTGCAGCTGAGGTGCCTCCTCGGCCGGCTGGTGTCCTTCCAAGCTGGAGGTGTGCCTGTACGTCATAGTCCACCCCCCCTTTACCGTAATGTTGGTAATAGATCTCTAATTCAAAAGTCAGGAGAATGTAAAAAAACAGGCAAATTTGATGCCATCCATGAAAAACATTTATTTTCTTTAAAAGGTGCATTATGTAGTTTCATTGACTGACTTTTATTCATTTATGCCTAAACAAACTAAATAACTCTCTTTGTTAACTTAACTGCAGCATGAAGCTGTTACTTTGTTTATACTTGGCGGACCCTGCCACCTTTCTAGCTTCAAACAGTGCAAGAACAGCTTGTTTATTCAGTTATGGAAAAAAATAATATTTCCCAGTGTGTTTGACTTTCCTCTCCAAAAACAACATAGTGTCCCTTTAAACACAACAACACTCATTTTGCATAGTATTTTTTTTATTCACAATATGGTCCTCATTACAAAAGGCAGATAGTGGTCATGACATACAGGTACCATTACAAAATTAAGCGCTAAAACACAACCCCAAATAAATAAAGCCCACTTACAATCACAATATTTTCTCCTTAAACGGTACAAAAAGGTTTAAAGTGGAGTCTTATGACAATTCATTTAAAAAGGTGTCGTTTGTAAGAGATGACCAGAATTATTAGGCAGCATCACTGCTAACTGCTGCTAGCCTGAAACACATGATCAAGATATTTTTGCGTTTTGTTCTCCGACATAAAATACATCAGTGAATACCCCACGTTTAAGTTATAAAGCATTTGCGCCTCAGACAAGGCGGGTGCTAACAAGTGGCTGAATGAGACTCATCCACTTACTAGTCTGTCTTTACAGGTTCATTGCAAATTATTCAAACTCTAACTTTAAAACTTGTAGATTGATTAATTTATAGTTAAGTGTGTTAAGGAAAAGAAAAGTAAAACGTGTAGTGGTGGTGATGCTGTAGTCATGCGACTGTCATGTATAACATTAGATTTTTACTTGATTAATTTATGCTTCAAAATCATAAAAGAGGTGTTAAAATCATGTACGTATCATAAGTCGTTAGCAAGTAGCTCAGTTAGCCACGGAGCTAAGTCACCCTAGGTGACGGGAGTCTGCCTGCACTGCTACCTCGGATGGCGGGGGATTCACTGCCGATAACTGCGCTCAGCTAGACCCGAAATATTTTCACAGCTTCCAGGTAAATTGAGAATTTATTTCAACCAAACATTAGGTGATTGTGGAAAGACAGACCAAGACTTTTTAGGTGAGTTTTATTTAGTTTATGTCGAGCTTGAATGAAGAGTGTTTGACAAGTTAACGATTAACAATTACGACTGTCTTAGTCATTCAGACTGTGTATGGTTGAATTTTCCTGATTAGTTGAAAAAAAGCAAATGTTTTAAACATGTCCTTTCTTAACAATTAGTGATTTTATTTTGTTGATTCGTTAGTAGTGAACTCTCCTCTGCATACAACCCCCAGCTGAAACCACGGGGGCTATCAGATTATCAGGTTAGCATGCTAACTTCAGTCGACATTTCTGAAACACAATCCAAAGACATCTTTGAAATAACCTAACACTGTTGTTTCTTCACATTCTGGTGAAAATATTAGTTCATATTTTTTTTTACATTTTAAACTAAAATTCTGGCCATATCTTACAAATTGCCCCTTTAACACAGCCGGTCGCTCATTTGATTTGACTGAGCTTCATTTCCTGCCTTTAGAGAGCCCATAACCTGTTTTACAGTTAATTGTACTAATGTACTGATGATAAAACTAAAAGAAAAACTATCTACATCATCGTCTGCATTTAACTCATTTACATCTTTTCACTTTGTGTCCACACATCTGTACAAGTCACATGAGGAAATCTGGATGCCACAGAAGCCTGAAATGATCTCAGGCCTGAACTCACCGCTATATTTAACCACATACTGAGGAACATTCTGGGGTCAAAGGTTAGGCACTGGGTTAGAGGCGTGGCTGATGGAAACTGTGTGTTGCCACACCTGCTGAGGCGCCAGTAAAAGTGTGTGAGCGATTGTCAGAGCATCTCAGGCTTGTGAATGACTGTTGAAACTTAAGACACACAAGTTTCCGTCTGAAGGCACGGACAATGACTAATCTGTCAGTAGTTTTGCACTTTTTTTTTGTAGAGGAGAGGCTTTCTGCAGCAGACGAGGGGAGCATCCGGTCTCCAGTGTCCGACTGTTAGTGGTTTGCTGTTTTCACATTAAGACTTGATTTTCCACAGCTGGAATTTAAGAAAAAGAGAAAAGAAGACATATTACCCTCATCGCACCGACATCAGAAGAACACAAACACATAATGAAAGGAATTAGAGGTGCTTGTTGGCGTATATGTGAGCGTTGGAGACAGCCGTGCTAGCTGTTTACTCCTTCTTCCAGTCTTTATGCTAAGCTAGGCTAACAGCGCCCTCGTTCCAGCTACATACTTCTTTCAGACATAAAGTAGAACTTTTATTCTAACTCTCATCAAGAAGGCAAATGAGGCCATTTCTCATAATGTCCAACTATTATTTAAAACATTTCCTGCCTTAATTAAGGGCAGTGTACAGTACATGTAATTAAAGGCTCTCTTTAGATCATTGTCTTCATCAGTCATATCCTGGATTTTTAGCGTGAGGCCATCTTAAAGCAAGAAGCTACTTCTAAGATGTCCCTGCAGGCTACTTACAACCCAAACAGCTGGAGACGAAAATGCAACAATAAATGGAAAATTTCATAATTTGCATTTAAAGGAGACTAAAACCTTCAAAACAGCAGCATATCGAGTATTCAAAAGAGAGATTTTTCAATAACTGGATCCCACATTTCCCATTATGCAATTAACTGGTAAACACCCATGTTTGTTCTCTCCAGGTCCAAGCTAAATCTAACTTTAGAGCCACAGATGACATTAAACAACTGTTCTCACAGGCAGATCAGTGCTTTATATCAAGTGACGTGTCCTTTTCATCTATGTTGTTCTGTCGTCTTGCACCAAGGGGTTGTACTTTTGACATTTAGCGGAAAGACTCTCACTCTGATGTTGAAGCCCAACAGGTCGCTGACCACAGCAGACACAGCGGACAGGATGACCACCTTGGTGATGTTGTAGATCAGAGGGTTCACAGTCAGACCCAGCAGTCTGAATGGAGTATCCAGCTCCTGTGGGAGGTCAGAGAGGATATAATGTTATGATGACACGCAGCTTGAGGCAAGGAAATGGTCAGAGCCAGTATACTGTATATAATTTTGATTGCAACGAATTAATACGTAATACTTTTTGCTTCTTTTGGAGTATTTTTCTTCTGTTACACTGACATTGTAATGTGTTGTAGATGTGGTTTGAGACACAGTATCAATGAATTCTCATTATTCAAAGTTTATTAAAATTATTAGAAAAACTCTGCCCGTATCAAACTTTGACTGGATTCAAATACTTCAAATACACACATGCAAAATATTTTACACTTTGAAAACAACCCAATGTGAAAAGTTTTGGCTCTGCTGGTGGAAAACAGTATTTATTTATGATCTATAAGTATAGAATATTACTAGGATAAAAGAGTATTTGTACCACAGAACCACTGTCGATTAATCGATGAGTATTTTTTTAAAGAAATTCTCTGCTTCCAGCATCTTAAATATAAATATTTTCTTTTCTTTTTACACCTCTGTGGCAGTAAATCAAATATCTTTGGGTGGTGGACAAAATTTGAAACCCTCATCTTGGCCTTTGGGCAACACTGACTGAGATCTTGTCATGGTTTTATCACCAAACAATTAATTGTTTTATTGAGAAAATGTAGGAGGAGGAAATAAGGAAATGTAAGCAACATTTTAGGCTTACCTTCATCAGTTTCGTTGCAAGTTTCAAAACGTTGTTCACTATATTGAGTTCCTCTTTCTTGTTGGGCTTTTTCTCCATCTTGAGATACAAATTAATCTGCAAAATAGAACGGTTTTACATTTTTCTAAATCAAGACATAGTGATTCATTTAAACCTGCATTAAATGATACTGATTATGAAACAGCTGGTGGTGTTTCCTGTAGTGCTGAGCCCACTGAGAAATAACCAGCTGCTCCATGTGTTTTGCAGACGCTTACCTGCTCAGTGAGCAGCACTGAGGAGTTGCTGTATTTGCAGTTGGTCTCTGAGCCCAGCGTGGCCAGCCGCAGCAGATAGAGGATGAGGGAGGAGGCCCACACCATCATCTCCCAGTTCATCAGAGACTCGAGGAATGTCTTGTGGCTGTGTAGAAGCTGAGGAAGGGCATAAGCAACTCTATTTAAAGTCTCTGTTGCTGTGAAAATGAGGATAAAATATATCTTATCTGACCTCTCAGGCTTATCTTCACTCAGGTAATATGATTACATGTGACATGTTTGCTGCTGCCTTGCTGTTATTGCATCTCTATTCAACACTCACATTATTTGAACAAGGATATTAAATTTGTGCTCTCTAAGCAGATCAGATCTGTGCCAGCGGATATGACTGACCTGGGCACAAATGATGAATGAAATGGAAAGCGCCAACAGGAAGATAGTGGAGACGATGACGTCAACCGAGCGCTGCGGCCCTCGTCTCTGCAATGAACAAGGAAGTTAATGACGCACCACTGCAAACAAAAACAAGTCAATGACAACCCCCACAGTGGTGAAAACAATGTAAAGTAATTAAAGAACAGCAGCAGAATACAAACCCTGAGGAAAGAGCGTAGTGACAACCACATCTTTATGTTCTGGACTTTCTTCAGCCTGAAATGAGGGATCTCTGATTTCTTGGCCTTGCGTGCTGAAGTGATGTGGCTGAAGAACTTGGCAAACAGGAGTCTCTGTTGGGAGGAAACACGGACACACACTGTCAGAGGTACAAAGCACGAGGCAGAAATAAACAGTCCTGCAAAGCGTCTCGTGGGTGATTCTCGTACAGTTTGTAGACACCGCCTCTCAACTGCCACCAGAGGGAAGACCAGCATCAGTGTGGATGAAGTGGCATCTTACATAAAAAACCCATACAATTAATAATTCATGTTTTTTTTTTAACCCTAGATGTTGTTGCTGTGTCATACTGTATACTGTTCATTTCAGAAAAAGTGGTTTAAGTTTTTTGACACTATGTCCACACATTTTCTGTATTAACACTTTAAGGCAAATTTATAGTTAATTAAACTTTAGTTAATAGTTATTTCACTGTCAAGAAACAATTACATGCTTATAAACCATCTATTAAGCAATTGTTTTATTGTAAAATACTACCATGGAGTTTTAGGCTACTCCTTGAGCCATTTTAAAGCCTATATTTCTTACATTTAGCCGATTAGGACCAGACAGATAACCTGATGAAGGTCTTTGTTCCAAAATATTGTCATTAAAATTCACTCTTGACTGCAAGTGAGGTGAACAGTGTGCAGGAGTTTTTGTCCCGATTTTGTCTATCCACAGGTGTTACTCTGCTAATTTAGACCATTAAAAATTAAAAGTTACACCTAACAAGCTATTTGCAGTTCCTGTTTGCACTGTTACAATGACTACAGATAAACCATCACATGATTAGAACTGAAACTGAAGAAAACTTCCAAACAGGGTAACTCTGAGGAAGGAGCTGAAGTTATAAGGAAAATGTATATTTTTTGTTCAGCAATTTCTAAGATGGCTCTGGATGTTTATCTGTAGTGCATCTCCGATTCCAAAAAACATTAATGCCTGAATGCAATCACCTGCAAACGAACTGTTTACAGACAGTTTTACTAAGTGTTTCTGAGCCCATGTAGTAATTTCCTTTACACAACCATTCGTTTCACAAAGTGGTGAACCTTGCCCCATCCTTGCTTATGAAGCAAGCCTATCAGGGAAGCTCATTTTATACACAATCACGACACTATCACCTGATACAAATGAGCCTGTTTACCTGTGGAATGTAACAAACAGGCGTTTTTGGAGCATTCAACAACTTTCCCGGTCTTTTGCTGCTCTTGTCCCAACTTGTTTGAAACATGTTCAAATTCAGAAAAAGCATATATTCAAAAAAATCAATAAAGTTGATGAGGGTAAGCCTTCAATATACACAAAATTAGTTAGGGATATTGGGATATGGATGCATAAATGCGTGTGCATGGATGGAATGTGTCACATTATTATCATTAGGGAACAAAAATATTCACAAAACACAAATTTAGATATGTCACAGAATAAACAATCAAGTGAAACACTAAATACCCCAATATCCCTAACTCATTTTGAGTAGCGTTGATTCGAACAACACGATTTCAAAGCTCACCTGTTTGTACGTTCTCTCAGCCACACACATCATGAAGAAGAACAGTCCAGTGAGGCAGACTCTCTGCACCGTTGTGATGAGGAAAAAGGCATAGGCCCTGGCATCAGGAGGCCCCATCGCCATCTCTAGGAGCTCTGCAAGGGACAGGGAGCCGAGGCTCAACACGTCCAGATGTTGAGCCAGGCGGAAACCAAAGGGAAGCAGCGCCAGGGTGGCTGTCATCAGCCCACCAAGCACAAGGTAACCCATACCCTGCTCCACCAACTTCACCTGAGAACAAGAAACACGAGACAGGAGACATGTTATTATGATGCACCGTTTTTATGCTGCTCAAAGCTACAGCAGAAATACAGGGATAGTAAGATGTAATATAGTAAGTAAGTAAGTTTAAATACAACACTTTACATAGTACAATGGTTTGGCTTTAATCTTCTGTATTATGTAACTCCAAGCAATCTTTACCCACAAAATAAGACTAATATAAAGAGGATAATGTGTACCCGTGTGAGGATGATCCCACTGATCTCCAATACTGACATGTCTGCTTTCTTACACTCGCCCTGCTCCCATATTATGGCACTGACACGGTCCTTGGATGGGTGACATGCCTGAAGCCAAGACATCTGGTTCTGAAACAGACACAATTAATAACATCCAGTTTACTGCTCGTTTCCAATGTGGAATAAATGCAGCGATGACTTCTGCAATGGGCTTAAACTGGCAACAGATGTTTTTTGCCGTCTGCTAACAAGACACGAAATCTCCCGGGAAAATGCTGACTGGCAATGTATCAATATAGTTTACCAACATGTTGACTCTGGAAATTCTTTAATACAACACAAGATAAAAACAGTTGAGAAAGATTCTCTTACTCCGGTGATTCCCTGCTGTAGACTCTCATCGTCACTGCTCAGAGTGGTGGTTTGTGGGATTGTCATACCGGCGTTGTACCTCCCGTTCCCGTCACTGTCACTGCTCCCCGTCGAGGCGGTGTCAGGATCTTGGAGAAGCTCCTCCCACATTGTGTCGTCTGTGTCGGAGGCAGGACGAGAACTGACGTTCGGCCTGAGGCGCTCCACCTCTCGAGGCTTCGCCTTGATGGATGGCCCGCTCCCTTCCTGTTTCCATCAAACAACTTATGTAGCACATATCTAACTACAGCTTAATTACTGTACTGTAAACTCTGCAACAATTGTTTACCTGAAGTCTCAATGTGGGTTTGGGGTTAGGCTTTAGATTTCTCTTCCTAACAGAGGACACTAGGCCAGACGTCGGCAGGGTTGCAGCAGGGATTCTCTCCGGATGAGGTATTGGATGAGTTACTTCCACTAGTTGTACCCCTTCCTCTTCCTCACTGGAGAGCTCGTCGGATGCCCCAAATCCTGACTTCCTTTTGTTCTGTGAGAGAACATGAAGACACACATACATCTTAACAATGGCTACGTTTACCTGCACAGTAATTCTCCACTATTATTCACAATATGACAATATTCAGAATTTGATACAGGTCATGTAAACAGCATACTGCATTTGGTCCTTGTTCTGAATGTTGCAGTTTCCAGTTAAGACATGTGGGATATGCTGGTATTATTCTTGTGTAAGGAACAATCTCTGCACATGTATACAGTGCATTTGGAATATGCGCCTCAGTTGGGGTTTTTACAGCAGTTTGCGACACACGGCCTCTTGCCTGATTACGATCTGCTCTGCACGTTGCTTAGCCAACAGTTTGCATGGCTGGGGTAGACATACAAAGCCCGTTTGTCTGGCTGGATTTAGCAACACACCTACTTTGAAACATTATGAAAGACTTGGATATCAACAGGTTTGTGAATATGAGCAAATATCACAATGCTGACCTTTTCAAAAAGGTGGAAAGAATGAAAGAAGGTGGCACCACCGGTGGAATAAACTTATTTTAACACATCTACATTTTTCTGTGTTTAATAACATGTTAGGGCACATTAATATGAAATATCAGTAGATTATTCATTGTCATTAGCCACGTAAACAGCTTTATTATAGGAATACTGTCTTTTTCAGAATATAGACAAAAAACTGATTTTTTTGTGCATGTTAATTTAGTCACTGTATTCCACAATATGCTCGATGTGCTTTTATCGATGTTGGTGTCATGTGTCTCCTGTATCGATACAAATTCAAGTTTGTTCCCATTTTGATTCATACCACAGTTCTGATAGTGACAAGTGTGATGAGTGACTGTACCCTCCTCTCTTCGTTCCTGTATAATCGCTGGCTTTCTTCAAACTGCCAGGGCCCCTGCTGCTCAGTGTCCCCGCTGTCATTCTTTTCTTCTGATTTTTTCAGCCCTCTGCCCTTCCTCGGCCTGAAGGAGACAGAATAAAAATAGCATTCAGTAACAAGAGACTGTAGATACACAGCATTACAAAATGAGAGTATCACTGCGTAGAATAACTTCAGGTTGATTAAAGGTCTATCTGCATGCGTAATGTAATGTGCCAAGAGGTGAGAGTGTGTTGGTGAAGGCAAATGAGTGTGCAGTGCCTAACAATGAGACAACCACCTCCTCCTGCGCGCAGGGCTGGTGGTGCAGCTGGCAGCTGGACTGCCCGAGGGCCACCGGCTGGACTCGGTCGACACAATCTGGCAGTGAACGGTACCCAGCAGCAGCATCAGACACATGGGTCCAAACACCTCGCTGGCACTCGCCCCAGGGACCTCCAAGTACAGCACCACTGCTGCCACTGAGGGGAGCAAAACATTTGGCAACAGCAAACAAAACGGTCTCTTAGGGGAGCCATTATAACAGAATTCATGCTCACTAATGAGGTCTTTCTGTGGTGAGCAGCTGTGATTGGCTATATGTTTATTGTTGCACATAATTAAATGTACACTGTGACAATAGTGTGGCTAAATTTACAACATATCAACAACCATGTACTGTATTAATTTCTTTTAATGACTTTTAATGGGTTTGTCATTTTGTTTCAAATGGTAAGCAAAGTCAAAAGAGAAAATCCAAAAATCCTTCAGCATCCATCTGAAGGATTTTTACTAGAATTGCAGTAATGTTTTCATTGAAGAACGACACACACTCAGAATATTACTGTGCAGTAAAAGTCTTTTAAACAGGAGCCACAGTGTTTAAAGCGTGCAGACTCTCTTTCTACTTTGCAAGTTAGCTTTAAGACCATGACTTGGCGTGCGTGTCCTGTTTGTTAATATATTATAGCACCATATTTATCAATTCTAACTTTATTTAAAAAGGGATCTATGTAACAATTTCTAGCAACACTTTTTTAATGGCCATACGTGAGCAGATTGTAATGCAATGTGAAAAATGAGACCTTCCCATCTCCTGGTTGTCTATACAAGCCTGTGGACGATTTGCTGATCAGATGATGGGTCAGATTTTTGGCTACAGTCCAAAGGATGTCACTTTATGCACTTTTCCGAGTACCTTGTCTCAGTGCCTCTCTCTGCTAGTCCTCCAACATAAACTAATGACCGGCTTCCAGCACAGCACGTAAGTTTAGCAGCTATTAAAAGCAGTCTTTCCAAGATCAATCCTGGCATGAAGCACCTGAAAAACCAACCAGTCACTGGAGTTAAAAATTGACCAGGGTTCCAATGTTACATAGATATAATATATGAGGGTAATATTCTGATCAGGGCGTTGAAGATGAACAGATATTAGTGATTATTACATCTCTCAGACCGAGAAGGGCAACTGACCTTATCTTTGAGGAGGCAGTGCTGAGTATTGTAGCTGTCACCAGTAATAAATCTCAGGGCTGAGCTGTAGACACAATCTGTCTGAATGTCTGGAAGTTACGTCACCATAATCCAAAATAGCCAGAAAATTTAATTCAACAACCGCTTCCGACAGAACAAGGAACAATGAATTCATTTCTAAAGAAAAGGCCAATTTTCAGCAGCCCTGTCTATATGCGATCCTGACAATTGAGATTTTGAGATTACAATAATCTACATTTATTAATCTTAAGAAAACCATAAATTGAGTTTTATTTCCATTGAGTTTCATCTTGAGACTGATAACAGCTCCATCTTTGTGGATTTTAAAACACATGATTGATTGGTACAGTAAACATAGAAGAAGATGATGAACAGATTCTTCTAAAGCTCAAACAATAAGCAGAACTACATCTTCCATGAATATGAATGATGTCAAGACAACGCAGCAGGAGCTGGTTTACAATGTGCAGCCTGTTACTTGTACACTGGTTCTTGTCATTATGCAAATGTTTAAATTTTCATATTCAGGGCAGAGAGAAACTAACAACCCCACTGTGAACAGATGCTAACCTTGCATGAAGTACAGCATGAGGATGCATGAGGAGACGGACTTGGAGGTCACCTGGATCCACCACTGGAAGAAGAAGGGGAACAGCAGCACTCTGACCAGACCCTTCCGAGTCAGAGCCGTCCAGGGACTCTCTGGTTTGGCTTTGCTGAACGTTGATCCTGAGGGGAGGAATGAGAAAGTCTCTTACACAACTCCATTAAAACCAATAGAAATATGACTCTATAACTACTGTTTGTTACAGAAACTGAACATACAAACAAGGAAACAAGCCGAAGACAGGCAGAAATTACACAGGCTGGTGCGGTGCGTTCTTAAGAGGGAGGCAGAAATGTATTTGTTATTGTCTAACCGTTTGTATACAAGTGTAGTAAAAGTGTGTGTTCTGAAACAAACTAGCAACAGGTGGAGAACATCTCTTTATCGGCACACACCTCTTACTAAGTCGACATCGATGAGGTCTGGTTTGATGTGACCCGTCTTCCTTGGTTTGCTGTCCAAACCCTAGATAAATGGAGAGTAGTATTGTTCGATTGAACGGTAATGCACAACAAAGATAAGTAAATGTTTATTTCTTTACAAAAGTTTTTAGGTTCCTTACATTTAGATCCGTCTGCACCAGAGATTTCTCCCAGACTTGTTGATCATAGGCCCCGATCTGTGGCAACAACACAAATTGTATCAATCAATCAATCAATCAATCAATCAATCACCCTCATTTACAATGACATTGAGTCGAACAAAACAAAGCAGAGGAACAATGAGAAGAAATGCTGACAAAGTAAATGCAGTCCCATAAAAGGCTAGTAAAAACCCAAGGCCATTAAAAAACACTGGATCATTTGATGAAAATTCAAATAATGTAAAATAACATTCAAAATACAGTCATAAAATAGTAAAAAAGTCAGGAATAAAATAATTGAATGCAAATAAAATACAGTTATTTAAAACAGTTACAACTAGAGGTTGGAAGGCTGAAGATCAAATATGTGAAATGGCCAAAGGGTGTGAGAGTATTGATTTTAATTATGTGCTGTATTTTGTTCCAGGAGTCAGAGGCACTAAAATCAAGAGCAGTCCTTCCAAGTTTGGACCTAACATGTGGAACATATAGCATGAGCTACACAGTAGAGCGGTTCTGATAAAGCCCGTCTGAGAGATGAAGCATGTCTGACAGATAATGTGGTAGCTTTTCAGCAAGGGCTTTACAGATAAAAAAAAAAAAAGATACCAGTGAATATCACGTATTTTGGGTTTTTTTTTTGAGGGAAGACCACCCAACCTCATCATATAAAATACAACTATGTGTACCACTTTGGGGGGTCAAACTCAGTCAAACTGAAGTTGTTTATCTGAGCTTTATGGCTGTAAAGCCTGCTTCAAACAAACTGGGTAATTAAAATGAATGTATTTAAAAAAACTGTATAGGAACCACAGACATTTTCATCAAAATAGATCCACATAAACTTTTATAAATGACATTTAAAAAGGTAAAAGATTGGACTTAGTAGTGTAATAGTTCACCAGCAGAAAACCCTCTCTTTTGCGCTGCGCTGCTTTTCAGACGTGTCGACACATGACTCAATGCAAATCAGATGAAACGCCTCAGGGCTCATAAGGTGAATTAAAAACTGCCAGTGAATCACAATTCTGCTCTGATGACAGTCTTGAGCCCTGACAGGCTTTTAAATACGTCGATACATGTTTACACATCCGACTTAACCCACTTAACAGGTCAGAACTTGTTTGTGTACAAAGCAAAGAAAAACAGAGTTACAAAACAAAGAAAGGTAAACAGGAAAAAGGGGAAAAGGCTGCAGGATGACTGGGAAGAGGTTTCCGCTGATTGATTACAGTGTGCAATTAAATAAATTATTATATCTCAATCTGGAACTGGTGTATGTTTTCTTTTCTCTGACATATTTGCATTTATTTATATACAACTTATTAAAAACACAACCTTTATCAGTATCTTATTTAAGGAAAATCAACATCTATTTTCTGTGAATGAACTTCAGTTCTACATCAATCCCTTAAAATTGCACACGTCTAGTTGTTCCTGTGTAAACATCACAATATATCTCTTTAGAAACTAATTAAATGTGTGTCTTTTTGTCTCACCTTCTCTTGATACCAGGCTATTCTGGCCATTGTGATCCGATGCTGGAACCAGTGAAGGACTCAGGTCATTTCACAAAGAGCTCAGGACAGAGAGAGGACCGGGCAGAAATCCAGATTTGTTCACTAAACAACAAGGGACACGGACACACTGACTCTGACAGAAAAGCCACACGACTACAACAACGATTAACAGATGCAAACTGATTATAAAGTCGACTTTACACGAATTATTACAGACTTGTTTAGCAACTAACGCTAAACTAAATCTGCTGACGTTAAACTGAACAGTTGTAGCCGAGCACAGGCTACTGGCTAACAATAGCCGCCTGTTAGCAAGAGGACAACGTCAACTTACCTGAAATAAAACAGTCGATTTGGCACAAACTGGAGGACACCTTTAGTAATCATCACAAATTGTTCGTTAAATACTCGGTCATCACTTTCAGGGGCGTTGCAGCAGCGTCTTGTTGTCAGATTGCGCTGAGTTCACAACTAACGTTAGCTACGCGCTTTGCGTCAACGGCCGCTTTTCGACGCGCTTAACGACATGTAAACGCTACATTTATAAAGTTAACCTTCTCACCCAAACGTCTACTCGCCGATACTTTTATTTGAGGGGTTTTGAACTCCTCTAACTTCACTGTTGTTTAACATTTGGCTCGGTCTTCCGCTTCCCTTTTCCGGGATTTGTTGTGCTTGTGTGTGGTGTTTTTCTTCCCTATGCGCTGTCTCTCAGGCGGAGGTTGCGCTCGCTCAGGCTGCGTTGAGAGTCGTTTTCCGGAGATAAAACTGGCGCACAATAAACCGCTACCATTGTTCTTGAACCTTGAATCGACAATTTATGCTCTACATTTTGTAAATATTTGACTGATGAAGCTGGTCACATACTCGTAAAGAGAAAGCGCTACCTGACAGGCAAGTATGAGGACAAAAAATACCCCGTTGCATTTTCCTGAAGTTATTCCCAACATTTCAGCCAATCAGAGCGCAGCAAGCGAGGTAGAGAGAAGCGGTTGGAAATAATTATTATTTTAAATTATTAATTATTCTGCCGATTATTTTCACAATTAATTGTTTGATCTATTTCCTAAAGACCAAAGGGAAATCTTTAAATTCGGGACTGTAGACCATTTACAACATCAATCAACGTTATGTTTGACTATGTGCCAAAATAAACGTTTTAATCTTTTTAATCTCTTTTGTTAATTTCTTTTGTTAATTTTACATTGTTAATATAATCATCTAACTTCTAAAATATAATGTTGCATTGCTCCCTGAACAGCTGCACTCCCACGATGCCAAGATACAATTCTGGTGATGAAAAAAAAAAAAAAATCATAGTTTTTTCAATACATTGTACACATACATGGCGCCAATATACACACATGACCCACAGACATGCAGTTGTTTTAGAGAGATGTCAAAGTTATGCCACATAGTCAGGCACCAGCTATGATTTTCTGTGCCTTGCTCAAGGACACCTCTCCAGCTCCCTGTCCACACTCTGACTGGTCCGTGCCAGCAACTGCTGCCTAAAACAATCAAAATCTCATTATTTTAATGTATGTCTCTGACCTAAAACAGTCCAATTTAATGAGTTTAACTCTAAAAAAAGATCTGAACCGGGCTTTAAAAAACTAACCGTGTGACATTTATATGACACTGTACAGTATAAACACCTTGTAAGGGACTATAAACCTTCAAATTCCCTGAAACAATGTTGAAGACTTGACCTTCACGTTCTTAATGGTGGCAACAGCCTTTTTGAAATAGCTTTGGTATGGCCTCCAACAGCCCATAACCCAAAGATAATCAGTTTATGATCACAAAAGATCAAGAAAAGCAGCAAATTATCACAACGGAGAAGCTGGAAAGAGGGGATGTTTGGCAAAATGACTTAAATTACTTCTAAAGCTGATTCAGATAATTTACTGATTGATTTTTATTTTTTGCCTACATACAAAATGAACATAAACCCCATTGCAGATGCATGTACATTTATGATTTTGATAGAAAATATACAGAGAAAACCCTGTTACATCATTGCAAGACTCTACAGTCTCCGACTACTTTCTAAAGGGTCCATTGCTCAGCTAAATGACAGTGATCTGTGCACCAGTGTTCAAAATAACGAAGTCTGAGAGTACGACTCTGCTGTCTTGCAGGTCAGTCGACAGCCTGTCAAGATGGAGAGGGACTCATTTGTCACTCGACTCCTGATTGTCTGCTGACGGTTGGTCTTGCTCGGCTGCACACACGATCTTGGCCTTGACCTTCTTGTTGGAGGAGATGATGAAATAGGGGCTGAGAGAAGCGTAGCAGGAGGAGAAGAACACCCTCATATCAGCCACCACTGGTGACACCTTCGCCACCGTCAGCATGTAGATCCAGATCACGTTATCAATCCCGAAGAAGACCACGTACAGAACCACCAAGGTGACGACTGTTTTGGCTGCCCTGGTCTCTGCCCCGGCGCCCTGCTGAGAGCGACGGATCCCTCTCACCTGGCGGCTGTGGCGGTGGAGAAGCAGCAGGATGTAACCGCTCGAGCCCAGCATCAGAGCCACGAAAGCAAAGTCCCTTCCAGAGACAGCCACCCCATTGATCACATAGGACAGGCTGTCTCTGAAGTCTACATGACAGAAGCCCAGGTTGAGAGTAAAAGCAGGGACGGTGCCATTTCTTGGAGCCATAGAGAAGAAAGGAGCTGCGATGCATATGGCCATGTTGAGAAGCCACAGTCCTACAAACGTGGGAAGGACCAGGGAGGGAAGTGCAGGCTTCAACCTGGACAAACGAGGCCCAGCGGGGGCGATGGTCACTGCCTGAAACACACTGAGCATGCAGGTGATGCAGACTGACAGAGCCCGGCCGATGCGGTAGGCGTAGATCACCACCTTACAGCCGGGGTCGTTCAGCAGGTCCTTCAGCCCAAACACAGTCATCGTCTGGGGGACGCAGCGGGTCAGAAGCAGCATCAGGTTGGCGAAGGCCAGGTGGCACAGGATCATGTCCACAGGAAGTATCTTGGGTTCGGTGTAAATGATGTGGGCGTACGCCAGCAACACCACTGTGTTCCCCAAGATGCCCATACCTGTTTGCAAGAGGAAGGAGACGCCTTTGATGGTCACACACAGATCCATGAGACCGATGCCGGCACCTGGCATGACGTGCAAACAAGACAGGGAATCAAATGTCATGAAATCACTGCACACAAGAAACATCAAGTTTAAACCTTTTTGACCAGACAGCCTCACCGTGTATATAATGCTCACCTGAAGTTGCAAGTCTGTTGTGCATTAGCTGTTTAACAGCCTGTGTAATTACAATTTATAGTCTTCATTGCCCCTCGAGATCACTGGCCAACAATGCAGTGTTCAGCCCACAGTTCAGTTTGGCAAATTAAAGCAACAAACTAAATCTGACTCAGATGGTCTCTGAGGGCAGCACTGCGAAGGCAACACGGTACCTCTGAAGGATACACACTAATTTTCAAGTTCCTCTTAAAAACAATAGTCAGGCACACATATGAGAGCTGAAACCCCTTTTCTTGCCGTAATCATCCTTAATGTCTGTACTGGCTGTGAGGAGAGCCCTCGTTTTCAAGGGAAGAGATGGACGACAAAATCCACAGTCCGGTTCTGTACAGAGATTTATTCCAAAGTTATTCTGAAGATTTGAAGCCTTTAAAGTTTCAAGTCTTTGAGAAATTCTCTTTGTGTTTCCCAGAAAGTGTTTCCTTACTGTGCTGCAGCAGAGAGATCAAAACTCAAAGAGGGAATTACTGATTACTGGAATTACTTACTTTGATTATTGCTTTTTTATTGAACAAGGTATTTTTATTAACATGCAGAAAAGCCCAACATAGTAGTAACAAATGAACCGAGGTCCAGTGCAAACAACCCCACCCACCCCTCAACATATAAACAAAGTAACACAGTGTGAAAGTATTCAGTCATGAAAACAAAGCGAGTTTGTTCATTTAGTTTTTTGGCATAAAAAGATCAGACAATAAAACTTCTTCCCCAAAACTACATGCTTTCAACATAAGATGACCCTTCTGGCAAGGTGCCGGAGAATTTGAAACAATCAGCTTGGGCTCTGCTCAGGTTGACATCCAGAGGAGTTTCTCCAAATATCGCCATGGACATAGATGGAGCAACACACCATCCAAATGTTTTTGAAAAGGTGCAAAACATAAAACCCCCAGAAATGTAATAGTTTTAGACACGATGAGAACATTTGGCACAAAGTGGCCGAGCGGTGTTTATACTGATCACTGTTAACCTTAGCTAACCTAACTCTCGACCGTGGCGGACATCTTATATTGAACAACTATTTGTTTAAGACAAATAAAGGATGAATAAATAGCTTTGTGTCGCATCACATCTGATATCTGTTCTCCAATATCTTCTTTCTATCTTCTTCCATTTCTGTTTTAAAGAGTCCAAAGCTGCAAGGTTAGGTAGGCTTAGTAATTCACAGTCAGAATGAAATGCCATAAAGCTTCTGAGCTGCAAATATCTGCACAGGTATGCCATAGGAATGACAAGTTTTATGTCATATGTCACATCTATTGCAGAGGGGATGAGCATAGGGTTTTTTGCTGCTGGCTCAGCTAGTGAACGTAACAATTGGATTTGATCTGAAGAGATTGTAATAGTGGCAATTTAGCACATAATACTGATAAAGAAGTAGGCTGGATAGTAGAGTGGATTCTCTTTCCATAATTATGACTATTGTTTGAAGGCAGACTTTAGAAATGTGAATCTATCCTTTACATTTTATTGTGAGAAGTGGTGGAGGGAGACCTGGCCAAGACAGTACACACGTTACAGGATATTAAAAAGGTCAAAGACAGAAGGACAGATGAGGAATTAGAGAACATTCTCAGATATTGAAGCAAAAGCACGACGATCAAACTTTAAACACTCGTGGCATGAGTCTGCAAATAACCCCTCTTTTCTCATATGAATGAAGGTGCTCCAGGCTGAACATCAATACAGCACTCCAGATCACTTTTTACACTTTAATGCTCATCATCATAAAAAGTAATCGGCTGCCTCAGGTCACATCAATAACATATGTGAAACCTTATGCGGATTCTAAACTTGAGTGGCTTTCTAATTCCTACATGTCAGTTGTCAGTTTCTTTAGACGGAAAGACTAAAAGTCAGTCCTCTGAAATATTATAATGCTTTTCCCCCACGGAGTTAAAAAATAGAGTTGAACAACCCCCCCAGGAGACAACAGTGTGCAGTTATTGTTGATGCAGAAGCAGCCTGATGATGCCTTGAATGAGCCATCAAGAGGCTTTTACATGCACAGCTGGTGCTTTCGCCCGCACTCTTCTCCTCCTTCATGTCCTGGGAGCGTGTTAAAAGACACAGAGGAGCAAGACAATTAGCCGTATAACAATGCATGTTTGCGCTAATTGGGGGCAGAGGGACAATCAGCCAATATTCATTTATGTTCTTAACTCTAAGCACCAACATATGCTGCAACAGAAGTTTAACTTGCTTTTCAACAGTATCCACATGAACTAACATTAAAAATGCCTGCACCTTTTGTTCTAAGTTGCAAAATTAACACTGCATTTGGAAACAGTGCTGTTGGAGAAGCTTGTTTTCTCCTGGGAGTGGGCTTTGGGATAAAGCATCATCAGATGTGTTATTTCCCTCTGTGTTTTTTTTTTTTACATGTTCAGAGAGCTAATTAAAATGGCAAGTTCAAGCATGTCCTTCTCTAGGGACTGCATCATATAACGTATGCTGCATGCCAAGTTTAAAAATCCTGTTCCCCCCCCCCCCCCCCGACATGAGATTTGAGTTTTTTGTTTATGGCTGATGTAAATTGTTTCCCCTTATTGCACTAATTCAATCTCAATTTGACATTAACTAATTCTATTATAATAATATCATTAAACATGAAGTTTACATCTGTATAACATAATACCACTGTTGTAAAAAGTACCCAGAAGTCATGCTTAAGTTCTATAACTTTACCATTTTAAAAAGTCATTTGTGCCTAACCCAATTAAGATTATTGCTCTCTTAATGTTTTTTTTTTTGCTTTTATCTCCACTGTGGAGGAAATATGTGTACAGAGTTTGAGTCGAAGAGAATATCCAGACCGGGACAATAAAGTATATCGTATCGTATCGTATCGTATCGTATCGTATCGCATCGTATCATATTGTTTCCTATTGCATCAGAGCCTATCCTTTCCTCTTATCATCCCATTGTATCGTCTCGTATTGTGTTGTGTCGTATCATATCATATCGTATCGCATCGCATCGCATCGCATCGCATCGCATCGCATCATATCGTATCATATCGCATCGTATCACATTGTATCCTATCCTATCGTATCGCATCGTATCGTATCATATTGTAAAAGTAAAGATAATAATAGTCCTTTTGTAAAAGTGAGAGCCACTAATACAAATAGTACTGGAGTAAAAGCCTCAGGGTATCTGATGATAAATGTATTTCAGTATCAAAAGTATTTATTCCAATAAATGTACTTAAGTATAAAAAGTACAAGTAAAAGTAAATATGTGTATATACTCTACTGGTCAACCGATTATCAGCCTGGCTGATTATTGGATCCAGTATTTAACATTTCTGATACAGCATGTAATCAAATAGAACTAGTGGAGTAAAAAGTCAATATTGGCCTCCAAAATGTAATAGAGTGGAAATATAAGGTGGCAGAAAATGTAAACATTCAAGTAAAGTACAATGTTTTGGAGTTTTTTTTCTGCACATGCAAGAATAAATGTGACACGTCATATTGAATTTCTGAATATAAGAAGCCTGACAGCAGTTAATGATTTTGCATGTATAATTTAATACTGAGCTGCACTGAAATGAGACATGTTCATACTGTTACATATCACTCTTTAATACTTAAAACAATAACAATCCTGTTTACTACATAACCGATTTGTTGACAGCCTTTCTTGCGACATAATGTGCTGTATCATCTTAAATCAGGTCATTTCTCAAGTGTTTAAGTTTGCTGTTTGCATGTAACTCAAGTTAGTTCAGAGATATGTCACTTTTTAACCTTTTGCTTTTAACCTCTAAGTATGCTGGTGAGGGCTTTGGTTGGTGAAGAGGGAATATTCAGCGCACCCCTGACTGCGTCGGTTAATCTGTCCCACAGCAAAAATGTGGTTTAAGAGGCTTTTGGCTTAGCAGTCTCCTGTCTGATATTGATGGGCCTCCGACTCTTTATTTGTATTGAAGGGGAGGGGAGTGAAAATGACCTTGGATCACCTTAGAGTTTATGTGACTCCATTTCTACAGGATGCACACTTACTTTTTCTAAGTTTGTCTATAATGCTCAGTTGAAAACACCTTCGCCTGTCACACCAGATCATTCATCAGTTTAGGTATCTGTCATCAGTTTCCTCTTTTCATATTATATGTTTTATTGTTGTTTTTCATTGTTTTTTTTTTTTAATGCTGGCCTACCCTCAAGACTGTTTACCATCCGTTTCATTAAATTTCCCTTCGAGGACAATTAAGTTAAGTCTGAAGTGATATAAACTGTGAAGGTAAAGTACAGTGGTGGAGGAAGGACTTTAATTCTCTATACTGGAATAAAAGTAGCAATATCACCGGGTAAAATTCTTCATTACAAGTACATTAAAAAAGTTATTTAAGTAAATATATGTACATAGCTCAAAAGTTTACTTTGTACATTATAACTGTGTATATTATATAATTGGAATATGTTTGTCCTGCTGCAGTTGTTTAAAGTATAAGTTCACACAAAACTGAAAATTCAGTTGTTATCTACTCACTCCAGTGCCGTTGGAAAGACGAGTAAAGTTTCATAGTCCACAGAACATTTCTGGAGCTTCACAGCAAGACAGGGTTGCAGCCCTCTCCTAAACAACAAAAGTAGATGGAGACTTGTTTTAAATGTAATTAAATAAGAACATATAAAATGGCTTAAAACAGGTTGTTCAGTGTAATTCAAGTCACTGGAAGCCCTGAGATCCCAAATTGATTTAAAATGATTATTTACACAAAATCTCAATTGTAGCTGCTAAGCTAAAAGCGTTAGCCTGCACCCGTCTGAAGTGGACTTGGATTACGCTGTATGGAGTCATTTTATGTTTTTTTATTAATTGTTTACTACGTTTCAAAAAAAGTTCCCATCTATTTCTGTTGTTTAGGAGAATGCTGCAACACTGTTTTGCTGTGACGCTCCAGGACTACAAAAACTTCACCTGTCTTTCATCTGCAGGTGAGTAGATAATGACAACATTTCCAGTTATCACTTATCCTTTAAGGTGCTTTTTTTAAAATCAAAATTGGGTACAAAGCGTACTATTTTATACAATTACATGGTTTTGTAAAGAAACTATAATCATTTGACAAGTCATAAAATAATTTCCCTCTGAAATGTTGTAGAGTTGAAGTATAAATCAGCATAAAACTGAAACACTCCAGTCAAGAACGAGTGCCTCATATTTGCACAGTGATTAATGTTATCCACAACTGAATTAAGTATAAATAATCCAACTCAACACTTCCAAAACCTGACATCCTTGAATATAAACGTAATGGGGTTATTTTACATGTAACTAATGCCGTTAATGGCCATATTGTCACATTTTCTCTTTTCACTGGAGGACGTGTCTCATCCTGTACTCAGGCTAAATATTCATTACCAAGTCCCTGCTGTCGGACAGTTAAATCACGCAGCCCGCCTGCACTGATGTGCCCTTACAACATCCTCACAGTTTTGGTTTAATTCCATTTTAAGAACTTTTTATTGCTTTTCATGAATTACACAATCATAAATTGGATGCTAAGTCACCCTCTACGAGTGAAACTGGGTGATCCATGATGCTGGCTGAGTGGAACGTCCTCTGGCTTTTACTTTGTTTCAGCTCTCTCCACTGGAGGACACTGTGGTGTTGGTGTTTGACTAACCAACACGAGACAGGACTCTGTAATAGGTAGTGGCTTTTAGAATTGATTGTAGACATGAAAAATACAAAAGTACTGTCACGGGTATTATAAAGAAATCTAAATTTAGGAGAGGTAATTAGAAAAGGTATTCAACAGTCTCCAAAAAATGGAACTGAGAAAGTCTTTTAATCTTAGTATAAACACGTGTATAATAGATATTATCTCCTCATTACCGCCACTTTCTCTGTCCACTGGCTGGATCTTAATCCAAACACAGCTTTCTCTGTGTTATCCTGTCGAAATCCAGCGAGGGGACAGAAGCAGTCATCTGGATTGATCTCAAGTAATTGGAGGCCGAGGGAAGAGAAGTCAATGGACCATGAAAAACAGATCCAACAACTGCTACCTGCTTGCAAGTATAAAAACACAAACAACCTGACTGCTTCAGGAGAGAGGGATCAGGGAGAGGGTCCACTTCAGACCTTGCTAGTTTTGACTCTCATCAGGTAAGGGTGTAAATGTCTGTCATGATTTTTGTGATATCATTTTGAATAACAGAGACAAACAATACTTAGTTTATTTAATTTTCTATTCCTGCAGGGATGCCATCGGACGAGTTTATCCGCGGGATGCTCTATCTGTCCCTCACCATTGTGGGAGTCCCGGGTAACGCTGCGGTCATCCTGGCGTTCCTCCTCTTAATCTACCACGAGAACCGCCTCCTCCCAGCTGACGCCATCGTCCTGCACCTGGCCTGCGTCAACCTGCTGGTGGTGGGCGTTCGCTGTCTGCTGGAGACCCTGGCCTCCTTCTACCTGGCCAGCATTTTCGGTGACCTGGGCTGCAAGGCTGTGATCTTCGTCTACAGGACATCTCGTTCCCTCTCCATCTGGCTCACCTTTGTCCTGAGTGCCTACCAGTGCCTGAGCATCGCCCCTCCTGGCTCACGCTGGGCCTCCTTCCGCGTCTTGGTAGCCCACCATCTAGGCTTTGTGTTCCTCTTCCTCTGGCTCCTCAACACCTGTATGAGCTCAGCGGCCGTCCTCTTCTCCTTCAGCACCCAGAATAACTCAAGCCTAACAAACCATGCCATCAATGTACAATTCTGCTTTGTTCACTTTCCATCAAAGTTGTCAAAACAGTCAAACGGGGCAGCTCAGGTGGGCAGAGACGTGGTGCCCATGGCCCTCATGACTCTCGCCAGTCTGATCATCCTGGTCTTCCTTTACAAGCACAGCCAGCAGGTGAAGGGGCTCCGCAGCAGCAGTGGTGGTGCAGGAAGCGGAGGGGCCGAGCAACGAGCTGCCAAAGCCGTGGTAGCGCTCGTGACCTTGTATGTGATCCTCTATGGGGTCGATAATGGTCTGTGGGTGTACACTCTCACTGTGCGGAAGACCATGAGATCTTCGCTGATCTCTGACCTGCGCATATTCTTCTCCTCGCTGTACGCAGCACTCAGCCCCGTGGTCATCATCGCATCTAACAGGAAGGTGAATGGCAAGCTGAGGTGTACGGTGCAGGAGAAGCCAGTTCAGGAGAGAGCCACGAGCCTCTCGACTATCTGAGACCCGCTGGGTTGGCTGATTGCTAACAGGGCAGCAGAGGAGGATGATGAGGACTGGGTCACGTATGGGTCCACCTGTGTTTGTGTCTATCGGGTGGGAATTGCAGGGGAGACTCTTCTGTCTGTGTTTGGAGTGGTTGTGAGTTCATGATAATCAAATATTGATTAAAATATTTCATTTATAAGACAGACATGTTGTGAAATTACTGATGAGGGTTTAGCACCCGCAGCTCAGGATGAGTCTTTTCTTATAATTAAGGAAGAAAACTGTCATAACAACCCTGTTTCTCAACACAGGTCTGCATGAATTCCCAGCCAATCTGCCATTATTGTTGCTTTGTTTGTTTATTCGTTATGTTCTCTCCATCTTAATTGGATGGAAGAATTATAACCGGGGTGACTCTGTAGCTGTCAAATGACTTCCAGCTGCCCATTTAACTATAATTAAGGCTGTGAATAGGATCTGGGAAATGTCCCGTGCTAATGAGGCAGGTTAATTGTCCCGGAGAGAATTGGTTAAAAACCTGATGGGAAAACTATATTCTTTAGAGGAAAAAAAGATGAAAAAGAAGCTATTACTCAATAATGAATCACTTAATACAATGCCGACAATCTATGTGTAATAGTTCTGCGGGGGATTTCAGGGACACAAAAGCTCAGTTTTTTTGGCACAAGCCCTGAAAAGGTTTGCTGTAGATGTGGCAATGTGGGAATTTAGGAGTCATTATGTAATTGCCATGTCTTGGAGAAGCAAGGGCGGGAAGACAGGGCGAGGACATAACAACCTCTGTGAGTGACAGTCCAAAAGACATAAAAGTGGGGCTGCCAGCACTCCGTGATCCTGCAATAACTTTAAAGTGCAATCAATGTGACGCTATTCAACTGCTGTCGCAATGCAGGTGAGGAGGAGGAGGAGGAGGAGGAGGAGGAGGAGAAGTCCTCTTTCTGTCTGTGCTTGTGCAGAACTGTTGCATTCAACATCAACGCATATTAAAGGGAATACAACAAGGTTTTGACAAAAAGCAACATGCATTTTTTTATTGTAAAGAAAGCATTAAAAATCCTCCATATTGTTTGGAAAGCTCTCTCCAGACGACTAATTCCATGTGTCTTACTCTTCACACCACTGAAATCTGATTGGCACTTTACACAGACTCCGGTGGAATGAAGGATAGGATACATGGATGGTTTCATTAGAGCAGCGAGCGTGCAGGCGCCTCCGGTGAGGAATCACTGGGAACGAAACAGTTGACACGACTGATCCCCTTCAACGCTCTAGGTGATGTCATTCTTTCTTTTTCTGTCGGGGAGAAAAGAGAAGTGGCAGATTAGTTAAAAGGAACAAACACATGAAAAACAGGTTCCAGGTTTGTGTGTACGTTGATGTCTCCGACTGTGTGTGAGAGAAGGGTGCGCCAGGCAGGCCTCCGCCTGCACAAGACAGGACCTGTTTTTACTGCTTTCCGTCCTTCGAGAAGCTTTTGAGCCCAGTGAATGCAGGGTGCTGTTAAACACGTAGAGACCAAACCCTCACAAATGTAACCATCTATTACTGACTCATTCTCAAATCACCTTCAGCTCGCACCATTTCCCCTGCAAGTCTTAATTTTGCAGCTAGAAGAGAACTCGCAAAAGCTGATGAATATACCTCATCGTGATCTGTTAAAACCTCCAACTGCAACTCACCTGCTCAGGAGAAAAATAACACAACAAAGCACCATTTACCAAAGAAATAAAGCTACAAATGCTCAAGTGTTTTTTGTCCATAGTAAGACAGAAAACACAACACAAACCTGTACAAAAGTCAAACATAAAAAAAAGCTGTCAACTTGTCCAGAATGGTCGACTAAAGAAGTCGAAGGGTTGCAGTAAATCCCGCCAGCCGACAGCCGATCAACCCCTGCTGTTCCTGATGTCAGTCTGTTTACCTGCACCAGGTACAGGCATTTTTGTCCCCCGTGTCCACCAATGGCAATGCAGCAACACCGTTAAACCTCGCCCCCTTTTTCTGCCTTGAAGCCAGTCCACACCCTAATCATGTCCTTTTTTACTCAGGAGCTGAATGCTAACCCTCTCCTCCCCCGCACAAAACTTTTCCAATTACACAAACATCAGGAACTGAATCACTGTGTGTGAAACATGAAGAAATGTGTGATGCACGATGCAAATGGACAACTGACATGCAAACAGTGTCAACAAGCATACTTCAACCTCTCTAAAACAATCCTAAATAATCTGATAATGACACAAGAAAACATTTTTGAAACATCATTAACCTGTTTGCATCTAAATCATCTATTAAATCCAAGTTATTCTTGTTATTAATTCCATAAACATCTTCTCTCTGATGTTTTTATTTCCCAGTTAAGAAGAGTTCTGGCTGACTATAGCAAGTGGAAACTTTGGGGCTTATTATTGTGGTGAAAATGTAATAAACACATCCTAGGGTACTTTCAAAACCCAAATTTTATGGAAATGACAGACGTAATAAGCCTTTTTTTTATGTTTGCTGATACCGTCTTTGCCTTTCCTTCAAAGGGATGTTTCTCTAGGCGTGTTGTTTAGAGGATTTATTCCCTGTTTGAGTGAAGCTACTGATGGAGAATGCCAGAGAAGAACTGTACTCTTAAGTAAAGCTCATTTAATATATATATATATATATATTTAAAGTGCAGTACTGATTGTAAAAGTGCCAGAAGTGGGTTTTAATACAGTGCAGCCCACATTTATGACGTTCCACTGGACGGAAATAAAGAAAATATCTAAATTATGTAAAAGGCAACGTGTTCTGAGCTCTACCTCAGAAAACCTGCCGAGAGGTGACACAAGTTTAACATGATTTTTATTTCATTTTTTGCACTCTTAAGTTACAGAGTTGTGTGTGTGTGACCCATTTCCATGCATCCACCCGGTTTAACTGATTCCCTCAGACAGAGAACAAACACAGTCGTGTCTCAGCTTGCCTGGAATGCTGCGCTGCACGGCAGCAAGGAGCTCCGAACGCAACATGGTGAGAAGGAGTCTCAGAACCGAGGTGAAAGTTTGGCCTGTTCTATCTTGATAAATAGTTTAGTGTATAAAAAGTTAGAACAGTGTGCACGAGAGGTCGGAAGCCAGACACGTCTTATGAAGAAACTGCTTATATAAATACCAATAATCAAGAAAAAAGACAAAAAAAGCAATAAAACAAGACTGAGAGGAACAATTTACACTTAGGGTTACTATGTTTTCAAGTTGAGATGCATTACAATGAAATCCTTTGCTAATCTTTGCTAATTAGAGTAGTTTTCAGATGTCTTTTGAATAAAGATGACGTAGATGTTGCCTGTAGTGATGAAAGGTAATTGTTTCAAAGAGATGATCCTCTGCATTACGGTGAATATTGATTAAAGACACCGTCGAAGAAGAAAGTCTTTAGAGTATCTTGTGAAATATGAATGAGTGTCTCGCGGAAAACTTCTGGAAAGTACAAGACAAATCATGAGTTAGGCGTACGTAATTAGACACGAAGACACAAGTCTGGCAAAATGTCCACGCCAAGAATTTGATTGAAGTTTGTATTTTCTGAAAAGAGGAGAAAATGAGAAGAGAATGCCTTTTGGATTAAGAAAATCTTAAGTGAAACATGTGGTGCCTCAAACAGTGTTACGCTAGACAACACTAGAATGGCCCTCAGTAGAGTGCACACCTACGCCAAAGATGAACAGTCCCTGTTAATTCAGTCGAGTCTAATCAAATAAATAAAGTAGGTTAGATCCAGTTAATGGAAATGAAGGCTCCGTCCTTTTATCTGAATCTTCACAGAAGGTTAACAGAGACTATTCTGAGACGAGCCCCATCCTCCACGTATGTTTCGTGGAAATCCATTCAAAAGGTTTTGTGTAATCCTGCTGAAAAAAACAACCAAGAAGGACACGAGAGAAGACATAACCTCCTGGGCGAAGATAAAAACTTAAGCTGTAATAAAAAGTTTAAATACAAGACTGATTTATCAACGATAATGATTAATCAATGTATACATTTTGTAGAAAAGCTTGAGATGCCACTTGTGTCTGCCTAAATCTGCAGGTTCTGGGGTTTATTGGCAGCCTGATTTTACCACACAAGGAAAAGTTTGACATTTTGAGTAATACAGCTTATTCATTGACACGCGATCAGAAAATCAATACCACTCCAATATTTATGTAGGCGAGAGTCAGATGGAAAAAGAGTTAGCTTGGCTCTGTTCAAAGGCAACAAAATCTCTTCACTAATTAAAATGTTGTATCTCGTTTGTTATGTGCTATATGGTTTAACAGATAGTTTAGTTAGGACAGAGCCAGGCTAGCTCTTTCCTCCTGTTTACAGTAATTATGCTAAGCTAAGCTAAGCTTCATATGTACTGCAACTCTCAGCTTGAAAGTGAATACCCTTAATAGAAAGGTTACAAGACAAGGAGAGAAAATATTAAATGCAGCTCGGATTCCAGATAAATGGGATTGCAATGGCTGCATAAATCTATGACAGGGAGGCTGTGAAGCAACTTACGCCCATTTCCAGTGTATGTGTGAGGACATGGACCACAGTGAAGGGGGGTGGGGGTGGGGTTTAAGGCTCTGGGGCCCCAGGGCAGCAGCCTGCTGCAACTCCACCGCTCTCAGGTAAGATATGCATTGCTGTGCTGAGACTTGAAAGACATTCAAGATGCACTGCTCCCTATCCAACAGTGAATCACAGTATAAGGAAAAGGAAAAAAAGAAAAAGAGAGGAGGGAGTGGAAAGGAGAAGGTTAGGTTGCCGAGTCGGGAGAAAAAAAACCTCCATAAACAGGCATGGAAATGTTGTCATGTGAACCTCTGAGAAACAAGTGAATATTAATAGTTCTTTCACCAAGAAGATGGGAGCCACAGTTTGAATTGGCTGAGGTGAAACCAGAAACCTGCCCTGACCTGAACCAAGTATCAGTATGTGCTTCGTCAGTCCTCTAAATATGTGGCTTATAATGTATTACTCCGGGGTGAATGAGTTTTTGTTTTATCTTTATTCAGGTTCTCTCACTGAGATCAAGATCTCTTTTTTAACGGAGAAAGATACATTTCAAGAGAGAAATAAATGTATATCAGGGAGGAAAGGGCTTCATTGGCATGTCAGTTTGCAGAGATTTATCCTTTGATGAGCCAATCCAGCGTCCCTCAGGGACACTGATTCATGCTGAATGCTGTGTGAATGCATAAACCCAGGACCTAGATTTTAATCTCTTTAAATGATAGCAGTTAAAAGGCAGCAGACACATCAGGGCTCAAACTGGGGGTTTGAAAGTTGCATTTAACTCCAGGAATAATAGTGAAGCTGTGTTTGCATCTGCAGGCTCAGTTTATTTCTTTAGTTTTGAATAGAAAGAAGAAAAAAAAGGGCAAAACTCACAAAAGCAGTTTCTTCACTCAAAGACATCCCCAGATATCATGCAACACTCTGACACTGTGACATCAACCAGGTCTCTACGTACAGGATGAGGATATTTACATCATGTGTATGAATAATGTTGAATTATTGATGTTTTGAGTTGTTCCGTATGCATATATGAGATTCTTGTTTTTGCATTTTATATTTGTGCAGGTTATTAGCTCTCAGTTGAATACTGCATGTGTTACAGATACAGACAGTAGCTTCTCACCTGAGGGGAAATAACACACAAACTGCACCTGTGAAATATCTTTGGAATAAAGTCAACAGTTAAAGTCGGAGATTCCAGTATTTGCTGTTTTCCCGAGAGTTGTTTGAGAGGATCGAAACCACCCTCATGTCTGCACGGTAAATATGAAGCCGGAGTCAGCGGCTGGTTAGCTAGCATCGCATTAGCTAGTCTTCAAAAAGTCGGGTGTAAGTAAAATATTTGATAGTTTTTTTACCCCTTGGTTTCTATACGTATTAAACAAAACAGATCAATTATGTTAATTTGTGAGCGCTTCAGTTCATCCGGGCTCCAGTCAGGACTATGCTTCAAGTACGTTGAATACACTCTTTCAGCCCTTCTCAGGTGCGATGCTATGAAGTCTGTTGAAGTCAAGGCTGCTGGTTTGTTAATCATTTTCCATCTGTCTCTTTTCAAGCAGAACTGGAGCATCACTCAGTCAGTGCTGAATTTGAAGACAGACTGAAGTAAAAGGTGTTAAAAAAAGTAACCATCGCTACCTGTGCCAACATCCTGATCGGTACTGGGCATGTGCAACTCTCAACAGAGATGAGATAGCGGTGCGATGTCTCACACCTTAGCTACTCCCGTCATCAGTTCCAGATAAAAAAGATGTGTCCAATTCAAGTCTTTTCTGAAACAGGTTTAACGTCTTCTATACGATCTGTTGCTTTCTACCTGTTTCTCAAACGCCTACGTGACGATGAGCGTGACACACAAGAAAAAACAAACAAAAACAGACTCGACAGCAAACAGCAACCTCGACTCCTGGCAGCGGGAAAGGAGTCAATCACCCATTTTTCAGCTGATTTACCTGCATTTAAAAAACCTGCATATGCACGCTAATTTTGGGGGTGCATGCATAATGTTAGTGTTCATACGTCTTTAAACAGAATATTTCATGAAAATGGCTTCATGTCTGGCAGGCTAATGCTAATGCTCATATAAAAACTGAGGAAATAAGCTTCTATCTGTAAAGAAACACAGTTCCTTGCGTTGAAAATTAAGGGCGTACGTCTGTAATTATGGACACCAAACAAAAATGTGTGGAAACGAGGCATTGGAGGCGAATGACCGGACTGAGCCAGACTAGCTGTTCCCCCCTGTTACCATGTGTTTGCTAAGCTATGAGAGAGGAGAGAGAAGCTACAAGCACATTTCTCAAAACAATTCCTTTATTTCCTGAGTATTTCCATCGCTCGCTGATTTTAAATTGGTTATAAATCAGGCGGCGGACCCCAACGACGACCTTTAATCAAAAAGTAACATAACCTTCTTTGTGTCAAATCCACACTGCAGCTGTAACAAGGATCCTGCCCTTTATCTTCCCCATCATCCCCCCCAGATGCCACAAAGCTGGAATTTTCCACGAGCCACTTCCCTGTGTGCGCTGTGGAATGCAGGCAAGATGGAGCAAGTCCTGCAGAGCGCCGAATCGCAGCAGTAACAGTATGTTGAGGTGTTTAGCCTGTGCACAACACGTCCACCTCCTTAACTCTCCCTTCAGGGGGTTTGTTAAGCTTTTACTCAAAGTGTAGCCGTGTCCTGTAGTGTTGGGAGTTGACAGTCAGAGCGTCGGCTTAGGACATCCTCTGATTTTTTTCCAGTAACTACTTCATATAGACGTTTATTTTGCTTAAGCATTTTGGTGCATTAGGTAATTTCAATGCATCCCTCGATATGTTTGTCCACCTACAGTAAGAAACGCTCACAAAAAGCCCTCAGAGCAGCAGGATGCTTTCACACAACTCTAAATTCAGAGCTGTTGGAGACATTTACGACTGCTCTATTAAACAGTCGTAGATTGCTATCTGTGCCTCAGAGCAACAGACCTTGTAAAGTTATACAACGTGGGCATGTGCTGACATAACAGCCATACATATTTCATCTTGCCTCCACCACCGTTCACACAGGTGAAGGAAGTGCAGAACAATACCTGGAGAACACGACGAGAACATCGTGCCTCTTTAGAGCCATAATAGCTGTACCTTACAAAGCACTTCTGCAATGTATGGCGCAGTCCTTCACTATTCATGGGATGTATATAAGTCGACAAATTGCCTGGAGGTGGGGAGTTGTTGGCATGTGATGCTGAAGTAAGGAGCATTACAACACACTATGAAAAATTGAGTCTCCTTGTGCTTTTTCAGAATAAGTGGTGTCACTCCACCCACTTAAAGCTGAATAATAGATCTGATGGATCCTCTGCGTATCATACTGCTGCTGTCAGAGTAATTACAAAAGACAAGAGTGGAGCACTCACGCAGCGAAATCAGAGTGTATATCAGTCACCAGTTTGCTTTCCACAGTCTGCTGGGTTGGACCGCCGCAGGAAAAGACAAACTCACTGGTTTGGTTGCAGCTGCCTCATTGTGAAAAATGTCCGACCAGCTCACTCTGGGGTTTTGTGCTCTTTTTTGAAAACACTATTTGTAACATGGGAGGACATTTTGGGAGTTATGGTCACTGTTGGGTGCTACCAGTAACCTTCAGGTATTTGGAAATGGGGGAGGAGAGAGTGCCACCTGTTGGTTCTTTACGTTACTACAACAAAGGGGCAACAAAGGAGGTGTAGTTTGTCACAATTTCACAAATGCATGAAGTTAAACTGATATTTGTGCCTTACATGAGAGAAAACTTGAGTTCACACATGCAAAACAGAAACATTTTGTTTTCAGTAATGTCCAAACAATTCTCACTAATCACTTTGAGTCTAGTCACAAAGCTTTGTCACCTGGTAGAGCACGTGCTTGCCAGTTTTTGTTGGCCCTGCCCTTCAAATTGTCAGCACACCACCGCTCCATGTTTGATGTTTGGTTTTATCAGCCCCTCGATGGTGGCTGACACTGTTGCGACCGCCCGTGATCGACAGAAAATCAGTGCGGAAGATTTTACAGAAATGCACGCCCCTTTCCTTTAAAACCTTCTGAAAGAAACAGTGATTACTTTGTCTGAAATTTCAGTATTTCTCTCTCTACATTTCTCTGTCCATCTCCAGGTGCAACAGAACAGCAGACTACATGCTGGAGAGTGCCAGAAACAGGTTGTTACGACTAAAAAGATGTGAAAATGTATCATAAAACAGGACAATTGTAACCATGGTAGAAAACTGGGGACAGGGCAATGAAAGATGGAAGTCTCCCAGGAAAATTGGGAGGCTTGGCAAGAATGCACGTACCATGTATTGAAGCTGAGTCCTTACAGCAGCAGCCTGTGCTCAGATCTGGCCAGGGCTCTCTGCTGCATGTCGTCCACTCTCCCTCCACTGCCCTCTCTGTCTCTCTCTACTGTCACCATGAAATAAAGCAGAAATATTATAAAATAGCTGAATGAAAAAATGTACCAGAATAAACCTCATTGACCTTAATCCTTAAGTCCAAGTGAGTAAAAGTGATTGACAGAATATTGCAGAAACCGGCAAACTCTGAAAGACTTTGTTGTACAAGAACTTTGTATTACAGATTTTAGCAAATCATTTCACCATTTGCCTGAATTAACTTGCTTAGGGGGGGAAATTGCTGTTGATCCCCTGTGACCTCTGAGTTCCCATCAAGTACACTGCACACAACACACTGTAGATGGCAGCTTTATTATATTTTGCACCTAGAGACCTAGAAACCCAACGGCAGCACTCGTGAACTGGACTGCATCCTGGTTTTCTGTGAGCTACTTTGTCTGGATTTGATGAAACACATTTTAATGCAGTAGTATTAACCATGTGAGCAGAATATTAACTAAAAAGTTTGAGGACTACAGGGTCTGCAAGATTAGTTTTATAACAGCCCAGCTGCCAGAATGAAATCTTCCTATAGTTACTGTTCATGAAAACCACCGATGCTTTCACATTTGTGTGTGAACATCACGTTCACATTACACGTTTATGACCTGGCTTTTATGTTGGGCAATGGAGGCTGCCAAGCCAGTGACCACAGTTCAGGACTGCGTTTTAACATTTGTAAGCAAGAAAGCACTGGATATTTTTAAGGAGACCTCGGGACAATTTGCAGCTGTGGTGACCAAAACAGGTATTTTAAGACAAAACATGATCTTTTACAAACGAAACCTTTTCAGAGCTTAAGCACAGCGTTGTCACAACATAACATTGAGATCTGAACCTAAAGAACGTACATTTGCATTATAACGGCAGCATGAACGTGTCCGTTGTTTGCAGAAAAATACTTTGCCAGCATGTATTCTGCCTGATGGGTTGATATTAAAAAGCAAGAGATGAGATAACCTTAAAAGCAGCTGGCACACAGTGTACCTGGGACTTTGCAGACGTCTGGAGGTCTGGGGGTCGGGACAGTTCCCCGCTTTACCTGTTTGATAAGCCAGACTTGCTTTAGTGTTGAGTTTATGTTTGAATTGGATATTACCGTCTCTGCCTTCACCTACATATATTCATAACAGCGTCCAGCAGGATAAAGCAGCTCTAAAGAAAAGATTCTCGTCTCGGATTCTTGTCATTTTGCAGAAAAAGTTTGACGGCTAGTTAAAAGAGTCCTCCTTACAGAACTTTTCTTCTCCATAATATATTGTATATCTTCAAAGTTGTTTAAGCTTTTGTGGAATTCTTACATATTAAGCTGTTGCACTGTCACAAATCCACATTTTCTGACAGGCTGAATAAAACCGGTCACGATTGGACTCCTAATTGGTCTCCCTCGGCAAACAAATGCTAAAATACTTCAAAATCAAGGTTCCTTTTCTTTGTGGCCTTGTCACCGACACACTTGAGTAACGACTGAGTAACAATCTTGTCAAGTCAAAAACAAGTTTATATTAATAAGACTGAGGATCGTAAGAGCTGTTTGAGCATTTTCACTACCAAATGAAACAACATATCATTCAGTCATGTTTACGGCATACATGTGGTGTTGTGAACAAATAATCCCTGCCTCTCAATCAAAAAAATACTGTATTTAACAGATGTTTTCACACAACAGGCTTGTGGTGAAGTCATGCACAACACATGCACCGGCTTACAGTGTAGTGATGTCTCACATATAAATAGTTAAAGACCTCTACTACACCCTAACATGTCTGTAAATCCAAAGCCATTTAAAATATACGAAAATCAAGGAGAGCAGATTGCAGCTTTCTGGATGCATTCATGATAATGAAGATATTTTTGGTAAGTAGGCAGCAGAGGCCACTATTCTCTAATAGTGACACAGGTTTTGTAGAAAGTCTCAATGCACTGAATAATGTATTGACTCATTTGTCTGGAGGAGCGCCACAGTAAGCTGGGCGATCAATGGCGCAGCAGCAGTGCCAAATTAGCCTTTATAGAACTGCCAGTTTTCTTTTTTCATTTCAGGCGCAGTCTTGTCTGTTGTAGCACTAGAGCACTATTCTGATGATAATTTCTGAATTCAAGCCTTCAGAGAGTGTTGATGGGCAGGCAGGTGCTGGTCAGCAACGGTGTCCTTCTCAGTTTCTAACAGCACAAAGGGACGTCTGCTTTATATCTGCAGGAATAAAGTGCTACCAGATAAACAGAACAGTACACTGCTTAACTGTCACTGCAGGTTAGTGCAGCCCGGTCGCTGGGATAAAATGCAAACCATGGATACATTCACATTTGTACCTGCCATAGGCTCCCTACCATATTGACATTTCTATAATATGTGTCATTACACGTGCATGTTTAAGATCTTAGTTTCATAACGGTAGTTGGAGGGGAATTACAGATGAGAAGGCTGTGTTACAACATTTGTGAGAGTGAAACCACTGGATATTTTATAGGAGACAATTTCATTTCCAGTTGTTTTTGTGGTGACAAAAAAATTATATTTTTGATATAAAGTCGGGACATCTCTTGTTGTGTTTGTGGTGACACGTTTGCCGAACCCTAGCCAAGTGGTTTTTGTGCCTAAACCTCCCCAAGCACAGCATCACAACATAAAATACAGAATTTAACCTAAATAAAAGCAAATGTAATCTAAAAATGTGGCACGATAAAAAAATTTGAGATGAAGAAAGGGAACAAATAGGTTTCTATGGATTGAAATGAAATACGAATCAGATTATTTGTGTGTTTGGTAAAATAGAAAGACTCTACGGCCATGCTAGCTAGCTACCGTTCTCACTAATAACAACAAAACAATAGTACTTTTTTAACATTAGCATGCTAACTCTCTCCCAATGACACTGTATACATGCTGATGTTTAGTAGGTACAGCTCACTTCTTACCATGTTTGCCACAGTTTGGCTTGTAAGCATGCAAGCTAATTTGCTAATTAGAACTAAAGGCTAAAAGGTACAGCTGAGGTGTTTGGTCCGAAACAAACCAGCACCTTGTACTTCTTGTCGATCTTCGACACAAATCTGACCTCAGAGGAGACCTTGGTTCAGCTTCATGGACACATAAACATTGAGTCATATGTAACTTTACATTTGCTCAGCTTCACACAGTATATCCTGCGTCATCACAGAACTAGACAGCAGGCCAACAATGTGTGTGTGTGTCACTTGGAAAAAATCAACAAGGTCGGTATCTTTTCTTCCAAACAGCCCGGAGCCTGCTCACAGAAGGACACCGAGTCTGAAGGACAGTGAGGCTAACTAACCATGCCAATGTACGGTCCCTAGAGCCATGCAGAGGTTGCAAACTGTTTTCCAAATCACAAAAGAGTTCTTGTGGTTCTGCCATTAACTTCTCAAATCAGCTGCTAGCTTGTTTTTGTTTGCGCCGTTAGCGAACGGCCTGCCCCATCTGTTCACATGGAGTACGCCTTTGAAAATGATCAATAGATACGATGACGTGATTTTCCTTTTACCCCCGTTGAAAGAGCGAGAAAAAGGGAGCGCGTGCAAAAGAGACAAATTGCTTTTGACCAGTTGTGTGTATTCTCTTCATCTCTGTGACATATTCTGCAGATACAGACATTAAAACTGGAGTAAAACTGTGGTTTGATGTTGATAATTCATATCAACATCTGCAGGTTGCTTTCAGGTCTATTTAAGCTGAGCATGGGCACAGTCAGATTATACACTGACAATCCTCACAGTATTTAGATGATGACAAATCTAATCTACTACACTCGTTTTGTTTGTCTTACTCCTGTTCTTTTGGCACACTTTACTACACTGTATCCATTCACTTTCACTTTATTGACAGCAGTGTTGATACCTGCGAGCTGAGACAGGTGTCAGAAGAGAAGCGAACCTCTCCATCTCGCTTAATTTAAATCAATAAACCGAGGAATCACTGCTACAAACGATTACAAAGCAGAGATCTTTGATACTGAACTGACATATTTCCAGTCGATCAAAATACGACCACTCCTCTGCCTCCCCTACACACCACCAACCTCCCTTTAGCCTTCAGCGCAAACACAAATAAAAACACACACATCTGGCCCATTTCGGTGGATGGTGCGAGACCCTTTCACCTCAAGCTCTCCCTGGAACCTCTTACCCCCCTATGGTCCTTCAAGATACTCTCATTAACAGTAGAGGGCATTGGACACATCACCTCATCACCTCCCCACAGGACCGAGGCCCTCCACCTGACCTTGGAAAACGTCCAAGCCAGCAGCACATCGGTCCTCAGGAGGGGGAGAGAGGTTCAGGTTATGAGATGAAGGTCAGCATGTTGCAGCCTCACTGCATGCTGAAGAGCTCTGCTGCTTTTGAGACAGGAGGTGTTTTTTTTTTTTTTATGTTTTCTCTCTTTCCATCTTTGGCAGAGAAAGGTGACCTCTGAGGATAGAGCCGCACTGACTGACAGGTCAAACGTTTTGCATTCAGATCTTCAGACTTGGGTTCAGCCCGGGTTCGTAATTGACGACCCGTTAATGAGACATCATCAACGTGACACTGAGTGCCGTTTTGTTTTCCCTCGAGATGCTCCCACACGTTTAGATCGTAAAGCGAGACCACCGTTCACTGAGACTTTCATCTGAAATACGATCTTTCTGCTCTCTTGAAACACAGAGTAGGCGGAGGCAGAAAAAGAAAAGTCCATTAATAAGGAAGATGGAGTCTAATGTGGAATCGACCAGAGGGTCTTTTAATGATTACTAGCCGTTCATTGATCAAGCACTCCAAGACGGGAACAAAGAGAGCTTTGAGGGGGACCAACTCTCTGCTTCTGCTTCACAAATCAGTAATCCTTTAGAGCTTTGGAGACTCTAATGTCTATTGTTGGTATTAAAAAAATTCAAGGTCTCTTCAGTCATGCTGTATGAATGTTTGGCCAGTGGAATTGTAGAATTTAAATATGATAATCTGCCAGCAAACATTATTTATTTCCAAAATCTCTGAGCATTTAATTGTTTGTACATTGTACATTTATTGTGCCATTTATTCTACTGCTGTTGCTGTTGGGATGGGAGTGTTGGTCTGCCGGTTGGTCCAGATTGAAATATCCCAGCAACTCACATGAACATGAAGAGCACGTGGTCGTGTTCTCCAGAGGACGAAGCTTACTGAGTTTGCAGATCCGCCAACGTTCATCAGCACCGGCTACTGAGAGTCGGGTGCAGAGCCGAGTCACATCAGAATCTGCTCTGATCCGGAGCCGTTTACTGACGATAAGAGAGCTCAGAGATTATTTTTTAACTTTTGGAATTGAAAAGTGGATTTATCCTCACTCCCATTTATCAACCAGACTGCAGCAGCTATCTGCAAAGGCTGCACTTCATTGTCGGGTGTTTATGTAGGCTAGACTCTGCAGTTCATCTCAGCTCTATCTGAAGCAGCAGTTCACCACTAGCTGGTGAACATAGTGGAGGATTTTACAGCTAAAGAGGAAGATATTTTTGTTAGGAGCTGGTGGAGACAAAAACAGAGCTAACAGACATTAATATTCGACTTCATCAGCTCCAAATTGAAGATAATGTTGCTCTGGGCTCTCCTAGGAGTTGTTTCCATCAGGACGGAGGTACAGGGCACCACCCTTGTCGACTGCCTGTGCACAGAGATCTTTCATATCTTCCAGTATGGCTCTGTTAAGTAAATCTTTGTGATATGACAGGCACATATCCTGCATTTTATTGTACTTAATTCTTGATTGATGGTCATTTTGAGGAGCACTCTGCTGTAAAATATCTCTTAAACTGTGACGTCTTTTGTTGTGGGTGCAATTGTCACAGACAGAAAGGCAATAACCGAAAGAGTAATAAACAGAAGTAAATGACAAACTTGCTAACTAACTCCTCCATAACCCCTAAAACAAAAACACAACAAAAAACTTCAATGAAAGTTTAATTATGTTATTGTCTCGACATTATGATTGGAGGGTGTGCGGCTAAAAAGCTCATCTCAGACGTCGTTAGTCCATCAAGGAAGAACTAATTTTCACAAGGATGCCGCCATAACTAAGTCTCTCACAAAAATGTACTCATGCAGGGTGCAGCACGAGCACGACAGCTATTGATTGGAACATATGAGTCTGCTGGAGTCTTGTTAGGTCTGGCGCCAAAATATGTTTCCCCATGTGTTTATCTGCCAGCGTGTCCTTATTTCTGACCTCTGGATTTGTTGTTGTTTTGCTAGCAACCCTTTTTTTTCTTAAAATAATGATTCACAGTATGAAAAGAAAGCAAAGAGCAAGAAAATAAGCTGCACAATTGACATTATTTAGCTATTTTCCTCCCGGGAGTAATATCAAGGTAAAGACACACCAGGAGAAACACATTTTTATGTGTACTTACTGATATTTTGCACGGTTTGAGGAGATCGCAGGGGGGCCTGTCGCATATCAGAGTTACAATTCATATCGATGATGATGTAGCGTGGAGGAACTCAAAGATGTGTGCACTTTCAAGAACACCAAACCACGCCCTGATTTCATACTAGGGTTGTTCCTCGGGTCAAAATCTGCTAAGAAAGCATAATGGATTGCCGAGCGGCACAAAAGTGACACCTGCCAAATTTGAATGTATATGCTCTGGTTTGTCTGCAATATGTCACATTCGCAATACATTACATTGTTCGGCGTCAGCCCTCCCGGAGAAAAACAAGCTGTTCCTTGCTACAGTGCATTATGAAAGGTTGCAAATGGGCTAATTTGCAGCTTTGACAGCACCAGCCTCAGCAAGGGCGGGCAGTAATAGGTTTTGAGGTGCCGCTTCAGCGACTGCTGTGATGGGAACGCCGTGGCTGAAAGTAGGCATAGGTCAGGCTTCTCTGGAAACTCTGACAAATTAAAAACAGAAAACCTTTGACATTTATCATGCTAGGAGTCTGCAAAGGTCACCGGCTGTACTTGCTGCTTTCATTTTCCTCTCCCGTCCCCTCTGGACATGTTTTGCTGTGATTGCTTATAGCCTGCTGGAGCCGCAGCCGGGGGAATCAGGAGCTGTGATTTCAGAGAAATACTCATACGATGACAACATTTCTCATACGAGGAGCAGATATATGGAGTAAACAGAAATGTAAACTTATTGAGTCTCTCTCTCTCTCTCTGCTGCCGCTGCTCTCCTCTTATTTATTCACCTCACCGGTGATAGGCCGGTTCTTAATGGGCCTATCATGATGATTAGTTATCGCATCAGCTTCATCAGGATGCTATTTCGAAGTAAACTGCTGTTGTGTAAGGAACAACCGTGGGCATGTAATAACACACTGAAATTCATTTCTGATTCCCGCGCGATACATCATTCCACACCATAAACACTGAAAACTTGTAATCCCGCCGGACCATGACTGTCTCATTTAAATGTTAATATAATTCCCATCGTTCATAATTTAACGCGCACCATGGCATTTTCCGTTCATCTCGTTAATGCTATCTTATGTGACAAGCCAATTTACCGCCGGAGTTGACCAAATTGCTTTAGCATTGTAATGCTAACACCGTAATAAATCCTTGACGTACTGTTCCTCCTCAGGTAATGAAAAAAAATAAATAATAGAAAGTTACACATGCTCACACAGTGAAACGCTTTTTCATTGATTTCCCCGGCGTCGCACACACACACACACACACACACCAGGAGATTGTGCCTTTAAGTCGGCGCGGCTGCAGAAACATTACATCTGAGAAATGTGTCAGAGATTGCCCTTTTTGCCCTCTCGTTGTCAGAGGTGGCATTAGCGGGGCTGAAAGCAGTGTGAGAGATGACACAAGCGGTGCTAGGAAGACGAATCAGACAGATTATGGGTCCGAGGAGAGAGAGCAGAGAGAGCCGGGGCTGGCTTTAATGCAGCTAGGTGTCATTTTGTGTGACCTTTGTGGGAATTACCACTGTGCATGACCCGGAGCACGCCTGCTTGTCACTGAGACAGTCTGGGGCTCCTGTTGCCGTTCCTCTCCTCATCCTTCCTCGGGCAGACATCGCCGCCCGACTCCTCCTGATGCCCGACTACCTTCCAATTGACCTGATCACGGCCAATAACTCGAATAATCCCTAAGTTCTCATTAGCTCCCTCACAGAACTTGAACTCGAATTTGAATTCTACAGGCTCCCTCCGTGTCTGCGAGGTAGCTTAACCTTTGATAATATGTCGGCACGTCTTAGCAGAGAAAACCCAGGATTAGTCGACTCGTGGAAGCTATTGTGGGAGAAAAGCAGCATCAGAAGTTGATCGTCGTTTAGGTGGGGGAATATGAATGTGGATTCACCCAAGATACAGCCAGTCGGAGCTTGAAATCCTGTGATTAAGACATGTAATCCTATGTTAATTGTAGAATCACTCACTGGAACATGCGTGCTATTTCAAACCGGGCATATCAAATTTGCTTTAAAGGATAAGTCTGGTGACATCCTATATTTTTCTTTTAGTCAACAAATGGCATGAAAGCAACAAAAATTATAAATACGTCCAACTTATCATATTTGAGGCACTCAGCCCCACGCCCGTCGGTTCCTCAAACTGGATTAAATGGTGCATTTTTAGGGGACAATTTTCAGCTGCAGATTAACACTTATTTAGTGCTGGAGTGAGTATTTAAGGCAGCAGGGGAGTGAGGAAGAGTGCCCATGTGTAATGAAATAAAGCAAAATGCCAACAGAGTGGCTGAGTCTGAACAGCTTTTGGAAAATAATGGCAGCCAGTGGCACAGAGGTAAAAACTGTTGCAAGTCAGACTTTGGCTGCGAGGACAATACTTGCTAATTGGATTGACTGATTGTCGACAACAAGAAAAACACACAATTCCAACATCCTTCTTCTTTACAGTAATGGTCAACATTTTGTTGCTGTCGGTGGGTAGGTCGTGCCAGCTACCAACCAAAAGCGACAATATTTCGCAACAGTCAACAGTCAACTATCTCACAAACTGCACATTTAAGGCAGCAACAGAGGAAGTCAGGTGATGTAGTAGAAAGAGCAACAAAGTCTGCGAAGGGAGGAGAGGTGGTAAAACACACACAGGTCTTTGATTCAGGAGAACACTGTTCAGGACCCGTATCAAACCAAACGTCAACGTTGAGTTATTTTATCTTACTGTCAGTCAACATGATGCAACCTGAGTTACATACATAACGTACATACCCAAGAAAGTTACATTACATACACAACTACTATATTTTCCCAAACTTAGCCAAACTGTGACTGTACGACGAAGATCTGATACACGGTCATATCGTTTTGCAACAGTGACCTTTGACGTTTTGGGATCCACTGGCTATTCAGTCATTTAGGTAACAACCCAATTGCCAGAAAAAAATGTTGTTCATGTAGGTTTCTGCAAACCACAGCTATGTCGAAGCTTTACATTTCTCTATGTTACAGTTGTATGTTGTGACAACGCTGTGCTTATAGTCTGGTTAGGTTTTGGCAAAAAAACAACACTTGGTTAGGGTTAGAAAAAGACCAGTGTTTTGGTTAAAAATAACAGTTTTGATGTTCTGAGGTCTCATCATAAACACCACTATTTGTCGCCACAAGCGTCGCTGGAAATGTGCGTCACACTTACAAATGTTGAAACGCAGTCTTGAAACTGCAGTCGCAGGCTTGGCAGCGTTAATTGCCACCATTTCATTTGGACTGTTTGGTATGAGGATTGAGCACACTCATGTGAAGCTTGTGAAGATGTTACATCTCCTATCCTTTAAAAAAGAAAGAAAAAGTTTTTTTTACCTTTGGACAGAGTCGGGGTAGCTTTTTCCACTGTTTTAGTCTTTGTGCTAAGCTACGATAACCAGCTGCGAGCTCCAGCTACATATTTACTCTACAGACGTGAGTGTGACTGCTTATCAATCTTCTATTCTAGCTCTTTGCAAGAAAATAAGTAATGTACTTCCAAAAATGGATCATATGTAATGTAATAAGGTGTTATATTCGTATTATATTAACAGTCGGCCCAGTCGCCAGAGTAAAATGTAGGCAGTTAACATTTCTGCAGCCTTTCAACAAAAAACAGATATTTTGACATCCCTAGGTGTGTTTGCGGTGACAAAACCAGGTATTTTAAGCCAAAGCAAGATATTTTCCTAACCCTAACCAAGTGGTTTTTGTGCCTTAACCTAACCGGACTATAAACACAGCATTGTCACAACATGAAATAGAAAACTGAACATGTTTCATGATGCAACATAAAGAAATGTAAAGTTTCAACACGTCCTCGGTTTGCAGAAAGTTACTTTGCCGACATGAATTCTGGTGATTGGGTTGTAACAGTACATAAAATTCTAATCCACCCACAATAATAACAAACCCCGAACATTCATGACTATTTTAAAGCAATGAGGAATCAGGCTGGAGTGGAGGAGTGGAGGGGGGCCTTGTCTAATAATACGTCCCACTGAGCAGAGCTACAACTAAACCAGATTGAGCTGCAGCCAACGTGCTCACAGGGAGCCACCGTCACATGCAGAAATAAAATCATTCAGCTCGCAAGGAACGAGGTGCAATTACCTCAAGGTCCTAATTAAAATAAATTAAGCGAAATGTGTGATAGGGAAAAAGACATAGAGGGAGAGACAAAGAGGGAACAGTGCTTCGAAGTTAAATTGTCATTTTTCTTGAATAATGCCTGTGGACACGCTTCCATCCCGAGAAAAAAATCTTTGAAGACGTCCAACACAAATACATTTTCTTCCTCTCAACATGTTTCTCCCTGAAGACGGTTTTCTTGTATTCATGACAGCACCGAGTCTATATTTCCTCCTCCCTTCACATCCCTGTCTGTATTTGATGTCCTCCACAACCCAGCCTTTGGACACAGTGTGTTTTGAGAGAGAGATGAGAGGAAATGATTCATTCATCAGACAAGGCCCAGGATACAAATCCCAGCTGACCTGCTGATCAGTTGGTTGATATTGCAGATCTTCCCCGGCGCTGGTGCTGGGCTGCGCTTATTAGGGCTTTCAGTGGAGCATGGTGAGCGGGTCATCATCTCTCCTGTAGTGACTCTGTGTGACAGCAAACACAAGCTCGCCTCACCTCAGAAAAAAGATGTGCACATCGCACCACCTAATTCAAATGTCAAACCAGATAAGGAACTGCAGGGATGATAGTATGATATGAAGGCTGGACAGGCCTGTCAGAGCGGTAATTATTTTACTCCAACTGGAAATATGGATTTTGCCTCAGGTGTGTGTTTTCTTGTTTCTGTGGGTGAATGTGTCACATCAGAACTTTGCGCAGAGAGATATATACTCATCAAAACTTTTGTGATTGCTTTGGACTGGCAATTTCAAAACGCAGCGCGGAGGCAGATGATTGAGTGCAGCTGTCCGTGGTGCTGAAATTGACACAAAAAGGACTTGTGTGTGTTTGCTTTCCCCGTCTATATGTTTGAAACTGACAGACTTTAAATTATATCAAATAAAGTAATTATTCAGGGGTGATTTCGACCAATGAAAGCCTGATCAACACAGTTTCCATCAGAGGGGTTTTTTAAATTGAAGAGTGCTGCATATTTTAAAAGCACGCCAGACGGCAGATGAAAAACCACCTGCTATCACGCTTTTGATGTACTTTTATTACTTTTATCATAAAACCATTTTTCATTTGAGATTCATCAGCAACCAGAGACGACTTTTGAGTGCAGTCACACACAGGATGAGACATTTTCCTCCCACTATTTTCTCGAGTGTTGTTTTCGTTTGTAATGCCTACTCCACCTGCGGGAGACAGGATGAGATTGATGAATTGTACGACAGGTTATTCGGGTGCATTTGCTCAAATCATGCGATGCATTTTTTCGATGCTAATTAAAATTCCATTCATCCAACGTGATGCCTTTCCTCACATCGCAGCCTTTTATTGTTATTATGATTAAGCGAGCGCGGAGATAACAAGTTCATTAGACCTCATTTCATCTCGAGCTCGTGCGGTAAAACTGTTTTTTAAATTAAGACTGAATATCTGCATTGGGTTATTGTTGGTGCAAAGAAAAACAAAAAAAAAACAATACTGTGCTGTGAAAATACTAATAAAATCTTAATTTCACTGAAGCACGAAAATGAAAATATTATCTGCAAAATGGTATCAAGAGTAAAAGCACTCATTGTGCAGACAGAGTGGCCCTTTTTATAGATGCTCTCCTGAGCTTCTTACGTGGTTGTGGACTCTTACACCCTTTGTACACAGGAGGTGCAACGTGAGCAGCTTCTTCAGTCAGCAGCAGCTTCAGTCCTCCATCTGTGTCTACACAGGTTGCATTCAGGCGCAGTACCGAGTGTAGGTCGCCTGTGCTCACAACACACGATGGTTGTACGTGTAAAATGAAAGAAAATAGATTTCAGGTTTCAAACTCAGCTACGCCACTAAAAACAGTATAAATTCTGCAGCCTGGCATGATAAAACATGAGGTAATTTGAAGTTTAGACGTGAAACCTTTGCTCTGCTTCATTTTAGATAATAATTCTTGCGATGAAACTGACATGATTCCTCAAATCCCCTCCAAAAACCAGGGATTGATGCTGAAGCACACTCTCTTCCTCTGCCTCGCTTCCTTTTATTTGCTCAACCACTGTGCAATGATTTCCTGTGCCGAGGTGGAGGCAGCGCACATTAAAACTCTATTCTGAGCACAGGCTTCATCCTCTCTGTGTATTGTGAAAGAATCCAATAATAAGGCTGAAAGTGAGAGAAACCCTGCCGAGATCTAATCAGAGCCACACATTGTACTGAGCCAGTGTCCAACGTATGCCGGAGCCAGGCTCATCAGCGGCCATTTTCAGAAGCCAATTTAAGAATTATCATCACTCAAGGTCTGTGGTACATTTTCTAATGGCACAAATTAAACCAAAACCTGCTCTGTCGTTTGTGCTGAGGTTTCATTAAGGCGACCCCCGAGAACATCTGCAGAGGGGCACTTCTGAAATCTGGCTGAGCTGGTGGTTAAATGGCAGTGATAGACATTTTTGCTTCACTTCTTCATTTTCTCTCTCCACTCGGCGACGGTGCACCCCTGCCCCTTTCTGACCACACCGACTCGCTCCAGCTTACACTTAAGAACCCAATTTCATATTTCACCACATTAATTTGCAGCCCCAGGGAAGGTTTCAGTCTATTCCTGCTGAATATTTACACATGCAGTATCTTCCTCTGACAAGAAAATGCCAATTTACGGGGCACACACATTTGCTTTCATCCAATAAGCCAGATGCAAATGAATTCCAGTAAAGAAGGTCAAACGTATTCAAGATTTTCTGAGCCCTCTTTAATAAAAAGGGTCTGATGTTGGTCTAAATATGGAAGTGCTTTAAAATACGACGCACAGTGCACTGAGTGCTGGCTCGTAAAACATTCCTAATAGCCTTCGACGTTCCTCCCTGACAACAAAATACGGGATCTCTTAAGCTCTCTTTGAAATCGATGAAAATCTAATCAACTTCAGAAGAAAACAGGCTTGACATTTTCTGTCATGCATGCCCAGGACCCAAACGTGTGCAGTGGGCAGGCTACCAGAGCGATTTGGCGTAAAGAGAGCATCCTGCTCCACAGGGTACGTGTGTGGGGGGAAATGCTGAGCTAGCTGATCAAGTTCTGTCCACCTGTTCGCAGAGGGAATGACCTCCAGGAACAGGTAGACATCGCAGCAGGGTAAGTTCATGCTCAAGCCAAGCATGCAGGCAATGCACAGCGGAGTGATGAAGCCATAATGTCAGTGTGGGAAGAGGGGAGTGAACTCAAACCCAAAGTGTAGTTTGGAGGCAGGGACGTGTCAGGAAGTGAGCTGGAGAGAAAATACCCTGAAATGTTGGAAAGACAAGGTGCCATCTGGTGTTTTGGGCAAAACTGAATATTCTATAAAATAGAGTAACTCAAAAAGGCACGTCAGGACCGGCTGAAATGAACTGTTCTGACATTAAACGTCATTCTATCCAAGTAGATTGTTTTGTACAGATTATATTTAGAAAGTACTTGTTGTGGACTGGAACATTCCCCCCCGTGGCCGACAAGATGTTGTCCTTATCCCTAAATGCTTTTCTTATCCTCAGTCGTCGAGGATGCAGCCTTTCTGCCTGAGGCATGCTGCATTACAGTTTTTCGGATGACATCATGTGTGTTGACATCAAGTACATGTTTAAAAACCCTCGTGCAGAGGTTTTAGATGTAAAACAAGTCTGCTGGAAACATTTAAAAGTGAGCTGGAGAGTTTTCAATCAACTCACTGAGTTTTAGTGTTACCATTAGCGAGCTCGAGCTAATAAAATCTGCCGGCGACAGCTCTTACTCAGCCTATTAAGACAGTCGACAGCTAAAAATAAGGAGCCTGCTTTTGTCCAAGTGTATCTGAAATCAAAGACCCATTGTTTTAAATCTATTGCTTATTTCTAGTGGCAGCATGATTATTATAGACTATGTACAGTACTGTATGTGCTGTGGAAACAGGGAAAGATTGACAGATGCAGCAATGTATGTATCCTGTGCACTTATATTTATATTTATATTTATAAAGATCTTATCTTATCTTATCTTATAGTAACTAAGGCTTAATAAACAATCATTTGGTGCATCTCAACAGTTTAACAGCTGGTTATATATAACCAGCTGTTGAACACGTGCATCAAAGTTTGTTTGTATCTCATTCTCTTTAATGTGGAAAGAGGCTGTTTTACCGGATAGTTGTCTGTTATTTACTGGTTTTGATGCTTCTATCAACCATCCTCATTCCAAGTCTTGTCCCATATTACTCAGAAAGGTCGATGCCATAGTTTGACTTGAGTACTAGCTGACTAAAAGTTACTTTGACAAACTGTTTTTTGTTGCAATTTGTGTTGTTTATTGGTTTTGATGCTTTTCTAACTACAATCTGCGCTGGAGGTTTCTGAAAATACCAGCAAATACAAAGATTTGTTGAATTATTGTTCGCCTTTGTGATTAGTTATAATGATAACTCAACACAAACATCTCACCTTCACATACATATCTCTTGTAGCTTATTATTTTTGTTTTATTTTTACTCTTTGTGACAGTGTGTTATAATCGTGTAACTCTTACTTGTCCCCGTTGTATCAGTGTTAACGAGGCACTCGGCTCTCAGTTTCCCTTGGATAAATAAATCTTGAATGCAATTATTCACACAAAACAATTCTGTGGTTATTCTTAAATAAGAAAATGTGCAATTCATCCGTATTTGAAGCAAATTGGAGGCTATATATTGGAGAGGAAGATGCATTTTTGGTCCTGGAAAGGAACCAGAAAACATGGATGTGGCTCGACGTGTTTAATTCCACATTAATGCACTAAAAGTTTGGATCGGATTAATATCAGCTCATCATCACGACAAAACTCTTTTATTATTCCACGTCTGCTCGGTAATGTCAATATTTACAGTATTGATTTGTTGCATTATAAGTGCTCGAATAAATAGGAGGACACAAAATGTCAGCAAATGTCAGCTGATGAAAATGCATGACTGATGGGCGGACTGTGTGTTTTCATATCACATTCACACACAATTGGCTCCCACTGTCTGCCTCCCCCTCCTTCCTGCTACGGGATGCTGCATCCTGCAAAACACCTCCAGAGTCAGTGAGGGTAATAAACTGATGATAAACACTGTGCTCACGTAAACAGATCAGAGGACTTCATTTCACAGAGGAAAGGGTCAATTTACTTGAAATTCAATCAGCGGAGGAGGTGGATTGTTTGTAAGACTCAAAGAGGCGGAAATCTTTTCAAGTCTGTCAAGAAGTTGTGACCGAGCTCTCTGTTATTAGGTTATAATTTGCAGCTTAATTTAATTTGTGAAGCGAGTGAACTGAACGTGAACAGTGTGTGTAATACCTGAGCTGTTTGGACTTGACACATCCTCTTGAACTGACTCTTAGGATCGAAACTTTTCGATTCGGATTTCACTTCTTTGCTCTACCTTCAATGACACAGTGACTCACTCCTTATTCACCGTAGAAAAGCTTTCACAAGATAAGTGGTTCACATATTTAACAGCGATCCTAATAACCCTTTTTTTTGGTCTGATATTATCTTTTATTATAATTTTTTTCCTTTTTCACGATGCCTTCAAGGATGTGTTCAACCAGAAGTGAAAATGACATACAGGTAGTCAGGTGTTATTAAGTCTCAAGGAGCTCAGAGTACTGAAAACTGATTGGAAAAGACGTTTTTTACACCCTCGACGCATGATCCAGCTTGTGTACCCACTTCAGAAGAGGTGCGCTTTAATGCTTTTGTCTTTAAAAAAGGTTCGGGATCTCTGGGCTTTCGGACACTTGGATAATGCCGGACGAGCTGTATGGAGCCATTTTAGTTTCCTTAAAGTTGTTTTTTTAGGTTTTAAAACAAGTCTCCAGCTTCTTCAGTTGTTTAGGAGAATGCTGCGACACTGTTTTGCTGTGAAGCTCCAGAAAATGTTTTGCTGACTACAAAACTTCACCTGACTTTCCATCATGCCGAAGGGTGAGTAGATGATGACTGAAGAGCCAAGCAGTCGTACTTTTACTTTCCCATGTCCTCCCTGTAAAGCCTGCTATCTAAACATGTTAAAACAATGCACTTCTTTTCTCTGCTTTGTTTAGAAGTCTTCTGAGTGGAAAAGAAATATATTTACAAAAGAACAGAAAGAAAACAAAAAGAAGGAGATTGTCAGCCTGCTTTCCCTCTGCCTAAACAGCCTGGGTTAAAACCTTTTTAATGAAATAAAAGCAATTTTGTCCTTAGCAACAATGAATGGGCTAATTAGCCTCCAAACAAAATGATCAGAGAGCCAGTGTGAGGGTTTTAAAGGGATGCAGTCCACGGGCCGCCAGTTGAAAAGGTCTGGCTTTCACATTAAAGTGTAATTATTAAGAAAAGTATTTATTCTTTCTTTGGATCCCCATTAGCCTCCACAAAGTTGCCTCACGTCTGCCAGGGGTCTACATATAAAACAATACCCGAAAACTAGAATGGCACTCAGTAGAGACGCCTCCGCCAAGGCCTAACAGTCCTCTTTTGTACTCAATCATAGACACAAGCCGCCAAAACACGCCAGATGTTTTTAATCAAGATCCGTGCATTATTCCCAGAGAAATTAACGAAAATGTCAAAAAATGGCATCTCCCAATGCTAAAGAAAGTGAGAAAAAATTATTGGATCGTACCAAAAGTTAATGAGATCTATTCTGGCATCAACTGCATGTTTGCGCTGTGATTTTCTTAAAGCTTAATATAAGAGGCAGCCCATCGTCAGAATAAATGTTGGTAATGTTTGTTTCTGCAGATCCACAGATAATTTAAAACTTAACATGTCTTTATGATGACTTCAGGTTAAACTTTCTATATTTCTCTCGTCATAACGCTGCGCTTGTACTCTGGTTAGGTTTAGGCACAAAACCACCTGTTAGGTTAAGAACAGATCATATTTTTGGCTTAAAATGCCTGTTTCTGTCACCGCAAACAGCTGTTTGCTCGCCTTCCCCTTAAAAATATATTTTTTTTTCTCACCACAAACGTTTTCCTGAGGTCTCATCAAAAATAGCCATTGGTGTCAAGCTTACAAATGTTAAAACACAGTCAGGAACTGTGGTCACTGGCTTGGCGGCCTTGTCGTCTGCGACCTTCTCTTCCCAAAATAAAAGTCAAGTAATAATCGTGTGTAATTTGAACGTGAAATGCAAATTTGGTAGGTTGCCTACCTGTGTTTTGCAGAAACGTTAACTGCCAGCATTTTCCACTGGCGACCGACCACAGAGGCGAGCACGGAGATACATTTAAGGTGATCAAAATAAGAAACCAGCCGAATAAAGCCGGTAATCCTGATGTGTCTTAAAAGGTTTTTGTGTAAATCAGGTGACGCTCGTGTGTTTGCACATTGCTGGGGTGTGAATCCAGAGGAATTTGTATGACTAAAATAATTAATTGTTCATCCAAATGCATCAAGCCGGTGTTGTTGAACACGGAAATTAATCGATGTAATGAGATTGAGTGGAAGCATCAGGGCTCGTGTTCTTGGAGGCAAATTTCCCACGGGAAATAATAATACAAGGTACGCAGACTTCTAAACAAAAGTCAAAGTGTTTCATTTGTAAAATCAGCGCTAATTATTTTACAATACAGATGATTCTATCTTCAATGTGAGTTATTACTGAGCAGGTAATTTAAACTAATTGCTTCATTACCACTGCAAGCATGGGACACATTTTTCACATTTCTGGTGTGTGTTTGTTTCAGGGGACCATTTTCCAAACAATGACTGCAACATGCACGTGGGAAATAAATGACAAAGTACAGATTTATGCAAACAAGGACATCATCATCTTGGAAGTTGGGAGCATCATGAGATGTTGGCAGCTCTGGGTGCATCCGGTCCTGCCAAGTGTTGTCTTACTACTAAACCGCGACAACACGATCATCTGAGTCAGTGACCTCCCCCCCACAACACGACTGCTCTGGCTCATCACTGATCCACAGGTTTAAGTGCGTCTCTTGGCTTTCTCTGAATGTATATTTCAAGCCCTGCCCCCATTTTTGTAGAAATGTCAACATGGTAAACACACATGACACACAACTGCAAACATTTTATCCTGGGGTTGGGCTGTGATCTTCTGTGACTTCTTGAAACAAGATTCTTGTAAAAGACATACATGATAACTTGCTAAAAGTACGAGGCTAACAGGTCCCACGCAAGAAAAAAAAAAGTCTTTACACCGTTTGCAAAGCTGGGCTGTAAATGTAAAAATAGCAGCTAACAGAAGAGCAGCTGGTAGAAGTGTTTTTGTGAAACTCTGTCATAGAAGTGTTATATTGATGTGTGAGAGGTTGAGGCTGGACCTTTGGGGTCTTCAGCTTCTAGCTGAGTCTTTTCTCTGACTGTTGGTGAGTGTTGGATTTTGACTGCTGGTCTTGTTTGGCAGATATCATGACAGTTTACCTTGTTGCATCACACAGCACAGCAGGCTCTGTAGCTCATACATCTGCAGCTCAGCTTACAACTTTTCAGCCACTGTTAGTCGTCTCATAGTGCTTTTAAAACGCAGTACGTAAGTGGTGATGGTTGCTTATTTTAAATAGAGTCTGAACCGTGTGGACCTTTTTCTGTTTAACACGGATGTTACACGTATATTTCTGTCTGTGAGCACACAGAGTCAGACAGAAGTAAAAAATGCTGTTTTGCTTCCAAGCCAAACGATACTTATCACAGTGTCTTTCAAACAGTCATCTATTCAGCAACAGTTTTGTCACCTAAAGGAGAAGGCTGGCATATTCTATATTTTTGTTGTTGTCAATAAATCTCTTGAAAAGACCAAACTGAACAACGTGTTACCGTCTCTCAATACTTTTAGTTTCCCAGTCTGTCTGTGGTCGACCCAATAGCCAGAATACATTTTGGCAAACCACGGATATGTTTCTAGGTTCAATTTTAAATGTTTTCCTGTGACAACACTGTACTTATGATCTAGTTAGGTTTAGGCACAAAACCCACTTGGTTAGGGTTAGGAGAAGATCTTGTTTTGGCTTTAATCACCTGTTTTTGTCGCCACAAACACGACTGGAAATTGTCCCGAGGTCTCCTTCAATAAATAGAGTGGCAACCCAAGTCTGCACTCACTGGCTTGGCTCTTGCATCTAACTCCGACACGGTCCCTTCAGTCTCCCATGAAAGTCAGGTCATAGACATGTAAAGTGAACGTGACATGCTACGTTTTGTAGAAATGTCAATATGGTACGTAGCCTATGACACATACAAATGTGAACCCATCAGCGGTTTGCAGAAACATTTTATCGTGGCGACTGGGCTGCTGTGGCACTCAGCCCCGAGCCCATTTGTCGCAGAAGACATACATCTTGCAAAACAGGTCACAAACCAAGTAACTTCCTCAGACAGCTGATCACTGTGGTTATTGGCAAACATTGTTCTAATAGAAGCTCATACTCAGTCTTTTTTTAACAGGCTGGACTAATTTTGTGCAAGTCAAAAGTAGTAGCTTTCCGAGTTGCCATTCCCGCCTTCAAATCTAGAAGCGAGCATCTGCTCGGAAAAAAAACATGGACACTCGCTGCAAACGGGTGTTTCAATGGAAAAGTCCAACTACAGCAGCTGATTTAACAGTTGAGGGCACTCAAGAAAAGACAGGAGGAGTCGGCTGCTAACATACTCTCAAAGACTTCTATCAAGCACAGATCAGCTGAATGAAAATGAAAATGACAACTATAAATTGTAATTACTGCACGTTTCACAAACACCCTATAAATTAAAAACTGATGAGGAAAGATGAGGACTGACTTGGATGAGTACTTTTCCGCATCGGAGGTCGTTTTTATCCGAGTATTTACGTCAGCAAGACGGGCTATGAGGGATCAAAATGAGCTGCAGTGGCCACTTTTATGTTGATGAAGGAAAAAGTGCAGTTCTGTGGCACAAGGTTGTATTTTTAATAGTTGTTGGACAACAAAGCAAGAAACAAACTTTATCAGGCTTTTGTAACAGCCACCAAGGACGTTATTAACCCGACCACGAACTGTCTGCCTAACCTGAAAAACACACCTGTTTTTTTTCCATTTTGTTTGGGCGGAAAACATCTCAAAATGTTTCCACGGACGACAGAGAAGAAAAAAAAAAAGTCTATGAAAAGTCTAAACAGGAACAAATGACAAAGGGACAGATAATTGTTTTCCAGCACAAGACTCCTTTTGATGAATGTCTCATTACAATCTGGAGATGATGGATGTGCGTTGGAAACAACCTGGTGTGTGTGTGTGATATGTGACTGTTTAGGCAAAAATGAGGGATATGAGGGCCTCTCAATCCTATTCTTTGCACAGTGAGGTGTAACGGTTCGGAGTGGAAGGTTTTAATGGCTTTCAGTTGTTATTATTCTGCGTGTTATGACAGCTTGATTGGGCCTGCGGTCTTCTTTCATTGCTGTTCCATTTGCATGCACCTCCCTTTGCCTCCTTCCACAGCTTTGTGTTGTTATGCTAATTCTCCTGAAGTAGATCGCATCTAGCCGGCTGCTCCACTTGGGTCCTGTCTGTGGGAGAGGCCCGGAGCAACGGCATAATAATCATAATGAACACATCTCTACCGTGTACAAGGTTACAGTCAGGGTGTCATTCAGGTTGAGAGTTCATTTCAGGAGGAGCACTCGAGCTCAATGATCGCGGCATTTTAACCCATCAGGTGCCCCTCTGGTCGGCTGGAGTGCCTCCCCGGTGTGACATTACAGCAAAATGGAGTGTGTAATTTTACTATTCATAACCAAAGTTCAGGATTATCACCGCTTTCTTTCTTTCTTTCTTTGTATTACAAGTTTTCTGATGTTTTCTTTTATATGCAGATGAAGCTGTCTAATTTACTAACTCTCAAAATCAAGCTGGGCACGAAAAAACATTTTTTTCCACAGTATTGTCTCCATTTTAAGGTTTTTTGTTTTCTTTTTAAATGTTTTTTCTTCATCAGAAGTGAAGGCCTGAGGACAGAGGTCAGCAGAGTTGTAAAATAGACATCATATAAAACTCGGGAGCATCCTGTACAAGCACTTTAGTTCTTTCTGTAATAATTGGTCATTAGCACAATTACAGATAAGACCCGAAGCAGGGGACATCCTGTACCCTTTCTGCGTGATGCCACAAAACAGGTAGCAATTGACATTATTTATCTTGAAAGTACTCGCACAACCAAATTACTCTGATTTCGAGGGTGAAGTGAGGCTCTCAGCCTGACCGATCAACCACGACACTTTCAAATAGCTTTTTAAAGCTGTAATCTGCACTGTAGCTGCTGAGCCAGAGAACATGCATCGAGGGTTTGAATTACATCTTTTCAAATCAATATGGGATCTCTGGGCATCCAGACAAGCTGTATGGAGCCACTTCATGTTGGTTTCTTTTTTCAGTTTCAGAAGTTGTGTAGGAGAATGCTGCAAGGACATTTTTAAGGACATTTCCGTCCGTTGTAGTGGTGATAAAACGGCTATTTTTCACCGGAAGTCGGACCATCTCCAACCGTGAGTGTGGCGACCAAAACAGGTGTTTTAAGCGAAACCACGATGCCTTCTGAACACTAACTAAGTGTTTTTTGCGCCTAAACCGCACGGGGCCGTGACAAAAGAGAGATAGAAACTTCAACCTAAACAGACAACAGGTTGCAACATAAAGAATCCAGTTTCAACATCCATTTTGTAACTTATCTGTGGTTTTGCTGAGACGTGCTTGGCTAACATTTATTCTGGCCATTGGTTTGGTGAAGATCCATTTTCTAAGTAAGTTGACGAGCTGGGAATGTGACTCAAAAATCAATGTACTTAGAAAAATTGGACCCTGAAACATTACAATAAATTCTCAAAATCAACAACGTGTGTTTGCACGGCGGCTTGAAAGCTCAGTCAAGACTGCACTCGTCCTTGAATTGGACAGTGGAGTGAATATAACAATCCTCGACATCTCAGGTATTCTCACAGTCTTCATTGATCAAGACTAAAAAACAGCTCCAGTGCGTATTTAATACGAGCATGAATCATCAGGCTCAGCTTGGCATTTACTGTAACTCAAATATAACGAACTTCAGCCCCCTTTGCTAAAACGATTAACATTTTGGGGAGAGGTAGAAAAGTCACATCCTCAAATACCATCAAACTTCCCTCCAGCTGTGCGTGCATCTGCACACCTATTCCCAGCCTGCCTCCAGTGTATGCTTTCACACGTGTGTGTACATCTGCAGGCTTTGTGTGGTTTGTATGTGTGTAACAGATCCTCATGAACCCCGGCACCTGACGCCGGGCCAGTGAGGAGCATAGCAGCCATCTGGTCAGCCCTGAGGGAGTCCGGCGGCCACCCAGAGCCGCTCGGCCCTAACAGGTAGCCCGTCTGACAACCCCAACTCATCTCCAACCCAGCAAACGGGAGATAATGAGGGGCAGACAGCTGGCCGTTGGAGCCTGCTTGCCCCCCTACCAACACCAGGAAAACTGTCAGGAATGAGCTTTTCAGCCGTGTAAGCAGTTTCGTAGACGCATTGCTGACGTGCTGTGTCCTTCAAAGTCTATTCATCATACAATACACCCTCCTGCTCAACAGTCAGACTTGTTTTTGAGTGTTTACCTGAAGCAAAACTCAATAATTAGATTTGTGTGAGAGGAGAGCTGTTTGATAGACGTGTGGTTGCACTTTCCAGCCTACAGATGGCAGTATTTCAACAGAAACTTAGAGTGCGTGCTGCTGTTTGCATTTATGGACTTCTTAATGAGAATAAAACGCACATGAATTAATTGTAAAATGTTTGAATGGTTATATTTCTTGCTATGTAAAGACTCAGAATGGGCCTGGCTGTCCGTCTCTGTCCGACTTTCTGGTGAGTGCTGCTGCTCACACTCTCCAAAAAAAACACATTTTTTTTTTACATTTACCACAGAAGATGTGTGGTTTTATGCAACAATAAAAGCCCATTCGCACACATGGAAGGCAGACAAATACATGAAGATAGCAATCACTTGACAAATAGGCCTATTTTAGACACTGACATCAGCTTCATCCTGCGTGGAGCTGATAACATTTGAAGGCTGGGTCCATTCCCTTTTTGAAAAATACATGCACATAATAAATCCATTGATTGGGGGAAATGTGTGTTTGGATCTGCCTGGATGCACGAATCTAACAAAACACTGTGAAGAGTCCACACGCCTGAGAGACACAGAATAAAATGTAAGGCATGGCGCTCAAGTTGTGCCAAGAGGATGACGCCACGGAGGTCTTAAAAGCGCACACTGTACGTGAGGTGCAAGTGAACCGATGGGTGACTTCATGTAGCACCAGGAGAGAGAGAGGGAGGGAGGGAGAGAGAGAGAGGGGGAAGAGAGAGAGAGAGGTTATGTGGCTGCCTGTTACAGAAGATGATCAATCCCTGAACGAGGTGGGAGGGTCACTTGATGCCGGCTCCTTCTCAGCGGCTGACGGAGGGATGCTCACTGCTGTCCGGATGACTTCACGGGCGGCGCGTAGAATAAATTAACCGGCAGTTTATCTCCACACACATCCGCTGACTGCCTGGCGCGGGACGTTCAGCCACCAACCCCCCTCCCCATCCCCAAAAATCCCTGCGATATAACCGGATCTGCGCTATTCATGAATGAGTCTCCTCTTATTTCAAGGTGAGTAGTCCATCCTTTACTACAGCAGCCCCGGCGGAGCGCGCACAAGGGTAAAGTTTGCTCGACTTTACGCGCCGCGGACGCACCGCGAATCGAGGTTTTTTTTTTTTTTTTTGCACAAAATGTTGCATGAGAAAAAAAAATTATTGGATTATTTCTCTGCTCTGCCACCTGTAACAACCCAACAGATGCGGGGCTGATGCTCTGGAAGACAGAGCGGCTGTAAATGCCTCACCACAGGCGAGCGAGGCAGAGCGGCTCTGTGCAGGTTTTGGTGCAAATTATCAGGAGGAGAGAAAAAAAAATGTTTCACTTCCTAGAGCAGGTTTTTTCCCCCCCTCCACCAGCCTCTCTTTTGCACATGTGGATTATCCTATCAGTTGGTTCATCAGGAGAATAACAGAGTGGAGGATTTAGCCTGGAGGAGGTAGTCACCCCTTCTCCTGCCTCCTGCAGCCGGAGCCCGTGCAGCCTTGGCAGCCTGGGCAGAGCAGAAGCCACTGGGACGCTGATAAGGCTGGGCAGGCGCTGAGATGGAGCTGAAAGAACTAAAGCACACACAGCTGTAGCGGTGCCAACCTCAACAATGCTGTTGACCAAGTGCATCCTAGCACCTCTCTCTCTCTCTCTCTCTCTGTGTGTGTGTGTGTGTGTGTGAAGGGCTGGTTGTTGGATGCACGCTCTCTTTGACTCTCACCCCTCATGCAAACCAGATGAAGCCCTCTCCTCCTCTCTGTATACTCTTTCTGGTCCGGCTTATCTGGCCGGCCAGTTGGACTAGCTTTTATTCTCCTGGCCCCTCCAGAGTGAGTAAAGCCTCTCACGGAGAGAGAGAGAGAGAGGGAGGGGAGGGAGGGGAGAGAGATTGGCTTCTCTCCTGGCGTGTTCATGCCAGTCATGCGCTCCGCACTTTATCAGTTGCCTACTAATTTTAGAATTTAAATGAATCTCCACATTAGTTCTGTCTCTCTTCGTCTGCTGTGCACGAAACAGAGGTTTGGTTTGTGATGATTTCTGTTCATCTAAGGAGTTTGAGTCATGCAGGTTAGGTTTTAATCAGTCTGGACTTCATTAGTAGACCCAGTTTTAAAAGGTCAGTTCATCCAAAAATACAAAAAAAGAGAGATGTTTCACCTATTGTTCCTTGTGGATTCGAGCCAAACAGATAGCTTTGGTCTTACAAGCCAAGACTTGAAGATATCTGTACCCGAGCCCGACGATACAAATATTCCAATGTCGACAAGTCTTAGTCTTATTGTCTAGAGTGACATCAGTGCACTGAAAGAGCAAACTTGACTTAAACTCAAAATGTAAGAGTTATAAATCACCGTAAACATATTTTTTCGCATTATTTTCTGGAAAACCAGAAAGTTTCATATCGGTTGATATCAGACAACATACACGCCGATACGATATATGTAAAAGGCCAATATCGGCCAATGGATATACATCGGTCATACAACGGGGCTGCGACTAACAATTATTTACATTGGAGATTAATCTCCTGTGTTTTCTTGATTAACTGAGTTGTTGTTTGGTGTCCAAAATGTCAAAAAATGGTTAAAAAACGTCGATCAAAGCTCAAGATGACCTCCTCAAATGTCATCCACAACCCAAAGATATTCAGTTTACTGTCATAGAGGAGTGAAGAAACAAGAAAATATTCACATTTCAGAAGCTGGAATCAGATAATTATGTCTTTTCTTTCACTCAAACCGATTAATTGGTTATCAAAACAGTTGGCGATTCATTAAAAAGTTGACAACTAACCAATCAATGATAGGACATCTATGTCTTAGTAACTATTCCCCTCTAACTCACTGTGACCAGCTTTCACAGGAACTACTGTTAAAGAAATCATTCTGATGAAATCTGCGGTCTGTGGTTCATCCAGTGTAACCTGGACATATTGTTTCTGGAATGACGAGTCGCGGTCGAGGTTTCCAAATGCCTTTTTTTTTATTAGTTTGAGGCGCTGAAACACATTTACACTTGTTGTTTTTGGGCTGTGACTGAAGTTACAGGTGCAGATGTCAGTTTAAAGGGTGAGTTCGCACACAAATGAAATTGAGTCATTGTCTACCTCATACTGATGGAAAGCTGGATGAAGTTTCATCCTCTGTGGAAAACATTTGTGGAGCTTCACATCAGTAACAACTAAACAACTAAAGCAGATGGGGACTTGTTTTAAATTCAGCTCGTCCGGCACAATCCAAGTCTCTGGAAGATCCCAAACTGATTTAAAAAGACGTTATTTGCACCCCTTACACACGACTTTCAATTGGCATTTTTGGGTGAACTTATCCTTTAATAGCTGGCCACTACTAGGTTTAAGAGAGAAAATGTAATTTGTGTGAGAATTATATATTTATTCAGTTTCCCACATCGTAGAGACAGACTTGTTGGATTGTTTATTGATTTCACTTCGCTGAGTGTCGTCTTTTAACCAGTTTTTGTAATGACAGTTTCTGAATGTGGCGGGTTTTGCAGGTGAAGCTGCATTGTTTTGGACTCTTTTGATCCCGGAGGCGACGCCTGAGCAGTGTAGGTGAAGTAATTTAGAACATCTGTCTCTGTCGTTTTCACCCACAAGCCAGGAGTTCAGTGTTATCTTCACTTCTACAGAGATTAATGAGCTGCACAGTCGGTTTGAGTAGACAGAAAAATAAAAGGAAGAAAAAGCTGCAACACAACTCGGCTACAGCTGCGCAAAAGTAGAAAAAAAAAATCAAACAGCTTTTGATTTAAATGACCACCAGTTCAATGCGTGACATTGATTTTTGGAGTAATTTGAATATCGGGGAGCGCGACGATGTGGGTCAGGGGCAAAGGCGACGCACAGCCGCTGCAATACTACATCAGGCGAATTAGTGTATGTAACACAATTACACGGTGTGTGAGTGCACAGCAGCTCACTGCTCCTACCCAGAGCTGGAGACCCCCCACCTCCAGCCCTCGCCGCCTCCCCCCACCGTTACCCCCGTTGCCCACAGAGACACTGATTAAACACGACTGTTCAGATGCTACAGCCCGAGGAAGAAGACGAAGGAGGAGAGCCCCCAGTGTGTGTGTGTGTACTGTGTGTGTGTGTGTGTGTGTGCATCCATACACATGTACTTGCTATATGCATTTACTAGTGAGTCTTTACATAGGAGTGTGTACATTAGAGAGCAGCAGAGACGGGATGAGAAGAGACGCAAACAGTCACATGAAACCGACAGTGACGGGGGGGGAAAGAGAACAAAATACTGCAGATCATCAAGCACGACCGGCATGCTGTTGTCCTCACTTTTCTCTCTCTCTCTCTCTCCTTCATCCCTCTTTCAATCTTCACGCTTCCTCTTGTTTCAGTGTGTGATCCAGGCCTGGAGGGAGGTGGATGTACAGGTAGATAAAGGTGGAGAACAGGGACGAATGCAGGGGGAAGCGAGAGGTGGAAAAGATAGCGAGAGCAATGAGGAGAGAGGGAAGGAGAGGGGGAGAGAGAGAGAGCGAGGTGGCGATGGAGGAGAGGAGTGAAAGGGAGGAGAGGTACAAGTGGAAAGCGTGCAGCTCACCTGCCAGATGGCAGCTTTGGCAGCGCTCAGCATGCAGCGATGGCGGTCTTGCAATATGGCGCGTCGCCTCCAGATTGTCACACCGTTGTTGATACAAACAGTGCAATAACTTTGCTGATGTGTGTGTTTTGCATGATTTTCCCTGGCACTAGTGTAAGCAGACAGCATATGGTCATAGAAAACGCAAACAGACAAAGTTGAGGGATGTCACATGTGTTGTGTTTCCTTGGGGAAGTACAGACACATGACTTTTTAATTTGAAGAGTTTGTAATCTCTTTTGTCTTGAATGGGCACGTGATGATCGGTTCACTCATCGTGAGACGTACCGCTCAGCCGATAAGAACAGTTGTGTAATGTTTACTGTGGCTTTGGAGGAGCTTTTGAAAGTCAGACAAAAGAACCCCCAACCTGAGATAACCCCGTCATCAGGGTTATCTCAGGTTGGGGTTTGAAGACTAAAGATTCTTAACAGAAAGTCTGTGGGTGATGAATTTGAAAGACGTGGATGTTTACCTGGCAGCGGGAGTCTAAGCCCCTGATTCCACCGGGCATGTCTGCGTTGCATTACAGCTGCAGCACGGCTGCCGGTACGGAGCGCGGCCGTTTCTAGAATCAGACAACGCTACGCCACGGCACGTTTCAGCATCGTCCCAGAAGCGGCTCTCCCCTCCGCTCTGCAGCGAATGTGTCCCCGAGCGGGAACAGGATGGAGCATCTGTTCAATTTTCAAAATAAAACACCCTGTGCAGCCTCAGGATTTACTGCAGCACAACGAGTTGGAAGTATTAACAATAAACACACTTAAAACAGACAAATTATTTAACTACGTTGCCTACTCAACCACAGCAGAAGCTCAAGAATCAAGGAAACATTATGAAATAAACACACTTCCTTTTACACTCTGCTTCTGAAATGGTCCTGGTGGGACATGAAGTCGCATGACGGACGTAACAAAACCTTGTTGCACACGTAAAGTCAAAGAAATACGCCCATAGGAATTAAGGCTAAAGATGCTATCAAGTTTCGTGATGAGAAATGTAGGATCCAGTGTTCAGGGACCAAAATTCAATATATCTTCTGCACCAACTTTGACCTTTCTTGAGTCTTGTTAGTCCAGCAACGTAAGGAGGCCAAAAGCCAAACTGCTGATTGCCCTTTCACTAGTTCATCATGTCAGGTTTGGATGGTGCCAGCCGGTAGGAGTTTGGCTAATTTTTAGGGGGGATGGACCTGTTCGTTCACCCGTGACGTTTCAGGGTCATAGCCGGGGCCGTAGCTTCTAACTTGCACAAACCTCATTCAGATAAAGGATCAATGAATCTGCCAGACTAGACTAACATGTCCCTGCACTCTCTCTGCTACTAAGAAGGAGTAGGAATGGCAGGCTAACAAGGGGGATGCATTTTGGTCATTTTGATAGGAAAGCCATCCCTCCTTGAATCGCCTACTGGTGCCAACCTTTGAAAACATAATTACTGATTTCATACATTGGCACATTCAAATTAGCTATCAATTAAAATGTGGCAATTTAATTTGGAAGCAGAAATGCAAATATTGGTCATGGGGAACATGTCATATGACATGGAAAATGTATGGAAATTGGGTCTTAATGTGGTCGAACCGTGGCAAATCTGTCACAACGCTTAAATACTTTCTATTTCTCTCCGTTTGCTCAAACGCCTCCAACTCAAATAATGTTCCATTTCTAGAAAATGAAATCTTTTGTCGTACTTGTTTCATGTAGACAAATGTGAAATTTCCAATAAATAATGACGACATTCGAACAATATCCACATTCAGCAGCCCCTTCACAGAACATCAGCAGCTCTCAAACTTCAAACAACATGTCGTGCAATCTGTACAAAACACTTCGCTGCTTATTTATGGTTGCTGGAACTGAATCATTTTCATGAATGAAGAATTCATTAAAAGTTAAAGGTTAAAGATATAAAATCATGCGCCAGATTCAAACCAAATGAACTAGGTTACAGAAAGAGGACACAACTGAATCGCTTCTCCCTTGTGACTTTTTCTTGCGTGTGATAGCGTCACAGTTTGGTGAGCAAACACCTGCTGAACGAGTTGATCTTTGGGGGGAAAAGTAAGTCATCAGTTATCTTAAACATGTCCCAGAAACTCCTAGACTACATCTGAGACATGTGCAGTGTTCAGCCCTAAGCAGCCAAAAACCTGTTGGGACCGCACTAACTTAATAGAGTTTGAGAATTCAATATTATTTTCAGGATCACGCCCTATCAAGAAGTTACGGCAATGATGGGAAATGTTCTCTGTTGTGTATTCACTGAAAGCTGTTTTCCTCAGTATGTGTTATCTCCGAAGGGGTTTTTGTAAAAAAATAGATAGAAAGACCTGCGCCCCGTTTGCCTTCCGGTGAATTTCTATTTTGAGTGAAAGTCACCTGTGTTTGCAGTCCTGGTAGACCTCTGGATCACTAGGGTGCTGTACTTTAAACCAGGCTATTTCTATTAAAAGACATTGAGGAAATTTGTATGCGTTTGTCCCGAAATCATACTTGGGAGGCGGGATAGAGTTTCAGAGTTAGAATTAGGGACAAGCCGGGCTGGGCCGACCACGGAGACAGACTGAGATAATCTGGGCAGATGCTTGTATTTGTACAGCTTTTGGGTGAATGGCCACCAAAGGCCTTATTTGCACTGCGGATTAAATGTTAAATGGGTTTTGGAGCAGCAGATACTTAGAGGGAAAGTTGTCGAATAGTACGACATGCGCCATCTCTCCTCCTCTTCCCTGTTTCTCTCGCCCTCGCTCGCCGTCTATCGCTGTCTCCTCTCGCTCACAGTGATTTGTCAGCAGTGGAGGTAGCAGCTGTTCCTCTTGCATTGTAATTTCTTTGATCGTAATTATTCGTGCCAGATACCTCCAACCTTGGCATCCTCCACCCCACGAAGCCATATGGGCAAAGAGGGAGGAAGGCGAGCAAACGTACAGGCTTCTGTGGAATAAGTTCTTTGATTTCTGTGTGCAGTGGTGTGGGAATTATGGACATATGTGCTTCACAGCTTCACATGGATGCACTGCATCGCTGTGTTTGATTATTTTTCTCATTCATACACTCGCCGGGGTCTGGTCTCTGTCAAATGTAATGTATTTTTTCCCCGTCAGTACTCGATGATTTATGCAAAAGCAATATGTCCCGGCACATCTGTAACTGAATCAGTCTGAGCAGAAATACAGCTTTGTTTTACAGAGAGAACAATGTCAAGTCAGACAAAAAAGACAGAAACTCAGACAATAAAATTACAGCCGTGCTAGAGGCTGAACATCAGGCCGGTAGTTGCCGGGCCAAATAAAAATGAATGAGTACAAAAACACACAACTGGAGAGCTGTTCGGTACTTGTCTCTGGGCTAGAGCGTCTGGAGCTCGCATTACACCACCCTCATTCTCTATTCCCCTCAGCTGCACTGTCCACAGATCACTCCCAGCCTCGGTTGGACTCCTCTGTTTACCCCTTGTTCTTCGTCTTCTCGGGCTTAAGCGACGTTAAGGATGAGGGGGTGTGGGCAGCCGCTGCAGCACGGCTCACACGTGTACACGCTGTGTGGCTCCGAAAGAAAAACGCAGCTTCGCTCTGTCTTCTTCTGCGGCCCGCTGAATTATAGAAGACCCTCTATTGCACTCGAGCTGCATGGGTTTTCATCACAGTGCTGGAGGTCACTCTGACTTTCCCCTCCATGCTCATCATATATGCAACACGAGGGCCTCGGCAGTTGAGAGGAGCCTGCTTGAGGTCACCATTAACCAGGGAAGACCGACAATGAGATTTATGGAAGAGGAGACTGAGAGCTGAGAAGAGGGAAGGGAGGAGAAAGGCATGCATGGGTAAATCTGACTGTGGCAGCAGTGCCCTTCATCTGGTCCCTGCTCTTAACAGCAATTTCAGATATAGTACTGTATCTGCATGTATAATGCATAGCCCTAAGATAATGGCATGCATTGCAGAAGGAGGCTGCTGACTGTGTTGTGGCGATGTGTTGGAATTGGTCCCCTATGTCACATTTGCCTCTGCCCGGGTCCCTCGCAGCATCCTGCAGTTATTAAGAGCAGAGCGTGTTGCCATGACATAGTGTTGTTTTACTGTTCCCCGCAGACATCTTCCGCTACTCCGCCATCAAGATTAGTGGCTGGCTGGAGACTCCTAAAGCGTGCAATATCTGCGCTGACCAATAAACCAAACAACAAGTGAGGAAAAAAGGCAATTACGGTTTGTTTTTGTTAATATAAAATCATGCCAACAAAACCAAATGAATTTCAAGCGATTCAAACTGGTTTCCAGAGGATACTAGCATCACAAAGTGTTAGCATCATTAGTCTAAATTCTGGTTGTGAGGTTTTTTTTTTCCTCCCCCCGACTGAGACGAATGTCCGGGGGAAGCCCTGCTGCTTAAATTTATATTGCAGAACATAACGGTAAAAATTAACCACAGGCCAACTGTCACAAAATTTCACTGTGCGGCATCAAAGCGGAGATATCCTGTGGGTATCTGCAGTGTGAGCATCCACGCTGCACATCGTGCCCTCCGAGGCCACGCTCTGTGTTTCTGTGAAGGGGCCTTCACGAGGCGGGGCCAGTCGCCCTGGGCTGCCCCCTCCACAACGCAGCCGCGGATAAAACACGGTGGACTGATCACAAAACACTGCTTTTCCTCATAAACCCCACCGGTCCCTTGTGATTCAGTCTGACATTCATTTATAAGTCATCGTTAATAAAGACGGCATTTTCATGTCCTAATTCCCCGACTCATCACTGTAGGTACCAGCGACAGCCCCTGGCTCTGGCTTGCTGGCTCCCTCCTCCCTCCTGTCTCCGCCACGTTTGACCTACTTCTGTCTCCACAACATTGTAAACAGATCTACTAATTGCCTTCATTTATTCATTTGGAAGTCAAGTTATGTTGCGGCTGGCTCCCTCCCAGCTCATTCATGTGTAATGTGTACAACGCTGGCCCTCCCCCCAATGACTCGTCCATGTGTGTTTGCAGGAAACCCCAGACAAAGGTTTCCCATCAGGCCATTTTAGTTAGAAGCGCAAACATTGTAAAGTACATCGCCATTAAGTGCTGCGGCTCAAACTTTTTCCTTGAATCTGAAATGATCTCTAAGAAGAAACTTTATAAGCCTACTCTCAACTTCCATCAGCAGCGTCGTTTGTTAAACCTACTGACACAAAAAAGCCTGCGTGCTTCTGCCCAGCCGGCTCGAAATCATGAGGAGAGAATCTGTTATGACTATTGTAGTTCAGGCGCTTTTCCGCCCCCGTGGTCTCATACTGTTATTGCTTTTGTGCAGTCTTATAAATCTAGGCCACAAAAAATAACAGCAGCAACAAGAAAAAAAAAACATTTTTTATCACCTCTGATGTGAGTGACAATGACTCCCATTGTTGACTAAGTGTGAGAGCAGAGATGCTTCTCCTGACCTTTAGAAAGATCGTGGCATCATCTGCTGACGGCGCTCCCGGTCTCACACAAATCTATAATCCAAAACGTAAACAAGATAAACCAGAACACCGCGCCGTTTGTGCCAAATCTGTCTTTCTTTTGAATCTTGGTTTTGAAAATATCTTGTGCGTAATGTGAATCCTTCAAGAATACATAGTTATGATTTTTTTTTTTATGTTTTATGAATCCATTCAGGCTTACAACACGGAGGTGCAACTCCACAAAATTGCCAAAACAGTCAAGTTATGAGTTTTTGAAATACCGTCAGTTATAGTATTCACGACAGCTTATTTGAAATTACACAACACCTACTGCAAGTTGCAAATAACGCTGCAAAGATTCATGAATTAAAGGAGACCTACTATGTTTTTTTGTGTTTATCCTTTCCTTCACTGTTTTATTTTCTTGTGCATATAAAAGATCTTGAAAGTTAAAAAGGTGATAGTCCGCACCAACAGGAGCTCCTCTCTCCCACAGAAAACACTGCTCCTGAAACGCCTCGTCAGTAGTGCCGCCTTTAATCTTGTGACTTGTCACCGTGTCAAACATTTTTATAATTAACGCCTCATGGCTAGTTTGGCACAAACTGATTTAGCTGCTCTGTTGTCGTTAGAGGTTCTGGGACAGGCGTGTGTGAGCTGACCAATCAGAAGAGACTGGGTCTTCAGGAGGCGGGGCCTTAAAGAGACGGGAGCTAAAACAGAGCGTTTCAGACTGCGGGGGAATATGTTGCTGAAGGATGAGAAAACTGATATTCGCCAACTATAGTATGATATATGAACGATTAATCCATTTCAGTCAAAAGTCTGTGAATCCTTTTAAATGTGAATATTTTCTACTTTTCTTTACTTATGGACAAAACAAGACATTTGAGGGTAACAAGCGACAGTGAAAATAACTCTTGCAGCCCCATTGTATTGGCGTGACAGCACAGATGCCTTAAAGTCTCGGCTTGTAAGATCAAAATGATCCGTTTAGCTCAAATCCAGAATTTATAAGGGGGAAAATAACTCTTTTCGTATTTCGATGAACTGACCCTTTAAAAATGGGTATGTTAGTGAGTTCAGATTGGTTGAACTTCACCTACATGACTAAAAATCCTTAGATGGACAGAAATCTTCACAAACCAAAACTTTGGGAAAACACTGATCAACATTTTCCACCATTTTATGACATTTGATAGACCAAACGACTGATCTATTAATAAAAAATAAAGTCAACAGACTAGTCGACAATGAAAATAAAAAAATCAAAACAACTTTTAGTCGCTGACAAAACTTCATGGCATCGAAACAGTGAAAATGATGCACACGGGCATCCGAACAAAGACACCTCCCCTGTGAACATTTGAGTTCATCTCTGATGGCAGATGGGTCAAACAAACAAGAGGGAGAAAACAGCTAACCATCCCTTCTGTTCCATGAATCATGCCTAACGGGGCGCTACAGAAGCTATGACAGCATTTCACCCCAATAAAAGCTGAACCCGATGGATGGATTTGGTTCCACTGATCTTGATCCAGGTCAAAGGGTCGTGTTTGCGGAGCACAAGAGGATGGCCTCTCCCTCCCCTGTGCCGTGATTGGTGCCCGCTGAGAGCTTCGTGTCCCCAGAGGCCTCTGCAAACCCTGTTCCTGTGTGTGAGTGTGAATGAGTCACGTCTGGGCTGGAGCGTGTCTGAGTGGCGAGGCGGAGAATTCAGCAGGGAGGACTGCGCAGGGCAAAGAGTTGTCTCTATAATCCAGGGTAAACACTGAGCAGCATGACTGCACGCCTTAGACGTGACTAAAGCCGGGAGAACAGAAATGGATGAAACGATGAGGCTGCCGCTTGCCTGCATGTCTGCCCGGCTGCGTTTGCCACCAGCACTTCCCCATTTTCTCCTCTTGTGTTCCCCCCCCGCCCCCAGTTTTGTAATTCCTCCGAGGGTTTGACTGGAGACTCTGAATTAACCTCTGGATGGCACCGCTGGTGTCTGCTGTTTAAGGTCATGCCAGTCTCAAACCTGGCTCTGCAAATATAATTTTGTCTGCTATTTACAGTTAGATAGCGCCGTCATATTAATCACTTCTAGCTGAGAAAACGAACGGCGCGTCTGACGAGATTACAGCGCAAATAACACCAAAGGTCTCCACCTGGAAGTCTGCAGTGCGATTCAAGCAAGAGAAATTCAAAGTTATGAGAGTCTGTTGGACGCCACAAAGTAGAGACAACTCTCGTCGAGTCGGTAAACACAAAATCAATTGTCTGCTTCTTTTTGTGGCAGCTCAAGAATACGAACAAAGGACTGAGTCAGATTTTTGTGATCTAAACCGCCCACTTTCAAACAGCTCTTTAATGCATTACGTCCCATTCCCGCACCCCCTTTCACACCAGAAAGCCCTACATCAAAAAGCAGAGGCAAGATTTGGAAAAAGGTTTGCACTCCAGGGAGTAAAGGTTTCTTACTGACAACCAGGCAATTTAGTTTACTGAAAACATACACATGAAAGCTGTGTTTTATGTTTGAGTTTACCCACAGGCCGTCAGAATAAAAGACCGCCACGGCCTCCTCTCAAACATTTCTGAATGTCTCAGTACTGTCTTCATTATGTCTTAACATAAAAAGGACAAATGAGAGGAAATTGTGGTTACATCAACACAGAATCTGGTTCAGGGACTCATCAGCCTGCAAAGCAGATGATTTGAGGGATTTTCAGAAGGAATTTGCTGGACACCATTTTTCTGAAAATAAAGAAGCAGCGAATATTAGAGCCAACATGTCCTGCCAAATCTCAAGCTTTCTGAGAACTCATAAAAGCAAACACAGTTTTTGTGTCCAGTCGGGAGAAAAAACTAGTCAAGAACAGAAAAGAGGAAGCTTATCTCATCTAACATTTAAAGCAGAGATGAATAAAGCTAAAGATGAGCCGAGTGTGACTGAGGTTCTGAGCAAATGTCTTGTTCTTCTTCTCAATGAAGAAAAACAAACAGTGAACTTCAAATTTAAATTCAGCAATACAGTGTGACAGATGTTACTCTTCGGTGGCCAATTACTGGTGGAGTTGCTCACACGGAGCCTGCCAAATTGAGCAGAGTAGGTCGAGACACTCGAGTGACTTGTCCCCCGGCGTGAGCGTGGCGGGGACAGATGGACAGGAGATGCTGGAGTGGAGCTGGAGTCGGCCCAGCCAGCTCAGTGTCAGTCCATCCGCTTCATCCCTGGCTCCCGCTCAACTCAGCCGGACGTCCTGTTAGTCAGCCAATGGAGAGCACCCACCCCGTCATGACCCCCACGTTAGGATCTGACATGGCTGTCTTCATTTAACCTTTACTTATACCAGGAAGTCTCACTGAGAAAACACCCTGTTTACGGAGGCTGGAGCCAAAAAAGACAGTTGCCTTCGAGCTGAAGCCTTCTAGCGTTTGGCAGGACATCTTTCTGGAGGAAATTTAGAAGCGTTTTCGCGAAAGGCAGTTTCATGATTTTTTAAAAAAAGATAAAAATGAGCGAGGGGCTGCTGATGTGGTACTGGAGAGGACAAAAGGCTGCGATGAAAAACAGCCGGATTGGTGAAGCCTCTGGTGTCGCACAGACAGGATTTAGGGTGATGTAGGTGTCTTAATTTATGGTCTGTCCTCCTATGCAGGCAGCTTTATTACTCCATTAATGGACTTCGATGAAGTAACGGCGCATGTGAAGCCACTTTATCTACCATCCTTGTGTTGCCTTCAGAGAACATCCGTCTTTATATCGAGATAAAAACCCCCAAATTTCTATGTTCCAAATTAGCGTGTTTTGTCTCATCTGTACAAGAAAGACCTGGCAGCACACCACAACACGCATCACATAATAGTTATGGCAAGGGTAAAAAAAAAAAACCCAAACACATCAAACATCCTTTGTCATGCGTCTAGCTCGTCCATCCTCCAGTCCATCATGTGTTTGAGGGACATTGTTTGTCCCCTGGAAATATCTACATAAAATATGCTAATGAAATTAAACAGAGAAGTGTGAGGCTTGATGCTGCCTGGCTCTGAATCTCTAATGACTCCCTGCCATCCCTGGAAAAAGCCTGATTAATTTAGGAATGTCGGACGCAGTGGAGAGTGATTAATTCCTCCTGGATTCAACCATTTAAACGAACAAGGCGGAGGGGAGAAGGGAAAACAGGGAGCCCAAAAAATGGACGCATAATTAATACATTTGGATCATTTAATTAGCCACCCAAACAGAGGGAAGGCTCTGCTACAGTGTGTCACTGCTTTGTTCAAGTAATAAGCCACAGTTAGTTCTCTCTTACACAGAGGCGAATATAATGAGCCCCCCTGTTGATAGGGGGAATATTGGACCATCTCTCGGGCTAGTAAATATGGGGAGACAGTTTGAACAAATGATTACTTGTTTCTTTGATGTCTCATGTGTCTGACTAAGCAGAGATCGAGGGGAAAACAAGCACATATATTGCGAGGTTTTTAGATGAAGTGTGTAATGATACTCTGAAAGCACTTTTTCTCTCCCAAAAGAATCATTTCTTCACTCTCAAAGGAGTCAAGGATCTTTTGAGTTTAAAACAAATATCTCTCTTTTCTCTTTCAGAAATATGTGAAGATCACAAGACTGCACTTCAGCTCATCTTCGTCAGCGCAGTCCTGCTCCTCGGTGACACACGGGTCCAGCTGTTTCGTCTGAGCGCGGTATTTTTCGGAGCCCTGCGGGGATGGGAACGTGCTCGGATAAAGGACGGACTTACTGCGGCCTCACTAAAGGTCACGGTCCTCTTAAGGTCATGTCATGGCCCCTGGCACTGTGGCTATTGACTCTAATCTCTGTGAATCAAAAGACGGCAGTTGGACAGACTATGAACACTTTCCAATCAGAGCGGAAGGAGTGGTCGCTGAACCACCTGACTGTGCATCAGTCTACTGGGGCTCTTTACGTCGGAGCCGTCAACCGAATCTACAAGTTGTCGGCCAATCTCACCCTGCTGGTGTCCCATGATACAGGGCCAGAGTATGACAACAAAGCATGTTATCCTCCGCTGATTGTCCAGCCCTGCTCAGAGCCTCTCGCCTCCACTGACAACGTTAACAAACTGTTGCTCATCGACTACTCTCACAACAGGCTGCTGGCCTGCGGCAGCCTCTACCAGGGCGTCTGCAAGCTGATGAGGCTGGATGATTTGTTCATCCTGGTGGAGCCCACGCACAAAAAAGAACACTACCTGTCCAGTGACAACCAGACAGGCACGATGTACGGGGTCGTTGTGCCATCGCAGGGTCAGGACGCAACTCTGTACATCGGCACGGCCGTCGGTGGCAAACAGGACTACTTCCCAACTATCTCCAGCCGCAAGCTGCCTCGCGACCCAGAATCCTCTGCCATGCTGGACTACGAGCTTCACACCGACTTTGTTTCCTCTCTCATTAAAATCCCTTCAGACACGCTGGCTCTTGTTCCACACTTCGACATCTACTACATTTACGGCTTCGCCAGCGGAAGCTTCGTCTACTTCATGACCGTCCAGCCGGAGACGCCTGAGAACGGGATGCCTGCTGGCAGCTCCCCTGGCGACTTGTTTTACACCTCGCGCATCATCCGCCTCTGCAAAGGTGACAAGAAGTTCCACTCGTATGTGTCACTTCCTGTGGGGTGCGTACACAGAGGCGAGGAGTACCGCCTGCTGCAGGCGGCTTACCTGTCCAAGGCCGGCAGGGTTCTGGCAAAGTCTCTCAACATCAGCGCCCAGGAGGACGTGCTCTTTGCTGTGTTCTCCAAGGGACAGAAGCAGTGCCACGACCCACCGGATCACTCGGCTCTCTGTGTCTTCACCATCCAAGACATCAACACGCGCATCAAGGAGCGGCTGCAGTCCTGCTACCAGGGGGAGGGACACCTGGAGCTGCACTGGCTGCTGGGAAAGGACGTGCAGTGCACCAAGGCGGTAGGTGGACAGTGGAAAGAGAAAGGCACTGGTGAACCATTTGATTTCTCCTCCCATAACACACACATTTAGACCAACTGTGAAAGCCACATGGTGGTGAGTAGCATTGATATAGATTTACTATCTAATTACTATCATCCCAAGCCCAAGTAGGTGACAGACAGGCAGCCAGATTGTAATGAAGACACCATTCAGGTTTTCAGGATCCCACGAGAGCAGAAGAGCTGGAGGAGATTAATTCCACAAGTGCTAATCAGAGGAGTTTTGTACGGAGCTTTGATTTCATTCAGGGGTTCGGGCACTGACTCCCGCCTTCTTCTCCTCCCCTTTGTCTCTCTCTCCTTCTCCCTCTCCATCTCCCTCCTTCTTCTCGTCGCTGTCAGCAGTATTTGAACCCTCCGAGACCTGTTCTTGATCTCGAGAAAAGGGCTTTCTTGTAAATGTCCGACTCTGTGCCTTTGTGAAAGCTATAATTCAGCATAATGAGTAGCTTTCATGGAAACAAGTTGAAAGCGAACCATGAAAACAATGATATTCATCACATCCTTCGCTCTGGTGGTTTCCAACATGTGCTTCGATTCAACCATGCCTTCAAACAAATAAGATGTAATGTTATTCATAAAAGCAGCCAAGGGAGGACGGACACACATAATAATGCAATAATTAAAGCTAACCAAAGGGCTTTGTATCTAAAACGGTCTGTAAATGAAGTGCAATGGTTCGTCTTTCCTATGATGTCATTAGGTATTGCGTTTCTTTTGTTGCATGATTAGTGGGAGATGCATCAGTATGACTTTTTGATACTGATATCAGAATATATCATTTGATATCATTTGACGTGCTTATCATAAAAAAAACCTTAAAATGACAGTTATAGCTTTATTCTGCCGCGTTATTGACACTTGTTACTGTAAATGTTCGGCTCCTAGAAAGCTACAAAATGCAAATGTCACAATCTGCCAATTACTGTTGTAACAAGGCAACATAGCCTGCAGCCACGCTCTGTGTTAGTAACAGGGGTGCTTTAAGCTAATGCTAATTCCATCATGCTATTATGCTGATATGTAGCATGTATTATTTTTACCATGTACCCCCATCTTCGTTTGCAGGATTTAGAGAAAAACAATAGTTGGGTTCAGTTAGAAATGCTCTGTCAAAATATAATTATTCTCATTTATTAATCAGTTATAGGTCCGGGTCTGGCTAGGATGGTGTCAAGGTCCGGACCCCGACAGCGGTCCGCCTATTAGTGATTGCCTGTTAGTTTTTTTTGCTAAAAAGGGGGATGGCGTCCCCCCTCAAATCGCCTCAATTTGATCATTTGCACTACACATACAGTACAGCTGAGGCTGATGGTAATGCTGTGAGTTCTCAGGATGTTAAATCATATTTACAATTCAACCTAAGAAGTAGGGGTGGGAATCTCGAAGCACCTCACGCTTTGATAAGATGCGATTAGAGAATGATAAGTGACGCATCACGATGCATCCGATTTTTTGATTTCAACAGATGCATTATCATTTCTCACTGTGTGATTACTTCTACTTTTAAAATGTGTGTTTGTAATGATCCATAATTAGAAAATAAACAGATGAAACACAAGACGTAGCCTGGCTCAGAACGTAAACATGATGTTTCAGCAGCCAAAGGAAACATGCAGCTCAGTTTTAAGAATTGTTTATATACGGGCGGTCATAATTTCGAGGAATTGGGTTTGAATTTCCAACTATTGACTTTTCTACATTGAGACATAAGAGAAAATCAAGATGCATCTAAGAATAGATTTTCTTCCCCACCCCTAGTGAGAGGTCATGAATATCTGGACCAAATTTCATGGTAATCAATCCAATAACTGTCAAGACATTTCACAAAAAAACCCGAAATGTCAACCTCATGGCGGCACCAGAGATAAGTCATCATTAGTGTCATCAGGATTCATCCTCTGGGGACCCTGATGAATCCCTTTTATACTCCGATGCTACTTCGGAGGGGGTATAACAGATATGACATTAAAAATTCATGCAGAAATTTAAACTGTGAATGCAACTGTAAAAACCAATATTCACATATGTGTTCAATATTTAGGTTTAAAAAGAGAGGAGTTGCATGCTCGCATACTAGCCAGAAAGAAAAAAGGGCTCGTTTTCGAGCAGGGTGGGGGGTGAGATATAACGTTCCCTTCACCGATCACTTTCAGTGAAGCTCAGGCACATTGCTTGATGAAAGAAAAAGCACAGGGCTAATATGTGCATAAGAAGTAGGCGATGTGAAACAAGAAATTAGCTGCCCTAAAAAGGTAGATTTATACACTGAGTGACAGCCAATTAGCAAAGGTTTGAGGTGCATGTTAGTAGATGTAACAGGACTGCTTAGCATGCTGCTCTCTTTGATGCTTAATCAAAACCTGACATCTCTTGTGCTGTGTGTTTGTGTGATGTCAGATCAAGCGATCTGAAAAATCACAGAAACGGGCGCAAAATACACAACGTTTCTCGTGTTTGCCATCAGCAATTAGTCTGCTCCGCAAAATTCTCCCACTCCCAGGCTTGTTGATAAACGCAGCAGCCCAGGCCCCTTTTGAAGTAACCATTTTTAACCCTGGAAATTGTGCGCTTTATGCATGTTACGCTTACCAGAAGTCAGTTTGAGTTCACCTCTTCTATTCACACGTGTCTACAGTGATCTCAGTCATTTTTCTGGCTCCAACTTACGCTCTTCCTCTCTCTCTCGTTACCTCCACCTCCCCTCCACGTATCTGTCGTCCTCACTGCTCATGCCCTTCACTCTCTCTGTTCTCTATCCCTCCCTTCTTTAACCTGCTGTCCCTGTTCTTCCCCTCATCTCCTAAAAAAAAACAAAAAACACCCCTCTGCCCTCTCATCTTTACTCCCACCCCCACTCCCATCTCTCCATGCAGCCTGTTCCCATCGATGATCACTTCTGCGGCCTGGATATCAACCAGCCCCTGGGGGGCTCCCAGCTGGTGTCGGGTCAGACGGTGTACACCGAGAACAGGGACAGGCTGACCTCTGTCACCTCCTATGTCTACAATGGACACAGTGTGGTCTTCCTGGGGACCAAGAGTGGACGGCTGAAGAAGGTGAGAGCAGTCGTGCACTAACAGATGCTGTCAAGCAAGACAAGCAGAGTGCCTTTTGTTTCAGATCCTCAGGGATTGTCTGGTTTATTCTCAAGAGATGCAACCAAATCCTCTTGATCACAAATTACATCACTTATCTACTCAGAACACAACAATGATTTCTCGAGGCTGTTATTCTGGAGCCTCTGTCTCTATCTTGCCATTTCAGTTTTGAATACCAACTCAGAATGTAGCCTGGTCCCAGACCTCAGAGTCGCTGCCCACATCTCAGGTTTCTGCAGCAACTCAGGTCTGATGTTGTTCCCACTGGCAGCTATTTCTGCTGTTTGGTGAAACAATAAACAAATCATAGCTTAGTAGGCGGGATTAAGAGTGCGGAAATCATCTTCCTAGCTACATTAATGGAAATTAGCATCATAAAAAGTGCTAAAATGCTCAGATTGGATTGATGAAGCGAACAAACTCCTGTGTTAGTTGTGTAAACACCAGCATTACAAACTCCCAGTCCAGACTGCTAGCTGCACAGCTAACTGAGCTACCAAGCTAACGGCAGCTACAGTTAGCAACAGTTAGCGGGCATACAGTAATTCTTCCACATTGCATCTTTAAGCTCTTCTAGAGCTCTTCTGAGTCATTTTGCAAGAGTTGTAATGCTAAAAAAAAAAAATCTACCATTTTCAGGCACTTATTTCACAATAAAACCTAATGGAAATAAGTCTTGTTGGGTCAGTGTGCATCATGCGACGGCAATTACACGGTTTGGCCACTATGTCAAATTGACTTCAAAGCCTGACACACTTCCTGGGGGTTGGGGCGGAGCCAAAGCCAAAAAACCCCGAATGACATCCTTGTGACATCATTGAGATCCCTTTCTCTGATCTAGCAAAGCCCCTCCAAAGCCACAGAAGACGAATTGTCTCGCGTTAGCCGGTCTTCACATGTAAAATTGGTGGAACATCTCTTTAATGTCTTACGTCACTGTACCTCGTTTGTCAGCTGTCTATGACAAATTCACCACTGAGATACATCACCCATACTTGTATTTGAGTAATAATGATCTTTAGTCCATTAACACTAATTAATGTAATAATCTGATCAATGAATGGCCCAATTAGCATAACTGGTCATGTTTAATATATGATGGTGATTATGGCGCGACATTATGCAGCTGAACAAAGGTGCAGTATTCATGCAGCACTATCTTGTGCTTCAGCTGTCAGACTGGTGTTCTCAGATGAGGACAAATTGATGTAAATAGCCACCCAGGACTACTTGACACTGGTTCCTTCAACTCCTTTGTATTAGTTGTATTAGTAACTGGACATTATGCAGCTCTAGTACCTCTTGTTTAACGATGTCCTGGTGGATTTTAAATAGCTTTTAGCATTACAAAGTACTTAAAGGACCAGTTGAGTAATTTCTCTGTGTACGTGACATTTATTTTGACGTCTTTATCAACATCATTAGACTTGTAGATGTTCTCTGTGCCTTGAAGGCAGCATGAAATCACTCTAATTAGAAAATATACTGATTTCAGTGAAGAATTTAGTTTTTTTTACAACTTTATTCCTTTGAATATCTGGTTATTTTCAAATTCTTTTATATGTTTTGTGAGTTTCTTTTTTGGCTGTATTTGAGGTTTTGAAGTCTAACCAAAGTTTTTATTTATTTAAAGGATAAGTCCAATGCTGTCAAAAGAACCAATGAAAAGACAAAACCAACAATGACTTATAAGTTTTAATATTGCTTCTATGGCCAAATCCTGACATCTCCTCTGTCTCTCACTGACCTTCGTTGATGTCCAACAGCGATTAAAAACACATCAGTGAGCTCGATGCTGCACCAGCTGATATGCTCTTTCATTACAATGAACACACACACAGTTTACATTGAGTCATCCCGCATACAGTGTTCTGGTTCCTCACTACCGAACCAAATCTGCATCTGAAAATAATACAGCCCAAATGTTCTGAGTAATGTTTCCTAAAACTACAGCGCCCAGCTGTTAGGAAATTATTTTGCTGCAGCCTTTTTTAGAAAATGAAAGTATATACTCCTGACCTGTTTTTAAAGCAGGAACATGATGGGCTGATGGCAACAGACAGGCTGGGGAATTCAAAAGGCATTAAAAGATTGACTTGTTGGTTTTGGCCCTCTGAATGGATTTGTTAACAATAAGAAAAATATAGCATATGGCCTTATCCTTTAAAGTCTGACTTTTAGTATTCCTTACTTCAGTCTGAAGTCTAATTTAATCTGGTAAAGAGATGGAGTCTTTTTCTGCTGCTCGGCCGGGCTTGCATCATCAAGTGCAGAGATTGAGGATGAATACGGAGCACTGACAAGTGTAGAGGGAAGGGTATGATTGAAAAGAACTAGCTCAAACAACGTGCGGTCTGACCGTGTCTGAAGGCAGAAGTGTTTATGGCTGTTCTGAACGGCCACACTCAATGCAGCACTCAAAGCAGGAACGAATGAATCCAGCTGTCGTAGCGAGGGAGGAGAAGAGATAAAATGGGGATAATGGTGCACAATTTTAGATAGACTCACCTTAGAGGCATTCTGAGGTTACATGGACAAAATGTCTTAAATCTGAAGCATTCTGATTAGAGATTTCAACTTAAGTGTTAAAAAGTGTGCGTTTACTCGCCCCAAAGCATTTCATGAGTATAACTTTTTTAAGACACGCAAAGTGGTTCAGCCTGCTGTGAGGCGTCTAATCTGCCAGAAATATAACAGAAGAAGAAGAAGAAGATGTTTTTTTGCAACTTTTTCAAGATGGACCCACAAAGTGTCCTGTGAAAAATATTTCTGGTTTGGTGGATTCCAGCTGCCTTCATCTTTTCAAACACTTGTTTAAAACAAGTTGTTTTTTTAAAGCCTTTAGACCATCGAGGCGTTCAACAATCCTTAAATATTTTAGGTCTGCCACAGCCTGGTTCTTTTTTGCCTCCGCCATGTTTATGTTCATCCAGGAAGCAATGTCACCTAATGTTCCTCTTCTACTGACAATAAAGCTGTATCGTATTGTATTGCATCGTATCCCATCATATCGTAACGTATCATATCGCAACGTATCGCAACATATCGCAACGTATCGCAACATATTGCAACATATTGCAACATATTGCAACGTATCATAACGTATCGTATCGTATCGTATCGTATCGTATCGTATCGTATCGTAATGTCGACCCTGCATGAGGCAAGCGTTCATTCAGATCAGGCTGGATCAGATCAGTTCATTCCATTTTAAATAAGATATACCTTTATTGATCCCCCATAGGAGAAATTCAAGTTCGTCCATGTTACATTTTTTACTTTCTCAGTTCAAGGTTGCAAAAAAACAAAAAATTGTCAGACATAGTCCCCCAATTCTGACATAAGGTGTGAGGGGAGAAGGTCTCAGACGCTTGCCTGACAATCTGAAAGGCACTTTTGTAACCGACGATATGGGGAGATACATTTGAAACTCTCTGATAACAGCTTTTAGATGATAAGATAGGCAAAGATAAGGAAAGCAAACAAAAATATGGCGTAGACGTGTTACATCTAGTCAAATCCTCTTTTTCCCTGCTGTGGGACCCTTTACACCAGCCGCACAGACACAAGATGACCTCTTTCTCGGAGGTTCATGAAGTTGATTTAGCTCATTGTCCATCATGTTGCATTTCAAATGCAAACTGTAATGATAAATTACAATCAAGATCCTATAAGACTCCTCCTTTGATCTAACTGGATTGACTTGGTAGCACCGCGGGCTCTGTTTACTGCACAGTCGTACAGCATGCAACTGACTGTGGAAATGTGTGAGAGGACTGTTGTGACATTAGCCCGGGGGCCTCAGTCTTATGAGGAGGCAATCTGTCTGACACACAACGCACACACAAATGGGTCCAGATTGGGAGCGCAGATAGCATCACTGCAGCTCTTTCATTGGATGAGCCACTGGGGGAAAAAAAGACAAGATAGCCTCAAAGAAAGAGAGACAAAGAGAAACGGAGACAAACACTGAGACACAAACGGAAGTCTTGATAAAGACGGAGGTAAGAAGGGAGAGATATTAACTGAGATAAACATAGAGGGACAGGGACTTAGGAAGAAGAGACGGTCGACCAAGAAAAACAAAGCACAAAGTGCGTTTTACATGTGTTAAGTTAGCGAGCAGCAAGTTTGGATGAAGAGACAGGGAAATCCGTCATTTCTGCTTTAAGTGCAGAGTGTCTTAAAGGCCACAGTCGGTCATTACACTGACAGAGTGTGCAGCCATGATTCAGACTCCCAAGAGCCTCCGAGGAGCACGGGTCACCTCTCGAATCCTATTCCATCACCCCCAAATGGACAGGCTGAGTGGAAATGGGGCATGACAATAAATGCCATCAGCGGATCACTCCGGCAGCAGGTTCACTGCAAAGGTCAAGCCTGCCACTGGAAGGGTGTTACCGGGGTGAGAGGTCACAGGGATAACCAACAGTCCCACCTTCCAGGCGCCATGCAGCATATGGATGTGTCCGTCAGCGTCTCTCCATTAGCCCACTCCTATTCCAGATGTAACACATTTCCATCATCATTCACCACAGTCTTGTTGCCTTAGACGGTTGTTTTCAGCTGAGGTATATGACCCTGTGGTTAACTCTGGGCTGAACACAAAGGGATTTTTTTTTTTCACACTTTGAATGATGCACGCTAATGAGGTGAATCCAGGTAAAAGCCATTATCTCTCAGTGATCCTTATTTAAATCTATTCCAGTCTCAAGGCAGGAGGCTTAGAAAGATACAGCTTTAACCTCAATGATGACACAGTTTCCACTTGTTAGCAAGTTGCTAGCAGGACCCAGTGAGTGCACGACGAGTCCGTACAATCCGAGCATTAAGCATTTATTGCAACAACAAAGAAAATTGAAGTTCGCTGGTGTGGCTCTGCTCATTTGATGATCTGAAACCAGCCTGCAGAGCCCTGAGATACACAACATTTAAACCAACAGGATCAGAAACATCAAAAATAATAAAAGAGGTTAAGTTAGTACACATGAAAACTAATCTTCAAAGGGGAATTCTGGTATTTTTAAACATGGAACCTATATTAACACGTTTTGATGTATAAATGATTCATACTGACCAAAGGTTTTGGAGGATATCCTGTATTTGAATTAGCAAAGTGATTCATAATTTTGTTTGAGCAGCGGTGTATTGTGTTCTGCTGGATTTGTACTTGACGCCTGCCTTGGGCATCCTGTAGATTTTGATTTGTCACCAGCTGCAACACAGATGAACATGATCAGGCTGTATTATGCTTTGATTACACCCCCAACAGTAGCTGTGATTAATGTCTTTCATGCACCTTGTGCATTAGAACAACCACAGCACACCCTAATTGCTAACTAATACAACGCAATCGCCATTTTTAAATTATTTCATTCACTGGGTGAAGATTACAGTTAGTAGAAGTCGGCTGAAAAGAAGCAAATTATTGAGTCTTTTCTTCAACTTATCCATGTTGTGTGCACTCTCAACACCAGCATCAGAAACTTAAAGGAGAAAACACCAGCAGCCCCAGTTGACCAAACACAGATCTTGGAGTCTGAACATCGTATTTCCATAGCCTTGAAACCTTCATGTGTGATTTAAGGGGCAGCTGTGGCTCAGGAGGTAGAGCAGGGTCCTTGAGCAAGATACTGAACCCTAAATTGCTCCTGATGAGCAGGTCAGCTCCTCGCATGGCAGCCTCTCAGTGTATGAATGTGTGAACATGACGTTAAGTGTTGTTAAGAGCTTTGAGTGGTCAGTAGGCTGGAAAATTGCTATAGAAATGCAAGCTCATGTGTACTTACATTATGAGGAGGAGCATTTTAGCTGTAGCCGCTTGGTGTGAGGCTCTATTATTACACTGTAACCGCTGAACTATGAATTCCCCTTTTTGTGTGTGCAGATGAAATGAGTCCAGTCATGATTGGACACAGTTTGTTGCATGTGACTATAAAACAATTTCAATCCTGCCTCAGCTACTTTGATGCTTTATTCAAAGACAGAGTATTAGTTTGATATATGGCTTGGATCTGTATAACCAATGATTAGTAAGGGGGTCATGATTCTCCAAATCCATGATTGATCTTTATGCCATCGTTAGACCATCCCAACTGGATTTGTAAAGATCAGCAGATCATTGGCTTTATGTCATTTATATTTTCCAATTCTTCTTTAAAAACAACAGCTTGACTTTATCCCGGTGGCCTTTTGCAAGTTATGGTTAAGAAAGTTGAAACAATATTCACAAAAAGTCAGGGATTCAACAATGAACACCAAAAGATACTGCACATACTGTAGTTCAGTTTCTCATATCTGTCCAGAGTGAACGCTCTTGCCAAACAACTCAATAAAGAATCTCTGAAAAAGCATATAAACCCAACATCTCCAACGCTGACCCTCTGGTACCAGCCCGTTGATGTTCTTCGTGCCCACAGGATCAGTGTCCGGTGGATAAATGTCGATCCTGCTTTTGATTTTGACGATCGAAACTGTAAGCTCATTGAGTCAGCTCCAAAAACTATAAGATTATATAATGACATATTTCCCCAGGTTTTTTATTCCATTCCAATTTCCGAAGGCAGGACGGCAGATTTCCGTCTCTATTCTACTGTAGAATAACATTATACCTATGCTTACTCTCTGACTGCCTCAAACACATAACAGGTGTTGAGTGGAATTGATTTTCTGAGGAAATGTTTCTGCAGAGCACAGTAATGCTCAGGAGGACCACAATGGCATACAGAGTGGAACCGGATGCTTCTCTGTCAGAGTGTATGAGTGTATTAAGATGTGGATTGTGCGGTAATATTTTAATATATGAGTAAACCCTTCAGTCTGTGCCAGAAGATTTCACCTTAGGTAGACAATGCTCTCGAGAGGACACAAACTGTCCTTTAACTGAAGCATCAAAAATCGTATCCCTGCAGCTGCCTCGACACTGCTGTTTAATCATCGCAAAGGAATTAGCTCGGCGATGATGAATGTGAAGGGGTTTGTACTGTTGAGCAAAATAAAAAACAGACCGGCACATTACCTCAGTGCCCGCAGCCACTCAGCAGCACCATTTCCCTAGAAATGGTTGAAAATGTTAAGCTCGCGGCAAATAAAGCCTTAGTCAAATACTCTCGTGTGCAAATAGAGGATTCATTATAGCTTATTGAGAGTTGACCGGGTGGGGAAATTCTCCAGTGCATGGCTAAATGACTTGGACTTTTCAAAGTCACGGTTTCTAAGGGGGGGGCCAGGAAAGGGAGATTTAGTGATTGAAATCATTAGAATGGAGTTTTAGAGGAGGGTTTAGAGAATAGGTGCGTTCGAGGCTAAATTGAAAGGATTTTCATAACTGCAAGAAGGGAGCTGGACCTGAGGGTCTTCAGACCGGAACGCCATTAGATGTCTCAGTGCAGCAGGAATAGTGAAGTGGTATTAAGAGAGGCGATTTTGTGATAAAACGGAAAGGTGTCCGTCCCTCCGCTTTCCCTGACTACAGTTTTATTTAGCCTCTCTCTCTCTCTCTCTCCAACTGTCGCTGTCCTCTCCTCCCTCTGCTTTCTTTCTTTCTCCTGCTCCGTCACACAAGTGGAAACACACAAGAGGACTGTGACTGCATTGCGGTCAGGAAAATGAAGACCATACGGCTGCCATGAATTGTTCCACTGTCCCCCTCCCACTGCTTTTGTTGGTGGGCCATGGGAACCTGACAAACAATGGGAATGATTGGAGGGACAGAGGGGTGTACGGAGGAGGACAGGAAACGGAGAACAGGAAACCGTGTCCTCAAGGAGAGAGGGAAGAAGTGAGCATGCAGAGACTGAGAGGAGACTGTGGTCAAGTTGTAGAAATTGTGGTATGAAGACTTGGCAGCTCGCCATGCAGCTGAAGGTTAGGGCGGACTGAAAATTTGGCTGCTGCAACTGGAAGGCTTTTAACAATCACCATCAAAAACACTCACACGGCGTGACCTCTCTGCCGACCCAGTTGGTAATCGCGTTTAGTTATGGGCACTTGCCGGCACACAGCGTATCTAGTGGCTGTGATCGATACGCCTCTCTTTGTGACTGTAGTTAATGTGATGGCTGAATGATTAGTCCCGTCCTGTAATACACATCTCCACCTCGCTGACCCCTCCTCCCCCCGAACGCTCCTCGTTTTCATGAGCCGCTGCAGCTCAGCTCTATCCTCGGTCTCATTAGCATTCACAGAGCCGTGATGGATATATGGGCTAATCAATGGCCGCTCTCCTCGGCTGTCATCCTCAATCGGACCATATGCCCAGCCGCTCAACCTTAAAGGTGGCCAGTTGTCTGGACCTTATGTCGCTGCATGCCCCGTGTCACAATACTGAGTCAAGCCTGTGCCAAATTCTGCGGACATCTACTTTAGGTCCAGTCTTGCGTGTATTTTCATTCTGTTCCCCATTTTCAAGTGTTATGCAAGATTTACGTGTGGTTTCCTGCCAATCAGGGCCTGTTTAGGTTTGGCGGTTTTATATAAAAAACAATACTTAACCAAAAACGTTTGCATGCAGGATGACTCATTGATTTCCACTGGAATGTCATGTAAACACTGAAGACGACAAGTTTGTTTTACCATAAATTAGAGCTGGGAGATCTGACGTGTTTGGCTGCCAATAAGATCTTTTAATAAAAACAAAACAAAAGCGTGGGATCATGGGAGCTGCTGTCTTTATTGTTAAACAGCCCCAGTTGCTAATGAAGATCTATCCACGTTACTCAGACAGAAATGGTCTTTGTCGAGGTTTTGTTACCTTTTGTTACAGTTTGCCGACTTCCTACCTCGTACGCTGACGTCATCTGATGTTTTTCCTTGACGTTTTAGCGACATTACCTTGAGTAAACGTATGGATTCCTCTTTCTCTCTGTATGAACATCTTTGGAAACATTTAGGATAATGCAAACAACTCAGCAAAATAAGTTTTTAATGCAGAAATGTGACATATTGTATTTTTAATGACCTCTTACTTCTGTTTCCAGATTTCACACAACCTCATTGACTAATGGATCCATACTACGTTTAAGGGACAGTTCACCCAAAAATCCATATTTTACTTTTCACCATCTAGCGTGTTTGGGCGTGAGTTGCCAAGTTTTGGAGATATCGGTCTGCCTTCTCTCCAGTATAATGGAACTAAATTGTATTTTGCTTGTGGTGCTCAAAGTACCAAAAAAAAATTAAATTAGAAAAATCCAGTTTCCACAAACTTTCAACAGACAATCCACAGACCTTGCTGTGAGAAGTTTCATGGAGGAAAACATTCTTTCTCTGAAGTACACATGCCAACCGTATCTACAGGAAGAAAGGAGGCATGCATCTACAAATGGACTGGGGGCTATCTAACATTATGAGCACGAGCCTCTCATTCGAAGAGTAGCTGCACGCTTCCTTCTGCGCGGTGATATGGTAGAAAGAAAATGGAATATTGATTTTGGGGGTGAACTGCTCAGTGAACACAACAATAGAGTAATAATGCCGACTACATGGTTAATGTTGGAAATGGAGAAACTCAAAGGCTATTTCAGGTCTGTGTACAGGGCTTTACATAAGGGAGAAAAAAGATCACAATTTTTACGGTGGATCACGATTCCTATCGTGACATTTTTTGGGCCGGATCACCCACCGCCAGAATAAACGAACAAGCGACCTCTTCGTGTTTGGTTAAAGTGGGACAGACCGGTTTCTTCAGGAGCAGATGAAACCTTGTCAGAGTGGCAGATTGGAAATGATTGGCTGAATAGAGTGTCCCATGCCTCCTGGGTCATCATCCATATGTTTAGGTTAGCTGGGTGAAATTCGGAGGGCACAGACCGGCCGGCCACATATGGACACAGTTTTTTTTTTTAAGATTGGACAGCCATTGCTGCATAAACATAGTAATCATCTGCTTTACAGGGCTTCCCAGTCTGCAGCGGAAAAGCAGGAGTTCAGGGACTAAACATGTATACATCCTCTCAGCATGAGTCGAATCATCGCCTGAAATCAATCTTAAAATGAACCCCATATGTAAATACTCACGGGAGAGACATTCGGGTGAGTGTATTGCTCATTCAAGGTCTGGCAGCTTTACAACGGAGCCAACCCGACTCAAGCCAAGTGACATCTTAGAAGTCAGGGGGCTTTTTGTTTTCTTTGGCTCTCACAGGATGAGAGCTCAGCCGAGCATTTAAGATACAAACCCAGCCACGAGAAAAAGGGAGGCTGTTTTTAAGAGCACATGGGTTCAGGTTGCATTTCTGTTTGTGGAAGCCATTCTAAGCTGTGTTGTTTATATCTAATGCAGGTTCTGCAGGGGAATTTCAGCAGCAGAGAGGATATTGCTGTTATTGGCTCAAATATTATTCATGGGTTAAATATATATCCTCGTCAGCCGCGAGACGCTGGGAAGAGAGAATAAAATGAGGAGCTCACTGAGGTCGTATGAACATGTGGTATTAATGGCAAATCAGTTCAGTTCCTCTGTTACATGAGATGGACCACACAAGGGGATTCTGCTTGAATTACAATAGGCGCTTTACTGCGGTTTGTGAAAAATATCTAGCCCTTGATACTGAGCTGCCTGAACTACTTAAATAAGACCCCAATTACACTTCATGTAAGGATCTCAGGCAGTTCAAGTGCAAATGCAACAAAGAATCATTCAAGGTGGATTGAAGTCCAATTGCTGAGTTCGAACTAGATGTTGAAGTGTAGCTACTGTATGTAAGCGCCTTTTCCGACTCAAAGGGTCAATGGCAGCTAATGTGACACTGAAATGAGAATGAAATTGGTCGTCATCCTCCCTGTGTCATTAAAGTGTCAAAAAAGTGATTTCAGTGATCATACAGAAGCCAGAATTAGCATTTATAACGTGTATCTGACCCCTGATCAGTGCAGTCACTGAATGATTTGTATGGGATGGATGTATTATAAGATCCGGCACATATGTACGCCAAAAAAGTTCCCAGCTTCAGGGTTTACTTCCTTGGTATGTGGACCGATGAACATGCGCAGTAGTGTCTTCCCCGCTGGCACTGATGGCCAGACTTTACATTGCAATGACATCACTTACGTCTTAAATTGCTCACAGCTCGAGGAAAGCTTTATTAATTAAAACCTCCATGGATCAAATATTTCTAATAGAATGAGTCACAATTGATGTAGCTCGAGGTGTCCTGTGAACAGACGTTCATTTTAAAATGATGACCTATGGGGAGTTTTTCGCTGCAATACCGCGTGTGGCCACTGGGCAAAACTGGAAGCAATACTGAGTGGTGGAGCCGTATCCAGGTTTTATTATATGTATTATGGTATTCATTATCCAAAAGTCCACCCTTTGGACTTTGGACTAATATTTTGATATTTTGCATCATAATGTAGCTGAATATTATTTCTGGCTGACACGATTCAAAGAATGAAGTAAGAATGTTTTACACATTCATACATATTAATAAGTTATACAACGTCACGTCCATATTGCAATAAATTTCAGGTAGTTAAATATGTGAAGTCCGCACCCGAGTGGACTCTCTGGAAGTCTGCAGAAAGTGGACCGGCTAAATTGTCCGAGAGTCTGCAGGAGCGGTTATTTGGATGCAGCCACACATCAGAAAGTGCAGATTCTTCCTCTGGTGTTTTTTTGGCAGTTACCAAACAGCTCTAAGTGTATTAGAGACTGTGTCTAGACTGGAGTAGTGATGACTGTGATTTGTGTGTAGCATGGGAACACTTCAGACTGAGATTTAGTAGATATGACAAAAACATTCCATCTCTTACAAAACAGCAAAAAAACAGAGCGAACACGAGAAAGAAAACAAATAGTAACGATTTACGTGTGGCTTTTCTCTGGATACTAGGTGGAAACTGCAGTATGCGCAGTATGGATTGTCGCACACTGGACGTGTGTTCCTGATGTACTATAATCAATGATAGTGTATTGATGAAGCAAGTGATCATGCACACAATTTACAACGACAAATTTAATGAGAGCGACCGACAACAGAGTGAGTGTGCGGTGTGTGAGTGAAGTGTGTTCGTACGCAACTGTATTTCTTTGTCTTTATTTGTATGCCTGTGCAAGTAGGTGAGTGTGTGTGTGTGCAACTTTGTGTGTCTACAAGCGGGCTCATTATAAAACCAATTAAACCCGCCTTACTCTCATTATGGAGCTGTGGGGCTTAAGGAGAGATTGAAGACCTGTTGTATTCCCAGAGGTCTCCTGCCTGGTCAGCCCTGCTTTAAATGATAAAAACACTTTTAAATCCGCTGAAATCAAACACCACAGATCAGTCACGATGGGTCAGTACTCGTCTGAGCTCATCCGTGCGCCCACCTGGTCCTCGGACAACCTCATCATCCCCAACTAAAAAAAAACATGAACATGGCTCAGTATCCGAACCTCTCTGGATGATTGTTTGGGTGTTCGGTTCGCCACAGAAATGCTTCCATGCTCCGGTTTCTATCCGTGCTATTTATGAAATGAAGAGTGTGGGAAAAAATAATGTAAACTGGCTCCATTACTGTGTGGGATCATGTTACAGGAGAGGAGGAATAGGATCAGGAGGAGGAGGAAGAGTAGGAGCGAGCGAAGACAGAGCAAGAGAAAGAAACCAGACAATGAGCGGGAGAGAAAGAAGCTTAGCTGTGAGATAAATCTGTCCCTGAATAACTATTTAAAGGATAGGATTGTGCACAGTGTCGAGGTAATGACCTGTGAGAGACAAACCGTGTCCTCTTGTGATCTGGAATCAACACACAATCCTGTGTCATTATTGAGCTCGTTACTTTTGTGTTTTTGCATGTGGAAGATGACGTCCCAGCGTCCCTGTATCCCCCGGTATGCACTCTCCCACATAAACTATCGCAACCCACACACACGTTTGTGCATATTTTCTTTCTCCCTCCCTCATTCTTGGCTGGCGGCGCCGACGGTTGGAGAGGCACAGCTGCCTGGAAGGTGGAGGCGTGATTGATTGATGAAGTTTTGGTGCCCAGGGGATCCAATCATGTAATCAGTTTGTATTGATTGACTGTCCCCATTGAGAGACTGCTGAGGCTCCGCCACCATGTGCACGAGCTAGACCTGGCACGCGTTCAAAATCTTCTGCAGTCAAATTTGATTTGGGTGGCGAGGTCGCCTCAGTCCACGGCGTAAGGATGCATGCGGGGAAGACTGGCATAATTGCACTGCAGACGTTTCGCAACACTTCCACGATTCTCCGCTCCAATTCCTCATTATCTTGCATTTATTTCAATTATTATGATTGAGAAATTAATTCAGCTTTACTGTAATTGCATCACATGGTTAATGATCCAATCTCCCTGGAATTTAAATAGGGCTTCAACCTGGGTTTCCATATCTAATGAGGGTTTTTTTTTTCCCCCTCTCTCGAGCTGTCACGCTTTATTCAGACTTTTCTCTATCATTTCACATTCCTGACTTATATTTCAGGTGTGAAGCTGTAATTCCTGCATGATGCAATCCACATCATTCCCATACCAATAGTGAAGGATGAGTGCAAATAAAAGTATTTCTGTGAAATAAAAAATGGAAGGAGTGCTGCCTAGTTTTGGGGAGGTAAAACGCATTGGGCAGCGGTTCTGCAATAAAAACAAGGTTTACCTTTGCGGTGATTTAATTTAAAGTTAAAACACTTTCATCACGTAGCGAGTACTCCTAACGGGTAGTTTCGGCAATAATAAAGGTTTTTTTCAGCTTACTGACCACTTTATACCTTCACAAACAATCTCACATCCTCCCAAGGCCGCCTTTTTCGACAGCTCCAACATCAGTAAGCCACTTTTTTTTTTTTACAAAGAGCGACTTGCTTATTTGTTTGCTTCACTGCGGCAGCACATCTTGTTTGTAGGCAGAGGTGGGAGAAGAGAATCGAAAAGCCTTCACCAGTGGGCATCTGTTCTCCATGCTTGCATTTAATGAGCCCCAAAAGATTGCTGCCTGAAAGTCAGTCCAAAGTCAAATTAAGGCTGAGCTCACTGAACACGTTTCAAAACTCAGCTGCGTCATGGGTATAACCTCAGGGGTGGATCTGGGTCAGAGTCACACAGGCCGATTGGAGTGCTGAATGAGTAGCAGCCGATCCATCTGTCCTCTTCTAAGTCTCACCTTTACAATAACTGCACATTTCCTCTGCGGCATGAATAAATAATGGAGAGATTTTCAGAGCTGCTGCTCACCAGAACGTCAAGAGGGAGGTGTTCACAAAAGGAAAAAAAATAAATACCTTGGGCATTGTCACACATACATGAATGCCGGTGCCGTGGGAAGTGCAGGATGTGAGGCACACAGAACTCAGTTTGCTGGTTTGTGGTCTGTTTGAGGGGTCAACCACACACACACACGACTTTGCTGTTGGTTGACCCCACACACACGACTTTGCAGGGTTGAAGTTCATCAAAGTTGCCGCCATCTGAAGCAAATGTGTTATTTGTCCCTTGGCTTGTACAGAATGGAAGTTAATGGGTGGTGAATAGTTGCCACTGTTAATTTCGCGCACATGTGACCGTGCCCCTTATCTCCATTGCAGTTTATTGTGTACAGTAGGCTTGTGGTAACACATCGGAGGTGATACTGCAGACATAATAAAAGCTAATGCCGACTAGGTGCACATGTCAAGTGGAAAACCAAATTGTAGCTCACCAACACTTTGAATTTCATTTGCTGTCCTCCCAAGTGTTAGACAAGAAGATCAGTGGTGGTCAGTTTATTCTTTTCGCAAACCAGTTAGTTGGTTCAGTTAGCTAACGTTTCTAGAGCCATGAAAGTGCTGCCGCTGCGTCAGTTATCACGATACTCAGCGACTTCTGATATCTATCACCCATAATCGTTTCCCCAGTGACCTCCCCTGGAGCCCTGTGGATACGTGCCCTGACATTTCATGTAATCTTTTCGTCTAGTTAACTCCTCGCAAGACAGCAAATGAGAATGTTCTCAAAATGTTAAAAGGTTTTAATTCAGTGGAGGTGGACTTACTTCTCTTTTCTGCTAATATCACCATTTTTTGTGCCATTTCCCATCAGCAGCCTCGCTGTTAATGAGCTAATGTTCAAACTAATTGCCATACAGGAAAAGGAAGAGGAATATGTATTTACAACGAATTAGCCATTATCAGAGTCTATTTTGAACAAAATGAAATGGCTTGTACAAGACAGGACATTTTGTCAATGGTCTGTGATTCTGGTTGAGTGGTTGATGGCTTGACTAATATGAACAGACTTTTCGTTGATTTTGCCTCACAATGTATTGAAATGACCGGAAAGGCATTGCCACAATCCCCCAAAAAGTGAAGAAACACACCCTACAAGTTCAGTTAAAACATGCCGTCTTTCTCATTTCTCATAACAGCAGCGTTTTGAAAGGACAGTGGAAGCTTGCATATCGTGAAAATGAAGCGTGCAAAGCATACTGCTACACAGCAGACAACAGATGTCACTCTATAAAATGTACAGGAGCAGTTCAATCACTTTGTCCTGCAACGAGGCATTCACCGCCTCCTCGTGTCTGTATTTGTCCGTGTCTCTTCAGATCAGAGTGGACGGCCCTGTGGAGGGAGGAGTCCTGTACGAGACAGTGACCGTGATGAAGGATAGCAGCCCCATCCTCCGGGACATGGCCTTCTCCCTGGACAGGAACTCTCTCTATGTCATGTCTGACAATCAGGTGAGGAAACGCCTTCATTTCTCTGCTGCTGCTGTCAGGAGAAACGCCATGTGGCAGGACTATATAGCGAGTAACCAGACTGTCCTTCAGCTGGGTTCAAGGCCCTGTGACGGTGCACGGTCGCCATGCCAACATGTGTAGCATGAAATATTGAGTCGAAGGCATTGCTTGACATGAAAAGGTACATTCAGTGAATACTGTTTGCCACTGGCTCGATATAAACTGTCCAAACAAACATGAAATAAAGTATTTACATGTGTTTTCAGGTAAAACTCATAAATTAATTCCTATTTTCTGAGGATTAATTGGATCCAGTTTATCAGGTTATTGCAAACGTTTGGCTTTTTTTTTCTGCACAGATTACATTCAGCCTTATTATTATTATTATTATTATTGTGCACTGTTGGGAATTAGCAGTAAAACAGTACAACCAAAAAACATTAATTTATGTTAAATGATAAATTAATGCTATTTACTTGGAACACGACCAGATGATTATGACTTATCCCCCGAAATCCAATGAGGCAATTCCTGAACATTCACAAGCTGTAAGTCTACAGTAGAGACCGTTAAATATGCAGGCGGTGTGTGAGGGGATGGACCACTGTTCTAATTACTTATCCATGCGAATCGACTTACAGTGCGTGCATCTTTTGTACGTGACACACACACACCATTCGCTGCTTTTTTCTTCTTCTTCTTCTTCTCCCCGTGTGGCTGTATCCCCCCTCGTCTGCTCCTCACTTGGCCCGGCATCACAGAGGCGAGCAGTTGTTGTTGTTGTTGGACGATATTCTCTGCGCTCATTGGAGATAAGAGTGAACAGTGGTAATCACTTTCAACTCCCATCAAGTGATTATTTTGGCGCGGCAGCATGGCACTGTGAAATGGGATTAGGTGTCAGTGCGGCCAGAAAAAAAAAGCCCCCTATCACTGCTCTCAGTTGTCTTCTGACCGCTGGAATGTATTGAGCCACAGGACAGAGAGCCAAAGGGCATTGGGACAATCATGTCACTTATTTCAGAGTGGCTCCGAAACCTTTTTTTTTTTCGGGGGGGGGGGAGCTCAAAAAATAGTCTGAAAAGCTATAAAAGCATCGAGTTAAAGACAACGAGGGATGTCATCTGAAGAGCGAGGGAGAATAGAGACAGCATTGTGTTGGGCACTGTCTTCTAAAACAAATCAAGGCAGCTCTTCTTTCTGTGTGGTAGACTGGAAGAGACAGGACATCACTTATTGATGAGCTCTGGTCGTTCAAGGAGAGACACATGCTTCCTTCAAGGAGATAGCCAGCCGCTGTTTTCAGCACGCCTTCAGTGACATAAAATAACGGCGCTAAAACCAGACCCAGCTTGGCCCGGGCCTTTTCTCTCAATATTAGAACAGCTTTGGCTTTGTAGCCCTCAGGAGCTCGGAGCAGAGTAAAGCCTTCCTCTTTCTGTCTCCCTCTCCATCTTTGCTCAGCTTTCCCTTCAGACCTTTCCCGCAGCTCGGGGTGAGGAATCCCCCGGGGAGGGGGCTTCGCTCACAGATTTCCCACATTTCCAGTAGATCCCAGAGATGAGAGATTTTCTGATCCCTGGGAGCCAAACAATACAGGAATGATGTGGAATGAGGAGCGAGGCGCAGACAGATTTGGCTGAGATCAGCCGACCCTTGTGGAATAACAATGAGCCTCTCTGTCTCCTGCCGAGTGAAACACGCAGGGTTAGCATGATGATGAAGAGTGAGCAGAGAAACGAGGGATTCAGAGTGTGCGTGTGCGTGTCTGCGTGGATATAAGTGTTTGTGTGCGTGTGTGTGTCTGAGTCCGCACCAAAACATCATTTGGGAACCATTATTGATATGAAAAAAAAAAAAAAGATCTTCACAGCAGTTAATCTTTTCTCTCAGTGTGTGCCTTTAGTTTGATCATTTCCAAGAATAGGAATGCTCACTATCCAAACACACAATAACCTCAGTGAATGTCACTCGTCTGTCTGTGAAATGAAGGCTAAGGCTTTAAATCTAAGAGTAGGCAGGGAAACTGCTGCAGGGTTTTTCCAGGGCAATCTCTCAGAGTGCCACTCTGTAAAATGTAAAATCATTGTGTGAAATCCCAAACATCCTCTTCTTTCTCTCCATCTCAGTCAGTCTGTCCGTCTTCCCCCTCTACCTGTGTGTGAGCCTACTGTACCTTCTTTGTACCTGACGTACCTCCGCAGTCATCAGATGAGCTCAAGTACCTCCAACAACATCCGTCATCTTCCAACTGTCCTCATTTAAACTCACAATAGACACTTTTTTTTTGCTTTAAACTAAATTCTGATGGACTGTCTAGATCGGTTCCCTATAAACATTGCTATCACTATGCTCTTTCGTTTGCCACTGGGCACTAAATCTCCTGGGAAAATGAAAGCTCACCGGAGATCCAGACAGCCTGGCACCTTTTCAATCTGCATTCACGTCTCCGTTATAGACTAAATGAATGAATAAACCCGCGTTTTGTCCTGTGTTGTTGGTAGTTGCTACCCTGAAGAAAACCAGTTGTTCTTCTGACAGCAGCGCCAACATTAACGCCACTTTGAAAAGCTAGCTCTATCTTTAGCTCTATATCATGAGCCAGCTTTGTGTTGGACGCGTAAACCAAAAGTTGCAAGCCAACTTTCGCACACCGTCTAACTTGCAAAAATACATTTGCCTGATGAAGATCTCGTACCAAAAAATGGCAAATAAATGTATTATTGCGAGTAAGACAGTGTGCAGGAGCTGGCTTGCAACTATTGCATTAAAATGTCTAAAAAAACGACGAGACCTTTTTTTTATATTTTGTCGAGTTGCTTTCTTACGTTCTCCCAAATGTTTCCAACAAGGTTCAAACACAGAGAAATCCATAATTTTGTTCAAGGTGAGTATGCGCTTCATTCGGTCGCCTGTCGCTACAACTTAGGACACATCAGATGATGCATCAGAGAGTGAGAAAGGAAGGAGGCGAACGTGACGAAAACAATAATTGAAAACATTACCTCGTCTGTGAACCCTTCAACCCTACAGATAGATTTTTTTTTACAACGGCGGTTGCTTAACAATGAGGACACAACTCCCATGATCCCACGTAGGGCTGTCACAATATCATGATTATTGTGGCCAAACAAATTCATAATAACGCTTTTATCGCCATGTCTATATAAAATACTAGTTGAGGGATTTGGAGAGATTCTGTAACCATAACTGTGAAGAAAGCGAGAAAAAGGAACTAGTACACTCAATTACTAGTGAAAAGGCAAACAGATGAACTCATTAATAAAAGATGCACAAGGCCGAACATCTTTGCCATTGTCGTAACCCTAACCCTGACCCTTAGACTTGTCTTTTGTTCCTCAGTCAAGTTTAGCTGACACTACACCACACAGACTGGCAGACGACGGACGTTACAACCATTTATCAGCACTTTGATCTATTTGTCGCCTTGCTAATGAGCAGTGATGAACCCTTCATTCCAGCAGATGGTGTTCAGGTGTTAATGGTCTGATTAACAGGTTATTATGACAGTAAATATACTAAAGATCAACCTCACACCAGTTTGTGATCCTGTTTGTTTGTTGCTTTTCACAGGGAGCAGAAATATCTGGATTTTTAAAAATAAAATCTTTATTTATAATCAGCAGAGCTACTGTAGAATATTTCCATATTCCCCTCAGCATCTCAGCAGTGCCTCACGGCGTACACATGCCCCTAGTCGGGAATCACTGCTGCAGCATGCGGCTTTGAGAAAACTGATGGAGATAACTGCGTGACAACACAGTCTTGATGAGTGCAAATTTTTAAACTGAAGAGTCGGTTTCTAAAGTGTCACATATCTGAGTCAAAGCACAGCGGTGCATGCAATGTGATCTTTTAAAATGTTAATGTTTAGCCAACCGAGACATTTGTTATTATTCATGCTACAACTGAATCTATATTTCTTTATTTCATGAGTTTCAATGTGCAATAAAATCTGGTTTTAAAATAAGGCAGAACTGGTGATTAATTTGAATAAACCCCTCCAATTCTTCCTTTCTTCCAATTTCAAAGCCAAAAAAATCTGGATATGACCTGATGACCCCAGACATCGCATAAGACTAACGATCACGTGACGGCTGGGTGGATTTTCCAGAGCCAGACAGAGGATATAGGATGACAGTACCGCTGAGGTCTAAAAGCCTGCATGCTCATCTGACAGCATTCGTGAAGTTCCAGTAAATCCGGATGAAAGTGTTAAAGTGATAGCCAACTGGTGGGCTGATAAGTTGGGGCATTAGTGTTAGGGCATACCAGATGTTGTGAAAAGATAAACATTTTGTAATTCCCAAAGCTGGAAAAATGGATGTGATCATCCATCCCTGCGCATGATACAACGAGCAGTCAGACTGAGATCTCTCCTGGAGCGGCGCGTTTTCATTGGCTCTCTGTGTTTGCTTTAAATGATCAGTTTCTGCAGGAGAAACAATCTCGGAGAAGACAAGACAAACACAGAGCTTGATGAGAAATACTACAAACTGCCTGCGGTCATGAATGATTTATGAGGCGTCTACGGTTCATTAAACGTAAACTAAGAATTAAGTCTTAATTTAGTCATCCATGATTGTAGAGAGAGGATGGGGATGCACGTTAGACTGTGAAATGCATCCGCACAATATGAACTGCATGTGTGCACAAACATCACACTGTATTTTAAATGGGCTGGACACAGTGAAAGGAAGAGTGGCATCATATGAAGATTCAGTAGAGAGGCAGAGTCCTGACATCACCTGATGCTGTTTCACGACAGCAGTTTCTGAGTCCTCATTCAACATGTCTGTCATCAAAACATGTTCTTGGGGTTTATTATCTAATACGATAAACAAGCCTCTATTACAACACTTGATGCAAGAAGTATAACCGGTCTAAATAAAGTAAATAATGATTAATTGGTTGGCGTATGAAAAAAACCTTTTCCTTTCTTAAAAATGTGCCAGTACCCACTGCAACTAATGTTTCTCTGTACACCAACACTCTATTAATGGCCACACAGCCATGACCAACTATTGTACAGCAAAGTCTCAAAGTCTGTATATCAAAGTCTGCTAAAAATATTGAATGACCTAAAATAATTATTTTACCACCCTTACATAAACAGACATATGGAGAGAGCTGCGCACCATACTGCAAGCAAGTTAAACTAAAAAGGGTCGAGAAGAAAGTGTTTGAATACATCGGAACAAATTAGGGCGACGAAACATCAATGAGAATTTTAAGATGAGATTTAAAACAAAAACACTCAACAGAGTTTGCTGACCTGAGGGCTAGTGAACCAGAGAATCAACCCTGATTTTTTAGGCCATAGTTTGTCATTTCTAGTGTTCCTAGTTTTACATATTGTGTTGTCTAAATGACTAATAGGTACACAAAGTTTTGGAACCGGTCCAGGAGATAGTCTCAGCCAGGAGCCTGGAAATGTGCTGCTATCTGCAACGTTATCCTCGAGGACACGTTCACCCGTCAAAAGGGCTCGGATTGTTATTCAATGTGTCTGACAACGTTATGGAAATGAGCCCTACATAAAATAGACGGACCTTTTTGTAGAAGAGTAAGACCCTTTTTATTTAACCGGAAACAGCCGTTACACTGCTCTCCACAAAGCCACCAGACTCCACTGTCAGAAACAGTCATTTCACCTCACAGATCATCGTAAAGCACGCTGCATTCAAGTTTGACAGGAAGAAAATAAAAATCCCCAGAGCTGATGTTGTTCGTTATGAGGGGTGGAAGTAACAAAATGATGCGAATGATGAATTATGAATGTAAGACACAGTAAATGATAAAACAGGACTTTGTTTGCGTCATTTCAAACGACTTTTTGGATCAAATCAGCTTGAAATGTTCAAAACGTTCTGTACCTACGAGTCATTTATGCACCAAAACACGTCGGACCCAGGTTTAAAAACACTAGCTGAGGACCTCTACCCCCAAATTTCTCACCTGTACTTGAACTGCTCATATCCAAACAAGGCAAAATCCCAAAACATAATCTTGAAACGATTACTATACAGTGTAATTGATACACCGATGCTAATTCACATGCTGAGCCTCTGTGCTTTTTGGCGCCTGTTAAACATAAAACCTTGGGATACGTCTTCTGATCTTATTTGGATTCAACACAGTGCATTCCTGCTTCCACTAAACAGATCAACTCTGATGTGCGGCGCGAGCTTCACATTTGATTCTTAGCCGGGCAGCGGCAGAAAGCAGAAGATCCATAGCTCTCCCCTCGTAAAGGTCACGCTGCCTAACGGCCGCGGACCAACTTTGTTAGTTTATACGAGCTCCAGTCCACAACAATTCATGGATTATTCCCTCTGCGTCAGATCTGGACTTAAAACCCTCCCCCCCTCCTCCCGCGCTACAAAATCATTTTGCTAATGGAATGCACCGAATGGGTTCTGAACTGCCGAAAAAAAGAGAGAAAGTTATTTCATAGGGAGCTGCAGATAATCCATTTTGCCAACACAGACCTGAGAGAGCACCCACTTATGCTATCAAGAGCACCGGAGACACTCTAATCCATAATCCACTCTTCATTTGTGATTGCTTACATCAGGAAATTGCTTGCATCATATGTCCAGACCCCCGAATAATAACAAAGTATAAAATAACTGGGCTCAGGCTGCAGCTCCAGCCTGGTTTTGTATGCAGGGGTGGTGCCGGCCGTGCGACAGCAGCAACTCTCACAGCAGCTAATGGAGAGCTTATGCTTTGACGGACGTTCACAGGAGTGGAGGTGGCAGCAGAGTGTGTGGCTGTCTGTGTTTTTTTTTTGCTTGTGTGCGCTCTTGTGTGTGAAAAAGAGAAGCATAAACCTGAACGATGTGCTTACAGTTTAATTACTACAGCAGGAGTCCAAACACCGTCGTGCTTTAGTAGTGCAAAGACATCCTTTATCAAACGCTATAAAGAAAAATTCAATGTGAATATTGCCGTTAAAAAGCCATGTTTCATGTGCTTTTTTGACATTTAAGAGAAGAAATCTGAATGCTGGCAGAGCCACGATGCTGCATGTTTGCAAATTTGTGTCAGCAGGAGCAAGAAGTGGAAAAAAATGTGTTGTTTTCGTTTGGGATATATTCAACAGCGTGAGCAGTGACGAGGCCTCCGAATAACGCAAAACAGACAACATGATGAAACGGGCTTTGGTCTATCCTCATCAAAACTGCTTATTATTTCATCAGAATGTTTTGGTTGCAGACATCTTTGTTGACCTTATTTCCACTCGACAGCTTTTGTCACACTGCGAGTTGGAAACTTTAATGAACAGAATGAGCAGGAGCGCAGCAGTCTCAATCAAACACGTGTTGGCCAAACAAAGCAGGTTTTATTCGACCTGGTTCCGTTTGGATTTTAGGTCAGTTTATGGGACCAAGTGTTTGACATACATTTAAAAAACATAGAACACAGCAGTTTGTTGAAATTGTCACAAAATCGTGTATAATACAGCTGCTTCATGTGCAGTAGCGTTTTCACTTGCACCAGATTTCTTTGACTGAATGAAACACGACATGCTAATACGTGGTACAATACAAGACAGGCCTATCGTACCACCAGACTACAGAGCAGCTTCTTTGCTCAGGATGTGAGACTCTTCAATCCATTCACCATAAAGTGACATCAACTCACATTTCGATCTACAACCCTGGTCCTGTAAAATTACTGTTAACTGTATCTTTGGACTTTATGAACTGAGTTGGAGTCGCATAGAGGTGGTTAGGGTGAATAGCGGGCAGACAGGAGCCAGATGCTTACACGTTGTTTAAGTCAGATTTATGAAGCTGTGTGTCGACCTGATTCTGTTTTATCGGCCAAGAAATACATTATTTGCGCCCTTTTCAAGCTGAAATCTTCCCTGTAGCTGCTAAGCTAAAAGTGTTTGAACGCACCCCGTCTGAGATGGGTACACAAGCTCGACTGCACGTTGAGGGTGAAAATCAAGTCTCTTAACACCAACGTGGAATCTCAGGGCTTCTGGATGCTTAGATTACGCTGGATAAGCTGAACGAAGCCATTTTTATATATTTTGTGGGTTGTTTTTTTCAAATTTTAAAACTAGTCCTCATCTTCAGTTGTTTAGGAGAATGCTGCAACGCTGTTTTTCTGCAAATCTCAGTAAATGTCTGGCGGACTACAAAACATCATCTGCCTCCATCGGGATGAGGCTGAGAGGAATGACAGACTTTTTTTTTAGGGCGAACTTAAATTAATCAAGGGAAAAAGGGAAACGTAATTAAGAATTTGTAGTCGACAGAGTTTCACAAAGTGTACAAAGTTTCCCCTAACTCAACAACTCACAAAACTCTGGGGGAGTCTGGGGCCGACTTGCTGCCAACTCAAATTACTCACATGCAGATTTTGCTCGAGAAACCAGAGATCCAATCTCAGGGAGCAGAACAAGAACACATTAAAAGTACCAGGTGGAAAAGAAAAGGCACGATCGTTATCCAGATAACACATCCAGATACAGATCTAATTTTTAATACCAGGTATACATACACTTTCTACCTGTGTGTTTGTCTTAACGTGTGCTAACCCTCCCTGTCATCCTTCTGGTTTAGGTGGCTCAGGTCCCTGTGGAGGCCTGCGAGCAGTACGGCACATGCGCCGAGTGTCTGAGCTCTGGTGACCCCCACTGTGGCTGGTGTGTCCTGTATAACATGTGAGTCTGTTTTCTATTATTTTCCTCCCATGCTCACATACACACATCACAGCTGAGGGATTAAAACCGCGACATTACTGTTTGGCAAACAGCTCGTAGGGAAACTTATAAATAAGGCCACGCATGAGGTCATATGATTTGTGGAGTTTAATATAGCCGACTTATTATGCTCCCTGGAGTTTTCACCATTAACAACAGCTGGTGGGACGAACGGAAAACCAGGAAGTGGTTGCTGGACAGTGTGATCCCTCTTAAATAGCATTATTTAGGACAGCAGAAACTGCAGGCCTTCCAGATTTTACTGTCCATCGGGCAGGAGGACGACTGGTGGAGGAGGACGGGAGGATTAGCCCGAGAGTCGCAGCGGGTGGACAAACTGCACCTCTACATACCCGGGGAACATTTTGAACCTGACGGAGCAAGCTTATCTCTTCCATCTTAATTATCTGACCCCCAGGTTAGCTTGCATAATACCGCGATATGGAGCAAAGGGGATTCGGGAGATTAAAAACCCTGTGTTTCTGAACCAGCTGCTGTGTTTGAAGCTGACCTCAGCCGGGGATTTACCCCTGCCTCCTCATATGACGTCTGCGTTTCAGCTAGCAATATCTTTGATGGTGATCAGCATTATTTAAATTGCAGCTCTCAGTGTTATCAAGAAGCGAGAGGGAGAAAAAATAATGTTTTGCTTTAATCTAAATTACCTCATTAAACGGTTGTTTTTCCTTTTTTCCTGAGTGCTGACTTTGTCTGCAAGTCCCATTACGCTGTTTATTTAAATTAATGCCTTACACTTATCAGTGAATGGATAGGCTGCTGTTCCCTCAAGTAACCCAAAGTGAATCATGATCCCTCACACTGCAGAATGAGGCTACTTTATTTTTCTCTCTATTAAATCCAGATTGGGGTCTTTTTCTAGCCTCTGAATGACTCTCACGGTGTCATACAGACCTCTTTCAAGCTCTCGCTTTCCCACCCTGGCACGGTGCACCAAAGCACCTTGTCTGCGTGTGTGATGAGGGGAGGGGGGCGTCGCTGAAAATGTACAAAGCCTGAAGGAAACGGGAACAAATGGCTCCATCAGACAAAACACGGTGAATAAAAGAGATGAGAGATGAAAGCATCCCTTTTTTTTTTTCCGAGGCACTTCAGCTTATGAGCGGTCAGAAGGTGACTGTCTGTATTCCTGTGGCTCCGGTCCGCCTCAAGGAGCCGAGCCAGCAACAGCTGTCGCCGCGTTTCCATTCTGCCTTTATATTGTGCTGTAATTACAGCGGAGGCCTCGGTGCTCTTTGAGCTCTCTCAGGAGGTGCCACCCCCTCAACAGCATCTGAGAGTGTATTAAGTACTATCTCCCCTCGCTGTGCGCATTACACATTTAAAAAGAAAGAGATGATGGTGTTCAGCCAAAAACACTCTCTCTGATTACAATTTAACTCTACAGCTGAGAAACTCTTCTTTCCAAATCAGTGTTTATGATTAAACACGGCGTGTCGGTTACTATCAGCGCCTGCAGAGACCTAACTCCTGTAATGCCTCTTTCAGAGAAATCAGTATCGATACAACCACATTTCAAACTATCTCAACAACAAATAGCCATTTCTAAACCTGGGCAAATTACTAAAAGTTTTAAAAATCATTTCTATCCCTTCTCATAACTTTAAATGTACTTTTACTTTTTTATTTCTCTCTCATAAGATTATTCTAAGGTCACATTTAGTGCCGACCCTTTCACTTCTTACTTTTAATTGCCTGTTGGGATCCAGGACTTGAGCCTACAGTAGTCTACTGTTGCACTCAGAGTCATTTTTACTCCGTAGAAATGAATAGTAAAAACGTAAAAGGGAATGATTTGACCAAGCATTCGACTGACAGCCATGTGTAGGAGATGACCATAAAAACACAATATACAATCTGGGGAACAATCTGCACCAGAAAATGCAACCGAGGGCTGAAATGCAAACAAAATGTACAAAATGCATCGTAGCATCACTTTTTGGCTCCAAACAGGCATCGATTCTGAAGAGTAATATACCTCCAAAACCGACAGTCTCCGACATCCAACTTTCATAGCAATATGCTCCAGAAACTGCTACATCAGAGATTGAAATAATTCAGCTAAGTGGTGGTTGCAAGGTTACGATACAGAGATTTCTTTGAAAGCTACAGCCAAGCTAACAAAGTCAACATATTTCTCTACAACAAACTAATATAAGCACAAACCATTTTTGATATTGAATTTGGAAGTCCTCTTGACATACCGACTGCAGAAATAACACTTCGACAACAAAAAGCAGCAGCAGAAATAATCACAAACCAAAAAGCCACAAACCACAGTTTTCTGATTCATCCTGCTGATACCTATCGCCTGTATTCACTCTAGTCTTCTCAAAGGCTCAGTTTTTTGGCTTCGAAGCTTAAAATCATGGTTGTGGGTTCTTTACCCTGTTGGCAGTGCATCCCACTACGTAGCAGCTTATAGGCATGTTTCTGTTGCTAGCTAGCACAAAGTCAATGGAGAGTGATCACTGTTTATCCCTCCGTAGGGGCTGGGGCTTCATTGCGCTGTGTTTCTATGCTACCAGCTAACGGTGGTGCTTTGTGCTAAATGCTAATGTCAGCATGCTAACACACTAACCAAGGACGCTACATTAAATCTGGACACAGTGTTGGAGGTGCAGCCCCGTTCCTTCCTGTGAAAGCTGCTCAGTGGCGTTTTGAAGCTAATAAAGCTTGACTGCTTGCTTGACCGGGGTATGAAAATAGCCGGATTTCAGTGTTGTGCAGCCAATAGAGCGTGCACACTAGAGACTTTGGCCGACTGAGCGAACTTGAATGGGAATACAATAATTTAATCGTGCGGCTCTTCTAGACTTTCCAAATTTTATTAGACCGAATGGCTCAAATTCTGACGGCGAAACGAGTCAATTCGAGGCGGTTGTGACCCGTTCGCCACTCCGAAAACTGTCTTCAAAGCCTGGCACTCTTCCTAACACTAACACTAACACTAACTAGGCACAAAGACTGATGGGAAACCATTAATTTTTCAGGTATTTAGTCCCTGAACAAGGTCTTTGCTAGATGAAAAGTCAGGGGATCAATCATCAAGACATCACCACAAGATTCATCCTCTGGGCACCATGGACGTCTACCAAAAATGTCATGTTCGTATATCCAGGAGTTGAGATATTTCAGTCTGGATCAAGGTGGTGGACTGACTGACCAGCACCGCTCCGCATGGCTGAAGATCGGAGAGTTTGTTGGCTATAATTCATCACTAAACTTGCCTTAAACATTTTTCTCTTTTGCTCCACAGGTGCTCGAGGAAGGATCGGTGTCAGAGGGCGGAGGAGACCTTCCGTTTTGCCACCGACATTGACCGCTGTGTGAAGGTTATCGCTCACCCGGACAGCATTGCTGTATCAGCACACAGCGTCCCCGTGAGTGTGCTTATCGTTCCACCAATCACTGCTCTGTCACTGCGCTCACAATGTCAATGTTTATGAGCAATCGCTGAGAGTAGCCTTGTACAGTTACAGCCACATGTACGGCAAGTAGGAGCCTGGCTGGCAGAGGAGATTAGTTTTGTGAGAGGTGAAGAGAGAAGGGTGATTCTCCCCGTGTGGCATCCACTCTTATTTATTTTGGTTCAACATGTGTAATTCGGGATGAGAGACAGACGTGAAAAAAAGAGGTGGGAGTCTTTTTTATGGCAGTGAGCTTCTCTGTCTGCATCTCTGATGCATCTGCCAAGAGGTTGATTACGTTTCCTAAAAGCTTAATTCAACTGTTTTTGTACAGTAGCCAAGAACACAGAGGAGTGAAGTACAGGAGGAGACGAGGATCATTTTAAGGCAATAGTTCGACAAACTGGGAAATACACTTACATTTGCTGCCTTACCAAGATTTAGATGAGAGGACTCAAACACTTTTGTATCCATCTTTTAAGTATGTACGGTAGCTGGAGCCAGCAGCTGCTTAGCTTTTGCACAAACACTGCGAACAGGGCAAACAGCTAGCCAGTCCAAATGCAACAAAACCTGACCAGCTCACTCATTAAAACTGTATAGATCGATTGTTTAGTCCTGACAAATACAGATGTTTAAAAGATCAAATTACACTTTTATAGGGAGGTTAGGTGCAAGACAGATTCTTGGCAGTGAAATCCTGGAGGAAAAAATGTTGTTTTTACAGCTTGGTGTTTTATACCAACAGAATTTAACATGTTACTTAGCAAACTTAAGTGGTGCTGACAGGCAGATTTTGAGACAGGCCTACTGGTCCTCCCTGTTTCCAGTCTGGGAAAAAAGGGAATGCTAAGCTAAGCTAACCATTGTAACCTTATCACCAGAATAAATGTGGTAATGTATATTAAAAATATATTAATTTTCATCCCAAAATGTGGAACTATTCCTTTAGCTCAGTTAAAATACAATGAAATGTGTTACATTTTACTGTCACAGTGTTCATGTGCCACCACACCCGTCTCGAGTTCGGTACATTAAATCGTGTCCTACTCTTTCTATGTTTTAGCTTCTGCTGGAGGTGAACAACGTTCCAGACCTTTCTGCTGGAATCACCTGTTCATTCGGCCAGCAGGCCCAAGTGGAGGGTCACGTGAACGGGAACAGGGTGATGTGCCTGTCCCCGGCTGGGAAGGAGGTCCCTCAGATACCAGTAGGACAAGGTGAGATAGGGACTCGAGGAAATGAATACACCCTGAATATGCAGATTGAGGGTGATGCCAATGTCAGGTGAAAAAAAACCTAAAATATCAATATTCCAGACACAAAAGCCAGCCTTCTTTTCAGATTGACCACCTTGAATTTTTTTTGTTTACCCATGGAGTTTGATAAGTACCAAGGAGCAGCAGAATTTCTCAGAGCATACACAGTAATCCTCCAATTGAAGTTTCTGACTGAAGGTTTTCTCACGACAACAGCAATATGCCCTTGCAGAGACGCAGACACCAGGTGGCTCTTTACAGAAGTCTGATAAAAGTATTAACGCTTTTTTCCCTCATTTTGACCCCCTCTTTTCGCTCATTGTTTTCGTTCTCTCACCCACCCTTTCTGTCTCTCTCTCCCCTTTTTTCCACACTGCTCTCTCTCACTTCATTTTCATTCTCTCTCATCATGCTTTCTCTCCCTCTCTCTCTCAGACTGGGCCGGCGTCGAGCTTCGTCTGAACTCAAAGGAGACCGGTCAAATGGTTGCCAGCACCGAGGTGAAGTTCTACAACTGCAGCACACATAAAACGTGAGTTCAGCTGCTACCCTCGCCTCCCCCCTCTCCATCTGCATCCCCTCCCCCTCCCCCTGCCCCTTTGATTTGTTCAATAGATGGAAGAGCACAACTTAATTTGGGGCAATGATGTACTGATGCTCACAACTCCACTTAAGATCAGGCTGTTAGATAACCTCTGAGTTCAATTTATCTGTCAGGTTTCATTTAAATCAACACGATGCATTCGCCATGGCCTGTTTGTTTCGACTTTGCTTGAACTGGCAGTTTGTGGGCTTATTGCTGGCAGCTTTAAATACAAATGACTACAGATTTTCAGTCAGTTATTCCTAATTCATTTATACACCACATTCTGCACAGCACGTGTGCTCTTTTTATGCGATACCTTGCACATAATCACACCGGGAGCTGCCTAGTAAACCCGCATTGCTTAAAACCAGAATTGGGACAGATTATTTTGAAATCTAGTCAGTTACTGAAAAACATATTACATGGCATTTTCTTTAAGTTAGTAATGTAAACATTGCAAATACATCCACCTTATACCCATGCACAAATTATGGGCGCGACCTTTCGGCGCTTCCTGTCACTTAACCGTAACTGGCATTTTCCATGCTGACAGGATGCTAATCCTCTTGGTTAGGGTGATTGGTTTGGCATTTTTATTCATTCATAAAGATCTAGGTTGGTTAATTTATTGAGTGAATCCTACTAGTTTTGCTAGCCCATAATCGTTTCCTCAATAACCTCCTCAGTGACATCTCCAGGAACCTCGTGGATACTAAAAAAAATGGATGCAGTCAGAGAAAATTTGAGTTTATCTGGCAAAGTGAAGGGTTTACAGATCCAGTCTTTGAACTTTGCACACTGAGTTGTTGATGTTTTGAATCTGTCATCCAATAAAAAAAACACCTTGCACACTGAGTCCAATGCGTTAATTATTCTATTGGTTGTGAAAAATTCACAATGCGAGACGAGATAGAGCCGTCAAGCGGTGAAGATGATGTTGTGGTCCTCACTTCCATAGAAAAAGAAAACACAATAGCCTGCCAGTTCCATCCAATTCTGAAAACAAGACAAGGGCAAGGAGAGTTTCACCTGCTGATAACGGAGCTGTGAAGGTATCCCGATCACTTCCAGGCGTATTTCAGGATGTCAGCGGTCCAATTTTATTCGCTGCGAGCCATACTATCCCCACAGATTAAAAAGAAGTCTGCCAATTCCCCCGAACCAGTCGATCCTGAACTGCGACTGGCAGTACGTCTAGGTAGGGAATACGGAGGCACAGGAACATGCACACCACACGCACATCACAGTCAGTGTGCGGACACACATGTCGTCATATTGATTTTTATACATGCAACAGTTTTGAAAGAAAAAAACTGACTTTCTAAACTTCTCACATACTCATCAGCCCGCCCAGGTAATATCAAACACGTGTGATGTTTTCTATTTAAAATCTGGATGATTACATATGTACGTTCCAGACCAAAACAACCAATGAGAGAGGCAGCTGACGTTAAGCCCTTGAGGCTAACATTAGCTTAGCATACTACTGGTGACTTGACACTGAAACTTAAAATCTCACCTCGGGACACTGAAAATTTGACACTGCACTTCTTTGGATCATCAGCAACACATCGGCCAAGTGTGAAGGAGATCGGATGAATGTTTCTCGAGATTTGTGATGAACAGACAGACAGACAGACAGACAGATAGACAGGCAGAGATTCCTTGCTTTAAAGTTTGATGTAATCTGGGCTGATTACTTCTAGTAACTGTTCTTTATAATCTCATTACATAATCCCGATTACATGAAAGCAGTTACCGCCCAACCCTGTTCGAATCTGAGCAGCTTTACTGGCACAGTTGAGTGTGCGTCCCTGTGGGCCAGCAGTCCCCAAGGACACCTCAAAAGATAAGCATTAGAGTCACACACACACTTTTTAACTTCGTCCTGAGGGGCCCCAACAGAGAATTGCATTTGTTGATATGAGACACTGAAGATTTTTTAGCCTCGCTCCGGTGCCTTGAGGGTGGATAAAATAATGTAAATTAAAGAGGACTTTATTTTAAATGCACATCTGTTTTACCCTGCCAATATAAGCCTCCTGTCTGGGCAGGGAGGCAGCTTTGATTTTGAGCCATTATGCTAATGTCAACTGTATTTACCGTAACAGTAAACTACGACAGGACCGCTTCTATCTGAATAACAATTACAAGCACTGCCACAAAGGTGGATCTTGTTAAGATGAATGCCAATTAGCAGCATTGGTCAGCTTTAAGTGAAGCAACTTCATGAGTTTAACTCCAGAAGAGACTTTTTTCATGACATTTTTGCTTTCTTCGGGTGTTACTGACAGCCGTACATGCACACTTTACGAACCTTTGACTGCGGGGTGACTTATACTTAACCGTGAGTGCACAAAAGCTGGATGCAGTGCTATACAATAAGTTCACTTTAAAAGGGAACACTTGATTGATGGGTTATTCACAGCTAAGAGGAAATTAGCCCACAGTGGCTTCACATGCCACCTATTCAAAATGCTCTTTGACTGCGACACGAATGCCCCAATATAACCATATTAAGCCATTAGAGAGAAACAGTCGGAAGCTCATCACATCCGCCCCACACCAATACGGCCTCCATTAGCTGCGGGGTGACCCTCTGAACTCCTGTGATTAATATTTCAGACCAAACACACTCCTAAACCAGCACCTCTTCCTCCACCTCCTCCCCCCACCATCACCTCAGCATCGCATCACCCTCCATAATTAATTATCTAGTGTTTGCAGCTCCCTGCCAGTCTGCTTCTATTAATACCCAACCCCCTGAATTCCTTTCACACACACATGTAGACACACACACATTTTAATGTCCATACTGGCCCTGGGCAGCTAATTAATATCAAAATTTAATGGTGCTGCACTACATTTATTGGCATTTGTAGCTCGCTGTGAGCTGCAGTTTCAGAGCGCTGCTGGTGGTTTTTATAGCTTCCTCGTGGTTTCATCTTATTGTCGAGCAGACTCTGTCAGCGCATGGACCTTTTTTTCCCGCACAGTGGTGCACCACTATTATACACAGCAAAGTCCACATGCCACCCGCAGAAAAATAGGACATGTTCAATTTTCAGCCCTCCGATTGCTATGTTTGGTATATCAACAGCTGCGCATCACCCATCTATGCTCTCTCATCTCTTTACCTCTCAGTTCTCCGCCCCAAAGTTGTATCGCAGCCACGTCCCTGTTTGTTGACCGAAATGTGATTAAATCCGGTCGAACGGGGTTATTTCAGCGCAACTTTAATCCGAAACTGACCGTTGGCTGCGGCTGCGACTGAAGCGGAGCCAAAGATGTTGTGCAATCCTGCTCATCAAATATTCAGTTCACTTGTCACTTTCAATCCAGATTTTTCTTTCTTTTTTTTTTATAAAGTTGGACAGTCAGCTTTAACAAAATGTACTGTTTTCACGACAGCCACAAATCTGAGATGTGAGAAAAAGTCAGATAGAAATCTTGCAGGTTGAAAAAAACGGTGCATTAATTAGATATAGATGTAGTCGTCAAGTGGTGAAGATCATTTGTGGTCCTCACTTCCAGAGAAAAGGAAAAGACAGTCGCCGACCAGTTCCATCCAATTCTGTACACAAGACAAGGGCAAATATTCAGTTCAGTTGTCACTTTCAATCCAGATTTATCTTTTTATAATCCAGAGCTGGACAGTCAGCTGTAACGACGTGTACTGTTTTCATTACAGCCAAAAATCCGGTTGCTGTATATCTGTATGCGTACAAGATGGACATACGGTGTTCTTGTACTACATCTTTTTATATAACACTCTTACAACTGCCTAAGACTGCTTCGAGTGACAAGGACAGTTGAATAGTTACACTGCTGCCAAGACCTCCTGCTTAAAGTCATTTATTGTCATCTGCGACAAAAAGACCATCATTCATGTGGATTCTGCATAGAAACTGGGGACATCTGATCTTTCCATGAAACATTCTGACAAGATAAATGCAGCAGAAAGCCATAATCCTTTATCACTCTCCCCTTTTCAATCCCCTTCACCCAGGAGAGGAAGATGTAGATGATGGGTGGGAAATAAAAAGGGATTCATCTTTTCTTTCTTTTTTCTTTTAAACATACTGTGTAAATGCAGAGCAGCTCAGTGTACAGGAGGTGCTGTTAAAGTGTTGCAATGTGAATAATGCTTTCGTTCCTCCCTGCAGGTGCCTGTCCTGTGTAAACAGCACGTTTCGCTGCCACTGGTGTAAATACCGCAACCTGTGCACCCACGACCCCAGCAGCTGTTCTTTCCAGGAAGGCAGAGTCAACGCCTCAGAGGTATTGTACATTTACATTGTGAGTTACAGTTTCATTAGCTGATTAAAGTGTAGCTTTCAAGAGCACAATTTATCCCTTCCCCCTGTGACACTTTTACCTTAAAGGCACAATCCATGATTTAAACATAAAAATAGAGCTCCACCAGAAAGAATCAAGCAGACAGCCGCGCTCGCAGCTCCCTGAAACCACAGAGCACGACAATTTAATTACAAATTCAATTGGGCCAGATTTTAAAACAGGAAATGTGGACGGGCTGGACATTTTCTGCAAACTTTGAGTAATGACGAATTTGAAGCAAACACAAATTAATCTAGTAAAAAAAGTAGCAATCTTTATCCTAGTCAGTCTGGAAAGTTTGTTTTTTGTCAATGCAGTGCCTCTGAATGTTATACTCTATACTGCAATGCACTTTTTGCTATTAAATTCCAGATAAATGTGAAGTTAACACGTACTTGCCAATCAAAGCAGGGTTACATCCACAGTTTTTATTATCAGCTTTACGTTACAGGGTTGACAGAGACATATTTTCAGTAGAGCTCTCCTATTTGTGGCTGTCAATAGCCAGATGTTGTGAAAAGCTACTAAGTAGAGGTCAAGAGATATAACAATACTAACTATAAGTTATCCAGGGGACCCATAACTGATATTTGGAAATAATAGGATGCAATAAGAATGAGCAGAATAATGAGTGATGGAATATAACTTACTACAATTGACTCCAGTGCTGTACTTAAATACAATTTTGAGGTACTTTACATGAGTATTTCCATTTTCTGCTAATTAAAACTTTATTCATTTGATAAGTTTAGTCACTCATTACTTCGCAGAGTCAGATTACGCAGTATTGACAGGCTATTAGTTGTGACGTGTAACCAATCAGATAGTGTTGTGGGCGGGATGTTGAGTGAGGGCACAGAGTGGTGACTACTGAGCAAGACAGGATGCTGCATCAGAGCCGCAGTGGATTTTTAAATTAATTGATTTTATCTGCAATCTGACAAAAAACCATGAGCATAAAAAAGCTGAATATTGAATTGGACCTATGTCAAATGAGAAAATGTTGGTTTTAGAAAGATACCCGATGATGGGTTGAGGTTAGATGGCTCACTCGTTAGCTACTTCCATCATTAACCCTGAGCTAAACAATGTTTTTAAATTCAGAATATCATTAAGACTTAAAGAACGAGTTTTAACATCTTCTGGGTGCAGTCTCATGAGATATATATGAGTATATGGTGACTCATATAATATGCTTCTGGTCTGGATGTGACCCATATGCCGGCCATCATAGAGCATTTTACACTCCTAGATGATAGATTCACTCGGAGACTTCACATAGGAATCATGAATATCTGCAGCAAACGTCATGACAATCCATCTAATAGTTGTTGAGATATTTTAGGCTGGACCAAAGTGGCGGACTTGGTCCAACTGTCATTACCATCCCTAGAGCCACATCACAAGGCTGGCTAAACATGACTGATTGGGCCATTAAGAGGCTTAAAAAATGCTCCAGAGAAGTATTATTATTACATAACCAAAGATTTAAAACACATATTGACAAAAAAGATGTAATTACATAAATGATCTAATATGATTGTATACAGTATATATTCATGACGGAGCACAGTCTTATGTATAGTTTACTAGAGTGGAAGGTCTAACGTGAAGCAAATGAATGCAAATCATATGTGGATTAATGATTTACTTGCCCCATTAATCCTGGTGCTACATAATTCCTTCATGTTTATGTAACACATTAATATGTATTAATACAGATTAGAGACACGCAGGCATGGACAGAATTATACACATCGATAGAAACACAACCAGATACTGTAGATAGATAACAGCATGAAAAAAAGCGTGTTTTCTGACAGTAAGTGGTGCAATGTTGGTTTTTTATATGTTGCTTTCACAGGACTGCCCTCAGCTCCTTCACTCTGGGGAAATTCTCATTCCGGCCGGAGAGGTCCGACCCATCACCCTGAGGGCCCGAAACCTTCCCCAGCCGCAGTCGGGCCAACGGGGCTACGAGTGCGCGGTGCACGTGCAGGGTGTCAGCCACCGTGTCACGGCGCTGCGCTTCAACAGCACCAGCGTGCAGTGCCAGAACAGCTCGGTATGACCTCAAACACTCCCAGTGGGAGTCTCACAGCTGTCAAATGAGGCACACAGCTTGGATGCTGTGTAGGAAAGGTACATAGGGCACATGAGTGAATACCGCCTGAGGTGTTGAGCATACTGAGGAGAAAGTAGAGGAAAGGGAAAGTGAGAATAATGACGAAAAGTGCAACGCAACGGATTGAAAGGTAGAGAGTGACGGGGGAGGAAAGGAAAGGGAAGGAAAGGAGGAGAAGTTGGAGGGAATGGATGTAACCCATGACATTAATATGACCTTGTCCTATAAGCTGGATAATATCAGAGTAACATCTACTGGAGGTGGTCACAAAGCGTAAATGCACAGCCCCCAACAGTGACAGGTTTGGGATGAGTACAGGAGATTTTTTGCGAGTGTTGTTGCACGATGCAAATCACGGGCTAAATTTCAATGCAAAGCATACCTTGCTACTCTGTGACAATGAATGAAAAGGCCATTTCCTTCAGATGTGGATGATCGGCCACCCCAGCCAGGGTTTGCGTCCCTACATGTCAAAGAGGAGAGGAGCAGACAAGCATGGCAGAAATGACAGATGGTTAAAAGCCTCGTCTCTCTGCTGCCCTTTCATCCTCTCATCGTCCCCCCACTCTGTCTTTTCTCTGTATCATTTCTTTTTTTTTTTTTTAACTCTCTCCTCTGTCTCTCTTTGACTTTCTACCCACTCTGGCTCCACTTACGGCACACTCCCTCACTCTCTGTTTCTGCTTTTCAGTACATGTACGAGGGTGTGAAGATCAGTGACCTGGCAGTGGACCTCTCCATCGTATGGAACGGCAATTTCATCATCGACAATCCCGAGAAGATTAAAGGTGCTTCTGCCATCCACCACTGCCAGGCCAGAAGAGTGTAAAGCACTCAATCCACAGGGGATAGATGGGTCATAGAGATCATTTTAAGGCTTCCCAGGGGCCTTGAGAGAAAGTTCACAATGGCAGGGAGTGTTATCAAAAAACACCCAATCACTTGTGTCCACGGGGTGGATGAAGGGTGAATCTTCATATCTGCTCAGTTTGGCTGCTCTTGGTTTCAACATGCCTCATCATCTTGTAACAAAAGCTGTTTGTCAGTTGTCAGTGTGGGTTGTACATAAAATACATCACTTTAGCCCAGGATATACACACGTGAATTTTAACGGGCCTCGTCATTACTTAGGTAAGTTACTTTATATGGGCATAAATATAGGCTACTTACGGGGGAGAGGCAGACTTCAAAGAAAGGTTTATTGGATTACTTCGGCATCTGTTTTCGTAATACATGGAAGAAGGAATTTCAACAAACACGCTCCTTATGAATTTTATTGAAATCACAAGCTGACTATCCGTGGCTGCAGCCATTTTATTTACTCTGAACACCTACTGTTTAAAGAATAAGTTCACCCAAAGTAGATATATTATCATTATCTACTCATCCCATACCAATCCACAAAGCATTCACAACAAAACAGTGTTGCAGCATTGTCTTGTTTTAAAATGTGTGGAGAAAAAAACCAAAAAAAACCCAACTAAAATAGATCCTTCTCTGGCAGCTTCTCCGGCATAATTTAATTCTTTGGAAAACCCCAAATTGATTTTAAAGGAGTTATTTTTAAAGCCAAAGTCTTTAAATGCATGAATGCACCCCATTTAAAGTTGGTACAAAAGCCTGACTGCACGTAAAAGGTGTAAATTTACTTATACTCATTTTCAGGTTCATAATTTAATTTGGGTTACAACCACAATAGTCATCATAAGAATAATCAGTTTTCCCATACTGTCCAGTGCTTCAGCACCGTATTCCCCCTTCTGTCTGAAGCGCTCTGTTTGAGCTCCTGTCTCTTTAAGGCCTCCCCCCTCCTGGATACCCAGTCTGCTCTGATTGGTCAGCTCACACACGCCTGCTTGGCATGTACATTATGCAAATGTGTGACGTAGTGTGACGTCACAAAGTCACAGACTTAAAGGCAGGACTACTGATGAGACGTTTGAAGAGCAGTGTTTTCTGTGGGAGAGAGGAGCTTCTGTTTGTGACTTTTCGAGATCTTTTACGTGCATTCAAAAACACCTGTATAAAACACAGACAAAGGAAAAAAAGAACAATAGGTCTCCTTTAAAACAAAGCTGACGCTCCATAAATGTTTGTTGACTACTAAACTTCATCTGACTTTCCATCAGCATGAGGGTGAGAAGATAATGACCGCATTTTCATTCATTCATCAAAGTTGTTTTGATCAATTTGATTAAATTTGAATTTAATTTGAATTGATTTGTAACTACACCCCCTGCTGGTCCAAATGCTGTCGTGTTTTCACAGAACGTTCTAGGGTTGACATTTCCTTTCATGTAGCATCAGTGATTTTTATTTTTATTTTTGTTGATAGCTTCAGACACATCAATATTGATATGTGAAATTACTTCAAATTGGACTGACCAGTTATCCTCTGTGTCCTCCCGCAGTGCATCTCTACAAGTGCAGCGCCCAGCGGGACAGCTGTGGCATGTGTCTGCGGGCGGAGAGGAAGTTCCAGTGTGGCTGGTGCAGCGGCGAGGGCCGATGCACCATGAAGCAGCACTGCCCTCCCATCTCTCCCTACGCTAGCCGCTGGCTGAACCTTTCTGCCAGGAATGTCAAGTGCACCAACCCACGCATTACTGAGGTCTGTTTGCTTATTTGTTTGGGCTGTTGCTTAGTCAGTCTATTAGTTAGTAAAGCCACCAAGCTTACACCAATAAGCTACACAAATTTTTTTACTCCCTGCCCAAGTTTTCCAGTGCCCCCCTCGCCCCAGAGTTACAGGGGGTAGTGGTTGAAATCTCCTCTATGAAATGGGACAACCCTTCAAGAACCTCATATGTCATTCATTGTTGACGATGGCGTTTGTAGAAACAGATGGGACTGGACATTTCCACTATGGTGTCTTCAGCTGTGGTTACTGTGGCAATCATGCTGCTATCACAATGCCATTTGCCTTTTATAGCTCCGTAGCTTCACAACATCAAGCTATTAATTAAGTCATCAAATGAATAAAGAACACTTCATTACATGGCCACTGGTACTTTGTAGGGCAACATAAGCGAGGAGTGGTGGTCGACGATAAGCGCTAATTCTATACGCGGCCGCCTTTCCAGCTTCCCCGTCCGAGTGTGCGTCAGTATCCTGAGAGTCTGAGTCTGTTTACCTGCGACTATCTCAGTTTTGAGTCCTCGCCGGCTGAATAACTCAAGTGCTCGACAGCTAAACGAATTCAGTTTGTTTAGAAAGTGGTGATGGATCTTTTATGTCACAAACTCCTGTTCATTCTCCTGAATGAGGCGCAGTGGGTCAGGCACAGAGATGCGAGGCACTTCCACTTCAAAGAGCCGCGAGCCTTTGATGTCCCTGTCACATTATTAGTGTTTCTGAAGGAGCTGCTGCAGAGTGAATCAACTGCCGAGTGCTGCTCGGGAGTGGAGGGAGTGCTGCTCCTGCTCTGTTCTGCAGGTCCGACGGTTTCCCGCTGGTTTGGTTAACCTGAGCCGGGAAAGGAATGTGAATGGGCTTCTCAAGGTTTTGTCTTTCACTGAATTATTCATTAAGGTTTGTTTTGAATTACGGTGGATTTCAAGGCTTTTTGAATAATCTCTGTCAGTACGAGAGTTATGTAATTCGCAGTCTTTAAGTGAATGTGCTTAATGTTTATGTAAAGATTACACAAAGAGTAATTTATGTCAGTGTAAGTGTGTGTGGGGAGGATTCTCAGGAATTCAGGTGGTGTAGAAGTCGAATTTAAAGAGTCTAATAAAATCAAGTTTAAAGTAAGCCCTGTTGCCTTCGACTCCCAGACTGTGCCAATGTTTTATGTGCTGTACATATCCATTATACAGTTTGAGGTGCAGTAACAGTGTATATTTTGTGAAGGCACTTCAAATCTCAACACATCCTCATACCTAAATGACTGAACAGATTGATTGCCAGTCGCTCCCAAAATAAAATTAATCACCACTCCCATGTAAAACATGACTGTTGCAGCGCACCAGACCTACGTTGTACACTAGGTTTTGGGAAACATCCTGGTATGGGCTAAAATGACTAAACTACTTATTTAAACATGCTTTCGAGTTATGTTGCAGGCTGGGTAAGGAATTTCAATACTTTTATGGCACCGACCAAATTGCCTCGATAATTCGCAATTTACTTCTGGTTAGACACAAACAGCAGCCTCCTGGCCTAAAGTCCTGTTCTTGTTCACCCAACCATCTGTACCCAAACTCCTCCTTATGCGGACTTTATTGCTCTTTATACTACTTTGCCTGATTTCCTCCTTTACTGCTGTAATCATCACTATGGCCACTAGAGGTCGCCGCCTAACAAGAACACCGGTATGGGTCATAATAACCTGCTTTCACAGCTTTCACATTCTTGTTTTAAGAATCACATTTATTACTTACGCTGCTGCTTCGATTGAAAAGCACCTACCTTGCGATTTCCCCTTTTACAACACCAGCACAAATGAGAGTAAAGTCAGGAATAGCCACGCATCAAAAGAGAAAATCAAACTTTTTGGAAGGCGAGATAGTGGCAATGGCAGAGGAAATGGAAGCCAGGCAACATGTATTATTTGGTGGAGTAAATAGCGGGTTGACAAACAAAGCCAAGCACGCAGCTTGGGACTGTGTTTCTGGGCAGTGAATGAAGTGGGGCAGAAACACAGAACTGTGGCGCATAAGCATCCCAAACTTCCCCGACATAACCTGCAGGAAAATAACTTGCACCGAGTCGGCACTATGCTAAGAGATAAGGTGATGTAAGTTAGGTTTTATAAATAACTACTTGTACATAGTTTTCTGCTGAAATCACACTTCAGATCAAAATTGATTGAAAGTCCATTTTATAAATGAGGCCCCTAGGCTTTCACAGAATTAGCATTTCACCATAATTGTATTCCTCTTGGATGGGAAAACCAGTTAAAGCTCGTGACTTTCAACTAAAACTGGACTAATTACTGTTTTTTTGGAGCTGGACTCTCTTTATGGCACATTATTCTCCAATAAGGGAAACTCTGCATTACTAGTATACTCTAACCTTTAACGAAAATCTATTTAGAAAAACATTATTGTACAGAAATTGCAGGTTTCACAGGTTTTATTATGTAGTTAAGGATACTGTGCTTTTGGGGGCAAATAAAACTGTCCATCACTGTTTGTAAAAGGCTTTTTTCATCATCATAATCTCCTCCTTCCTGTGCAGGTGACCCCGGTGGCAGGACCAGTGGAGGGGGGCACACTGGTCACCATCCAGGGCCTGAACCTGGGTCTGTCCTTCTCCGAGCTGGAGGGCAATGTGGAGGTGGCGGGTGTGCAGTGCACCCCACGGGAGGAGGGATACATCACTGCAGAACAGTAAGAGAGACTCCTCCCTTCCCTTTCCTTGCCCAGACATGCATGGATTCATACTGTACTGTACATAGACATGCTGTACAGATGCAAACACACACACACTCAATCACAAGAAAATACACACATGCAATCTCTTTTTCTCTTTCACACTATTTTTCTCAAAGACACTAGCACAGTCTGTGAATAAGCCGGCACCCAGTGATGCCTCATCAGGTTGTAGGATTGTGTGGGGGGCTTTGCATTGCTCTGGTGCAGTCGGAGCCAAAGGAAGAGACAGTCTTTGTGTCGTTGTCGTTATGAGGCTGTCGGCACAGCTGTAATTGAAATGCGCTGCATGTCGCTGACTGGAGGGACAATCTGTTAGCCATGTGTTTCTCTCACAGCCATGTAATGCGATTGGGCTCAGGCTGCAGGGACTTTATTTATATCCTTGTAAAAAAAAAAAAAAAAAAAAAAAAAAGGAAAAAGAAAAGAACATGCCAGGAGAAAATTGGAAAACTCTCGTGATGTATGAATAGAAGGGCTGGGCAGGGACGATTCATTGGTTGCTCTTATTGTATCGGGGAACGCAGAGTTCCTCGTGCAGAGCAGCGCGTTCGGCAGGGCCATTCATTTGGCACGCACAGTGCTTTAAAACATGGCATTACAGCTGTTACAACCATTAATTTCGGCATGGGGTCAGTTGGTATAATGACTTATTCATGGCGCACTTTATCTTATTGACCTGACAGGCAATACTGATTTATTGAAGAAACCCCTATGTTGTCATGGCAACCGGAGGTAATGGTGGGTGGCAATCGTGCTGGAGATGAGGAGGGGTGTAGTTTATCATTTGAGTTATATTGCTGTTATAGGTTTCCCATTAGGAAGAAAGATGGCCCTCTGTATTGACCCACAACTTCCTATGAAAGTCCGCCTCAATCACACTGGCCAGCAGAGGCCATCTTCCCCCGGTGCATTTCATAACAAATGTGATACAGTGCTGTGACTCTGCTGTGTGTGTGTGAGTGTGTGCCCGGTTTGTATTATCACTCTGTATTCATGATGATCTGTTGCATGCCTCTGTTTTTCTGCAACAACATTCACGTATTTGTGTCGTGACAGGATCGTGTGCGAGATGGCGGCGGCTCCTCAAGGAAGCGCAGCAGGTCCAGTGAAGCTGTGCGTTGGCGAATGCAGACCGGAGCTACGGGCGCAGTCCTCGCAGCTCTACTCCTTTGTGGTAATGTCTGACACTGAAACACATTCGCTTTGTCCAGGAACAAACATCAAGTGTTCGCAATGCATTAGGATGGGCTGAATTGGGTGAAAGCCAACGACAAATTAGATCTATTCAGGGCGCTGCAATCATGTACAACATACAGTAGTTTGTGCATGAGAGAGTTCATCATCATTAAGAAGTTAGGAGGGCTTTACTGCACTTCATTTGACACACCAAATATCAGATTTACACTGGATTAAAGAACGTATTATTGAAATTTAAGTTGTTCTGAATCCGATGGTACCAAACATTTGATATAACGCTGTAGTTTTTGAGATACAGCCGTTTCTGCACTACATTTAGTCGCTAGTCACAAGGGATTAAGATCACTGTATAATTACTTGGGAACTTGAGTATCTGATTAATTTGATCACACGTGGTTTCAGCTTTCAAGATCACCGTCACGACTGTCGCGGAGGATTCGTAACTGAGCAGGACAGTTACATAATCAACGGGATCGCTGAAGTGCACTCGTCTGTGAACTTCCAGCCAGATTAGCCTTCTCCTTAAATGACAGGGACAGGTCTGAATGATTCAACAGAAAGACGCAGTACAAGTAGTGCCTGTGTTAGACCTTCCTTGAAGTACAGTCTGATGCGCTGATCAACCGTTGGTACTGATCCGAGGAAACAGCCTTTTGTTTTCTGGTGATGGGTTTATTATCTCGTTACGTCCAGATAAAAAGCTTGTTCTTCTGAAGATAATTCAGATAATGAACTCATGATCTTGAGATAAAGGCGTTAAAAAAATAAATGCAAGCATGGCCGCTTCCACCTTTCAAGTCCATGGCGGTTTATTCAGCCGGTGCCACGACATCAGAGCTTTTCAGAATGAGACAATTAATACGACATACTGTATTCTGTGTTTGACCTATGTTGCATGAGGCATTTATGACTTCTGGTCCTCCACAGACCCCGTCGATGCTGGCCCTTACCCCAGGCAGAGGACCTGAATCTGGTGGCACTAAGGTCACCATTGTTGGGGAGCACCTGGGCGCTGGAAGCACTGTGAAGGTGTTCTTTGGTACTCAGATCTGTGAGCTGTACAGGTGAGTCTGATGATAACCAGAACCTCCTGACGCCTTCACACAATATTTAAGATTTATCCTCGTCTACTCTCAATGAAACACAGTAACTCGCTCTGTTGAAAGAAGCACACAAAATTAAGTGTCTTAATAAGGATTTGTGAGGTGGTGATGAAACCCACAGCTGTAGGTATTGTTCTCTGTGTATTTATAGATATCTATTTAAGGTTCAACATGCCTCACATGGTAGAAGTCAGGAGGGCGAGGCGAGGAAGCCATTAGCTAGAGCACCCTCTAATTACAGTGTTCCATCCCTAATGTGTCTGTAACGAGGAAGAGATGGGACAGTCTGTAATGAATCCTCTCCCCTTATAGTAATGTGCATGGCTCATAACTGCGTGATGTCAGGGATTTGCCATCGCAGCAGCGAGTGGGCAGAGTCACAGTCACAGGCATGAATAAATCTCCCTTTTGGCGCTCCCACCAGGAGGACCATGTCGGAGATTGTGTGCTTCTCTGCGCCGTCGGTGACGAGAGCCGGACCGGTGCAGGTCAGTTTGAGCGTGGACCGGGCCAAAGTTCCTGGGAGTCTGGCCTTCGAATACATAGAGGACCCCACAGTCCAACGCATTGAACCCCTGTGGAGCATTACCAGGTGAGCAATATAGTGCTGCGTATACACAGATACCAGCCACATGTGTGCTCCCACACCTCCAGAGGATGGAGATTCATTCTCCAGGCTTCTCTGTGTGGAGTTCGCAGCTCCTCCCAGTGTTCATGGGGGGTTTTGTTGTGATCTTGTTACCCAGTCCCCCAGGATGAGCACCAGGCTTTGAAGCCGATTTTACATAGTGGCTGTAAAACGCTGGATAAATCTTCTGTTAAATGTCTCTTTTTACTATCCTAATTTGTTCCCTTTGGTCTGCTGACTTTTGAAAAGTCTAGGTGAGCTGCATCATGGTTAGCTGGGGGGATAAACCAGTTGTTAGGTGGCGTGGGCAGATGAGGTCTCCAGTGTGCACGCTCTATGAAGTAATTTTATACCCAGGAAGTTGAACTTTTTTTGGCTTCATGTGCCAGTGATCAGCTTTCATAGGAATGAACAGGTGTCAGCCTCCGAAGCTGTATCCAATTCTCATTAAACATCCATGTTGTTTCCTCACACTATCCACAGACATGCAAACTTTAGGGGCCTGTCTCCCAAAAATGAGTTGCAAGTTCAGCTTACACACATGGTTGCAAATGGCAGCAGCTCCAATGTGAAGAAACGACTGTTGCTAGACAAATTGCAGACTCATTTGACAGTCCTACAGTTCTGCTACATGCTTACGGGTCACAAGTACTGTATGGTGTTACTTTTGTTTACAGTGTAACATTTAATGCAAGAGGTAGCGACCTCATTTTGCAGACTGCAGCTTTTTGCAGCGATTATGCTCTATTTTACACAGACAGTATGTACTCATTAGCATTTGCCTGAGTGAATGCGTATTGAGCAAAACATACTCAAGGACCCTGCGCATCTGTTTTCTTCTTTTTACATTTCATTTATTATGTAGTAGTTTTCCCAAATAAAAAAATCCAATAAAATCAAGTGGCCTGGCCAGCAAATGTGCGATACAGAGTTACAGAAACTGCGCCTTTGACTGAGCATGCTCCCAGCACGGCTGTGGTTGCACAAATCACAGGAAGAGCTGATGCGGACTGCTGCTCAGGCCTGTGAGAGCTGACCAATCAGAACAATCCTCCAGACCAAGCAGGAGGAGTGTTAAAGTAGAGGGTAAACACAGCTTCTGCAGCAACTAACAGTCTGAGAAAAACATTTTTTGGTCCATTAAAGTGTGTAAACATTCTGTATAAAGTATGAACCTGAACGGGAGCGCAACTTGAGACCTTTAAATGACATCTAATCAGTGATCACAACAAGGTGACCAGTCAGAACAGTCATTTTTATTTTTTACAATGAGTTTCACTGAAATAACCTTCAGGGAAATCAGATGACCGACTGTGACATTGCTGATATTACCATGGAAGTGAACTTCGCTGCACAAACACTGCTACGACAGCTGAAAGGTGTATTCCACGAAATAAAAGCTGGCACTTAATTTGGTTTTGAGGTGGGATTACGCAGCACTACGTCCCTGCAGATTAGACTTCAGAGAGACACCCTGGCCCTCAGCCTAGTGACAGGAGGAGCTTTGTGGAGCTGCAATCAAGAGCCCTCATCATGAATGTGCAGTCCCACTATGTGGCCCTACAAGCTTAGGTACCCTTTGAAGTGTGAGAAGAGAAAGATTGGCACTCTGTCAGGCGGACTAGACCGGCCAGTTTTTTTTAAAGCCATTTTTCCCTCATTTCTCTCATGTGTCCTTCCCCTCTTTGTCTCTCCGTCTCTACTTTCCGCGCTACAGTTTTCTAAGCTCACACTGCAGCACAGGTTATGCAAAGATTAGAGAGTGTTGTTTATTTTAATCACATCTAGCGCAGATATGTAAACAAGCGGCACCTGTATTCATGCTATGCCAGCCTCACAGTCATGGATGAATATAAAATAGCAGCCAGCTGGTTCGCCGTTTGATCTGGCTCTTCTGCCCAATAACAAAGAGCGAGCTACCATGCCAGCTATACCTCCTCAAACCTGAATTAATGCAGTTTTCTCTGGAAAGCGTTGGGTTTGCAAGTTAAACAGATTGATCTCTCTGCGGTCGTCACTCTAATTTAATCATGGAGAAAAAGACGTTCACATATAAAGACTACCTGGGGCTGAAGTGGTGAGTTTGTGCGTGCATTGTGTTTGTGTACTCAAATACACTCGTCTCCTTCCTTGCAAACAGCGGACACACCACCCTGACAGTGACTGGAACCAACCTGGACGTGGTTCAGGAGCCGCGGGTCAGAGTCAAATACGCCGGCCATGAATCTGTCAATGTAAGTGTGACACACGCTCATCTACTGCACCCAACACTGTAATTGTCTCAATGTAAAAATGCTGCTTTAAACTGCTGCCCTAAATATGTGAATTAACTTAGGCTGAATAATTATTTATGAGTCTTCTTTGAAGTCTTCTTCTGTGAAACCAATTGTTAACTGGACTTGAGAAGACACGTTCAAAAAGATATGAAGTTGACACTGACAAACATTACACACAAATTTGATTTCCTTTTTCATTTTCTTCAGTTTGAAGAGTCAGAGCTTCATTTCCCACAGAGAACAGCTGCAGCTGCTCCTATTGGAGCAACTTTGTTTCAGCACTGGTACAAACACAATATGTGACCAGAGACTGAATTCAAAACTAACCTTCATTATGGCTCAAGACCATTGTAAAAAAAACAAACAACCATGACCTCTCTCTTTTTAAACCGTATTTATTCAGGGATGGTGCACTCACGCAGTCGCACATATTCACACCTGGAAACTGATCAGTTCAACTGAACCGCTCCACTGGAGCAGCTGGGGTTAAGGGTCTTGCTCAAGGGCACCACAGTGATGGTAATGAGGAAGGGGCAAGCAGGTCACAAGTGTACTTCTTTAACCTCCAGGCCCCCACTGCTCCGAAGATAGTGTAATAAAGACACACAGTTATGTTTCCAACAGCTAAGTTTTTTCAAACTATAAAAACAAGGGTCTCGGGAGGGTTTTAACTTTCAAACAATGCACTTGTGACATGCTGCCCCCTATGTGTTTGGAGTATGAAGTCTACAGGGGGCCAATTCTTACATATTGCATCTTTAAGCTAACATGAAAAGATGAGTTGATTCCACTAAATCCCTGTATGATTTTTTACAGTGAGCCTTTATTGATGTTGCTTCCTCAAGCTGATAGAAAATGTCACAGGAAGTTGATTTTTATTGATAGTTTGCTGCAGGCGTAACAAGGTAGGTTTAGTGCTGCAGTCAGTTCAATACTTTCTGTTTATACAAACTGATCTGCACTGACATTTTTTTTTCTTAAAGCATTTATGCAGTTTTAGTCAGAAGTAGTTTTTTTTTACTCATAAAGGTGACACTACCAAAGCCTGAACAAAGGCAGAAAAACAACCAGTCACTGCACCAAACAGCCTGCAGGATGGAGATTAAATTAACTAACAATACATTGACATCAAACAGGCTGTAGTTTGTAAATGTCAGTTCTTTCTGTGGGTGTAAAAATGAAGCCACGTATAAACAAAAGGGTTGGAGAGAGGTTCGATATCAGAAGGGTTCATTGCAAAATGAGATTTTGAAAAACTGACATGAAAGTACAACTCAGTTTTGGGAGGTGATTTATGGTGCCGATTCTGCCTGCCTGAGCTCCGCAGGCAGGTGGCTTCAAAGTGATTGATTGTTCCAAAGTGTTGGGGCCCTGGTGGCAAAAGTGCAGTCACCTTTAGCCTTTGTGTTTGCCACTTTGAACCAGTCAGGGAATTGCCTGAGGATCTGACACTGCACACGGGTTTGAAACTTCTGGAGGGAACTTTTGGCTCGACCTTGGAAGAAATCAATATTATCTTAAAAAATCCATTCCAAACAGGTGGAGAGATGCCAGAAATAGTTTGATTGTGCCAGCTTAAGATAGAAATTTTGAAATCTAGACACATAAATTATATATATATATGTCTGTTTGTGAAATTGTTTTGAAAAATTGCTCCCAGCTGAGGCAGAAAAGTTGAGGTCAGTCTCAAAAATCACTCATTTAACAGCACAAAAAACATACTGTTCATCATGGAGGCAAGAGGAATGTGCCTCTAGGCTTCAGTGAGTAAATCTGTATTACAATGGAAATGAAAAACTCTATAGAAAGGAAATATAACTCAGGTGAGAGCATATGAAATAAAACCAAGCTGAGGCCAATGAGAATTTGGGAACTTAATACGTTAAGTGTTTAAAAAACACAAGTGTTTTTTTTGCGTAGACAATGTTGGTAAGCCCAGAGCCAATTAAATGGCGCAGTAATGATGCCAGCCCAGAATGTGAGCCAGTCAATTAAAACTGCATGTTTTACAGTGTCACTGGCAGCAGTGAGATCTGAAGGGATTAAAGCTGAACTTTAACCCGAATCAGCAGCTGAAAGAGGGTCACTGCTAAATTTAATGAGGGCAGTTTCTTTATCGGGCATATCTGGAAAACATAACCGGGATTGCTTAAAAAATGTTTTTGAATCACAAAAGCAGTTAATTGACTTGAAGCAACTTTCTGTGAAACTCAAGATAAAAACCAAAGCTTAGAAATTGCCCTGAAGCGGGGGGAATTTAAGGAATTGAAGATCTGCTTGATTTTGAGAGGGATTTTCAAGAACTGCAGAGGAAAACACATGAGGCACTTTCCGAACGGAGAGAGATATTTGTTATTGATGAAGCACCAATAACTGCTGGGTAGTTTAATCTACAGCAATGCATCCGATTCTATAAGATCATCGTGTCCTGTGAAAACGATGAATCTGTTTTCAGCTTTGTGACATGACAACAGTGACCTGTTTGATGAAAAAACAGAGTTTCTGGTAGATTCGCAGGAAAAAAACTGCCCGCAAAAACAAATAGAAACCTTCCCTTTTGACTAGTACTATAGCGACTGTAATGGCAGAGCAGCTGTCAAATGTTTACAGGCAGAAGGTCAAAAACACGAGAGCAGACAGAACATATGGATGGGAGGAGATAAATACAGAGTGCTGGGAATACTGTAAGAGCTAATGAATAACAGTCAGACATATAGATATCCTTAATCTCAGGTTATGTAGGTTAACACCACAGAGACCATGAATCAAATCAAATCAAAATCAAATTTTATTTGTATAGCCCAAATTCACAAATCACAGTTTGCCTCAGAGGGCTTTACAATCTGTACAGAGACGACACCCTCTGTCCTTCGACCCTCGATTCGAGTGAGGAAAAACTTGCCCCAAAAAAGGCCCTTTTAACAGGGAAAAAATGCGGAAGAAACCTCAGGGAGAGCCACAGAGGAGGGATCCCTCTCCCAGGACGGACAGACGTGCAATAGATGTCGCATGTACAGAGCAGATCAACGAGATCACAATGTATTCAATTATAAGCGATGGTTGACAGGAGTGAAAGTACACAAAGATGTATTACAGCAATAATGATGAAATGCACATGGAAATGTGATTACTAGTGATAACAGTAGTAATGATCAATGGCAAGGATGGTATGTAGCAATGCAGTACGATAATAGTAGTGGAACGTATGTAACAGAGATGTGACTAATATTAGCGACAGTAGTGGTGGGTGTCAGGCAGGGTCATGGCAGTAGGTGCATCCACGATCAGGCAGGGCCATAGCAGTAGGCGCATCCACGATCAGGCAGGGCCATAGCAGTGGGCGCATCCACGATCAGGCAGGGCCATAGCAGTGGGCGCGTCCACGATCCACGACCCGGGCGCGGCCAGGATCCAAGGGAGCCTGTAGGACTAGAAAGCACAAGGACTCCGGGGAAGAAGCAAGTCAGTGACATGCAGAGATGGGGCATGTATACAGGCATAATGTATACAGATGGAGAGGAGAGGAGAGGGGAGGAGAGAGAAGCTCAGTGTGTCATTGTCCCCCGGACTAGGCCTATAGCAGCATAACTAAGAGCTGGTCCAGGACAGGCCTGGGCCTGTCCTGGACCAGCCCTAACTATAAGCTCTATCGAAGAGGAAGGTCTTAAGTCTACTCTTAAAGGTAGAGAGGGTGTCCGCCTCCCGGACCAAAACAGGAAGATGGTTCCACAGAAGAGGAGCTTGATAACTGAAGGCTCTGGCTCCCATTCTACTTTTGGAGACTTTAGGAACTACAAGTAATCCTGCGTTCTGGGAGCGTAATGCTCTAGTTGGGTGATAGGGTAATATGAGCTCCTGGAGATATGATGGTGCCTGACCATTAACAGCTTTGTAAGTGAGGAGAAGGATTTTAAACTCTATTCTTGATTTTACAGGGAGCCAGTGCAGAGAGGCCAGTACAGGAGTAATATGATCTCTTTTCTTAGTTCCTGTCAGTACACGTGCTGCAGCATTCTGGACCAGCTGGAGACTCTTTAGAGACTTGTTAGGGCAGCCTGATAATAGAGAATTACAATAGTCCAGTCTGGAAGTAACAAATGCATGGACTAGCTTTTCTGCGTCTTTTTGAGACAGGATGGGCCTGATTTTTGCAATGTTACGTAGATGAAAAAATGCAGACCTTGAAATTTGTTTTATGTGGGAGTTGAAGGACATATCTTGATCAAAGATAACTCCCAGATTCCTGACGGTGGTGCTGGAGGCCAAGTTAATGCCATCCAAACTCGCTATATCATTAGATAATGCATCTCTAAGGTGTTTAGGACCAAGTACTATAACTTCGGTTTTATCTGAGTTTAACAGCAGAAAATTGCAGGTCATCCAGGTCTTGATGTCCTTGAGACATGCATGGAGTTTAGTAAGCTGATTAGTTTCATTTGGCTTTATTGATAGGTATAACTGTGTATCATCTGCATAACAATGAAAGTTTATGGAGTGTTTCCATGAGTATATTTAAAGGCTCTGTTAGATTCATAGCATCTGGATGTTATAAAAGAGTGAGAAAAAGAGAGTCTATCACATTGGGGCATGAAATGAGACATCATGCTGGATTGATAAAGTGCAAGGAGCCCTGAATTTATTGCCTTCATGTCTGTACATGAGGTGGAATTAATAATTACTAGAAGATTTTAAATGTTTTTAAGCTTAGTAAAATTTAAATTGCTTGCTGAGGGTAAAATATTGACTCTTGAGTTCCTGCTGGGGATTTCAAAGTCAGTGTATTTTTTTATAATGACCCTGTCAGAAAATGAATTCTCAATGTCTTTCAATAATTCAGATAATCATTAATCATGCAGCAAACAACACTGTGAGCCATTAAATATGTGTATGCATGTATGTATAGTCTCATTTGCATAAGGTGTTGTGGGTACTGTGGCGTGTCTAACGCCTGATTTGATTTCCGCTCCAGGTGTGCAAAGTGCTCAACACAACCACCATCAGCTGCTTCGCCCCCTCTCTGAAGGCGGAGTACACCGCGGACCAGGAGACCATCAAACACGTGGACGAGTTTGGCTTCGTCTTCAACAACGTCCAGGCTCTGCTCACTTACAACAACACGAGCTTCGTCTACTACCCCAACCCTTACCTGGAGCCCCTCAGTCTGTCAGGTGTTCTGGAGCAGAAACCTGGTGCTCCGATCATCCTCAAAGTACGTCATCCAACCTCATACTGCCTTTATTTATAGCAACAGACAGGGAGGAGATTCTCAAGTCAATATTCTTACATGTTGCTATTAATTATCTGGCATTAATAGCAACATATAAGAATATTGATCCTGTCTAAAGTGATCTACAGTGGTGGAAAGACTACTCAGATCTTTTACTTAACAAACCATGAAGTACCAAAGGTAAAAGTACTCATTATGCAGAATGGCACATTTCAGAATGATATAATGATATAATGATATACTGATTATTATATTACTGGATTATAAATACTGATTACTGAGTATCACTAATGATGCATAACAATAGGTTGATATTTATTAGTTGGTTATTCTTTGTGTGAATCATTTGTAAAGTAACTAGTAACTAAAGCCGTCAGATAAATGCAGTGGAGTAAAAAGTACAATATTTCCTTCTGAAATGTGGTGGACTAGGGGAACAAAGTAACATAAAACTGAAAGACTCAAGTACAAGTACTTCAAAATTGTACTTTAAAGGATAAGTACCGTTTTTTACAACCTGGACCTTATTTCTGGCAAAAGATATGGTCATTTACTCACCCAGATAACTTTGGTGTCATTCGGCGTCGTTCGGACGAAATTAGATCCAGTGTAGCGGCGATATATCCATATAATGGGAGTAACGGGGCATCGACACACAGCCTCTATATAACACATTATCTGCCACGAAACTAGTTCATTTCATCAATATTTTGTTATGAAATGCTAGCGCTATTAGCCTCTGAGTCCGGGCTCGTCTATTGTCAACATCCGGGGTCTGTAGGCTGATCTACTACCTCTGACCTGGAAGATGTCGTCTCTGAGCTGCGCGCGCACCCGCGACAGCGCGCCTTGTTTACCTGTAGCTGCTGCTGCTAGTTTGACCCCGGATGTTGATAACGGACGAGCCCGGACTCAGAGGCTAATAGCGCTAGCATATCGTAACAAAATATTGATGAAATTAACTAGTTTCGTGGCAGATAATGCGTTATATAGAGGCTGTGTGTCGCTGCCCCGTCTCTCCCATTATATGGATATATCGCCGCTACACTGGATCTAATTTCGTCCGAACGACGCCGAATGACACCAAAGTTATCTGGGTGAGTAAATGACCATATCTTTTGCCAGAAATAAGGTCCAGGTTGTAAAAAACGGTACTTATCCTTTAAGGGTAACTAAAGTGTGTTTACAGGTCTTGTGGTGGTGTGTACCTGTGCGTACGTATGTGATAAAAGTAGTATAAACCTTTTTGTGGCTCCAGAGAAGCTGCATGTAATCTGATAAACTGTCTCAAGTGACGTTACTCATAGGGTAAGTTGCATTGTGGGTATTGTAGGCACCAGGTTTTGAAAAGCAGTCCATTGCACTCCTACTGTATAACACTGCTGGACTCGATACGGACATTTTAAAAACAAATGATCGAGAGATATCACCTTTTTTTTATTCCACACATTCTTCTTCCTTTCCAAAACCTGGTGCCTACCTTACCCACAATGCAACGTAGCCACTGTGTGACATCACTGAAGGCAATTTATCAAGTTACATGCAGCTTCCTCCGGAGCCTAAAAAAAGACTTTTTTCACATGTGCATTAGTACTCGTCCAAGACCCGTAAACACACTTGAATGTGTAAAATTGGTGAAGTTACCCTTTAAGTTCAGTTCTTCAGTAAATGTAGGCTACTTAGTGACATTTCACCGGTGGCTAGCCGTACCCTGCCCTCACTGATGCTCCTTCATTGATCAATAAATCTGATACACATATACGCTAAAGGTTTTATTATGAAATCAACTATAATGCCTCACCAGACATGAGATAAACAACAGGATGGTGGATATAAGTGGCAGCTTCTACTTCATCTCATGTTTTCTCTAACTGGTAGAGTTTTTAGGAAAAACTAAATTTCCCATCACATTCCCAACTGTGATTTGTGTCACAGAGAGGATGTGACTACATCCTGAAGTTTATAGCAAAGATTTTACCATCTGCTTTCCACTTTTACACCATGTGCAACTGCACATCTTTAACTCCGTTTGTCGTGGAGGAACAGCTCGGCAGATTGGTTTGCATCTTGAAGCAATCTGCCGTCGTTAGGTACAATAATTTAACAGATTTCCTGCAAAGTATGACTCATGGCGTGGAACGACAAAGTGTCTGCCAGTCTTTTCCAAGATTACAGTAATTATACTAATGGCCGAGAGTAATAATAATTCATTACGTTTAAAATTCTACACATGATCAGCATGAAGTTCCAGCGGGGTGAAAACATTACACACACAAGAATTACTGCAGAGCTACCTTTTGTTTTGTAACAACTACCTGTTCTGCAGTTTTCCATATTCCTTCTCTAACTGTGTTTCAGGGACGTAACCTGGTGCCGTCTGCGTCCGGTGGAGCCAGGCTGAATTACACGGTGCTGATCGGAGACACGCCCTGTTCCCTCACCGTCTCTGACACTCAGTTACTCTGCGAGCCTCCGAACCTCACCGGGCAGCACAAAGTCCTGGTCAGTCTCAAAGCGTTGGTGGTTTTTCTGTCCGTCTGTAGATCTGATTGGCTGTCTGCGTGGATGTGGGTCACTGTCTGTGGGTCAGTGCTCGTCTGTAACGTCACTGTGTTTGTGGGTCACCGACAGGCTTTCAGTTAGTCGCTGGCTTTCTGTCATTGTCTGTCACTCATGGTCTGGTAGGTTCCCAATTACAGCACATTGCCCTCCAGAGTTATTGACAGGCACTCTTGCAAATAATGAGAAAAGAGCTGTAAAGAGAAAAGCTGGTGTGTCTGGAACTTTTACACATTTTCTTCAAAGGCAATTGTTCAGGAAAATGGTCCATATCTCTGTTGTGTTTGCCAATTTAATTCCTCAACAACAATCTTTTGAATTAGTGATTATTTTCTTTGTTATTTGAGCGCTTTCAACACGCTTTTGAAAATATAACTATTTTCATCATCCAGGTCCAAGTAGGGGGACTCCACATCTCGCCAGGAGAGGTTCACATTCGCTCCGACAGCCTGCTCACCCTTCCTGCCATCTTCAGCATCGCAGCAGGAGGAGGGCTGCTCCTTATCATCGTCATCATAGTCCTGCTGGCCTACAGGCGGAAGTCACACGAGAACGACCTCACTCTGAAGCGCCTGCAGATGCAGATGGACAATCTGGAGTCCAGGGTGGCTCTGGAGTGCAAGGAGGGTGAGTCGGACTGATCAGAGAGACTAGTAATAGCCATTAAAACTCACACTCCCAAAATAACAAATACCGAATCCCTAAAAGCTCATTTGTAGTTGCCTTGTAGCGCCACCTGTTGGAACTGATGTTTTTACAGATGTTTGCAAGCCTTTTGTATTTGAATGAAGATGGTAGAAGTATGAAAAGTAAAAGTAGTCCTTCTGTAGTAAAATGGTACCTGTTGGTGTTTTACTATTATATTATTATATTAATGTGTGTGTTGTATTATACCGCTGTAGTTGTTTAGGGTTGAGCTCATGTCATATTCCCAATCTATAAGATCATCATGTGTTTGTAGCGTCGCTCTCTCTGCGATCGCATCTCTAAAAAGTCAACTTTTCCCGAACTCAGAAACACAGCCCCGTTTTCAGCTCCGTGACGATGCACTTTTGAACTATGCAGGAGGGTTTTAAATAGTTTATCTCGCTTAAGAAGTAGCAGAATTTTTCTCAAACCATAAAAGAACACTTCATCCCCGAGCTTGTCACAAACACTCAAAATCAAAATCACCATGTTTGGAGATACAAGGTTTTCAAGGGAAAGGAAGGTATGAAAACGTTGTGATCTGAAAAGTAACAAGCAACTGAAGCTGTTAGACCAATGTAGTGGAGTCAAAAGTACAAGATCTACCTCAGGGATGTGGTGGAGGAGAAGTATAAAGCAGCAGAACATGGAAATACGGGAAACTCAAATTTGTACTTCAGTAAAGTACTTGAGTAAATGTACTTTGTTACATTGCACCGCTGTTTATATACCAGCTGCCAAATCATTGAATGGTCATACCAACCAAGTGTATGTTTTATTTCGATTGGATTTGCAAGCTATAACCGTTTTGAGGCATGATGTCTGTATTCTGAGTTATATAAGGTAGCACACCCTTCCTATCTGTATCTAGCAGTGTTGTAGAAAGTACAAAAGACATACTTTAATAAAGCAAAGCTATTGTGTTAAAATATTACTTTGATAAAAGTGAAAGCCACCCATACTAATAGTACTTGAGTAATAGTCTTAAAGTATCTGATATGACATGTACTTAAGTATTAAAAATGTTCTGGCAATAAATATACTTAAGTATCAAAAGTACAGGTAAGTTGTGCATATATTTACAACACTCAGCATAATTCTGATTACTGGAATCTGATTGGCGATAGAAATAAATTAAATTTAAAATGTGCCGCTTTGACTCAGATGCAGCATGTAATCTGCAAAGTTACTAGTTACTAAAGTTATCAAACATTAAAATACTCAAGTAAAGTACAAGTACCTCAAAGTTGTACTTAATTACTGTAGTTGAGTTACATTCCATCACTAGTAAAACTCATAATGAACAAACCAAAAATATATACTGTGAGATACATTATGAGCTGTATAATGTTTAGACATGTAGATCCAAAAATGTCAACACAGAGAGTTATATTCACTAAAAAATGCTAATCAAACTCACTACAGTCAGTATTTGTCATCATTCTACTGTTTTACACTCATTAACCATTTCAGTATTTATCAGTAACATAAAAAGGAAACTACTGTCTCAGCTTTACTGCCATTAACACAGCTAAAAGCTCAGTGTTACAAAATGTATGCCAATACTAATACTACCTCTGTCATACGCAGCCTTTGCAGAGCTACAGACCGACATCAACGAGTTAACGAGCGATCTGGACAGAGCCGGCATCCCCTACCTCGACTATCGCACTTACGCCATGAGGGTCCTCTTCCCCGGCATCGATGATCACCCTGTGCTCAGAGAGCTGGAGGTGGGTAACCTCTGCAGCAGGGCTACAGCTACTTGAATTCAGTTTCAACCACTTTTCTGACATCTTGACCTTAAGGCTCCACTATACTCCAAACCAAATTGATTTTGGCTTGTTGGCAAGCGCTGTCAAAGTGCTGTCGAACAGAGCGGTGTGAGCAAATGTCAGCGGTTTGAGGTCTGTTTGTGTAATGGTGTCCACATCAGCTGGAAAGAGCTCGAGAGGAGAGTTTGATTTGGAGTTTGCTTGCTCTCTTAGTTGCAGTCATGCACCCATATTGAGTCTAACTTTTTATCTTTAAAACTTTCTTACAAATACTTTTTAGCACCAGATTACACAGTTTATTTTCTTCAACAGAAACTTTACATCAGGATATTGTAAAGTGGTTGTCAATGTCCTATGCTTGAATCAGTTGGATTTTGAGGGAGGCAGATAGATGTACATTGCTTTCATTGTCTATTTTCTACAGTCTCGTTCAGGATTTGTTTTGGTCTGATTTTGGTCTGATCCTCATCGTCAACTCAAGAGGATTTGGTTTAGAATGTACTTTGACCACGACCAAGACTATTTTTATTAATGTCCTGATCAAGCGTTCGATCCTGAAAGCACTCGATATGACATTTTAAAGAAACTCGGATGACAAACAACAACAACAACTCGACAGATACTCAAGGACAAAATTGGGCAAATGTTGCCAATTATAGCTGATTTAATCAGTGGTTATTATGGTCACAGGGATTTTAAAAGGCCTCTGCTCTGAAGAGCTTCTCTAATTGCAGTTTAAACATGCTGACTTTTACCAAAGTATCCGGCTCTTTGTTTGTTGCAGAAAAATGGAGCTTAGTTTATCCATTTTCTTGTTAAACTTGTCAGTGAGTTCTGAGAATATGACTCATCAGAGTCCCTGAGGAAACAGATGTGTGCGAAACCTGGTTCTGGTTCTGTTTTGCACTGATACCCTGAGATGATTTATTTGACTTTACGTGTATATTTCATTCTCTTCTTCACGTTGTATGGAGTGAATTCTCTCATCCTTGACTGAGTATTATCAATGAGCACGTGCGTCTGTGTGTGTAGGTGCCGGGGAGCGGACAGGCGGGTGTGGAGAAAGCCTTGAAGCAGTTTGCTCAGCTGGTGAATAACAAGGTTTTCCTGCTGACGTTCATCCGCACGCTGGAGCTGCAGCGCTCCTTCTCCATGCGTGACCGCGGCTACGTGGCCTCGCTCATCATGACCGCTCTGCAGGGACGGCTGGAGTACGCCACGGACATCCTCAAACACCTGCTCTCAGATCTCATAGAGCGCAACCTGGAGAGCAAGAACCACCCCAAACTGCTTCTACGCAGGTAAACCGAGAGTGTGTTTTTTTTGGCTGCTGCTGAAAGCTGCTGTACAAAGAGCCGTTTAAACACTTCTGGAAAATTGCAATTGGATTGAAGTTACGTTCTTACAAAGTGGGGTAATGTTTCTCATTTTGGAATAGCAAGTCATTTTATTCAGCTGAATATTGGATTATTCACTTTGGAGTTTAACTTCACAGAGAACTGTATGAATATTAGTTGAGGCAGTGCCATAAAAGTACATATTCACTGTAGGGAGTCGTACAGCCACAGTCTTTCTGCTTCACTGGGGAAGCTCAGGGTTTGGAGAGAGTCTCATTTTAGCTGCAACAGCTAAGCAATAGAAAGATTAAGCATGTTTCAGGAAGGAGTCTGACAAGTCATCTATCTTACAAATATTCCTTGTGAACTGGACTTCCTTTCCTTTCTCCGTCCACATTTTCCACTTTCAAACCAGAGACCTTTTCTGTCACAGACCTCCCCACTTCTGATCAGCGCTGCTTATCTTTTGGCATAGATAATTCCTTCGCGAATTGTCCTTTCCAGCCCAGTTACCGCACTTCTGATGGATGAGTAACTAGGCCAGCGAAGGAGAGCCCACCTCTGTTCGGCTTTGTTTTGTGCAGCGGCGTGAAACAGCCGCTGTGAGTCTGAGAAACAGGGCGCCCGGACAGACAGGTGAAAGACGAGAGCCGTAAGAGTGATAGAGAGTGGGAGGGACTGGCGGAGGAAGAGAACCTAATGGGGAAGAGTGAGTGCAGCGGCGGCGGACTCGTTGTCAGTCTGACTTATCTTCTGTGTGCCACTCATGAAACATTCAGCTGGAGCTCACGTTTCCTTCCCCTCCCCATCACCTCGCCTATCCTCCTTTCTCTCGCCTCTCTCCCTCTTTCCTCCACCTCTGGTTATCTGTCGATTGTTTTCCCAGCGCTGAAGCTGGCCTGCTGAATGTTTCATGAGGTTTTTTTTTTTTTTTTTTCCCCCCTTTCCTGAAAACGAGGGCTCTCTCAATCTGAAGTACACTCATTAAATATAAGGATGAGTTCACATGGGGGAGCCGGTACAACACAAACTTGTTAGTCCAAACATGCTGCTCTGGCTGAAAAACTCAAAAATTTAATGGGATGCCGTCAACAAAAGAGTCAATACAGGTTGGGGTTGAAAAGCGGTGACAGACAGCAGGTTAGAGAGGAAGAGTGACTGGTGGCTGTAAAGCTGCGGGCTTTGGATAAGATTCAGATTAGGAAAAGGCTTATACGCCATTTCAAGGGGTACTGTTACATGATTTAAAGGATTTACTACGGTAAATGATAAAAATCTTTCCCATCTGTACTCGTGTAGCTAAGTGCAGACACAGCGAGGAAGAAACAGAGTGAAAGGACTTGAAGTGGACGTCTAAGTTGTGTCTGCACAATTATGTCATGACCCAAATATGTTCTGCACCAGCAGCACTTAACTTACAGTGTATCAGAGCAAGTGTCCTCTGAGACCGAGCGGCTGGGTAAGGACGCTACTCCTCTGCAAACTCTCCATGTCATGCTTTTTGGTTCCAACAATGTCAGGCTCTTCTGCATCTTAAATTATAAAAGAATAATCAGAGCGCTCCAGCTCTCTGTGGGACGTCTCTCGCTAACAAATGAACGTGCTTTTCTTCTTGTCTCGCAGAACAGAGTCCGTGGCGGAGAAGATGCTGACAAATTGGTTTGCCTTCTTGCTCCACAAATTTCTCAAGGTAAAAAATGAAATCCATCTCGCACCTTATCGCCACAGGTGTCAGAGTGATGCACTGTGACGACGCTTCTTAAAATTACGAGCATCGATTCTGCTGTGTACGTTTTTGTTGCAGCTGTCGTTTTAACCGTCTGATATTGATGGGGTTTTGTGGACATTGTGCGAGGGTAGTGTTTACCTGTGGGGTCAATCTTATCTCCAGTTTTGCAAATTCAGTTTTACTGTGTTTGACGTGTCGTGCTCTAGTTACTGAGTCTTTATCGTCTGTGCTGATGAATACGGATCTCTTTTCCTTCCCTTCACTTCTTTCCTACGTCTTGTTTTCCTTTCTCCCACCTTTCTCTCTAATCCCTGGGTTCCCGTCCAAAACAAAGGAGTGTGCTGGCGAGCCTCTCTTCATGCTGTTCTGTGCCATCAAACAGCAAATGGAGAAGGGACCCATAGACTCCATCACCGGAGAGGCTCGCTACTCCCTCAGTGAAGACAAACTCATTCGACAGCAGATTGAATACAAGACGCTGGTGAGTCATAAAGACATTAATAGTAAAAAAAAGTCAAAATTTTGTCTCTATTCATTTGTGTTCATCACTTGGCAAAGAGCCTTGACAGAACCACAGGAAGGTGGCATGTGCCTCGGCTGAGCTTGTGATTTTATGAATGCTGTGACTGTTTGGATAGTTTCAATGATGGCAGTGGATAAATAATCTTGCACGGCCAGGTGTCCGTCTCATCGAGCTGGAGGGAGGGCCTGACAACATTTCTTCAAAACAAATTGAGAAAATAAGACCTTACAATATGGACGCAGCCTTTCAATTAGCTGTAACTAGCTGCAACCCAGCTTCATTTTCTTATTTGCGTTAACGTCAGTACGGTAAAGGCCATGTTTGCTGCAGTACTTTTCATGGAGAACAGACTTCAAGGACAAAATATGCAAGAAGGTTGTCCATGATAATTGTATAGTGAAAATCTGCTATTGTGCCAGCCCGGCAGCTCCGTCCTGCCCTCTTCTTACAAACTTTTGAGCTTAAGGTTCTCGTAAACCTGATTAATTTTGACAGGACAGGTCTGGCAACCCAAATTAACAGAAAAATAAAAAAAATGGTATGAATAAAGATACATTTTAACTGATAAATATAACCAATAATACTGAGTCGACAGAATTCTGACTGGTGTGTTTACTCGAATCAGTGGAGAGTGATGAGGTCGGGCCACCTGTGTAACAACAACGCGCCTTCTTCTTTTACCTTTTCGATTTAAAATAAGGCAGCTGGATTCCTCCACCGACCCGTCAGAATAAGTTCCCCCTCAGGCTTTAGCTCCGACGCAGAGCCAGCCAGAGACAGGATGACACCATCTCTGATATCCATGTCGGAGAGTGTGAGGGGCTGTGTCTCATTACTTGTTTAATGCCCCTGCTAGAGCTGCACAGCCGCATCCTGGAGGTGTGAAATTACATTTTTGGCCGAGATCCTCTCCACCAGGACAGTTTGGTGAGGAGAAGGTAATGAAAGGACTTTCCTAGCAAGCAACACCTTTCTCTCTCTCTCTCCCTCTCTCTCGCCTCTTTCTCTTTCCCCTCCCTTTTCCCTACGCCCTCCTCTCCTGTCTGTCTTCATCCTGAATCCCCAGACGCTGAGCTGTGTGAACCCAGACAATGAGAACAGCCCAGAAATCCCTGTCAAGGTGCTCAACTGTGACACCATTACCCAGGTGAAGGAGAAGATCCTGGATGCGGTGTACAAGAACATGCCCTACTCGCAGCGACCACGGGCGGCAGACATGGATCTGGGTGAGGCTGCACTGGATGCAATCATGCTGTGAAAGACCAAAGTCACATTACTAATACCGCTTATATTTCCTGGGATAAAACACAGACTGCCATCGCAATGACAGGAGGGGAGAATAAAGTTTAGAGCGGGCATGTCAGGGGAGCTATCAGAGATATTTCCCTGTGTGACACCAACAAAAGGCTCAACATCAGTTTCTGGGAGACAACCCCTCCCCACACCTGTTTACATCCCGAACCAGAGCAACACTCACCAACACTGACGTTAAACCTTACTGACAGCTCACCTACACTTAGGCTTACGCCCACAACATGTCATCCAGCACTGAATGACTCGGTACAAATCCAGCCGACACGCACCTTCAAAGGCAGTACATAAGATATCTCGTCACTAGTGGCTGATATCGCTGTAGGTCTGTAGTTTAACACCTTAAGGGGCTTTTTTTTTACAGGTTGGGGATTTGGAGAGGATCAGTTTCTCCTTGTTGCTTTGGGCAGCTTAAATCCTCGTGGGGACACCGTGTCATTTGTGTTTTGTTTGTAAGAATCACTTTGATTGTCAAGAAGTGCAGCAAGCTGTCTCGGTGACATTTTGGCTGCTATGCTTGACAACCTGCAGGGTTCAAAGAGCAAACTGGAAAACATGACCTCACATGCGGCACAGAGGGACAATGCGAGACAAACGATGGACGTTAGACAATATGTAACTGTCAAGCACTCTGCATACCCCGAATTTCCACGTGTCACATTCATTGTTGATTGTATTTTCCTACAGAGTGGCGGCAGGGCAGGACAGCTCGCGTGGTCCTGCAGGACGAGGACATCACCACCAAGATAGAGAGCGACTGGAAGAGACTCAACACGCTCATGCACTACCAGGTCTGTTCGTGATGTTACAACACGATTTCGGAAAAGCTGGGTGAAACATAACTAAAAAGAGTGTTCGCCGACAACGGTTTTAAGTGGTGAACCTCGCCCCGTCTTCGAGGATGCCCTTAAGAATTCAGTCAGAATTTTTAACAGTCAATGAAAACTGCCAGTTATCTTCTCGATTAATAGATCAATTGTTAAAATAGTGAAAAATGTTCGTCACAATTTCCCAAAGCCTCAAACAGCTAATTTTCTCTAACCACAGTGGTAAAGTAAAGTGGAAGGCACTCATTTTCTAGAAGTCTGAAAAGTGACACGAATGATTAATAAATGATCAAAATAGTTGCAGAACAGCCTTTCGTCATCCGACTTATCATTTCAGCTCCCACTTTACGAACCTCACAAAGCCATTTCACTCTGTTTCACACTCCCTCCCGCACACCTTGAATCTTTTTCATCCTTTTTTAAAAACTGCAATTATCCAGTTGCTCAAGGGCATTACAGCAAGCATTGTTGATGAAGGACAGAGGATTACTCATTCATATTCATATCACTCAACTCACCCCTGCCGACGTTTGTTTTAACCTCCCGGTCACAAGCGCGCCTAGTGGACTCAAACATGCACTCGTGTGCCTCTGTCTTTTACAACATCTTTTTTTTTTTTCTCCAGCTCATAAATGCGACGACACAGGTCAGCAACCTCGGATGAGTCATCCTGTTCCCTTGTCTGTCAAACGCTTGTCATGACGATCAGCGCTGGGACGACTGTACCACTCACATATTTCACTGGAGCATTTTTTTTTTGGTTTAAACAAAGAGAAAAATGAAGACAAAGGAAATCTGAATATTCTGCACTAAATGTGTGTTTTGACAAAAGAAGAATATATTCCCTTGTTATCTGTCAAGGAGATAAACAATTTCATTCTTACATTCTTAATCTCTCTGCCAGGTGCGGACATGTTTGCTCTGCTGCTAAGCTGGATTTGTATTAGCTGCATTTGTAGCTCACGCAGAAACAGCAGCATGAATTTTGCTCAAACTGCAGATGACCTCGTCACGTCTGCCAAGCGCAGCTACAGTACACAGTATTTACCTGGAACTACTGTACAGACAAAATGTCTGCTTAGCCAGCATTCAGTGAACTGTATTCAAACAAACATTTACATATTTCACTATGAAGTCTGTCTGCTGGTTGGTGCTTTTTAGGTTTTTTTGCATTTAGGTTGCAAAAATACTTGCAACCGGGGATTTTCAATGCCAGACACTGTCAGACGAAATTGAGACAACTACACCCTTAACACTGCTTTAAGGACTGTACTGTTGTTGAGTTGGATAGTTAGTAGTAGGCTACAACTTTTTTAGCCCATACAAGGTTTAATGTTAATGGTTTTCTCACCTACCTGGTCGGACAAGTGGGTCCGAAATCCCCTTACCCAAATATTTACTTGCCCCGACACAAACTGCTTTATTTATTAGTGGGATGTCACATAACAACAAAGACTTGACCTAATTGACTTTTTTAAACTTTATTTAAGTAAATGAATCAGAACAAAGACACTGTGTCATGGGTGAGACCTAACAAACATTCCTGCATGTTGAAATTTCCGCTTGTGATTCAATGTCTTTACCTGCTGCCATTTTCTCGAGAGAGATGAGAAGGAAAAGAGATGACTCACTCCTTCTTTACTATGCGTTTCATTCTGCTAGATTTACTAGCTTGATGCAGCATTTTACTTGCCTCCAGGCAAGCGAGCAACCCTAATTGTTGAGCCCTGCTATATATTTAGTTTTTACATTTTGGCAAATGGATAGCTTTGAGCAGTTCCTGTCTGCCATGTACCAGTGAATGTCCAGACAACAATCACTGGACTCAAAGTCATGATGATTCGCAGGCAAGTTCTGGAGCAATAAGCGGCATCTTTTTTTCTATTTCTTTAGATACGTACGGACGTTTATTTGCAGCGGATATTGTAGATAATACGTGATGCCCTTGGGGAAGTGTGTTAAAAAACCTTGGCATTAGACGAACATCTTATAACCCTTTTTTTCCAACAGCAATTTAATTCTCAGTTTTATAATCAGCAGTTCCTGCTTAAAGGGTTTAATCGATGCCCAGAACCACTGCTTGTTTATTTAGCTATACAGAAATTGTCTTTGTAGGAACAGAGGATTTTAAATAACAATATCTGTTACCACACACAAAGTATGTAGTAGTTAATGTATATAATTTGGAGCTGACTTTTAGTGCGATCATCCACCTTGAACTTAAACCCACTCCTTCATACATTTCTCTCTTTCCTGTGACTGCCTACGAAAGACGTTCAAAGCCTCTGAATCATTTTACAAATCCCTGGTCTTTGATTTTCAACCTCAAACATTTTTTCCAAATTCCAGTCATGATTACTTTTGACGAAACAGCTGCAAGCCACAAATTCATAAAAAAAACCAACAAACAAAAAACAGCAATCTTTACCTTTGTCTTCCAGGTGTCTGAGCGCTGCGTGGTGGCCTTGGTGCCCAAACAGATGTCCTCTTTCAACATTCCTTCCTCGGCAAGCTTCCCCCGCAGCATCAGCAGATACGGTCAGTACTGTTTCAGAAATGCAAATACCTTTCATTCATCCAACTTCCAGCAGCGTTGCACCATCTGTTGCTGTCACTTATCAGTCTGTTACAAGCACATTAGCGGATACTTTTATATAGCACGTTAAAAAAAGAGATGCAACATTAGTTTTTCGGAAATATTCAGCGGTACAGAATCAAAACACATTCTGCCACCTTTGAAACAATTACGCTTAGACTAATCATTAGTTGTCACACGGTGTATGTGTATGTTTTATCAGGACAGATGAAATCCAGTCACTTTAGATTCATAGAAATGTTGATTCAAACCACATCTCTGAAACAGCAGATCACACTGACATTCATATTAGATTTCAAGTCCTTTTTCCTTTAAAAACACGACACGCAGCAGCAGAAAACAAACAACACAGACTGACAGAAAGACGGGGCCATAGCCCGGACAGAAAAAAAAATTGCTTTTAGTGAATGAGAGCGGGTCTTTAGCATTACCATGACAACCACTGATATAATGGCCGCAAATGATTATAGTGTCCAAAAGCACACATCCAACCTTGCTCACTTGCAATTACGAAGACAACAAATCTAAAAAAAAAAAACAAACGTGACTTTCTCTCCGTCCAACCAAAGTGAGATGTGCTCCATTTACAAACTACATCTAGAGCATTTTGTAACATATATTTTCTCCACGTGTGACCGTCTAGGCGTAGACGTATCCTTCCGCTCCACGCCCACCAGCCCGGACAGCCCCCACTCCCGTGTGCCCATGCTGACCCCTGACCTGGAGAGCGGGGTCAAGGTGTGGCACTTGGTCAAAAACCACGACCACGGGGACCAGAAAGAGGGCGAGCGCGGGAGCAAGATGGTGTCTGAGATCTACCTGACGAGGCTACTAGCGACGAAGGTGCGGTAGAACACGTATATTATAGACATGCATTTAACTATTTCAACTTTAATTTTAACAACATCACTGATCCTGAGTAAGAAAACAACATGAGACAACAATAGCAATCAAAACATTTTGGAGTCTCAACTGTATCCAATTTTTTTCTACAGGGCACCCTGCAGAAGTTTGTGGACGATCTGTTTGAGACCTTGTTCAGCACTGTGTGTCGGGGCACCGCCCTGCCTCTAGCAATCAAATATATGTTTGACTTCCTGGACGAACAGGCCGACCGCCATGGCATCCATGACATGGACGTCCGCCACACCTGGAAGAGCAACTGGTGAGAAAGAGACGATGTCTGACATGTCACCTTTATTTACCTTCTTTAACAAGCCTGCTTGCAGTGCTACCTATAGAAATGTGTTTTTCAGATTTAACTGAGTTATCACCCTATTAATGCCAGGGTGCACCATATTTGTTATTGACCTAATTCTCTGGTGTTTTGTGCAGTTGTAGCTGCTCTTTGAAGAACTTCTTAACTTTCTATTGTGAAATCTGTAACTCTGTAAAGCTCCAAATTACATCTAATAAAGTCTCCTAAACTTCAGCAACATCTTGTTTTCACAACTTAAGTCAATTTGGAAAGTCAATATGGGATTGATCAGAGGAAAACCAAAAAGCAACATCTGAAAATGTATCACAAATCTTCCTCTTTCTCCTTCTGTCTAATCTCTGGATATCTGCAGCCTGCCCCTGCGCTTCTGGGTGAATGTGATCAAGAATCCCCAGTTTGTGTTCGACATCCATAAAAACAGCATCACGGACGCCTGTCTGTCTGTGGTGGCCCAGACTTTTATGGACTCCTGCTCAACTTCTGAACACCGCCTGGGCAAAGACTCCCCCTCCACCAAACTACTCTATGCCAAGGACATACCGCATTACAAAAGCTGGGTAGAAAGGTGCGTAGGTGCACGACAATGCAAAGACAAATGCGCCTCACAAGGATAGAAAGATGTACAAAATCCTTCAAACTGAGGACTCTTTGTACGTCATCGCCTCTCTGGTTTTGGGGCGACAGATCTCCCTGGTAATGTAATTGTGCAGGATCCTCATGTACTGTATAAATGGGACTGCATCCAGTTTGGACTGCAGGCTGTGACACAATTAATCATGCAGCTTAACAGGGTGTGGAGCGACCGAGTTAAAGTGTAGTCAAGTGAAGTATAGTCGTACGAGGCTGTGCGTTTCTATATAAAATAGTGTGCTGCTGCTGCTGTTTGATGTCTAAATGAGTAAACCTGTGAGTGACACATTTCCTTATTCTCCTGACAAAACACCTCAGATTTACTGACACCTTTAACATTTGATATTCTTTGACTTTTCACAGTGAAAGACTGAATCCAAGTGAGGAGAAAAGCTCTGATACGCATTACTGTGCCCCTGACTCTGACAGTGTATGTGTGTGTGCGTGTTTCCTCTCAGGTACTACGCTGACATCAACCGCCTGCCTGCCATCAGTGATCAGGATATGAATGCCTATCTGGCTGAACAGGCCCGCCTTCACTCCAGTGAGTTCAACATGCTCAGCGCCCTCCATGAGATCTACGCTTACGTCAGCAAGTACAGCCAAGAGGTGAGGCTCACTCAACACGCTGTATCATAGATGTGCTGTAGAAGTCCCGCTGGTGTGCAGTTAACATTTTCTCATATTAAAACAGCTTTAATCCACATTTTTATACTAACAAAGGATAAAAATGACTATGTCTACTGCAAATTGTGTTGCTCACAGCCAAAAAGAATGATCACCAGGCTCTTCAGTTCCCCTCACAAGCTTTAAGAGCGTTTTATATAAAACAGCTGTCTGCTGGTAGCTCTGTTCAGCTCTGATAAACACTCCAGACAGCAGGCGGACAAAGTTTGTAGGTGGCTGGTGAACAAAGTGGAGAATGTAGCCACGGAGTTGGTGAAGGCCGAGCTAAAAGTTAAGTGAATAGTGGACTTAAAGACATAATATTGGGATTTGCTGGTTTCTGGTTGTAAACACACCACCAGAGAGAGAGAGAGAGCAGCAGTGGTTGAGCAAGTTAGAGAGTGAATGGAGAGAGTGAGTGGCGTTAGCAAAGACAAAGTAGTGAATCAGGGAAATAATGTTAGTTATATTCTAAAGCACAAATGAACTTGCCTGCACCTCAACACAACCCTCCAGATTTATGCTGTTTGCTTCAAATCAATGAATCATGCTTCTCTGCTCTGCTCTGCCTGTGTGTGTGAGTGTGTGTGTATGTAGCTCAGCCCCACCCTCAGTCAAACAGACAAGCACTCTATTAACAGACAGAGAGCAAAAGAAAGAGACAGCAATGCAGCCTGATCGGTGCTTCCCGAGTGTTATTGGCTGCCCAAAGGTTGAGGCCTAGAAACATCTCCGACACAACAAAATACTAAGAAAATAATAAACTACAGGCACAACGCAGGGACTCTGCAGATACAGACACCACCTTGTCGTGGGTCATTAGTGATGACTGATAGGGATTACTTTTGTATGTTTGTCTATACATTGTTGTTTAGGAAAATCTTTCATAGTAAACGTTTAAAGGCTTATAAATTGACCTGAAATTAGTGATTTGTGATTTTTATTGTTGCTGAATGGTTTTGAAAAAGTGAAAAAATGCTGATCACAATCTCTTGAAGCCCAGGGTGGTGTTTTTAAATTGTTTGTATTGTCAGCCAACAGTTCACATCCACGTTATTTCAATATTTTACTCACAATGGTATAAAAATGAGAAAAGCAGCAAAGCCTGTGTACCATTTTTTGCCTGATAAGCTTCAGTTATATCTGAGTTACATAACAGGCTTCTGCTAATGTTTATTCATTTGCACTGAATTCTAATTAACCAAATCCGTGATGATTAATTCAAGTCAACCTGCTCAGATGATTCTGAAACTTAACTTTTAATCAAATGGATTAAAATGTACACTGTAATCAATAATTCAAGTAGAATAACAAGCGGAAGCTGTAGTTGTGGATCTGCTGTGTGTTTGTTTGACTCATAATGTGCATATTTATATGATTTTCCATAGCTGACCAGCGATGTGCCTCGTATCCTTGGTTTTACAGTTTGTGCCTGTGTGTGTGTGTTTTAGATCATCGAGGCACTGGAGCAGGATGAACAGGCCCAGAAGCAGAAGTTGGCGTATAAAGTGGAGCAGATCATCTCAGCCATGTCTACAGAGAGCTGAGACACACAGACACCTATATACATACACAAACACATATAGTATGCACACACTACACACACACACACACACACACACACACACACACACACACACTGAAACATACAACAACAGAGGAGTTATAAAACCCCTCTGCAACACACTTGGGGACTGAGCAGTGCACATGAAGGAACACATTAGGTGCATGTATGCACACATACAATCAAACATTAACACTTATACACACTGACACACACAGACATTACAGACTCAATGGACCTACTGTATAAACAAACTGACACACACACATGCATATATACACACATACAGTTGTACATACAAAAACCACTGAACACATCAAACAGCGGATCGTCCCAAAGCACGACTTTTGAATCCAATGTCATCGTTTTTTTTCCAGAAGAAACTCCAACAGGCAAACATCCAACTTCTAAAAAGGCTCCTAGGGAGGGAGGGAGAGACAGAGAGAGACAGAGAGAGTAAGAGAGAGAGAGACAGAGAGAGAGACAGAGAGAGAGGATTTGGGCCATCACAGTTGCTGAATTCGCAGCCAATTCTTTTCCGCTGGGTAACGGCTGGTCTTTGTAGTGGGTACTTATACTAACTGTGTGTGTGTGTGGCCTGGCTGGAGCTCTGAAGAGAGAACGGCACTTAATAAAGAATGACTCAACTTGAAAAGCCACTGGAGGAGCTCAACAAAGACGGGAGCCAATTTAATGGGACGGCACATGTGGTGAGACAGGACTCGACGTACTTTTTATGCGTCAAAGATGAAGGACGCTTATTCGCACTACATATCACGGGCTTGGAGTGACATCGCCATTCGGAGCAGAGATGTGTAACTTTGCATTGTAAAGCCTTTTCTTATTGCCTTTAAAAAGGCTTTGAAAAAAAAGAGAGAAAACTAAAGACTCTGGCATGGTTGCTTCTCATTCCCCCCTCACCTGAAGCTCCCCGTCATAAGTTAGATTTCTTGTTTAGAAAATAAGATTTTCTGACTCTGCTGGGGATTGAACCGCACATACACAAAATTCATCACTGACAGAGTGAGGGTCCGACTCTTAAATAATAAAACGCTGAGAAGGCATTACCTTCAAATGTGAAATATATGTAGAGATATTTCCAGACCCAATCCCTGGCTTTTGTGCCAAATTTAATGTCTCATGTTTCATTCATGTTAAATGCCCCCGTAGACGCTATTAATAATACACGCCATTGTACGGAAAAGATCCCATTTGAGATAGGGAATTTTTGTACAGTGATGATCTATGGACCACCAATTCAACCATTCAAAGATAAGTGGAGACCAAATTGAACTGTAGCAGAAAGCATGATTAATGATGCTATAAGTCTGATGGTGGATCAGATTAGCCTAACCCCGGCCAACAGCGCCGCCCCCTCCCCCTCCCCCTCCCCGCCTCATCAGTCATTGTTTACATTTAAGCGTGATACTTGAAATGCACCGAGTGTACGAGATATTAAGAACACCTGCTGCTCCTGTGAGCTAATCTGCTCGGATTAAGTTAGACGAAGGCTCTGATGCCTTATTGATTTTCCCCAATAAATCCACTTTGAACGTAACCTGGAAGCTAAACGCAGGAAACAAGCTGGAGAGGGATTTCTAACCCTGGGGACATTTGAGCTGCGGGGGTGCTGCGATAGGGTGAAGCTCAGTAAAAAGTGGATGTTCCTAATATTTTTGCGCACAGAGTGGATGTGTGGTTAATGGTATGTGCTTGGATCAGCAGTTGGTCCTTGTAAAGTCCATTCATTAAACATCATATTTGTTGCTTCACAGCGCTACCCTTCGCTTTACATCCTGACCGTCTCTATGCTTCGGCGTATGATTTTTAATTTTGCGTTCAAATGTACATTTTACCCGACTGCTTGTTGTCTTCTTGCTGCTGTATTTATAGAGTGCCATATCTAAACTTTAAAATGATTATCACGATGAAATATTCAGCCTGAGGCATCGCATTAAATCAGGGTTTTTAGTTTTGATTGTTTGTGTTTCACCCATTGCAGTGGTGAAAGATAAACTTCTTACTGTGCTTGAGGCTGTTTCATTGCTCCACATTAATAGTCACCAAGACTGTCTATCAATGTCTCGCCCCGGTCGCCGGAGTAAAATATTGGTATCTTCTACGGTTCTGCAAACCACAGATAAGTTAAAACGAGTCAGATTACATTCACATTTAATCTATATGAGCTCACTTTTAAGAGGTGAAGGGGATGATGGCGGCGTCACAGCTGGCCAAGACGCCTGCCAAGCAAGACACCACTGTTCGAGGTGGCACGTCGGCGGGACGTTTTCCAGCCGTGTTGTGGCAACAAAAGCAGATTTGTAGGACTAGACGTCGGGACAATTGCCATGCATGTTTTGGTGACCGAGCCAAGAAAGCCTAAACATGATCTTTCCAACACCTACACAAAATAAAATTGAACCAAAAGAAACATAAAATTGCAACATATCTTGGGTTTGCAGAAATGTACACGGCCAACATTTGTTCTGGCAACTGGGCTGCAGTGTCATTCCGAAACGCTGCTCTTCTTTTTTCTTTTTTTTACCATTTCAGTATCAGTGGGGTTAATGTAGTCCCCACAGGACCTTGACTCATGCTAATCTAGAAGAACGAGAGAAAATAAGATAAATAATAATTACATTTCCTGTTAAGTGTTGAAATATGACAGAGAACTGATCTGTTCCATGTGTGGTTTGATGATGATAATTTATAAATGTGTTGTGCAATAAACTGTCAGACATTTAAACTGTAATGTTTTTTAAACTATATATTATTGTATAAATATTGTACATAAAAAACACTCCTATTTTGCAAGCGAAAAGATTCACTTTGTACTGTTGTTATACATTAAATGCGCAGCTGATGAAAATGATTTTCGCCTGGTTCCTTTCGTGGTGACGCTAAGTGTTGAATCCTAAACTGAAGGCCTGGTCGATAAAAACCTTTTGTCCTCGAACCGCTTCATTCATATGGAAAGTTAATTTCAATTTCAGACTGTGCAGCTATGACTTCAGATTCAGCATAATATAAAACCAAGTCATGATTCATAGAATTAACTGAGTTCTTTGACATCTACGTTTTGTATTTTTCAGACAAAATGTCTGCTGCTGTTAGACGTGAGGTCACTTTTAAGCCAATCTGAATGCTGCCACACATAACTGGATAATCTATTCTTATTATGTTACTGGACCACTTGCATGCTAATTTGATAGTTAAACTATTATTGGGTTTTCATGGGAGGGCTCTAAATGCAAGACAATCATGTCAGAGATCAACCGAAATCCCCTGGGTACGTCAATCAATCAGCGTTTGTACTCAGAAATTAACATAATTGTTGGCAACATACACACGTATGGAAGATTAAATGCTTTTTATCAATGAGAAAATTCATTATCAGGCTTAAACAGAACAGTGACCCCGTACACTTACAGATACTGCAACACTCTAAGCTCCTAACGTAAATGCATCATTGATCATTATTTAGTTAAAGTTAAGGCACTTAAGGTATTATTGTAATATACAAATGTGCACAATGTAAGATTTTAATTGCAATCAATGTGACAGTATAGTGACACATACTTACTATAAAGAATAAGATGATTATTAAGCACAATTTACATTCATCTGAAAGGGTTTATATGTCTTACATGAAGGATTGCTTAGCAGGGCTGCACAGGAAGAGGGCGTTGTGTTACCAGGACCAACAGCCAAAGCTGTTCTTAAAGGGTAGCGCCACCAATTTTGCACATTAAAGAGTGTTAGATGTGTAAAAAAAAGGGATCAGTATGCAGCAGTACTCCACAGGACCTGTAAACACACTTTGATGAGTAAAACTGGTGGAGTTGCCCTTTAACCTGGAGTCAGCATAAGAAATACAGATGGAACGATCACTTCCAGCTTGTTTATCTTCCACAAAAGAAAAAATAAAATGTACAGATAGTGATAAAATTAAGAAAATGTGTTCAATGTGTGCTTCATCGTATGTCAGGAAGTAACAGGGTCTAAATTTTGGCCAGGATGTAAACTATTTATTGCAGTCATATGTTTATATGCAGCATATCGCACCATTTAAACCCACTTTTGTTTGACAAAGGAGCTTGTAAAGCAACAAAGAAATATCCTGGAGAAACTGACTAAATCCCTTTGAATTTGACATAAAAAAAAAAAGCCATGTGATGAAGAGCCTCTCATCAATGAAGAGTAGCTTGCTCTGCAGTCACACTGTGACAGTATTTGGTATGGCATGTGAGCAGCATATAGGGGCTCCTGAGCACTTGCCATAAGGAGCCTGAATTCATTATTCATGTTTAACCCTCGAGGCTCTGGGCGAGCGGAGGGGAGGAGGCGGAGGGGGGGAGGAGAAGGAGGGTTGTATGAACATCCAGGCCTCCCAACCCGTACCTGTCAGATCCAGGTGGGGGTGTCATCAGCGCATTGAAGGGTCCTCTGTACACCTGCCAGGCTCTAACCCATCGTCTTTCCTCTCTTCTCTCATTGCTTGTCAGAGTGCCTGTACTCAGCAGCAGCCAGCAATCCCTCCCTACTAACTACACACACACAACCACACACGCGCACACAGACACAAGCGCAGAGGAGGATCATTAAGACTCCAACCTCCCGCACTGACAGCTGAGCGAGCCGCAGGATAGCTCCTTGATAGACTGGATGGTACCAGACAGGTTTATGGAGCTACTACAGCCATTAGAAACCCATTATTCTTCAATCAATCCCTGACACTTGTCATAATATCTCATTCTGTTTTGCCCCATGATTGATGCAGCTACATTATATATCAGACGCAGAGTAAAACAACAGCACAAAGCTTAATTTATGTGAAATCACTGGCTGTACAATGCAAGGTTTATACGGTGTAGACCCTCAGCTTCTGCCGCCGCCCCGAGCGTTTGATTCATGGGGAAAACGGACCTTACACACAGACTGCAGATCTTGAAGAATAATTCAAACTGTGGCTCAAACTGTGGAAGGAATGCTGAATGGGAAAAGGGCCTCGGACTTGCACCGTGCACCTTGAATAAACCCAGCAGAGTTTGTCTTAATAGTCAATGAAAGAGGCTCTGCTTCAATGTCCTTAGCCTCAGCGTGGGAGCTGGGTTATCATATCATTAAACGCATGAAAGCAAGGTAACATTTCTTTATGCTTTTGCACATAGAACCAGTGGAGGACACAATAACAACAGCAGCACTTATGCAATACACTTGTATTTAAGTCATTTATAAAGCAAAAATGTCGACATTCACAGCTTTTCTTGATTTTTATGGCATTGCCAATAAAATATGTTGAGATTTTCAACTATTTGTCCGACAAAATGATTAGTTAAAAGCTACTACAAGGAACTTTGATAATTATGAAGGCTCCTGTGGACAAAAGTGGTTGTCAAAACCACAAAATATAATGTCAAAAATAAGGAAAAAATTTCCTCCTGCTTCTTTTTAACTGGCTAACGTCCGAAAAAATGCTCATCACAGTTTCCAAGAGCCCAACGTGACATCTTCAAATCACTTCTTTTGTCCCACCAACATTAACTAACTAACAACATTAACATAAGTGACAGAGACAAGCAGCAAATCCTTACATTTAAGAAGCTGGAACCAGCAAATGTTTGACATTTTTGCCTGAAAACTGCCTGGCACGACTTATCGATCATCTAAATAGTTGGCAAATAATCTTCTCATGATCATAAATGATTAATCGACTAATCGTCAGAGCTCTACTCAGTGGATATACACACAAATATCTCACACATTTGTTTTTTCCCATCCGTTATGTACACTAAAACATCAAACTCCCTTGAGCGCCACTGGAAAGCAGCCTTGAGGTCACTGAGGTCTGCTAGCATCCGTCTCCTGCTGCTTTAATTAAATGCATACTACATTATCAGAGTGCACACAATCAAACAGGCGCTGATATGTTTGTTTCTTGCCAAGGACAAAAGACAGCTGTCCAAACCAAGTAAAAAAATCCTTGATGACTGCATAGAAAAAAAAAATCCCAAATGACCACAGCCCAGCCTCTACCGGTAACAGCTTGCCTCAGGATTTATAGGATGAGCTAATCCATGACGGCATTTTATTTCCCCAATTTGCTGTAGCAATTTCTCTTTTGTCCACTACCAATGACATGGTCACTTACGGTCCGGTCATAACTGCCGTCATTACTCACTGCTAACACTAACAGCTGGATTCTTTAAATATGTGCAGGTGGAAATGGTTTCAGCTCCACAACATATACAGTAAGAGGCAATAAATTAAAGGGGTTTAATGATGTAATGATGAAGCTTGATGTCCAGTGGGAGGATATGGACGGCACACCAGTCTATTGGTGCCATCTTCTGGACAAAGTTGTTATCACAAGCAGGAGGAACAGGATGAGCATTCTTCATTCATTCGCTGGTTACATGAGTTTGGATGAGAATGAGAGGGAAGGATCATGTGAGAGGCTGAGAAAATGTGATTTAGGAGGAGGGCAAAGGGTAAACATGTGTCAGTGACAAAAAGTGTCTGTTCCAGCGCTGCTGCCTGAGGGTAGGGTTCGAACATCTGCAGAGCCATGCGACGGTCCTGTAAACAGTGGTGAAAGAGGTACTCAGACCTGTTACTTAAAGTCGCTACAAGGAATTTTCATTTTTTTGTTGATTCTGGTGGGTCCAAAGACAAAGCTTAACAAAGTAAACTTTGTTTAGTGCTGGACTGTACGCGCAGACCACACAGCAGCTTCTTTCTTCAGGCTGTGAATCCATTATTTATCCTCAGCACTCCATACAAATAGCTGAAATCTTATCATTTATCTGACCTGGTCTGAATCCTAACCCGTGACAGCCATTAAGAATAAGTATAACAACTATTAAGAGACAGCAAATCTTCTCGCTGATGGTCTTGTTTGTGTACGTCATTTAGAGACATCAGCAGTAAATTGAGACTGTTTCATAACCAGTGAAAAACTCCATGCGGTACGTTTAGAAGTAAAATTCCTGTGTCCAAAATCCCACTTCAGTAAAAACATAGTAACAAAATGTACTTAAAGTAATAAAGTAGAAGTACTCATTCTGCTGTAAAATGTCCCCTGATATCTCTGACATTATCAAATTATCAGAATACTGATGCATTAATGTGCATGTAGCTTTGAGCTGGTCATGGTGGAGCTAGTTTTAGTTTTATAAACAGAGGGGAAGTTTTGTCTGGGTGTTCCCAACCGGGGGTCAGGTCCCTCCAAAGGGTCACAAGATACATCTGGGGGGCCATGAGATGATTAATGGGAGAGGAAATAAGCTACGTTCTACAAAATCTGCTATGTGAATGTACTTTTTTCTGGACGTTTCTCGAAAAAAACTTTTTACAAGGAAAGAAACAACTTAATGTATTGGATTTAATGGCAAATGTATAGGGTGGCACAAATGATCTAGGATTTGCCAAAGTCCTTTCACAAACTTCATTAATTTCCCCCCATCAAGAGTTAAACTACGCATTTTTCTTCGACAGCTTGGGGATATTGCTGTTACTTGTTCTAGTTACTAGTAAGATGAAATCACTTAAGAGCCCAAACACGTTTGGATTAAAGTGAACCACAATGAAATCCGACGCGTGTACAAGAACCCTTTTTTATTTTCTGGCTTCTTGTTGTTTTGCAGAGGGCGTCAGTTGAGGAGGCGGTCCTCTAATGATTTTAATAATCCACAATTGCACACACACTGCTAAGAAATGGGGTCATATGTGTCCCAGACCACCTCTAAATGTGGCCTGAGCGGATCTCAGTGAGTCATGAATGCATCTTGGGTGCATTTACACCTGAACTTCGAGCTGTTCACTTGCGATTGGATCACTCACGACGGATGTTGATACCAGGTGTAAGCGGGGTCTCATAGACATCTGAAACATGATAAAATGCCCAAAAAGACCACTTTTAAGAGTCACCACTCATACAGAAGTTTAAACTTTAACAAAGTATTGTATTTTAAACAATATCATGTTGTTCTCTGCAAAGTAACTAGTAACTACAGCTGCCAAGGAAATGTAGTGCAGCAAAAACTACAATAGCTCCCTCTGGAATATAGTGAAGTAGATGTATGAAGAAGCATACAATTGAAATACGTAAGTAAAGTACAAGTACCACAAACGATTGTACAATATTTGACTGCAGGTCATGCCACAGATATACTGTGAACCCTGAGGCTGCAGGTAAGCCCCACTGAAATGTCCTCGCACATTTTGTTTTGGGAAGAAGTGACTTCATCAATACAGCACTTCCTTTCTTCTTACTTTCTCTTCCCGCTCTCTGGATGGCAGAGACCTCGCTGCTCAGCCCACAGAGGTAACGGTCAACATTTGCTGCAGTTTGAAATCAAATCCCCTCCCACTCCTCCTCCTCCTCCTCCTCCTCCTCCTACTCCCAAACCTTCCCTCACTTTCCCTCCTTCTCTGCCTCTCTTCTCGTGCACTCATGAAATCACTCCAACACAGGCTCCCTCCTTCGTAGCCAATCGGTGAGCTTTGTGGGATTTATGGCTCACATTTTCAAAGCTCCATAAAATGTGTATTACAACGTGCATGTGTTTCCGCGGTTATTGCGTGTGTCCAAATTTGTTGATACAAATAAATTAAGGAAAACTAAATTAAGAAAACAAAAGAAAAAATGTCCTCATTAATTAAGTGGGACATGTCAATTGCCTTTTTGTCTTTTCTTAAGTCAAAACAGAACCATGAATCTCGGAAGCTAAATTGTTAATTATGAACGGGTGGCAAAGAAACTCTCTTCCCACAAAAGACTGTCACATTAGGAGAGTTGTTGTTTTACAACTTCCTGCTCAGAGCTCTGCCTGGGGCACATACAAATAATCCATTTTTGGTGAACTCTTGCGCTCAGACAGAATAAATAGCGAACACTGCTGCCACCGCAAAACATTTAGAAGATTTACATTTTAAACAAAACCATCTTTCATACGCTGCTGAACTTACGTTTTGTCAGTAAAGCTCTGAATGTGGAAACTAATAAAAAAAAAAGTCTTCAGAGAATATAATTCATGACATTTTCTGCTAATAAGCTCTCTAGTTAGTGAGGGGAATCTGCCATTTAAAGTAGCCCAGTGAGCCGTCAGCCAAGCCTCAGTGATCCTAGGGCTGTCCAATTAGCAGCTTAAACTTCCATTACTGCAAAGTAAGACTTCTTGGATCAAACACCACTGACCTTTTGCCTAAAATACACCCGAGAAGTGAAATATTTTTGTCTGATTCAAGTCAGGCTGTTAGATTAACCTTCATCCGCATAGCTTGGCTAGTTTCACCCCAGAAAATAATTAGTAATCATCGCTCAAAGCTAATTGACATATTAAAAAATGTGCATTTATCTTTATCTCTTCCGTAACTGAATAAACAAACTGTTCTCAGAGGAAAATAAGGTCCCCAGAACACTGTTTGAAGCTAGAAAGGTGGCAGGGTCCGCCAAATATAAACAAAGTAAAACATTTTGTTTGTTGAGTTTGTGAAATTAACAGGTGACTACAGCAGCTGATTTAACAGGTTAGGGCACTTAAAAAAGACAGGAGTAGCAGGCTCCTACGTCATGCTCACAAAGAGTTCATCATGAATCAACTGAATGGAAATGAAAATGGCAACTACAGTGTTGTTGTTCGAGCGCGTTTCACAACACAAACACTACATAAAGCAGAAAGTGATGAAAGGCAACGTTCACTATGTGCGCCGCCATACTGCTGTGATGCCATCTCTGTTCAGGTAGGTGAAGTCAGGTTTCGCGGATCTTTCCCAAGTTTTCCACTTGGAATAACGACTTCGATGACGTTTCCATTGCACATTTCCAAGTCATTTTTTCTGAGTGCAGTGCAATGCAGCATTAGATACGACTTAGCAACGAGATAAACTAGTCCACTCAGCTCATAGAGCCCTTTGACTCGAATATTAGCAAGAAAGCTAAGGTTATGCTTGTAAGTTTCAAAGTCAACAACACTGCGTGCGGTTGATAAGCAGTAAATATAATTTGAGGGTATGTTTAACAACAAGACTGGCGAGATAGCCATTGTGTTCTGAGGGATGGTTTACTTCTTACAGACTACACAGTGTTGTAAATGAGATATACATTTTTTTTTTTATTTACCTCTAACCTCAAGGAGTCTGCAGCCAGCTGATGCCAACACCACTCAATGTAGATACAGCCTACAGTGCATTCATTTAGATGGAGAACAGACATTTCCAGGTGCCCTTGTATGAAAAGTTAATTGACACCCTCCAGCTAATCAGAACAGAGTATTCACCCAGGCTATACAACAAACATTAAGCGTTGTTTTCTTGTTTTAGGGTTTTGATAAGAAACAGCTGTGCATGTACGAATGCATATGATTTTATTGTACAAAAGGGAAGAAAAGAAAAGAACAAGAGGCTGCGTGCAAGTAACAAAAAAAAAGAGGCATGTTGACAAAATGTTTGGCAACAGCTTAGGATTTTTGCGGTCTGTAAAGTATAGGGGCGAATCTAAAGGGAACTCCTCGTGAGAACGCACACGCACAAAAGCACAACGCTTCTCTTTTGATATCCAAACCGGTTGCCTATATTCTCCTGAGACGCTCCATCATACTTTTCAAAAAGCATTTAACACACATGCTCCGAGGTGCGTACACACAGGGCACGGAACTAAAAAGCGTTAAAACGCACTCGCGAGCTAAACCAAAACACACACTGCTGTCACAAGTAATCTACAGCACGAGCAGATATATGATGATTGCAATGTACTGTTACTGAAGAAACAGTGCAGCCGCTAAAAGGGTAAAGGGGGCTGTGTTTTTAAACGCCGTAAGCTGCAACAGATGTGCAGAACAGTCAATATACTATAAACAAATAAAGCCATATGAAGCCGGGCCTATAGGCTTTAAATCACAGGATGCCAGTGGTAGAAATGTTTTCCAGATTGTCTTTCTGTGTAGGACTGTAAGGAGGAATGCATTTACTTAACGCACGCACTGTCTGCGTCGGCTTCCTGCTCTGTGACCGCGACGAGCTTCTTCGTGACACTTAAGACCAAACAATGTCACAAAGGAAGACGGGAGAGGAAGCTGGGTGTCTAATGATGGAGTTCTGACACAAAGATGTATTATACCTTCGAGTTACAATGACACAATCGCATTTCCTATATTTAAGTCACAGAAATGGCTACAAAATGAAGGTACAAAGCTTTGTGCACGGGTGAAAAAAAGATCGTACGAGGAGAAATATACAAAGGATAAAGAAGAGGTTGCCGGGCTTTGTGCTGCTGCTCTTTGTTGAGAGTAAAAGGTCTATTCTGTGCAAGATGCTGTGATCCACGAGGACTCAAGTAGCAGAAATACTTAACTAGCTAACAGTCTAATGAATGTTTTACTGGGGTGACATGACTGCTGCTGTCCAGCTGTGGCTGCCGTAATGGGCACACTGCTGATTTTTCTCTTGGGGTTTTCAGCAAAGCTCATCTTGAGTCACAGCGAGGGGCCAATTGCCCACCTCAACGCCCCGCTGTTTGAGCTGAATGTTTGATAGGGGTCTGGGCAAGGAGGAAGGAGGGGTAACAGGGAGGAAATAGGGTGACGGGGGGGAAGGAAAGGATGGGGCCAAAAGTGGGACAGAGGGACTATGGGCACTGGGACTGGTATCAAATTACAAGACCGTTTCCCAAGCGTGGTAAGATGTAGCGTTGGTCCAGTTTCTTGACTCGCTATTGCCGCTACTTTTTGTTGTCTAGAAGGGTGGAGCTTTTTTTTTTTTTAACAAGTCATTTAGCATACCTTCACCAGTGGTTCCAGATGTGGGATTTTACAGAGAGCATGAGAACTGCTAGCAAAAGTGCTAACTAAAGTAAAGCAAGGAATCCTCAGTCTGCAGGGGGGGCTGGGTGCTTTTCAGGTCTCTGAAGTGTGAAAGGCTTCAGCAGGATCCTGTGGTGTCTTCACCAGAGGGACGGCTGCTGTTGATTGATGGCCTTACTGAGTGGTGGGGGGCTTTGGGCCACTGAAATGGATTAATATCATTTGCATAACAGTGGACAACACTTTTGTTTCGAGCATGATATTCTGCTCCGCGGTCTATCTCCGTAAGCCTATTAAGGACCGGAGTGTCACTGCCTATTGTCAGCCGTCACCTTTCATTGTGGAGTGGATTACTACTCCCGTCCAGACAGGGCTCACAGCTCAAGCAGACATTGTAACCCCGGTGGGATGAAGTAATGAGCAGTGATCACCAAAATGTATTCTGCACATGCTGCAGCTTAATTATGGCGGATTCAAGCGCTGAAGCTGCATATTTTAAGTAAACATAAAAAAAAAACTGATTGGTATTTAAAGAATGCTGGATTTTTTTTTTTTTGGAGAAACACACAACATCCCAACAAGACCCCGTTCTCCTCCTTCCCTCCATCTGCCTTGCTTCTTCTAGATGGGTGGGGGCACAGAGGAAGGGTTAAAGTAACCAGTGGAAGACGGGGTGTAGGGCTGGGCCTCTGTAAGGGAGGAGGAGGAGGAGGAGGAGGAAGGGGGGGCTGTATAAAAACTGACAGAACACAAGTGGTGCTTTATCCACCCTGTCCCGCTCTGGGTAAGAGGAAACCCTAAAGTGCTCAGGCTCCACCAGCTTTTTTTTTCTCCTTACACACTCTTTTCACGGACGTGTGCACGCTCAGGACGAGAATGGCAGCATCATCCGCAAGACGAACGGACGGGCCCTGCAAAACGTTGGCTTTTGCTCTGCTTCTCACCGCCTCACTCTTGAGTGGTAAGTAGTTTAAAAAGTGCTTAATGCAAACTAGGAGGGTCAACTTTCTATGAGAGCGTATGGCCATCTGCAGAGGAGGGAGTGAGGGAGGGAGGGCCAGGAGGGGTGGGGTTGGGGTGGAGGGAGTGTTTGTTTGAATGGTCTTTGAGTTGAATCCAGGTTTTAACCCTACAACTCTTTTACTCTCTGGAATGCTAACACACTGTCTGCATACTGACAACAAATCTAGAACATGTGAGGCTTCATGTGGTTAGATAATGATTTTTCCTTCAGTGTGTGGACAGAAAAACATGACTTTGGAGCACACATGGCAAACAAAGGGATCATTTTAAGAGAGAACAGTTGCGTAATTATACAGACGCAGTGTGAAGTCTTTGTGATTTGAAGTAACGACCTTCATTGTGAACTTTTTAATTTAGAGTCTGCTCCTAAAATACAGCTTTCTGCATTTTTTTGGAAATTCCCCTTTTCACTATTCACTGTTAAACCATTTGCGAACCTTCCTCTGCAGCTATGTCTGCTATGTCTTTGACCCGATTCCCATGATCTTCAAGGACTTTGGGAAATGTGTATTTATATTTAGCTGGGTGTAATGCGAGGCCAGCTGAAGTGTGCGTGAGAGGAGGGTGTGGACTCTGGTTGTTAATGTGCATTTCAAATGTGGCTGTGCTGCTTTAGTGAGGCATCAGGGAGCACTAATGATGTTAAACTGCGATAAGAAGACATGATTCACATTCTGGAGACTTTCATACAGTAGGTATTGATATGAGCATTGTTTCTGATCTCATCTATTGTCTATAATAAACCAATCAGCCTCCGCTACACCCTCCCTTTATCTTATCATTCCTAAACAATAAATATGGCGCAGCTAATTCAAGTTCAAGTTTCTGATAAAATCGTCAAATTTTACACAAAGCAGCCTGTTTTAACTTTTTAAAAAGCCGCTTTTTTTTTTTTGTCTCTGTCCACTTTAGTTCAAGCATATCCCGAGGAAAAACTGATATGTGGAAATCAAGCTTACTCAAAACGCAGGTCAAATAAGGCAGCAAACAATATGCATGTTCTTCCACATGTAAAAAATACTGCTCAGACGCTTGTTTAAGTTAAGTTGATCGGTCAGAATGTGTGATTGCAGTGGCAGGAAGAAAATTAAGAAATGGATCATGTTGTTGGAAAAACATCTGTGAAACTTTCTTGATGGATAAGCTGAGCTCATATAAAAATATACCCAAGTCCAAGTCCAAAATGTCACCAAACAGTAAAGCTGCGGATGAACCACAGCTGTACTATAATCTATAGTGCTCTCTGTTGTGGCTGGAAATGAATCATACACTGGGATTGCTTAATTCAAACCTTCTGCCTTGTTCGTGGGATATAGCTTATAGGAATGAGATCATCAGCAGTGGGAGGCAGCTGTATCTGCTTTGGAAAAAGAAACCGCCTTGACATCATCTCAACCTATGGATTCTGGACCACAGGCAGCAAAACTTTTATTCTGCTTTTGAGAGAGAGGGGAAATAAAAAAAAATCAATCTCTTGATGTGCACCGCCATGTTTGTCTTCTCTGGAAATCACAAGCTGCTGACACGAAGCAACTCTGCAGTTTTGCCAAACGCGCGTGTCAAAAAGATGAATAACAATGCGGCGGATATCAGATATTACACAGATGGGAAACAGAGCGAAGAAAAAGAAGACCACTTAAGTTTGACTGTGTTTCAACTACAGGATGAAGCATCTGTCAGACAAAAACCCTTCTCGCTGAATTGTCTTGTCAACCCCGAAGTTGTGAGCAGGGCAGAGTTATGTAAGAAGAGAAAAGATGTACAACTGTACAACTTCGCTGCGATGAGGTCAGAGCGGATTCACAGATGTTAGCGAGCGCAGCGGTTACCCAGACAACATGGAGGGGGGTCATGGTCGCAGAGGCTGAACAGGAGATGATCAGGAACATCGGGGGGAAAACCCCTGTTGAGATAAAGCAGACTTAGGTTTAGATAAGTCAATGCAGGGAGTGACAGATGCTTAGACTTACTTTGCTGTCAGTGACATGACTGGAACGTCTAATTCTCAGGAGATTTCACGTTAAATTCCTCAAAACTGTACTCCCAAACAACTTTCATGAGGCAGTTTAAGCTCTGCCTGCGCTGTGAAGTGGTTGAAGGCGGCTCTCTGGTTAAGCAACAAGCCCTGCCCAACCTCGCTGGCAACCCCGGAGCATGTAATTATGTAAATCATTGTTTGTGTAGTACCCACTGAAGTAACAGATGCTCTTAAGAATCTCAGAAACAATGTCAACAACACAGCACTCATTCCTCTTGTGAGGAAAGTAGCGCGGAGTGAGCCAAGTCAAATCCCAGAGTCAAGTGTGCCAGCGGTGGCAGGCAGACATCTGGACGCACACTCATACACGAGATCCCCCTTCACTCAGGATAGTGTTTTTTATCCCCTTCTAAAAGAAGAAAGGCTGCTTTTCCACTCAGCTTCTTAACAGCTTTGTCTTTGAACTTTTTCCACACTCCGTTTGCAAACAACCAGTATGTTCCCTGATCTATGAATTAGATACCTCGTAGATCACAGAGGGAAGTGAAAGCCTAAGTATAAGCTGCTGGCATGTACTGTAAAAAGTCAAAATGAAATGAATAAATATTTCAAAAGCTGTGAACGAATCTTTACACGTCGACTATGGGCGGCTGTGGCTCAGGAGGTAGAGAGAGTCACCCACTAATCTTTGGGTTGGTGGTCAATCGCGAGTTCTTCCTGAACCCCAAGAGTGACGTTATACTTTCTGCATGTGCACTCGGGTTCAGTGTGACGAAAATTATGTCATCAATAGACCACTGATCACTCGGCGCCATCGTCCTCTGACGTCACACTCAGGGTGGGAAGCTCAAGAGCTGGAATAATGATTATGCTGCTGTTTCAAGTCCTATCAACGTCAGGAATCTCACCAATCGTTCCCTATTGATTAGCAGTTAAAAGGACAATGGATAGGGAAACTCCAAGTCCAACTCCAAGTTGAGTGTGGAGCCTTGACCTGGACATATTTTTTTTTTTGATTTGGAAGAAACTAAGAAATAAGCTTTTATAAAGTTGTTTGTTTGATTACTTTTATCTAACTGACAATCAGTAATTCTCACACAACTTCCATTCATTGTCATACTTTTTGAATAGGTTAGATAAACTGACCAATAATGCCATTTTCACACATACAAATACCTTGTTTTTTTTCTGACTGACTTACTTGAGACTTGGACCAAATGACTTGAGTCACATGTCTGGAGGGCGTATGCATAGGACTTGTGCCCGAATTAGCGTACTGCACATGTGCTGTGATCGCTGACTTGTCCACACGGCTAAACCGCTATAAAAAGCCACGGTATTCATCTGCACATCTGTGGAATGCGTCCTCCAAGCAGAGTCCAGAAAGCATCCATGTTGTCCACAGCGATGGACGGACCAGCGCCTTGAAATGTGTGCGAGTGTGTGTGTGAATGAGTCTAGGAGAGGCAAATTGTAAAGCACTTTGTCTGTTAAGGTATAAAAGCGCCATATGAGTGCAGTCCACTTACTCTGTGCACTCTAGTTTATCGGCTTAATGGCCTATTATGGTTGTTTTTCAATTCCAACCCCTGGATGTGTGTGTGCAGGTATTTACTGGTAGATTTTTAAAAAAATCAATGTTAAGCCTCTGAGCTGTTGACGCACAGATCTGCCTCACTCTGCAACAGGATCCCCTGTCTAACAATCTACCTGCATACACTCAAACCAGACAGGCTCATTCAAGGTAATCCACAAGGCAGAGAGACCGTAATGGGCAGTTGTGAGTGTGTGTGTGTGTGTGTGTGTGTGTGTGTGTGTGTGTGTGTGTGTGTGTGTTTAGAAAGGAGAGGGGGGGTGATATAATGTTCCCAATTGAAAGCAGATGTCATGTTTCCTGATTGTGGTCCCCAGAAATAGGCACCATGCGTTCGATAAGGCGCTGCAGTGGCCTCAGGGTTGGGTTGGGTCGGGTGAACGACGCAGCTGAGCAGCGCTGGGTGAAGTAAGTGCTGCCTCCATGGGCCTGATTGAAACCATGAGATCCAGTTGCTTTCCTGCCAAGAGAGAAGAATGGGCTGGGTTCTGCTATTAATCGCTGTGACAGGACCGACAGGGGAGGGGGCGTAGTGGAGGGGAGGGGGGGTCAAGATAGTGGGGTCAGCGGGCTGTTGTTTCAAAGAGGGTAGAGTTGCAGAGCGTGTTTAACCTAAGGGAGCAGGCTCCGATGTCGCATTCCTCAGCACGCTTTAAACTCTCAAATTCAGATTCTCTAAGAGCGGCAGGATATTAAATTATGAAAATACTCCTCATTACAAAAACACAGCAGATAATGCTGATTAGTGTCTAGAAACGCCAGAAAGAGATGACCGCTCATGGGGCGGAGGAAGATGAGGACATCTGCCCTTTCTTATAGAGAATTTTGTTATCATTAAAAAACCCAATTATAGAATAATTATGGGAGGTCAGATGAGCAAAGCTTACATTAAAAATGTATTACAGAATGATAAGGCTTATAGTTTTCGTTACATCTTCTATCTTACTTTGAAAATCCATGTTGAGGTGAGTGCAGGAGGGGTGGGGTGGAGGAGGATCCAGTTTCTATTCAATTGACGCCAGAGTGATGTCAGAGAACCTCTGAGGCGGCACTGTGACATTACAAATTTGAGGCGGGTCAAGAAGCAGCAGAAGAAGGAAAATTACACTTAATGGCAGTTCAATTATGCTCTCTTTTGTTCAGCACTATGATTATTTCAGCATTTCTGAACAATGTGTGCATTACTCTATATAGAAGGCATGTAATCACATTTATAGTTCAGGAACACAAACACTTAAATTATTATTCCAAAATCCCACTTGATTGATCACTGCTCTTTAAAATAAAATGCTTTTGTAGTTGATCTGTGCTGGTGGGCTGGATGCTGCCCCTTCCCACAGACCCCACTTAAACAACACTGAGCAATGCATCCAGGCATATCCTGTAGGCACATACAAAAGGAATATTTCAAGGACGCGTAATATAAGAGGAGGCCATATGTCTCGAGAGTGTTTACAGAAGCTGTCTTCGTTGGACAGACTCTCACACACTCAGTCAAAACAGCAGACATCTACATTCAGATTTAAAACCAGCGGAAAAATGCGTTTTGGCACTGGTGAAAGGCGCCAAAACTTAATTCGAGGACGGAAAGATGTGAGATGAATTGGAAGGCAGGAAGGTTGCTAGTAGAGCCTCAATCATTGGGACTTTGACACGGTGGTCCAATAACCTGTGCAGACCATTATCACCTCACCATGCCCCATTACACAGGACAGAAAGAGGCAGAGGCCGGGGGCCAGAGGGGTATAAGGCCAGATTTTTCGGTTTATTTCTCCCGAACACGTAGCTGTCGGCTTCTCTGGAAGCCAGGCTGGGACTAAAGGCCAAAGCCAGATGGCTCATGTTTCCCGTGTAAAGACACACAATAGAAGGTGCATGGTGAGGGATATGCAGTGGTTTCAGATGAATGGTGGGCGCGCAGCTGTGCAACATTTAAATTTGAAATGATGAAACTTCTATGGAAACCTCTCGTTAAGTAGAACACATGTGGACAGCGAAGAACTCAACTGGTCAAGTTTTTACGAGAGGCAGAAGAAGCAGAAATGCAAAATTATGCAAAGAATACAGAGCCTGTGCGGTTTAGCCTTTACATACACTATGGCGCACGCTTAAGAGATTATAAGCAGGGCCAGAGAAGAGAAAGTAGCTGTTAGCATAAGGCTCTTGGCATGTTGCTATACATTACATTATATGGTGTGGGGAGGTGTGAGGGCTGCAGCCTCCATCTCACCTCGATAGATGCCTGAGATTAGCTGTGCGTGACTGGGAGAGGGCGAGCAGACATGGAGGGTTGGGAGGGAGAAGGGCGTGGAGCTGCAGGCTTGTCCTCTTCCAAAGCCTGCCACATTCCTCCATCCGGAGTCCCAAGAGATGGGCGGGTGGGGGGGAGGTAGAGCATTTCCAGACCACAGCCGTCACTCAGAGCAATATGGTGGGAAAAATCTTCAAGAGAGCAGTGAAGTCAGGGCCCGGGCTGGAGAACACATGGAGTCAGGGCTGATTAGGTTTGTCGCGGTTGTGCAATGATAGCGAGACACATGACTGATGTGTCGACTGATGACGCAGGTCTTGGCTGCTTCTTTAGCGTTACACAAAAATAAGGAATGAAAGACAAGTCTGTGTGGGTGAGGCTGATACAGTAAGCATAAGTGGAATGGTTCAGCTGAATCCGTAAATGATTACCTTTAGTTGAGTTATCAAGTGGAGAGTAGAGGGCTGTGAGGTGGTGACGGGTTCAGAGGGCAAACTGTCAGGAAGTGTGCTGACAGGGGACACCGCTGTATCAATTACAGCACACGTCAAAGCTACAATCTAATCCAAAATAACAAGAAAGCTGCCTGCACCTCCTCGTTTTCATATACACTAAAGTAATATGAGCAATGCGAGCAAGAATTCATGGTCAATGTGCAATGAGCCCGAAAGAAAAACAAGAATTTGTCTGAAATGAACAAAACAATAAAAACGTGGTCACCCAGATCCTGCTGTTTCTCTAAATGTTGGTCATAAGAGGCAATTATATACGAGGTTTCACTCCATCTGGGCTCTGGGCTGTCAGGGACATTTGTTTGTGTGTAATGAGTGATGAATGGCCGCAGAGCTGGACACAGTTTGCTGGCAGTGTTGCAAGAGGACAGGCTGTGAGGCCAAACAAGTGTGTTTTGCTTTATGAAAATGTAGCAGGCGAGTTTTACAAGTGCGCTCGGCGTGCCATGACATCATTAGCACAGGGCTAGTAAAACAGTCGCTTTTTTTTACAGTTTGGATTTAAAACCCTCTTTAATCCGTCAAACTCAAATGTGCTGTATAAACGGGAAATTGTGTTAGAATAATGTCACTTAAATTGCGGTTCTCTCCTCTTTAAAAAGAAATGCAAATTCATGTCCTCACCAATATCCCATCAGAGGCCGCCCCAAAACCCCAAATTGTTGCTCTTAACTAAACATACCCATCACTGACAGCCTCACCCTCCCGTCCACTACAAATCACCCGATGACATGAGCTGTAACAACACATTTCAGCCTCTGCAGTCTTACACTCCCGTGTGTCACATTTGTATGAGAAAACCTGATTTATGCCCGACCATCTCACCCATTTTAAAACCTCATCCTTTCCGGTAAAATAAACAGACAGACCACCCAGAGATAGGTGAGGGAGGGGTGGCAGCTGTAGGCTACAGACTACAGCCTAACAAGGTTAGGGAGTCCTTGACCTGTCGCTGGTACACACCCACGCTAATGCTCCTAATGGTAAACCAGAGACGCCAAGGATAGTGAGATGAGGTGATAAACTTGGCAACATTCTGGCTCCATAATGAAACTTGAGCATGTCTACAAGAGATCTCACTCCCCTTTTATTGTAGGTTTGACGTGGGTGAGGAAAGTGCAAAATTATTTAGAGGTCAGTGACTCTGATGTACCTTCTTATTTATTTAAACTGGCTACTAAGTGTTGGTTTATTCCCCCGGTTTAGATACTGTATGACAGACAGCTGCAATGGACAGTTGCTAACACTAAGCATACCAGAAGACCTCCCTGGAGATTACTGCCCCACCTGCCAGCACGGCACACACAGTGTTTACTCTGTACTCGCGGCACCTGTCTGTCACAATGATTTATCAAAGGAAGTCGGTGGACATGTGTCACAGTACCACTACTGTGTGAATATATGGGCCTCATGTGTGAAAACCACAAGTGGTGACTGGAGACAGTGCTGACCAAGAGGAGACAACGGAGGGCAAGAGAGGAGAAATACAAGTCACATTGTACAAGGAAGGCAAAAAGGGCTTGAAGTAGGGAGCATGCAGTCTTAAGGAAACCTACAGAAGTGTTTTACTTGGAATTTGTTGGTGCATTTAAGAGTATTCAACATCAAACTATACAAAATAGGACAGAATTGAATGCCTAAAACTCAAGACTGGAATGGGCAGTTACTCAAAAAAAAAAAAAGCGGTATAAAACAGGCAGTATTATCAGATCACGAACCCAATCACCAGAATAAATGTTGGCAAAGTGCGTTTTTGCAAAACCACTGATACGTTTCTTTATGTTGCAAACTTTTGTTGAGTTTCGATTTTCTTTTTTTTATACAATGCTGAGCCCATTTTCATCACCACAAAAATGGCTGCAGTTGGTCAGACTTCCCATCAATTCGAACACGTACATGTGGTTTTCAGAAATGTTAGCTGTAAACATATTATCCTGGTGACTGAGCTGCAGATTAATGAATAACCTCAATATTTGTATTTCTAAACACAGGAGTCAAGCAGGCTAGGAAATGTCAGTTAAAAAAACACTTAATATATATTTTAAACTATCAATATAAATGTTTGTGATACCCTTATTTTGTAGTATATGGTAAAAAAATATATATATATTACAATGTCCAATTGTATTTTGAGCTAATGTTTTACAGTCACATATGATCAAACTGAAAACAAAATCGGTGATTAAATACAGTCTTAATGTAAACAAAATGGCAGTAAGATCCATTTCAACAGGGGGCAGCACACTGCAATAACAAACCTGAAATGAATCATAAACTAAATCTGGCATCAGTGAGCAATAACACGGCGAGAGAGTGAGAAGTAATGAGATCTGCAGAGGTAAGGCATTATGGGAATGTTCTGAGAGTGAGGTAATGCTGTTGTTGTTAGACAGAGAGAGGGAAATCTGGCAAAAAGGAGTGCATGCTGGGTATTTGGGTTTGATGTCTGGATACTACCCTTGCAATTTGACCTGAGCGAATCAGTGTGGCTGCAGGGCGTGGTAGCATATTTTACAAATTAGCACAGAGAATGAAACGAGCCCTGGAAGTTATCCAGGTGATTACAACTCCGCAGGTGAAATAATTTATGGCTGAAGGAACCTGAGCATAGATATCAAACCTAGACTTTGATTTAGTGTTAAAATTTATCAAGGAGTCTTACTTCAAAGTCATACAACTCCCTGCAAATGGAAAAGGGTATAATGGCCTATTACATTATTCAAAAATGTGGAAAAAGTGATGTTTTCGATGGCATCATTACCTGGCACCTTTCAGCGGGACATTTTAATCAGGGCATTCTTCTGTTTAACAGGGCTGATGGAAAATCATTCCCCTCCACATTAATATATTTCAGGATCTTATTTTGTATATCCCATTGGTGCCTAACCTAAAGTGAGTCACTGTGACCGCAGGATCTTTTGTAAAAAACCTCAGTGTGGAAGATTACATTTCAAAGTTAATGACTTCATGACGTGATCCATGGATCTGAGGGCATCAGTTATCTACTTATCTATTACCTAATCTTCCATCCCTGCAGAGGCCTCTCGGGACACAAAGAAACCTCACTGTCAGTTTTCACACACCGCGTGAGTTCATGCATTACGATGAAAATTGATGTGAAGATTCAGTCGCTCACTGGTAAAAACTGCAGACCATCCAAGCTATGAGCTACTACCTTCAGTTACAACTATATCAAGTCACGCTTGCAGAACGATAACAAGCTGATGTTGGAAAATACCCATTAACATCACAGAAACACTCAGCGAGATTATCATGATTCTTATGTGTAGCTGTGCTCAACACACACAAAAAAACTATAATTCTCATCAGCCTATATCACAAAATAGTTGCCACAGACAACATGTCTTTGTTCGTACATCCCATTCGTTTTTTGTTTGGATACGAGTGCTTTTTTGCCTTCAGGTAGAGATCAATTAAACCATTAAAGAGGTATTTCACTGCTGGAGAAATGGCTTTTCATAAAACTGGGCTGTCTATGCAGAAGAAACACGCAAATACATTAGGATCACTAACCGCTCTGGCTCCTGGGTGATGTACTACTGTACAAGCTGGGTGGCGCTTGGTTTTTGCATGTTTTCAAGCAGGACACAAAATGATCAAAAACGCTCTCGTATTACAGCTACACTACAGTACACTGAAATATGTTTCTAAAGTCATAGTCATAGTGAACAAACACTGTTGATGTCAAACCCAAGAGAGCTGGGGTAAGGGGCAGGGGTGGGCGTTAAAGGGCTGCTATGATTGGATGATTCCACCACCATCCTAGGAAAATAAAACGTGTCTGTGTAGGTGGGGATAGAGAAAGGCAAAGCTTCCCTTTAAGGCGAAAGGCAAAATGGAAAACTGTCCGCTGAAAGTGAACACAAGTGTAGTTTGGCACATAAATTATAAACCCTGACATAAACACTGACAGACAACCACAAAAGGACATTTAAAAGCTAAACAGAACTCATATCAATCCATCTAGTGTGACCACATCTTTATAAAATTGAAAATGAGTTATATTCCTCAAAGCATGTTGTCATGAGATGACAGATTTCCCTGAGAAGCTCACAGCATTCGTCCCAGTGGGAGCGTACAGGAGGTCAGGGCTTTTGCCTCGGAGGACCAGTCCCGGTCTTGTTCTGGGGGACAGTTTATTTGCTCAGGCTGAGCAGACGAGGGATTGGTCCGCTAAGATTTATGTCATGTCAGTATGCAAAGGAGTTTTTCTCACTGATTTAATTGCATGCCATTGCAGCTTTGTAAATGAGACTTTACTTCGATATGTGAATTTTTCTAACAAGGAGACATATGGTTTTATTCTGATGTTACAGCTGGAGTTATGGCACAGGATGAGGAGGTCGTCACGGCTACGGTGCCACCTGTGGAAGCGATGCCTAATGTACGAGGAGACATGATTCCAAGGGCAACTGAAGCTCCCGGTAAGAAACGTTCGTCTGGAAAGATATTTTATAGGTTTACACTATAGACTGATTTATCAGCACAGATGAAGGGCTCACTGGTGGGAAAAACAAGTCGATTTGGCAGTCAGTCTGTGTGTGTTGGTGCTGATTGATCAGCAATATGAATATATTTAAACCCTCTGTAAACACAGCCAAGTCAATCATACATCCCTACCAATTAAAGACATACACATACCACCACAAGTCATGTTTTAATGACACCATACAGTTCAATAAATCAAGATTTGAAAGACTGTATTATACTGTAGAGATAGAAACAGGCCAGAGCTACAATAACTTCAACAGTACTACTGTAATGCAAAATCCTACCCAATATATCACAATTTAAAGTGTCAGCTTATTGCAGCTGAATGACATCACCTTTCAGACTTCATAATAACCTCAAACCAACCATGTGTCTACATCAACCTTTAAACCAAACCTCAAAATGCATTAATAAACTGTTAAGTACATGGGCGCTGTTTTATATTTATCAAATTACCTTAAATTGCTTTAGCAGAACCAGAGGATCCACAAGTCCAAGTCCTGGTTTTCCCGACACCGGGACCTCTGCCACTGACTGAACAGACTACAGCAGCAACAGCTACAGATGAGGCCGAAGACAATCAGGAAACTCCAGCTCCACAGGACGCAGCCGAGGAAGTGGAGATAAAAGTTGAGGTACATACTGAAGCACCAAAAAATGTGGCAGAGGAGACCCACGGACCTATGCCTGCCAGAGGCGACGGCCCCGCCAACAAACCACAGGTAAGATCAAGAAGTTCCTGCAGAGCACTCAGTCTGTAATAATTTTCAATCTTCTTTTTTTAAAAAACAAACTTGTACAGCTAGTCCTTTTAGCTGGCTCTGCCCGGACTGAGAGCTCGGAGCATCACGTTTTTTTAATTGTTTTAAACAAAAACCTCCATCTTTCACCTTCAAAGTCTGTTATTTTAAACATAGAGCCCCAAATAACAATCAAATACCAGTAACGTATATAAACTTAATCAATATTATCCATTACTAGTTTTATTTTGGCATGGTGGCATACGTTTTTCACACCAAAATTCCTAATTTTTTAAAATTACATTTAGATATAACAATATTTGCAAATGGTGTACAAGCAGAGAATAAATACCAGCGGTATTTCTTGCACAAGAAAATAAGTGTATTAAAATGTAATGTGGAGAAGTGCGTCTCTGCGGGCTACAAGTCTCGTCTTGTTTACAAATGTTGTGCTTCCAGACAAAATTGGATACAGATTTGTAGTGTATGAATAATTGATCATAATCCCAAAACCAGTGGGGAAAAAACAAAAAGAAAATCAGAGGTGGAGAAACAATTTTTGTTACCAACCTACAAAATATGTTGCGCTATAGGGAAACATTTGGATATATCTTATGACTCTTAAATTGAATTAAAACACAATACAAACGAATATGCTCATTCAGTTGTAAATGACCACCATACTGCGTACTGTACGATATTGAAAGACATCGTCCACAGACCTAACAATCCTCTACATGCTGATGATATGCAGGACGCTACAAAGGGGAAAGTTGTGCGATAATTAAGCAGTTCTTGTTTCTCTCTGCAGCCGGTGCCAAAGGATGATGTTGTCTGTGTGAGCAAAGAGGCGGTCCAGGACAAAAACGCTGTCAAACTGAAACTCAAGGCTTCATCCAACTGTGTAAGTTCAGAAAACACCTTTTGTCCTTTTATGTACCTGCATATGTGTGGTGTGAAATAATAATCAATTTGTCTTGCAGAACATAAAGGAAAAAGGGGTGTTTTTGGTTTAAAGCTTATATTTTTCAGAGGTATTAACAATACCGCAGAGAGGGCTGAGACAACCTGTCAGGGGCCACGCAAACCAAAAAAACTGCACAAGAAAGGAAAATAGTCTCTAGCTTGGTTTTGATGGCATTCCCAGTTGGCTATCATTGCTTAACATAAGCTCAGCAGGAAATTCTTCTGTATTTAAGAGGCAGTGACTGTTACATCTGTGGCCCATAAATCTGTGAATCTACAGATAAACCGCGTCCATCCTTCTTAACGTCTGTTTCTTGGAGATGAAAGTCCGAGAGACGGCTGTTCCATGTGAGTCAGGGTATGGATGGGCTGTGAGGGCAGAGGGAGAGGAGCAACGATGGGTGGGCAGAATGTGAAATGTATAGAGGCCTGAAGCAGCAGCGTGGGTGTGTGTTTGTGTTTGGAAACACAAATTCTTCAGTGTCAACGGATAACAGCTTTGAGGTCTACAGGAACCACAATGCCTATGTGGAGGTCTGATCCCTCTAGATTTGATTTCAGCTATCTATATAGCCTGAGCTGAAAATGCATTATTCAACATTCAAACAGTGCATAAACAGCTGTAAGCAGTATAATAAACAACAGAGGGTACACACACAGAGACGTCAACTTACACTCAACATACCCAGAATTACTATTCAGCCAAGCCAAAACATAGCCGAGTGCCTTTCCATCATTATACTGGTGAATGTGTTTATTTTGGCTTTATCCATCCTAAGTTTGAGTCATTTACTGCAAATCTAACCAATTTAAATGTCAGTACCTGCAATAAGACTCAACTGGGATCTAAAATGAACCGTTTCAAAGGTTTGGCATTTCTTGCAATATAATTTCAAAATAAATTATGGTTTAATTAGAGTCACAGAGAGTAGTAACTAAGCCTGGCCTGAACTCGACAGGCGCTCTGTTTTTTTACATCCAAGCCCGACTCAAGCCCAACTTGCCTGTTTACCCTATTACAGACATGCACAGTGTAGTTGACCATAAAAAGGCAACTTTTATGCACAGATATTAAATTAAAACATATACATAAATATATGTATATTGAAATGACGTGAAAGCATGCAAGCTATTTAAATGTTTCTTAAAGACATTATTATGTAAAGGTAATATTGCTCAGAGATGATGGTTGAAGCACTTGAGAGGGTCTGAAGGCTTTGATAATTGTGTTGTTTATTAGGTTGATTTGGTTCTGAAATGGATTCTGTAGTTTCGTTTCTCCTGATCTCGGCTATCACATGAGAGGAAGATGGAGTTGTAAATAAAACAGGTTTAGTGATATCTCGATCCAGCTGAGTGACGGAGACGATCAGCTCGTGTTTCAAAGTAAGCAATTTTACTGCCACTGCCGAGAAAATGTCAAGATCAAATTTCATAATGTATTTAAATACACAGAGATCACATGAGGAGCGTGTTACAAACAAATATTTCCAGATGGAGGTCACTGGGTCTTGCCCATAGCTACACAGGCTTGTAACAGAACCATCTGTCCTCTCCAGAACTGGGATTAAGGGCTCCTACAGTAAGGATGTCTAGATCAGATTACATCAGGGAAAAGGTTGTGCACATGGTTGTGATAACTGTTATTGGATTAAAGACACATAAAAAAAAAAAGGGTGATGGGATTAGACGTGGAGTCAGAGTTGTATTTTTCAATTGTTTCTAATTCAAATTTGATTTTTCATGTCTGTTTTCATTTCAGCTGATTTTTTTTATTGTGTTTAGTTGTTAGCTTTAGTTTTTTATAATAATATGAGGGGTATTTGTAAAAGGCAAGAATGAAGAAGTTCAGAAGAAGTTATTACAATATAAACACAACACTTTGTGAAGTGACACAGTCATTTGAACATCCCAGTCTCAACATACACATCAATGCTTCCTCATGCTTGTTGTGCTAGTTTTTTAAGTACACATTATCATTTTAGTTTGTCTTGACTTCTTTTCTAAACTTTTAGTTTTAACTATAATAACCTTGAAGATTCAAGGTGATATTGAAAGTAGGCGTTGTAACTTTTCACTGAATGTCGCATGGCAAAATACGCAGACTACATTTCCATAAAATTTTACTGTTTGCATGTTGAAATGCAAATTGTTCTAATACTTGCTAACCTTTTATTTTGTTCTCCTTGCAGGAAGACACAAAAGTGAAAATTGAAAGTGTTCAGCAGGAGCTGTGTGGTGAAGACTGTAAACTAGAGATCTTCCAGGAGGACAACTCGGACGAAATTCTTGTATCCGGAAAATATGTTGAAGGTCAGTCGTGTTCTTTTGGTAATTAATAGGATAAAAAGATGGACAGAGCACATTGTTACATCTCATATATTATACACTCAGACGATAATATCTTTAGCCTCAGATAAGAACCCATTATGCGGCTGCATTGTAAGTTTTGAATAGCAGTATTTAGTCCCCTCTTAACCTGATTCAATATCTGCTCCATTGCACCAAACTTTGAAAACTTCAATCCTTTCAGCTATTTAGCATGTCTACTTCCACTTCTGCGAATGCAAATGTTTGTTTTTTTTACTTGCAGATGATGTTGCCGGCATGGCTAACAAGTTCAACAATGACAACATCAAAGATAAGGTACAGTAACACTTACATTAATGAAGTACTCTACACATGATCCTGCCCTTATATATATTTATAAGTGTTATTGTAGCAGTTCAGTTCAGTCGGGAACTGTAGATCATGATTACTGTAAGTGTTTGACTGTGGTTCATTCCACTTCATATCTTTTTTTATGGGCTAACCAAGGCGCTGACTAAGCTGGTGCTCACTGTCACATGTCCGGCCAACTTCACACCATGAAGAGCCTGTAAAATACGCATCCAGTTGTAAATATGCAAAAGACTCAGCCGCTATAATTTTGCCGGCTGACTCATGATGAAACTAGACGGGGAAAATTACACAAGGGAGAAGAAAAACACTGAGTCTGGAGACTTTTCCAAAGGCTTCAAGCTGTTAGGCTGACAGTTTGTGTGACAAACAAAAAGACCACAAACAATCCGCTTGTCAGCTGCAAAACATTTCTCCTAGTACCTAGGGAACAATCTCGGGTTATGGGTGTGCCTGTCACACCCCTCTGTCTTTTTGCATTCGACATACACTTCATTTCGCTCGTTGCTCAAACATCTACTGAATGACCTTTCTAGCAATTTACCAGCGTTTCAGCCAAACAGTCACTCTTTATTATACCCTCTACGGTCTGCTAACTGGCATCTTTTTGTTTTGACACTGCCTTGAAGCCAAAGGAAATACTGCCAATTCTTTAGTCACATATCCGTAAACAAAGGTTTGGGTGGGGTTGTTTTTTTTCCTCTAACTTTCAGTAACAGTAGACAAAACAGTCACCGGATAATGATAATCTCCCTCCTGCCTCCTTCTCCTTCTGAGTACACCTGAACATGTGCATCGTGTCTCGTGTTGTCATGTGTGTCAGATTCAGTTTGTACAGAGTGTCTGATGATTTGTTGGGTTTGCTAGAGGCACTGTGATTTTTACTTGGTATAGACACAATGTGAACACTTGACTCATGTAAGTTTGTTTTGTTAGACTGATGTGGTGGAGGCGGCTCCTCGTTGGGGGAAGAACTCTAAGTTGGTGCTGGTGTCCCTGCTGCTGACTGGCCTGTTGCTGGCTGCACTGCTGGTGGCTGGTTATTACCTCAAGACCCACCGCAAGAACTCCAAAGGAGTCAGACTGGTGAGTAGAAAAAGAGGAAGGTGTGTCCCATTGTTAATGTCTAATGAGCTGAAAAAAACAGCAATATCTTGTGCGTGTAAACATAATCATTGTTGTTATTATTTATGCTACATTAAAAGCAATCGTGAGGTTAGCTATCAGACAAAGTGTACTGATGGAGAGCCTGGCTAAAAAGAAATCTCAACTAGACCAACATCTTCTTCCCACCCTGTGTTGCCCCCTTCATTGCGAGTAAAGAAATCCAACACGGGGTGGCAATGAAGCAATCGCCTTTACTGACTTAGCCTAAGATAATTTGGTTCCACGAGATCCAGTTCATGGAGGAAATCTTACCCAGCACTGTTTATTTGAAAGGAGAGCATATGGATTTGAGGTCAAACGTATGGTTATTATCCTGCGGTCAATTCCTCACTCAAGGGAGGACATGCTTGACTCACATGTCCCTTAACTGAACGCAGCACTGAGTGCTTTTTCTACTTCAACTTCTTGCCAGGGGGCTACAGATGGTTCTAGTTTTTTTTTTTCTCTCAAGCTCATGACATCATTTTTTAAAAGGCGTTTACATATGGGGGCACACCCATGTGATGGTTTCGATGGAGTAGATTGCCAAATTGCCTTGGTTTGCTCTCTTATTTATTAAATACGTTTCTGTCACAGGTGTCAAATATATTCCTCAAAGTTTTTGCTGACAGACACACCAAACTTTAACATAGGCCTCATATGTTCAGCTCGAAGCAACAAGCATGCGTGCTTATTGTTAACCTCCCAACAGTAAAAACAATTATCGACACCCTCCCGAGTGCACACACAGCTGAAACCCATAAACCTCATTAACCAAGAATGCATTTGTTTATTTTAGAACAACACCCACTTGTTTGCATGTCATATTTGAACAGTAAAATCATACTTGTTGGTGTTTGTTTCTTAACCCTGTGTGAGCTCTGATATCAGTGTTGTCTCTGCGTTTTTCTTAGGCCGAATCTTTCCAGGTGGATGAGGAGAACCAGGCCAATACCCTGGTTTCTGTGGCTCCCCTGCCCCAGGAGCCCCTCGACAAGCCCACCGTCAATGGCGAGTCTCCACCAGAGAACGGGACCAACCCTGCCCCCACCACTAACGGACACTCTGCCACCCAGACCCCCGTGGCTGACACAGAGATGTGAATCGTGACACCCCTGACCTCCTGTCCTACCCAACACCCATTGGGACACACCACCCAACAAGCCCCTCCGCTGCCTCAGAGACTGTCCACACACTGAGACAAACTCACAAGAACCCATGAAATACATTCAGCTTCCCCCTTCCCCTCTTCAACCCGCACCTCTCGGGACAACGACAACAACGATGAAGCTCACGACAATAATGACAATGCCTGTAATGTGAAAAGATTGGGATCACTGGCCTGTGCTGGTGTCAAGAGGAGCCAACAGTTCAATCAGCTGCCCTGACTTCTGTCTAGTTGTAACAATCAATGTAAAATCACCAAATAATGCCAAATATGTGCTGTTGATCCCAGACGAACAAGCACACAATGCTCGATTATTTCAATCCACAACTGTGGTGCAATGAAGCCAGGCAGTTGTAAGAAGACCATTTTTTTTACCTGTTGTAAAAAAGGACTGACGCTCACTGCTTGATTGTTTTGTTTTTCTCTATGTGATTCAGGAAATGTTTTTCAAGCCTCTCTTCTTGCCTTAAGCTTGCTCGACCTGCTTGAAGTGTGAGAAGGTCAAAAAAAGAACCAAATGAAAGCGATCTATCAAGTTTGAATTGACTCAACGTTTGATATTTTCTTGCAGATTGTTTCCAAAAATTGCTTGTTATTGTTGTAAAGACCAGCTGACACAGAATTAAGAATGTAAGACTGTCAGCTGTAAACTATTTGCCTCGGTGCTTTAGACAGACAACTTAACCTTGAGAACTACTGACTTTGGTCAAAATTTAACTGGGATAGGTTGCAAAGTACATTTCTGTTTTTGTGGTCGCCATGTGATTTTCACGGCGACATCAGTGTACTGTTTTTTAATGCTAATTTTTCCTATGCTCAGTACTGTCTTTGGGAATGGTGACATGCGGCAGCATTTTTAAATTCACTGCCATGAGATTCCTACACAACATAAAGCAGGTTCAGCATTCCCAAAACCGCCTTTATCTCCTTGTTGATATAAAACATTTTCTACATGAGTGGTACACATTTCTTAGCTTGTCTTTTCAACAACTGGCTGCTTTCATAATGTGCTGCATGTGTAAATAAGCCTGCTTTCTCTGTCAGTAGTAACTGTGCCTGACTCATAAACTGTGATTGTTGACAATATCTCTGTGGGTTGTCTTTAGCTTACTTGCGTTGTGTTTACTTGATTTATGAACAGAAACAGTTAAACACATACATAAAAAATCCTGCACACCAGCTCCAGTAAAATAACCTTTTTCATATTGTAAACTGCACAGCTGTACGCAGGAAAACAAGCAGCAGAACACACACACACAGTCTCGTACCCTCCTTTACATGATGCATTCCTTTGCCCCTTACCCTAACCTCAACCATCACAACCCTAACCCTTACCATAACCCCAAATCTAACCTGACACGTTAAATAAAGTCTTAATGTCAATTCGCCTTTTGAAGTTGTGAGGACAGGCCTGGTCTGGATGGTACAGTGACATGCAGGATTATAAATATATACAGTTGTACTGCATATCCCAAACCTATGACATCTTAAAGTTGACCAAGATACTTAATATCTGTTGTCCACCATCTAAATATAGAGCTGTGAAGTACAGTACAGATGACCAGTTAGAATATGTCTGTGGCTGTTTTAAATAACATTATGTAGAAAATGGCATTTTATGCGATTTGGAGGCCCCCACAGTTTTTGAGTGCGACACCACTGTCGTAAATACAAATAACGTCTCAGCTGTCTGAGACGTTGCTGATCTGATACTTCCCTTTTAGTTTATTTGTAAACATTTGAATGTCCTCAATTTGTGTATTTATATTTTTCTATATCCTGTGTATTTCCATAAGCGCCAAGCACACACTGTGATTGGGTGCTTGCTGCCCCTTCAAGTGTATAAGACCCATGACAGGATAAGATGAGATGGTTCCACAGAGGGGAACATCTACAGCGACACAATATGAAGAGAAGTGCTCTCAACTTTCTGATGCTCACAGGTCTCTTTGAGGCCGCTCTCTGTGCCAGTTTTGGAGTCGATCATTTTCTCCAGAAAGAAATGACATGGTCAGAGGCTGAAAAATACTGTAGAGAGCACTACACTGATCTGTCATCAATCAGCAACCAGGAGGAAGAGGACCACCTCAAGAATGTTGTACCTTCTTCACGTGGCTGGATCGGTCTCTACAAAGATGCCAGTGAAACATGGAGATGGTCAGGAGGGATAAATGCATCGTTCTTCCACTGGTCAGGCTATAACACAAATGAAGAAGGCCGGTGTGTGATATTTACACCACGTGGCTTTCGCAAAGCCAACTGTGACATCAAACGGTACTTCTACTGTTTTCAAAGCAGCCTGATTTTGGTGAAGGAAACCAAGACGTGGGAGGAGGCGCTGGAGCATTGTCACGACAAGCACATCAACCTGGCCAGTCTGATTATGGAGGCAGCTGTGGTTAAAACCCTGCAGACTAGCAGGGAAGCCCAGACAGACTATGTGTGGACCGGCCTGCGCTTCCTGGCTGATAACTGGTTGTGGATGAACAGGGATGAGATGAGATACCAAGCCTGGAGCCAAGGGAAGACGCCACAGTGCTCCAACAAGAGTCACCGCTGTGGGGCCCTCTCACTGAAGGGACAGCACTGGGTCAGCTGGGACTGTGCAGACAAACTCAACTTTGTCTGCTATTAAAACACTTGAGTGTGTCTTGACTTGCATGAGACACGTCTGTGTGGTGCGTGAACTATCTTTCCAAGATAATAGAGAATATTCTTGTGTTATGTTGGTGTGCTAAAATAAATAATGGTCTCCCTAAGCTATTGAAAAACTATATCTATATTGATCCCCGCTTGAGCTGTTATTGATATAAGTCTTTACAAAACACATTCAAAAGGTGCAACTGCAACTGTGCAACTAGTGACTTTGGTCAAAATTTAACTGGGATAGGTTGCAAAGTACATTTCTGTTTTTGTGGTCGCCATGTGATTTTCACGGCGACATCAGTGTACTGTTTTTTAATGCTAATTTTTCCTACGCTCAGTACTGTCTTTGGGAATGGTGACATGCAGCAGCATTTTTAAATTCAGAGAACAGAAAAAAATACAGAGTTTTTATGTTGCTGCAACATAAAGCAGGTTCAGCATTCCCAAAACCACCTTTATCTCCTTGTTGATATAAAACATTTTCTACATGAGTGGTACACATTTCTTAGCTTGTCTTTTCAACAACTGGCTGCTTTCATAATGTGCTGCATGTGTAAATAAGCCTGCTTTCTCTGTCAGTAGTAACTGTGCCTGACTCATAAACTGTGATTGTTGACAATATCTCTGTGGGTTGTCTTTAGCTTACTTGCGTTGTGTTTACTTGATTTATGAACAGAAACAGTTAAACACATACATAAAAAATCCTGCACACCAGCTCCAGTAGAATAACCTTTTTCATATTGTAAACTGCACAGCTGTACGCAGGAAAACAAGCAGCAGAACACACACACACAGTCTCGTACCCTCCTTTACATGATGCATTCCTTTGCCCCTTACCCTAACCTCAACCATCACAACCCTAACCCTTACCATAACCCCAAATCTAACCTGACACGTTAAATAAAGTCTTAATGTCAATTCGCCTTTTGAAGTTGTGAGGACAGGCCTGGTCTGGATGGTACAGTGATGTGCAGGATTGTAAATATATACAGTTGTACTGCATATCCCAAACCTATGACATCTTAAAGTTGACCAAGATACTTAATATCTGTTGTCCACCATCTAAATATAGAGCTGTGAAGTACAGTACAGATGACCAGTTAGAATATGTCTGTGGCTGTTTTAAATAACATTATGTAGAAAATGGCATTTTATGCGATTTGGAGGCCCCCACAGTTTTTGAGTGCGACACCACTGTCGTAAATACAAATAACGTCTCAGCTGTCTGAGACATTGCTGATCTGATACTTTCACTTTTAGTTTATTTGTAAACATTTGAATGTCCTCAATTTGTGTATTTATATCATTGTTTATCTTGTGTATTTCCATAAAAGCCAAGGATGCACTGTGATTGGGTGCTTGCTGCCCCTTCAAGTGTATAAGACCCATGACAGGATAAGATGAGATGGTTCCACAGAGGGGAACATCTACAGCGACACAATATGAAGAGAAGTGCTCTCAACGTTCTGATGCTCACAGGTCTCTTTGAGGCCGCTCTCTGTGCCAGTTTTGGAGTCGATCATTTTCTCCAGAAAGAAATGACATGGTCAGAGGCTGAAAAATACTGTAGAGAGCACTACACTGATCTGTCATCAATCAGCAACCAGGAGGAAGAGGACCACCTCAAGAATGTTGTACCTTCTTCACGTGGCTGGATCGGTCTTTACAAAGATGCCAGTGAAACATGGAGATGGTCAGGAGGAAAAAAGGCATCGTTCTTCCACTGGTCAGACGATAACACAAATGAAGAAGGCCGGTGTGTGATATTTACACCACGTGGCTTTCACAAAAGAAACTGTGACATCAAACAGTTCTTCTACTGTTTTCAAAGCAGCCTGATTTTGGTGAAGGAAACCAAGACGTGGGAGGGGGCGCTGGAGCATTGTCACGACAGGCACATCAACCTGGCCAGTCTGATCATGGAGGCAGCTGTGGTTAAAACCCTGCAGACTAGCAGGGAAGCCCAGACAGACTATGTGTGGACCGGCCTGCGCTTCCTGGCTGATAACTGGCTGTGGATGAACGGGGATGAGATGAGCTACCAAGCCTGGAGCCAAGGGAAGACGCCACAGTGCTCCAACAGGAGTCACCGCTGTGGGGCCCTCTCACTGAAGGGACAGCACTGGGTCAGCTGGGACTGTGCAGACAAACTCAACTTTGTCTGCTATTAAAACACTCGAGTGTGTCTTGACTTGCATGATACATGTCCGTGTGGTGCGTGAGCTATCTTTCCAAGATAATAGAGAATATTCTTGTGTTATGTTGGTGTGCTGGATTTTGCCATTTTATCAGAAAAGTAGTTAAGATAGTTTATTGCAAATGTGAGGAAAAGATAAATAATCGTCTAGCTATTGAATCTATATTGATCCCCGCTTGAGCTGTTATTGATATAAGTCACATTCAAAAGGTGCAACTGCAACTGTGCAACTACTGACTTTGGTCAAAATTTAATTGGGATAGGTTGCAAAGTTTTAATGCTAATTTTTCCAACTCTCAGTACTGTCTTTGGGAATGGTGACATGCAGCAGCATTTTTAAATTCAGAGAACAATAAAAAACACAGAGTTTTTATGTTGCTGCTCCGGTAAACACAATCACTGCCATGAGATTCCTACACAACATAAAGCAGGTTCAGCATTCCCAAAACTGCCTTGATCTCCTTGTTGATATAAAACATTTTCTACATGAGTGGTACACATTTCTTAGCTTGTCTTTTAAACAACTGGCTGCTTTCATAATGTGCTGCATGTGTAAATAAGCCTGCTTTCTCTGTCAGTAGTAACTGTGCCTTACTCATAAACTGTGATTGTTGACAATATCTCTGTGGGTTGTCTTTAGCTTACTTTCGTTGTGTTTACTTGATTTATGAACAGAAACATTTGAATACATACATAAAATATCCTGCACACCAGCTCCAGTAAAATAATCTTTTTTGTGACCAGTTAGAATATGTCAGAATATGTCTGTGGCTATTTTAAAGTAACATTATGTAGAAAATGGCATTTTGTGCGATTTGGAGGGCCCCACAGTTTTTGAGTGCAACACCACCGTCGTAAACACAAATAACGTAATGTGGGTGCTAACTACAAGCAAAACTCATTACATCATTCAATGTTATGTGTTGAAAGCACTTGTATCTTGAAGTAAACATGCATGTAATGCTGTGATCCTACCCTCTCACTGACGTTACATAGTGCAGAAACAAGTGATGGGGGGCAGAGTGGTGATACCAAGACACTGTGCTATCAACATGATTCTGAAGCTGTTATTTTCAGGTAAAAAAAAAAGTTACATAATGTTGCTATCCTCTCCTATCTTTGATTTAATCTCCACCATAGGTGATGACAAATCAAATGAGCTTGTTTTTAAAATAGACACTTGACCTTGATTGGCATTCCTCATGTTACATGAAGCAAACATCACGGAAGATTTAAAGGTTGAAAGATTTGTACGTCAGACTATGTTTGTTTGTTTTGTTTTGAAATGGGTTTCCAGTCATTGTTTTCCTCTGACATGCAAATCAATATTTTTCAGGCATAGCAGAACATAGCCTGCAGAAGTACAGCCTGTAGTTTGAATGTGCAAATCCAAAAACATTAGCACTATGTGCCTCAGTGAAGTCACTGGAGCGACGGTGATTTATGAGCTGCATGTACAGCCGGAGACACTCCCAACAAGACACACATAATTTCAAGTTTTTGTTAATCTAAAGATCCTCATGCTTAAATCTTACATCAGCTGTCTGAGACGTTGCTGATCTGATCCACTTAGTCTTATTTGTAAACATTTGAATGTCCTCAATTTGTGTATGTATATCTTTGCTTATCCTGTGTATTTCCATAAGAGCCAAGCATGCACTGTGATTGGGTGCTTGCTGCCCCTTCAAGTGTATAAGACCATGACAGGATAAGATGAGATAATTCCACAGAGGGGAACATCTACAGAGACACAATATGAAGAGAAGTGCTCTCAACTTTCTGATGCTCACAGGTCTCTTTGACATGGTTTTCTGTGGCAAGTACGGACACAATTCTGTTGTCAGGATAACAATGACATGGTCAGAGGCTCAAAAACACTGTAGAGAGCACTACACTGATCTGTCATCGATCAACAACCAGAAGGAAGAGAACCGCTTCAATAATCGTGACATCTTCGATGGTACATTTGGCTGGATCGGTCTCTACAAAGATGCCAATGAAACGTGGAGGTGGTCAGGAGGGAGAAATGCATCATTCTTCCACTGGTCAGACCAGCATTACAAATATGAAGAAGAAGGCCGGTGTGTGATACGTTCACCACGTGGCTTTCACAAAACCAACTGTGACACCAAACTGTACTTCTACTGTTTTCAAAGCAGCCTGATTTTGGTGAACGAAACTAAGACGTGGGAGGAGGCGCTGGAGCATTGTCACGACAGGCACATCAACCTGGCCAGTCTGATCATGGAGTCAGCTGTGGTTAAAACCCTGCAGACTAGCAGGGAAGCCCAGACAGACTATGTGTGGACCGGCCTGCGCTTCCTGGCTGATAACTGGTTGTGGATGAACAGGGATGAGATGAGATACCAAGCCTGGAGCCAAGGGAAGACGCCACAGTGCTCCAACAGGAGTCACCGCTGTGGGGCCCTCTCACTGAAGGGACAGCACTGGGTCAGCTGGGACTGTGCAGACAAACTCAACTTTGTCTGCTATTAAAACACTTGAGTGTGTCTGAACTTGTATGATACACGTCCGTGTGGTGCGTGACAGATTATATCAAAGTACATGAGCTATCTTTCCAAGATAATAGAGAATATTCTTGTGTTATGTTGTGCTAGATTTTGCCATTTTATCAGAAAAGTAGTTAAGATAGTTTATTGCAAATGTGAGGAAAAGATAGTTCACAAATAATCGTCTCACTAAGCTATTGGAAAACTATTTCAATATTGATCCCCGCTTGAGCTGTTGTTGATATACTTCTTTACAAACACATTAAAAGGTGCAATGTGTAAGATATATATTTTAGTTTCACGAGTATGTAACACTTTGTAATGTTTGTTGAGTTATACTTACATTAGACCAAACTTTCCAACAGTGTGTCATAAAGATAGTAAAATACCATTTAGTTTGTGTAATAGTATTGAAAAGGTAAAAAGTCAACAACACAACTGTTGGGTGTGTCGTCTTTCTAAGTATGTACTTTCACAGTCTTATACTAGATTAGTTTTTAAATTGAAAATGATTTTTTAATTGACAAACGTGTGTGTAATTCATGGCACAATTCAACTGGGTTTTAAAAATATATATATTTTCTACTCTACCATACATATTTTTCCTGAAATAAGGTCCAATGGTGGTCCACAGACAGGGGCAGCACCTCGCCTCTCTAAAGTGAGCAGCAGTTGGAGGTTGTGATATGCTGCCCCCTATGTTGTGGAGCCACCTTTAACAGCTAGCCAGTCTTTACCCACTGCATCTTTAAGAGTTGAAAGTGTGTCATGATTTCAATTCATGTGTTGCCCCGTCTTATGCCTGTTACTGGCAAATTATTCAATATAAATAAAAATCTCTCAATTGAAACATTAATGAAAGCTAACTTGTGTTATTCTACTTTAAGCTGTAATGAGTAAAAGGGAACATCTAGATTACCAATACTAAAGATCTACTCACTTGTTCACTGATTTACTGATATGACTCCTAATTATTTAGTATTAAACACGAGCAATCCAACAATCACGTAATGTTTGGATCTCCTTTTTATTCAAATAGAAAATTGCTGCTGTTAAATTAGTATCTTATCAACAAGACAACAACAAGTAATTGCTGGGTGCTGTCGTTGTTGTTGCAGTTACAGGCAGTAATGGTTCAGAGTGTTTTGGGACAACAAGGCCTCACTGACCTCTGGACTCCTAATGGCCGAGAGGATTCAGTCACACACCACATGGCCACAAGGTCACCTGTCATTCTTGGTGTGGATACTCTGGAGAGGGAGTATGCGTGTGTGAAAAGCCTGACCGTGTGTGTGTGTGTTTGTGTGTGTGTATGTGTGAAGTTGATGTGGCCACAGCAAATTAACCACTGCTGTCATTCTAGCAGATGTGACCTTTTTCTACCCTTGTTGTTACAGTCTGGCAGCCTATACATGCCTGCTGTAACGGTTCACTGACCAAGCCCACCGAACTAGAAGCTACCGCCATCTACAACTGCGGTAAAGCTGAGTCGGTGCAGAGGTCAGAGTGGTGTTTGCTGATAGCAGCTCTGCCATCACTCTGAACAAGGCGGTATCATTCAGTCACTGAAGATTATTCATACAACGACAAATATCTCAACTTGTGTGTGTCCACCGACATCAGATCTGTCTTTTGTTACACAATCAGGGCTACAGCGTACAGTCTCCATGTGTCACTATGCCTCTTTCATATTCAATTCATTTTACATACACACATTTTTGGTGCCATTTGCGGTTTAGTGCCTGCTTCAGAGTCGACAATAATACCACCAACCCTATGATTAATGACAAACTCTACCGTCTGAGATACTACCTCAAACTTGACATGACATGGAAATGATCCGAAACATCTTTCATACAAAAAAGAAAAAAGCCACGCAGCCTTATCTATAAGCAGTGACAATGGCAATAGATGACTTTTTTGCTTCAACTTATCATTCTGTAAAATATATTATTATACAATATAAAAAATGTATTTACCGCTCTAGTACAAAGTCCAGACCAGGGCTGACCAAAGTGTGGCCAGGGGGACAAAGTCGGCCCGCCATAAGGTCTAATTTGGCCCACAAATAAATGAATAAATAAAACATTTTGTGAGGTAAAAATGCTCTTTAAATACGTAGGATCCCAAATAACATATTTTCCCCAATCATATCCAGGAAGTCAGTCAGTTAAAAGACTACGGAAGCCCTGAGGGGCAAATTGAAAATGAACAGAGGAAAGATTATCTTGGAAAAACTTAACTGCTCTTAAGTCATAAACACAGGAGAAAACAATTTAGGTGAGACTTGGAAAATAAATCACATTTGTTTTTGTCTTACTTGCCTTCAGGGCTTCCGTATAGAAACACTTTGCATTATAACAATACAGCAGCCTTTAGGTACTTAATTTTGGCCCATGGTTTCAGTTTTGGCCTTCATTAGCTGCCAACATTTATTGACTTAATCTGAACTCTTCTTTTTTTTTTCTCCATACTTTCCACTGCTGCACATACTGTACGTGCACTGACGCAGGAGAGGACATCAGCAGTCAGTAACAGGTTGACTGCATGGAAAAAAACAACCTGCAGACTCTTGATTTGGCGAGCACAACCAATAACTAGCACTGCATCTCCACCTGCTGGGAGTGCTTCGTCATTTCAGCTACAATGAACAGCCACAGACTCCGACACCTCCCTGAACAGCTGTGTTTACAACCTGTAAACCGAGCTCTCGATGTTTTCTTACCAGCCGACATGACGTGCTCGATATTTAACCAAAACTGCTCTCACAGGCTGACTTTTAAATCACCCCAGGCCCCACATTTCACCACAGACCCGTTAAAACATGACGTGTACTCACTTGACGGGCTGTGGGAGCTCGTGTACCACACGTGCCCGTTAAAAGTGACGTCATTCTCTTTGATTTTTAATAGCGGTCTGACTCAGGGGGGCGACATCCCGCCAAAACGTGAGTGACGCGACGTAACGTGCCAATTACCGTAAGCGACAGTGAAGTGGAGCAGTGAGTCACGTCATTACCGTAAATTACAGCCGAGTCAAACATTTAGGTAAGTCAAAGTCGGCTAAAATGAATATATTCATGGCTTTTCTTGACTTTTATGGCCTATTTTAGAGAGAAAATTTAATATTAGATAACGGTTTTTAAAGGAGATTTAAAAATAGCACCACAATAAATAACTGTGTCCATTGTATTTGATGTAGGCCAAGCCTGTATTTCCTCTCAGGAGTTGCATCTTGAGTCAGAAAATTAGTGCCCCCTCAAAGCAGCTGCTCTTTGTCCTGGCCTTGGCAAAAATACAAACTATAATCTGATTTAAGTAGGTTTATAGCTCTATTAGAGAGCCTCTGAAAATCACAGGAGTGGGACACAAAGGGACATGGCTTTTTTTTTTTCTTTTTTAACAATCAACAAATCCTCCAGAAAGCCACAAGTATTTGAGCTTCTTCTGCTTGGAAACTAACCTCTACTCAAAATCTTTTAGTCCCTCTGCGGTTCGTCTTTTAGATTCAATATAGACACCTTCTATTTATTAGATTCCTTTATTCCAATGACCTCCACGGCATATTTTATTTTATTTTATTTATTTATTTATTACTCTTCTATCTTTGTGTCTACATGTTTCTGTATGTTTCAGTGTGTGTGTGTGAGGCAAACTGTCCAAACAAATTGCCCCTGTTGGGATTAATAATGTTTAGTCTGAATCTGAATCTTATTTTTAACATTGAGCAGGTTATAACCCACAAATAATCAATACTGACGACCTACAGTGTCACTTCTGGCACATTATAACCCACCCAGGTGAATACGGTGACACTCAGGGACATTTAAAAAGCCATGGAGCCACTCTGTGTACCATTTTGGGATGTTGCACTGCCATCTGCTGGAACAACATTGACATCGCAAGTCGGACGTTATTTTTTTTTTGTCTTGTCACCTCACAAATTGCTGCCAGATCTTCGGATTACAAAACATTTCGACATGGGCCCCTTAACACGAAGACCCACGGACCCTAAACAAATAGGACCATAAATCTTCCTGTCCAGACATATTATGTGGATATTATGACACCTGACATTTAACAGAGGCTTAAACAGGAAGTCAGACGTAAGTATCATCAACAACAACAACATAAAGGATGGTTGTTCGTGAGCTTTTTGGCCTGTGACCCATTTTTTAATTGAAACAGTTACATGTGGTTGTTGGGGGTTCAATCAAAATAGATGTTGCTCCAGTATTTGACACAAAAAGAAAAAAATATATAAAAGTAAACTACATAAATATATATTTGTATTCTTTCCTAGAATCCCCCATGACCTACATCCTTATCTCTATATATCTTATATAACACGTCTTACGCACCCTGTAGGCTATGACTGTAAACAAGCTGTGGTGCGCACTGTCTGAATAGAAATATCTTTTCTTTTTTTTTTTTTTTAGTCTGTCATTGAAAAAAAAAAAAAAAAAGATTAATAATGGGCCCTCGGCACGACATCTGGTAGCTGCGTCAAAATGAGGTAGTTTACGGTAAAAACGGCGCCCATTACCATGTGATTTCACCGATGTTTGTAAACATGCGTCAGCCACATGTGATTGTGGTGATGAGAAAAGAGTCTCCAGACGCGCAGCCAACCAGCGGCCGGGGGAGTGTCAGGGGCGGGGCTACCGTGTTGCGCTATGGAAAATCGTTAGGGGGATACACTGATAAACGTGCGCTCCCAGATTGAAAATAGCGACAATGAGGCTCAAACGGGAACCTGTGGTGGACTATCCATTCACCGAGGGACCGGGTCTGAGCGGAGCCGGCTGGGGAAGCGGACGAGACTCACTGGCTTGGCACGGAAGGGAAACAAGCTTGGGATAAACACGTAAGTTATTTATGTTATTATGGGACGAGAGCGACATAACGCTGCGTATGTTGCGTGGAGAATACCACTATGTAATTCATAATAGTGCAGAAGGTAACAATCAAAGCCCAGAAGCGGCTGTTGTGAAAGTGTCAGAGACTAATGAAAAGAAAGGGAATAAAAAGTCCCGTGTTTGTATGCAGGCAGGCAGCGAGGGGGGTTTGTTGATTTAAAAAAAGCTTGTTAACACTTTTCTTTTCTTTTTTTACACCAAGAGTGTTTCATCATCGACATGACAACAGGTAAATTAAACTGCGTCAGCGAGAAGGACCGAGAAGCCACATGAAATCCAGTGGGAATTTCCGCTGCGATGGTGAAACACGCTTCGATGGCGTGACGGCTGTAGTTGTTCTCCGTCTGGATCTGAACTTGTGCCGGAATTTAATGTTAAAAACGAAGATGTAAACAAAGCGTGGACTCGGTGGGGATGGCGTGTGAAGGAAGAGCTCGGAATAGGATGCTGCGCAAGAGATGGATAGTGCGTAATCCTGGTGTGGGAGAGGACGATATTACGCAGTTCATTTTGGCACGATCATTTAACACCTCGTGGCCTCATGGCCTCTTTTTATGTTGTTATTTAAAACAATACACACTTTTTCGGTGTATGAAGCAGGATAAACATACTTTCCAAACCTGGTCACACACTGACGCACGGAGGGTTCTTCTATTGTTTGTGTGATCAGAGAGGAAACACAAAGTTAGGATTCAAGTTGTCGACACAGATTGTTTTTTATCTCTCAGGTGTCAAACATTTGCTGCGTCACAGAGTTCCTAGGAGGTCCTTAATAGTAATCTGGCTTTTTAGTGCGCAGTTGATATGATGAAAACAAGCTCTACTTCCCAAACATAGGGGGTGCCATTGAGTAAACACAACCCTTGGGCTGAATCATCTGCTGTAAAGGGGATGTTGACATACAGGTATTCCTCATCTCCCCCCTCCTGAACGCTCACTGTTTTCTGGGGACTGTTTTACCTCATTTTGTCCGGATGATGCGGATAAATATAACGTGATTATGTAACTAAAATAACCCCTGAGCTGCCTCTAACTGAGCTGTAGTTTTCTTGTTTTCCTTTTAACAGATTTGTCCCCCTTTACTGGACCCTGTAATGCACACCTGTCAGGGCCACAATAGGATGCTGACACGCCTGATGTGATGACACTGTCGTTGTTGACACGCTCCGCGGCCTCTCATGCCTTCCTAATGACCCTAGTAGTGGAGGAGGGTGTGGTGCCTCCTGCTGCTTACCTGCCAGCGGGCCCTTCTCGCCTTCTCGGAGCCATCGGGGTGAAAACGAGCCACACAGGAGGAGCAAACTCCTTCCTGCCAAGTGGATTTGTTCGGTCAATGGGTGAATCAGCAGTCGGCCTCATGAGTTGCTAAACCATTGGCGAGAAGACGGAGAGGGAGAGAGAGAGAGAGAGAGAAAGGGAGGGGAGGGAAGGGGAGCTTTAGAAGTTTAATTATGTGTACTGAAAAGAAACCTGACTCCCGAGGGAATGTCACAATGGTAGTTTTGAAACAAACAGGTAAAGGTCACGGGACGAAGTACAAGCTGATCTCTTGACAGTGTCAGGTACGGCCTCACAGCAGAACGCTCGTGCTTATTTGCATTATTCAGAAAAGATGACAAGCAAATGTTTCCTCATCGGAGTAGTTTACTGGCTGTGAGTAACACGTCCTGTTCAGTCATGGTGTTTACCAAGTCTTCCGAAGCCTGACCAGTAAAACGAGTGACCCACTTTCACAGACAAGGAAACGTGACCTCAATAGTTATTTTGCTATTTTTTCAGGGAGGGGCGCTGCCTCTCAAGTCAAACAAACAGACGAGTGGGCTAAATGCGATGTGCTCAACCCAGTTTCATTCAGAGTTCTTAGAAATTTCACAATATTGTTTGTATCCCTGCTTTTCCAGCTGGAACAAATGCAATTCAGCAGCTGCCGTCGGGGACAAAATGAGACGCAGCGAACGAGACTCCTGAGGAGGGAGGCAGCGTGAGTCCACTGGCGGATGTGTTTACAGCAGGAGGGCCAGCATCACCTGTAGCCCACATCAAACTTCAGGGGAAGCGGTGAGCGACACGCTGCCTTTTCAATACAGATCCCTCCTACACACAGATTAAAGAATAGGAGGTGGCAGAGAGCCAAGAGATGACAGTGCTAAAATTAAACCCGGAGCACTGCTGGCCTCGCTGGATGATGATGTATTAATAGGCAAGTGTGAGGCAGCATTCATTCGCAGGTATCATTAGCAGCTAGACACCTAACATGCTGTAAGAGGGGCCACGACAAACCTACTGTGAGCAGGAAGGCACCACTCCTTACTGACATTATTAATGGTCTTGAGATTCCTCTGTGGGGAGGCAGGTAGTAACTTCTGCAAATGTTTCTTTAAGATATACAGCAGGAGGTTGGAAGAGTGAGGCGGTTCATTGTTGAAAAATGACAGCTAATCGATGGGGAGCACCGGCCAGGTCTCGTCTGTCTTCTTCCTGGAAATCTTACCTGCCTCACCACCCTACAGGCGCACTTTAAATCTTTAAACGTACGCTTTTATCTCCGGTCATCCCACGCACATATAAAAGAAATGTAGCGTTTAAAAATTCTAGGAATTTTGAGTTAATACCTTGTAGTTTTCCCCCGATTGCGCAAATGCTGAGAGGTAGTTTAAAAACACATTACCTAGATGAGTTTGCCCCTCTCACTCCTGATAAATTAGGACCTCTAATCTGTAAAAGGATTAACCACCTACCCTATTTGCACGTGCACGCATACACACACAACCCCACCCCATCCCCCCCACCCCCACTGTTAAGCACACACACTGTGACACACATACGGGCAGCTCATTGTACGTCACCTACTCTAATATGCCCCAGCCCAGTGGCTCTTCCTGTGACATAATTTGGCCTCTAACAGTCTGCGCTGCCTGACACACAGCGTGACGTGTTCACCTCGCTCTGCAATCAACATCAAATCAGAAATATCTGATTAATAACTTGCAGCGATGACTTTTATCGTACTTTGTTTGTGCAGCATCTGTTCCTGTGATTCTCTTGCTTTGAGATGGACGGCGCTTCAAGTTTGCTTTAGTCGCACTGAATTAAACCAATTTGGTTTTGGTTGTAAAATGGACCGATGCGCCTTTAACAGGCAGTAAACAGTCAGGTGACTTGGCAGAAAAAATGCTTTGATGCAGAAAGCAGCCCCTGCGCACACAATAGTCGGCGTAGTAAAAAAGAACAAGAGGAGCCAGGGAGAGGTAGACGCAGAGTTCACAAATAGCAGCGCTACATGGGAGGAGTCAGGGTATCGAAAACAAGGAGAAGACGGATGAAAGCAGTGTTACGGCCTTCGTACCGCACCGCCTGACTCTGTATTTATGTAAATACTGGGAGTGCTTGTTGAAACCGAGGCTATTTTAATCTTCTGTTAAGGTCAGAGTACATGCCTGTGAAACAATAATGGTCATCACATATGCCCATACATTTGATTATGAATGCCGTATAGTACAAATGCTGTTTGTTTTAGATGCCAAGAAACCAAACTAGCAGCGAAGAGGATTAGGGAGTGACAGACAGGGAAATTGTCCCCGAACGACACATGAAGGTTTTGGATTAGTTGCTACGTCACCTTTTCCCATCAACAGGACAACAGCGTCTGAGACACTGACAAGGCAGATAATGCCGATTCCTTTAATGCCTGACCCACAAATAGAATCCGGCGAGTTTCCACATTAATTGTCTCGGTTTTGTGCTGTTGCTTCAAAAGAAAATCAGAACAGTGATAGTGACAGAGAAAAGCCTCAAATGAGCGTTTCTGTAGGGATACTGTGCTGCAGGCCTCACAGGGATGGGCAACAGGGGTTCATACTAATGAATCCTTACCTATTTCAGGATCTGTTTTCTCCGTCTCGCACGACAGTCTACCCCACTTGGACCCGGAGCGGGACTGGATGCCTGAGGCATACCCAGGAGAGGACACAGTATCCTATTGTGCATTACAAAGAACTCTACAGGGAGCTGCGGGGATCTGTTTTTCCCTGCGTATGATTCATAGACACTTTTTGTTGGGGTTCATCTCTGGTGCCAGTCTGCTGACGTGCCCTTTCTTACACTGAGATCTTGATCATCTGACGCAAAGAAGTGAGATGCTGTGTCATTCTACAAGGAAACTGGCCGTGACTCAGTGGTTCTTCTCGTTGGTCGGGGAAGAGTCTGTGTCTTCCTCAGTTTCTGTTCCTTTTCTGTCTCCGTCTTCGAAAATAGCCATAACTCTAGGTACAGAGGAATAATGGTGGCAGCTCAAATACTGGCCTTTGGAAAATATCTCAAACTTCTCAAACGCGACCTTTACCTGACTACTAAAAACATCAGTTTTTACTAGTCAGTAAAAGTTTGTGCATAACAGAGCAGTGGGTATTCTGTTTCCCATTAAATAACCAAAGGTTGAGATGATGGTTATCACACATTCTTTTATGCAGTTTCAAAACCACGCCTAAACCTGAAGGCAGTTTTAAACAAACCTCAGAGGTTTACACAGGCAAAAATAAGGTTTTTAGTTCGTGTCTGGTGATCAGATACCCACGAGAAAAACAGATGTTGGTATTTGTTTTTCTCCGTGAACGCAGCCAGTACAAAAACAAATTTGGAAAATCGACTAACTGCGTGGCATGGTTTTTTTCTCCATGCTACTACAATATCTTGCCTCACATCCATGTTTTTTTTTTTGTCCTCATTGAAATATGGTCTGTGCGGACGATAGATCCATCATTACAAAGCAAAGCAGTGAGTCTGTTAAGCACTTTGGCAACATTCTGGAAGATGACATCTGTCTAATAGCAAAATAAATGAGTATAAATCTCATTATGTTCCTTCACACAAACCGAATGTACCCACTGATAAGATAAGCCTCATTCATTGATAGTATTAAAATAATTTAGTTGGCAAAATATTGATTTGATTTAGACAGTAATGTTTTTTTTTCTTTTTCTAATTGCAGAGGGCGACGTGGCTCCAGAACGTGTTTTTCTTAAAGGCATCCTCCCCAGGGAACTGGTTTCAGATGGTGTCTTAGAGTATAAAATCCCATCTAGCACCATTTGAAATCGGTGTTCTTGAGCGGGAACAGACTGCAGGGACGACGACCTCCCTCCCTCGAGAGGTCGGGATTGCGGTTTGGTGGCATTTGCGCATCCGAGCCTTAACATGGAGTCATGAATATGTGAAAAGATGACGATTACGTGTCCATTGGTTCTCTGAGTCAGTTCTCTACACAGCTTTACAGTCCAGTGATCAGAAGAAGACGGATAAGTCCAGCGTCCCGAGCTCCTGATCCCCCTCTCACCAAGGCTGACCGTTTTCCTCTGGTGTTCAGAGTTTCCATCGTGTCTAGCACCATTTGAAATCGGTTACAATGTGGAGGGAATACCAACAATAAAGCGTTTGCCTCAGCAGCGGCATGATGAATTTCCTTAAAAGTACCAGAAGATGGCAGCATTGACCTGCCGTCCATGCTCTCATCCAAGGCCTCCAAGTTCTCCTTCAGAAGCACTGAGGCAGTGACGATTTTACCGGATGACCCTGAACAGGTTTAAGACCAACCAAACAAATTCCCTTCTGTGTTCTGTCTGCATTTTTTAAGATTTCAGCTTCTGCTTTGACCATCAACCTCTGCCGTCCCAGCTACAGTTATCTTGACCTGTTCTTCTCTCAAGGAACAGATAATAAAGAAAGAGATTGTCTAGTTGAATGCTGCAGTAGGTAAGAGGTTGTGTAGCAGACACATTTATGTGATTTTTTTCCATTTATTGAAGCACAAATTCTTACTTCACACATGTTGGTCCATACTTTATTCACATTAATAAAGAAAAACTGGTTTCACTCAAAGTTGAAAGTTGTATCGCATTTCATTTGTTAAAATATCTCTATTAAAGCAGTTTCCTTTTTGCCCCTGATTTTTATTTGAATATTTTATAGAAATGTAAAAAAAAAACTTTTTATTTGATAAAAAAATATTTAAGTAGAGTATGTTTTTTAATAATTTGATTGTCACTATCATGTCACCTCTGTTTGGTTTTAAGGAAGAGAGAAGTTTGTCTTCAATACTACAGGTTGTCACTGAACCATTTCTAACCAGAATGACACCCACACCAGACCCAAAAGTCAGTAAATTCAATGAAGCCTAACCCAATATCACTTAATTTTAAACCACCCATAATTACTTAACCATATTTCACTCATAGATAACAGCCACTTTCGCACTTACGCAATTTTCCTTTCATCAAGATCCATGCAGCATACCTGAGAAATTGACAAAAATGTCGACGCCCTGTCTTGCAATGTTAAAGAAAGTGAGAAAAACAATCCTGATCTGCAACAAAAGTACTGTGGTTTATTCTCGGCTGAGATCCATCCTCCATCCAAGTTTCGTGGAAATCGGATTAGTAGTTTTTTGTGTAATCCTGCTGACAAACCAACCAACCAACCAATGGCCACAGGTGAAAATATAACCTCTTTGGTGGAGGTAATTACAACCTGCCGCATTCTCCGAACCCACATCACAAAGGCATCCCCTCAAATCTTTTGTCCTTTCAGTTCAATCTAATTATAGCATGTAATCTTTTGATGCATACCTGCCTGATGCTTTCATGAGCCATTACGTGGAGACTGGATGGGGATGAGGTAAGAGGGCCACTATTAGCCTGATATAAAAAAAATCAAGCTTTTAACTGTCAACCCTGTTACCCTCCACGTTTCACATGGCTGACATGCACATTAACAGCTGTCTTTTTGAATAAATGAGTGAGAATTCTTAATTAAAATTTATGATTGATTGACTCACACTGTCAGGGTAAACAGCAGGTTAACAGAAAAAGCTTTTACGCTCAGTTGCCAGTTTATGAGGTGCGCTGAGCAGTCCAATTCAACCGTCCTGTGATAAATTCCAGTTTCATCATGTCAGATATTTATTGAAGAGAAGTGTTCATTCAACTGTATCATCATTCTGGAGTTTTTGGTGCAATTGAATCCCATTGCCTAATGCTAACAGGCATTTCTATTATTTTGTCTATCCCATTTATATCAATGAGGGTAGGCTTAAAAACAGAAACACCTTTCCCAGTGTCCCGATATGTATGTGAACATAAACATATATGTACATTTTTCAGTTGATATTTTGACTATCTTGCCACTCTGTTTAGCAATCATTCACAGGTCTGCCATCACTTTCAGCGACGTTTGACACTGCTGAACCCCCCAGAAACCGAGAAGCCTCCTCAAGCGTCTCGGATGCTTGTCTGACATTTTCTCTGACTAGAGAGTAACAGGCTGTGTCGCCCACCACAACTTTTTAATGTCTTCCCTCTACCTGCTGACCTTCTCCAACAGAGGGAACAGTGTTAAGTCAAAGCTAAGATGAAAAGGCATAACATATTGAAATTCTAGCCTTGAAAGGGGGCAGGCGTCTCTCTCCAGCCCCAGTGTGACCTCATTTTTATCTCTGATGTCTGCAAGATGTCAACCTGGCAAATGCGTATAAAGGATTTATTCATAGCATAGTGTGTTGCTATATCAACATCAACAAGAACATATCCGCATATCCATTTGTCAACCATTATCCTTCCACTTTAGAGAGAATATGAGTCATGAGGAGTGTCTCGATTAACCATGACGTCATTAGCTGCATCATCAGATTTTGATCCACCCAGCCCTGCTTCAGGCTTGCTGTGCCTGCCACTGTGATGTGGTTAAGTATGACTGGTATCTTTGGCTGAAGGAAGTTACTTTCAGAGTTTTCCTAAAACCTCAGCAGATGTGGAAGGAGGACCGACAATTACAATTATGGATTGGTCAGAGCAGGCCTGAATATTAGAAGCACGGGTTAGGATAAATATAGGAAAATACTTTTTTTCAAATAAGTTTATATAGAGCAAGACTATTGGACTTTTTTAAAGAAGAAATAGGATGTTTACTCTCTAACAAATAAAAGTTGATTTTATAAGCACTCATAAACACCTTTCTCTACTCAGTACTCTCAGCTGCAGTTGGTCTGGTATGACCAGTGGCTAGTGTTCGCTCCTTCTCTCCGTGTGCATCTGTCAAATTATGGTTATGCTTTGGTTCTGGTTTGTATGACAGGTCATCCAGCCACATCAGAAACCAGAAGAGTACAGTAGTTGATCCAAACGGCAATGCTCAAAGGCGAGGGCGAAAAGCCGGCTGTCATAGAGAGGAAGGCATTCATAATGTGGCACACAAAGATGGACATAAGTAGTTCGGTAAAGAACGGAAAATAAGAGGGCTTGAGGAGAAGTTCAGATCCCCCTTCCTTTGTCTGCACATCTGGCTGCAGACCCAGCCCCACTCTGACAGAGAAGCACTGTCCACCTCTCATACAGACGCACAAGATACTCGTTAGCGTCTGTGTGTGACGTGCTAAGCCTAACAAATGGCAGTTTGGTTAGGTTTAGGCAAACAACTACTTGGTTAGGTTCAGGAAGACATGCTAGATGTCTGATATTTTCACACGGGACACGAATAGTCCCCTGTGTGAAGGTCCTGTGTGTGACCCAACCCCGTCCTCAATCCCTTTTCGGACTCAGTCACTTTGTATATCGTGTCGAGTTGCTCTCAATATTCTCATATTGTCACGGATAGGCGGAAGGTACCCTTTAGCATCCTGATGCTATGAGGCCTGATGCCAAGGTAGAAGAGATGCCAGGAGACGCCACGTGAGAAAACAGTGGTATTTGATGCCCTGGGAATAGGACTAGGCTCAACTAGCTCCTTTGTGCTGCATTTGCCATTATTCTGTAATTAGTAGTCATAGCTGAAGGGGCTGCTGTTCAGCAAAAAGGCTAACTTAAAACAGACACTCGTGGTTTGGTCCTTTAAAACAAGAACCGACTTATACTGAAGCTCAACACTGAAGGATTATTAATATTGTGACTGTCAGCAATATGTTTACATCATAACTGTCAGTATAGGTTGTGCGACATAAAGGCTCTCATCATGTACAGTTCATTAATGATGTTCTTGGCCTTATGTTCACATGTTCTGTAACTGAAGGCTGCACAATTAAAAATAATTATCCATACTGGTGAAGGTGCTCACGCTAAGAGCAGCTCCATTAAAAGCATGTAAACATTTACTCTGAGACCACTGCCACACTGATGGTAGGGTACTCACGCTTAACATCTGGATCTGGTCTAGCGCTGAGGCCTCAGTGGGAACCGTTTATGTCTTGTTTGTCTTAAGCTGAGAGCTCTCCATCCGCCCTGCTTATGAGAACAACTCTAAAGAGGAGCTTCATGTCTTATAGTTTTCCTTTTTTCCAAGTCTGTTGTGTCATAACCACTCTCGCCACACCTACCACATTATATGCAACCATGTCAAGGGTTTATAAAAATCACATGAATCATGAACAAAGCTGCGTACAGTATGCCACAGAAGGGGCTCCAGTCAGGTTGGCACGTTTACTCTGCGATGCCACATAAACATGAGTTAGCCAGTGTATGCGTGCGTGGTGTGATTCATTTTCTTGTTTATCTCGTGTGTAAAATGGCATCACTTCCTCTGAGATTTCCCTCGCTGTAGTGATTGCTTGACCACGTGCCTGGAACGGGATGAACTGGAAGGCCTCATGCAGGTCTGATCGGAAGAATTTCCTCCTCTTTGTGCTTTGACACACTATAAAGACTGATAATGGGATCACGATCTTGAACAGTTAATGTCATGGGAGCCGGCTAAAAGTCCAGCTGCAATGTACTGCATTTGATTGAAAACTTCCTGTAAGAGAACAATTGATATTCATCATCGTAATGACTTCAAATTTATCCAACTCCACACTTTTTAAATACATTTTAATATGCACTATCAATCTCTATATTGTGTGTATTGAAACATATAGTTATAAGCACATTGAAGGGCTTTCTCTTATTACAGGAGGGTGATTTTTGGATAACTTCCTGCATTTTTTAGTAACACACTTGCAATCTTCAGCAGACAAGATGGAGATACATCTATTAGAAGAAGCATCAAGTGTTAGATATGATGCCGCATGGTTGTCTTTTGGCTTAATAGGTTTCTTGCCCTCAGTGCTGCATCACTGTTCATTTTTGTCATGAGAAGCTTCCAGCTCCCTTCCAGCCTCGTCCGGTCTACTGTCATCAATATCTGTCACAGCTGCTGTGTGCGCGGAAACAGGGAAAGGACCCAAACGCAGACCGACTGGTAGAGTACGAAGATTCATTGCGGCAGGGACAGTATATTGTATACAGTGTAGGATCGTGAGGCAGGCAAGGGTCATGCCAGGAAGGAAGTCCAAACAGGAAAACAAATCCAGAGGGGCAAAGCAGGCAGATAGGCTGGTGATAAACAGTAAGCAGGTCAAAGTACAGATTACTGCAGGAAAAGATCAGATAAAATACAGATGTTTACAACTTACAGGCCAGTGGACCTGGGCAGGTATATGTGATGTGATGTGGCTGATGAGGGAATGATGTGCAGGTGCATGGGAAGGGAAGCCTGGGTTGCAAAACAAATGGAAGGCAGCGTATCAGCAGTGACCGCTAACTGCTGTTATCTGTAGCTACCCTTAACTAGTTAGCTCAGTTAGCCGTGCAGGTAGTGGCTCGGACTGGGAGCTCAGGGACCAGGTAAATGTTTGGACCAGGGTGGCTGGGGCTAGCGGGTTAGCATGCTAACTTAAATAGATATCTCTGCAACATATTTTAAATTAATAACATGAAAAACTACATGATAATAACATGAGAAACACATTCTGTTGATATTTTGAGTTATTTTAAGATTCTTACATATTGCCCCTTTTATATTTATGTGTAAAAAAGCTCAACAGGACGGGTTATACATTTTTATAAATGTTAGAATAACTACCTAAAAGATGGAAACACCCGTGCATTCCTAAAATGTATAAACATACTAAAACATGTAAACTAAAATATAAAATGTTTTTTATAAAGGCATAAGTCTTGAAATCACTTTGATCTAAATGTGTGTTTACAACCACACTATTGTGTTTTTGAACTATTTTGCTGGACACCATTTAAAGCATCTGTCATCTTACGGCATGTTATATCACATTGTGTTATGTTATGGAAGTGCAGAGCACATTCCTGTCATAGGATCTCCACAAAGAGGATGGACGGACATTTCATGACCATGATCCTGTCCTTCACAAACAGGATGGGGACTCACGGAGGTCCAGTGGAAAAACCAGCAGGTGTTGGGTAAAATCTTTCTGTTGTCATGTGAAGATCTCATAACTCCACTTGTGGTGATTCTCGTATTTTAATTTCAAATTGAAGGATTATATTGAAAAAGGACTTCATGGGGCTTATGAAAGCCTTTTCAAAGACAGTCGGACACTTCTCAAAATGCCTGAATGGCGTTCAGCATTAGAACAAGTTACTTAAAACCGGATTTGGAGATACATGTTTTCAGACTGATGATTCCAGTCAGGATGGGTGTGGTGCTGTATTACTTGGAAAAACAGGATTTAAAAGAGATGGAGGAATCAATGCTTCTGATCCATGAATGGAAAACCGAGTTGCTGAGACAGGGAGGACACCCAGCATATGTCCTGCTATCGCTCTTCACTTGTCTCTTCATTTCCTGTGGTGAGGCCACATCTGACTAATGACTGCTGAGGCTACAGAAGAGGACCAGTAAAGCTGCTTAGTCATGACACTGTTCTAACGCAACACTGACGTGATCATTCGTACATTGTCTTGTACACCACGGTTGCAAAGCTGGCTCACTCACCCAGAGGCTGGTGTGTACTGAAGCAGAAGTTACCATGTTGACTCAGGAGTGACTGCGCACTTGGAAAGATTGTCCTGTGATGTATTATTTACATGCTTGATCCCTTTTGTTGTGAGGTTGTATTTCAAGGATAAAACTGGTGATATTCTACTTATTTGCTGATGTAGTGGACGGATGGCAATGTCAATCGGGCAGTCCACCACTTTGGCCTAGACTGAAATGTTCTTGATTGATTATGATTCACAAAAAAGAGCATTGACTCCTCCTCCTCTTTTAAACTGTTTTCCCCATTGCACAAGTGCAGTGACACACCCATCCTGGCTCATACTGTAAACCACTGTCTTATCGTTTATCTCCCAAACATCAACTTTTATTGTTTCAACCTGTTTTGACACTGCAGGCATTTTCCTAAGTATTTTTTGGAATCTTGTATTTCCTTGTCTCTGAAAAGGGTTTCATAAGCTCCAATAATTGAAGGGTAAATCCTCCGGACTTTGGTGATCCTCTGAATTTTCCTCGATGATGAAATGAGGCAACATGAGGTTGACTTTTGTAATCTCAGCTGTAAAAGTCTCAACAAATGATGGATTGCAATGAAATTCAGTACAGGCCTCAATGAAGTTTTCTTGATGTTAGCTTGTTAGCAGTCAGCTCAAAGCACCACTGTCATTTCATTTCAACTGTATGTGACCAAAACAGCAACGGAAACTAAATCTGGAGGATGTTATTGTAGTTGAGTCGGTACAGACGACTCTCACTCCGAGGTCAAGGGACTGAATCCCAGAGGAAATATATTATCACTGTTATCGCTGATATTATTTCCACACATTATTTTCAGTTTCTTTACAGTTTTCTGTTGCTGTTTGGTTTGATTTAAGGAACTAAAATACACGGTTAAGTTTAGAAAAACATGGGTTTGGTCTCCCACGTGGATATTTTTCTGGTCTTTTTCCCCCTTAGTTGCAAAGCTATGACATTACAAAATGTGACTGGTTAGTTTCAGCGATGGTCCTGGAACAACATTAACTATGATGTTCTAGGAACAACACCAACATGGCGGTGTCAGATCATGCCACAGAGCCACTAGCATGGATGTAGACTCTTAGTCTTCCTCCACTGTGTTAGCTGTCTCTCATTGCTTCCAACACTCGCAGCCTGTCACTCGTTCTCAGTCTCCAGCCAATTCCTCCCAGGATTTAAATACTCAGAAATGCTTGCAAATATGGACTGACATTTTAAAAAAAGGCTAAATCATTTCCCAAAACAAATTGACGCTCTAGGTTTTCAGCAAAACAACTTAAACTAGAGCAAATTGTGTTTTTCTGGGGGAACTATTTTCACCGAGATGGTTCAGCCTTCATGCTTTTGACTTTTAAAAAAATGTGTCCGCGGTCATTGTAATCAAGGAACATGTAATCATGTGTAACGATGTATCTCAGTGATGTCTTTTTAATAGTGTCAGGGCAACAATGGCTTTGTAGACAAATGGATGTGGCTCCAACGTGAAACATGTGAGCAACACCATGAAAGCTTTTTTCTTCTTGTTTTCTCCAGGGGCTGGCTGTGGAGGATGGTTGATGACCTCCACGAACACCGCCACTGTTGTCAACGCTTCTCTGAGAGTAACAGCAACCCCCTCCTCTCCTGATAATGCACTGTCTGTTCGCACAACTAAGACGAATAACTACTGCCATGAGTGCATATCCTGTTTATGGCCATGTTCTGTTTCACAAGTTGATAAAAGGATCTTTTCAATTTATTTAAAGGTTTTTTCAAAATCATATACAATGAAGAAAACTGTAAAACATCTCTACAAAAATGATTTACTGACACATGTAAGTTCTTTGAAGTAGACACAAGAAACCCTGTCTTTTGATTGAAAAAAAAGGCACAGTCGGGCCTCTGGCACGACAGCAGACCAGAGTACAAAGAAACAGTGGAGCCACATTTTATTATGGGGTTTTTCTCTGTACTGGTCCACACCCCTGCCAGGATAATGGCCTGGTCCTTTACTGCTGCCCTGACTGTGAATGCAAACATTGAGTTTTTCTCCTTTTAGGCACAAAAACTTTCTAAAGTGAGAACAAAACCTCAACATGTAACTCTTTTGAATCGAGGCTTTTCTTTTTGTGTCGTGTTTTCACAGTACAGCACAACAATTACTTACATTTGACCGTTATCTCTGTAAAATCAGTTGCAGTTCAATATACAATATTTTCTTTCTTCCAAGTGAATGGTTGTACAGGTTCCTGCTCCGTCGGCTCATTCATTCAAGATCAAACACATTCTGAACACTTTCCTGAGAATATCCCCTCACAAGCGATACAGTAGTTTGTGTTACATGGTTCATTGATGGCCGGTACTCTATTGGATTGTTTCTTTTCATGAAAGGAGGTTTCCCATTATTTTGCTCAGGCAGCTCATGAAACAATAGACAATGAAGAGAAGAGAGTCAGGAGGCAAAGAATGCAGCTGATTGTATCCTTATCAGCCGCCATTTCAGTCTGCAAACTGAATTAACCACATTGTGCGCCTCTTGAATCCCCTTTTTCATGAGTCTGTTCTAACAAAACAGCACATTATTAAAATGTAAAGTTATGCCTTGAATAATGTAAACTACATACAGCAAATACTGCAATACTTAATAGCACAAGGAGGCAATGTTAGTGTTTTATTTCAGTTTATAACATAAATAATGTACAAAATAGTAATACTATAGTGGCATGAGCTATTTACAATCGTTAAAGTAATGTGGCATTAAAAAAATAAAGTAAAAAAAAGTGCTTTTCATCTTCAGGATTTAAATTATGTTACGTATACATTTGATTATCTGTCATTTTAAGTGCATTGACATTAAAGTGAGTTCTCTTTTTTTGTCCCCATCGCCTCAGAGAGGCACAGCTGCAGTTTGTTGACACGTCCCTCTTGGCTCACCGAAGCTGTTTATCAGATAGGAGTGGTTCTACCTGCAAAGCTGGTGTTGATGAGAAATGAAGAGGGAAAATGTTTAGGTTGAGCTTCACTCACACAGCGGAGCCAAAAAAAAAGGGCATCATTCATGCTTTTTTGTATTTGCATGTATCTGTTCCATGCTTCCACTTAAAAACTCTGAAAGTAAACATTTCTTAAATATAGCTTTTAGAGGTATTTTGGTTGTTTTCTGGCAATTACTTTACTTGGTAAGAGTAAATAGGTACCTCAGTCAGGCAGGAAATCTAAAGATTTTGGAACTGTAATAACTCCGGCTTCAGGTCTTCTCTGGTGTCATACGAGCTATAGTGTCATCAAATAAGGAATTTGTGTCAGATTTGTTTCAGTTATGTTAATCGTATGTTATAATTTGATTAGTTCACCAAATGGTGTTTTTAATGCATATTTGATTAGCATTCTGCAATGTTAGTGTTAGTCACTGCCACTTTGAGAGAATAATGAGTTTTGTAAAGTAAGCTTTAACCTTGGTTTAATGCAGTATGTGAAGGTTTCATATGATTATATTGTTAATAAGAGACTCATGTTTAAGGAAAGTTGCCCTGAGCTATTAAGTTTATTAAAATTAAGATTAATATCAAAGGAGACATATTATGCTCATTTTCAGGTCCATCATTTTATTTTGGGTTACTACTAGAAAAGGTTTACATCCTTTAATGCTCAAAAAACACATCAGTTTACTCATACTGTCTTTCCCCTCTGTTACTCTGTTGTGCTCCTGTCTCTTTAAAACTCGAATACCTCCTGATCTCCTCTGATTAGTCAGCTTACACACGCCTGACCCCGCACCGCTCACTATGTGTCCGGTCGGCTCTGCTGCGTTTTCAGCTTCTAGTTAGCTTCACTTCTACCGTGAATATCGGCAAAAATTGCGCAAATATGCTACATGGTGACGTAGTGTGATGTCACAAAGTCACAGAATAAAGGCGGGGCTACTGACAAGCAATTCAGGCACTACAGGAGTCATGTTCTCTGTGGGAGAGCAGAGCTCCCGTTGGCATGGACTTAACTTTCAAGAGCTTTTCCATACACAAGAACCTCTATAATACACTGAAGGAAAGGTAAAAAAAAATGAAAAAGCATAATAGGTCTCCTTTAAGTGGTTCAGTCTCACGCTCTGATTTTTTTCTTTTTGTCAAATTTAGCCCACAGGAATGTCTAAGAAAATGGTTGTCACCTTAGTCAAAAAATATGTCCCTGTTTCTGCATTGTTTTGAGTTTGTTAATTCCTCTAACGTGATTATCAAAGGCATCATGATTCATTCCAGCCTGAGGGAAAAACATTTCCTGATGCTGATTTCTATGTAACTGCCTGTTTTATTAAGAGATTTCCTGTTGACTTCTCTCGTTCCTCAGAGCGAGTCCGAAAACAAACACACATCTAGATTTCCTTAAACAGCTCACGCACTAAAAACAAGGGAAGAATCTGAACCTGCTGCAGAGTTAGTTACTTAGAAGTTACTGCATATCATTTGCTGCATGCTGTATTTGTTTACAGAAATATGTGCTATAAATTGACCTGTGCATTACAATTAAAGGCAGAAAGTGAAAAAAACAACAAGCAACAGAAAGGATAAAAGGCATCATCAAATATGATTCATGCATTGAAGAGTTAAGAGAAAAACACCGGGTCTCACCCTTTTCTCCTCAGAAGAAACTTGTGTATACACACAACAAATATACAAACAACTGTTAAAAAAAAATAAAAGAAAGAAGAAAAAAGAGAGATTTATTGTTTTTGTATTCAAACTGCAGAATTCTGTAAAAATGTGAAGTCAAAAGAGAAAAGTTGTACATTACCTCCTAAAACGCATACAACACTGACTATAACAGGTATATATGCTGGAAGACACAAGCAAAGTTAAATGCAGAACATAAATAATCATCCATGTTAACATCCTGATAAGACTGGGGCTCAATAACTCACCACTATCCCTGCTAGTATCTACAGGCTCATCGCGCTCGCCTGCAAGTATAAAACAGTATTATCAGTATTTAAACTGCCATGGTCAACAGGACTGACTACATCGTCAGAAAATCCAAGAAGGGCTGTTACAAACTCATTTACTGATTTAATATTGAGTATTGTCAAATTATTTTGCTGGTATATGATTTTATATGTATCATCTCAGTGTTTCCATGTCGGATCAGTGAAGGGAAGAACATCAACATATTAACTTGGACGGGGACGGAGGGAGGGAGACATGTCTGAGGATATTAAATGCCAGTTCTCTTCAGTCAGTAAATTAAAACCATTATTGTTTGTTATGCAAACAATTAAAATTACAAGGCAAACATGGTAGTCATAAATTATAGTGTTAAACGAGCAGTCTGACAGTTTGGGAAATGTGCTTATTGACTTTCTGGCGAAGAGTTAAATGAGAAGATTGACACCAGACTGTGTGATATGTGTTGGTTAAATATGCATCCATTAGCATTAATAACATGTTGTATCTCCTTTGTTTAAAGGTATACTATGCAGGATTTTCGTTAAAAAAAAAGCGTTAAGACTCACACAAAAGTAATCCCTCTCAATCATCACTTATGACCCAGTAGAAGTCTGTGGTGGTGTCTGTATCTGCGTAGACCCTGCCCTCCGCCTGTTATATCTTATTTCCATAGTATTTTCTGTATTCAGGACATTTCTGGGTGTCAACCTTTGGGAGGTGGTGTGTAGCACCCAGCTACATATCTCAATGACGTAAACTCAATAAAAAAAAGTTTTCAGCCTCTCTCCTCTGCTCTTTGTCTGTTTTGGATGTTTAAGAGCTTCAGTCTATGTCTGTTTGACCGAGGGTAGGGCTGAGCTACACACACACAGACCTGCAGAGCACAGGTGAATCCTGCACTTTGGCTGCATTCACACAAAATCTGAAGGGTTGTGTGGAGGCGTGGACATGTTTATCTGATTCACTGTTCTCGCCAACTCTCTACATTCACTCTCTAGCTTGGTCACTACTCTCGCACCTGTTGAATTGGGGAGGAGGGGCCGACTCTGAATAGAACGGAAACAGACAAATCCTGCATAGTATGCCTTTATTTCATGCAAAATTCAGTTATGGGGTCTCTGATGGTTGCCTGGCACATTACTCCCCATAAAACAGAAAGTTTTACACTCTTGGCCAGACAGCCAATAAGCTTTTTTCCCAAAATTAGTAAACTTTGTTAGTCCCAGTATGTGTCTAAAAAGGCAAAATAACAAAAAATCCCATTCAGTGAGCTTTGAGCACATGAGCTCTAGCTGGACCCTCTGGTGGTTTAATTTCAGTTTTCCACACTGATGATAACTTTTATTCTCCTTGTAAATGGTTTTGTGTATCCATGTGTAGCGCAGGAGTCATTATATTTTATACTGTTGTGCTATTCTCCAAAACAGCCCATTACCTTCCCATTAGGGGCAATTTTCAAAGTATTACCTCTAGTTTTTTGACTTACAGATCCATTTCACTTGCCTTAAAAGAAAATTCAGGCCTGACATTACTATATTTCACTTGTGTTTCTTCCCTCCACTGAAACAACCAGGTAATTTAACTGAAATAACAAATCACAAACTAAATACAAACAAATCACACAAAGTTTAGAAGTCTTAAAAGTACACTATATTCAAACTGGAGTCCTCTAAAGGATTGCTTGGGAAGCAATCCGCTCATCGGAGGCACAGTTTAATTTAAAAATCCACTGCACAGAATTTAGCTCATTAAATTTAAGCTTGTAATCACGAAACTTCCAAAGGTAAAGATGATTCAAGCTGGACTGCTTTTTCATTAAATTGTTCAATACCTTGAAATGATGTTGTTGACGTGTCACTGGCTGTAGTAGCTTTATCCTCAGCTGGCAAAGTGTGTCTACCACCTTCAAACAGAATGACCACAATGATTTCTAATTCTTCTCAAGTTTAGGCAGGATAAAAAGTAGTTTGTGAAGCTGAGAATCCATTCCCGAAAATGCATGCAGCATGCACATAATCCATTCATGCTACCAAGTGCCGTGCCTAAAAGATTTCCAGTTTAATTACATGCTGATCGTCTTGTTTGGAGACATTTTTCTGTACCTCGTAGTGAAGGTGGGACAGCTGATGTTGTACTGGTTGTGGTAGCTTTAACTCTGTGAGTTGTGGATGGGGCAGGTGATTCTGTAGTCGTGGATGCTTCTGTGAGACGGAAAATTATCATTGTTCTCAAAAATACTGAATTCTTGCAGTGAGGGTTATTATCTTTAAATTCTTCAGTGTGAAAATATTTGAATGATTTCTGTATGTAAAAGATTTCTATACCTTGTGCTGGAGTTGCAGGTGTAGCTGTCGTGACAATTTCTGTTGTAATTTCATATTCTGTTGTGACACCTATGAATAAAAACACTATTGAGTTTATCTGCCGTTAAAATAAATATCGTTCATCAGTCGTTTATGTGGAGGAGCATGCGTACAGATTTAATTTTAGATGCAGAATAAGTAAGGCTTTAAAATAAGGGTACACATCATATGCTTAATGCTTAACTAAGGCATCCTTAATGAAGATTTAATGCATGAATTCATGTAGGATATATCAAGAATTTCAGTATCTCACCATTAACAAATGATCAATTCACTAAACTTTTATGTGATTAGTTCACGCTTCATCTGTTTACGGGGCATTATGTAAGAATTTTTGTTAAAAAATTGACAAAAAATATGAACAGAATGAAAAGAAATAACAACTTTGATGTTATGACGTTTTTTGTATCGTTGCAGAGATATCTACTAAAGCTAGCATGCTAACCAGCTAGCCTCCAAAGCTAAACACTAAGACTCTCCCGCTGCTCTGAGCTCCCAGTCCAGAAAGCTAGCTGCACGGCTAACTGAGCTAACTACCTAAGGACAGTTACAGTTAGCGGCAGTTAGCGGTTACTCTGGTGATATGCTGCCCCCTATTGGTTTGGAGTGTGAACTCAACAGGTGGCCAATTCTTACATATTGCACCTTTAAGGAATGTTAAATCACAGTTATTTCATATGTGGCTTGACATTCAATTAAGCTAGCTGGGTTTCAGTTGCATAAGAGTTTATTATTGTGACTTTATTTTGCTTGATATGGTAAAAAAAAGATCAGTTAGGATAATTTTGGCAACTGCTATATGACTCATGATTAGCAGGAATGATGAAAAATCCCTGACATCTGGAGAACAGAGTAAGACCAGGGCGTCTGGATATTGTACTTGGCCATGTTCAGATTTCAATAATATTTAGATTAACTGTGCAGCCCTAGTTTTGTTTTATTTTGATTCTTTAAAAAAAAACAGCTTAATATTTTCACGAGAACAGGTCCTGTTGTGCCTCCAAAGAGCAAATACATGGTTCTGAAATAAAGTTTTATGTAACTGGAGTCAAGCTCATTTGGTCGCATATCAATACATGTATGAAGTAACAGCGATTAACATTCCTCAACTGATGATCTATTAAATGTGAACTAATCATGTAAATCATAGTGACCTGATTATTTGTTAATGGTCAACAGGAATTCATTTATTCATGCATTAAGTCATCATGAGTCATGCATTAGTTCAGCATTTTTGTATATGATTTGTACCCTGATTATAAAGTGATGCCTATGATGTTCAACCTTTGCCTCGTTGAAAACTGTACTCAACGTAGTGTTTGCAGAGTTTTGACCAATGACCATGTTTTTTAATGAGAGGATGCTCTTAAGTCAATATACGCTAAAGCTGTTAATGAGAATATGAGTGTGGCAGTTAGTAAACAAACAGCTTGGTGTGAGCACAGACATGAGTGGTGATTAAAAAATGCTGTTAACTGAATACTGCTTCATGAGGAGTGTGTAGAGATGGACTGCAGTGATGATGTTCAAACTTGCCAGCAGTGTGCTTAAAGCCGAGTGTCCTCAGTGACACCATAGCAACCACCTAGTATGTGCTCTTTAACTGAATGCAGTATGCTACAGATAAGTACTTCATTTGGTTGCCTGACAGCGCACCCAAATGAAGTTGCTTCTGAGCATGCGGGACTGGTTAGACGTAACGAGACCGCGTCTGTGGTTTTGCATGTTTTAACCCATTAACTGCAAACCATGCACAAAATGACATGCCGACACTCGACTGCAGAACAGCGGTTTTCTGACTGATTTATTACATTCCAGGCAGCCGCTGTATGAAATTGATTTCACAACAGCATACCATGAAAATCAACTTGCAGGGCTTTTAAACTTAAAAGACATGTGAGCTTCCCACCCTGAGCCTGACGTCAGAGAAAAATGGCTCCTGTGTGAATAAGGTCTATTCCAGCAGCTGGAAATCTATCTTCAAATTTACTCATTTACTTCTACTTGTGTAGTGCAGTGAAAGTGCCCTCTTGAATGCCCCTTTTGTAGACAAATCATGATAAAGTGCCTTCAAGGGTGCCCTTCAGGTAGACAAAACGTGATAACATGTCGTAGGGTGCCCTTCCAGTGGAGAAAACATCTCTTTACTATAAACATACCCTGACTTTGGTGCCACCCCCCATGTGCCCCCTTTTTATTTGTTCGCCCCTGCCCCACACATCCTAAGTCCCCCACTGAATTGACTGCATTGTTTGACAATCGTCTGCAGTAATCGAGAGTGTTACAAGGGTTCAAACATGCAGAACCACCTGTGCGGCCTTCAAATAACTTAAACAGTGCTTGATATTCATGAAGCTTTGTCTGCCGCAGCCTGCCGCTGACTCATCGGTGTAAGGAAGAACAAGTCAAACATCATGGATGGAGTGCGCTTACTTTTGCATTGAGGAGGCTCAGAATCGTATTCACCACTTTCGCTGCACACAATTGTATCTTTCCCAACGGGGACGTATCCTTCATCACAGGTATATTGAATGATTGCTCCATATGTTGGGTAGTCGTCCGAAACCCATGAGTTTTTGCCATTGGTCACTTCACCAGGTGCATCACATTCTACAACTGAGGAATCAAACGGACAAACAAACGGGTGGTTTCACACATTCTTATCACGAAACGATAACAGAGAAGGGAGAAACAGTGCAGGAAAACAGAGGAAGACGAACTGCTTCTCAAGGACAGAACAAACACAACCGCCGCTGCATAAACAGCTCGTGTAAGAGATGAGAAACAGAAGCTGACTTTTGAAACTAGCCTCTGTTTTTAGGAACGTACCAAACATTAGACATAAGAAATACAAAGTAAGAGACACATACTTTCACACTTTGCTCTTCCGGTCCACCCACTCGCAAGGCACAGTTTGTAGCTGCTCCCACTAACCTGGTACCTGTCGACAGAGGCAGGACTGTTTATTTAAGGAGGAATAGATACTGTTAGAGCCATGATTGTGTAATGTAACGAGGAGGTATTTTCAACACTGAAACTAAATTCTGACGAGAGGTTATTCTAGAAGTATGTATCAACAGCTCTCTCAATGTGAAAAGCCAGGTTTCTAATCAGTGAAACTATGACGTAACACTTTCTGGCCGCGGCTGTATTTGTCTTTCAAGATCATTTTGTTATCCTTAACAGACGTTTTCCATTAGCGAGCCACCTTAACATCGGTGTTCTAGGTGTATCTGCCAGCAGCACCGTCTGGTAGACTAATGACTATGACTACAGTGACATCATGATCTACTGAAGGCTCCCTGTGTGTGTTGTCTTTGGATTTGCTTCATGTCGACACTTGCTTCTCTAAAATTTACTAATGAACTAGTTATTCTCAGGTGTAATTCAAGCAGATAGCAATTACATGGACAGATTTCCTACCGTTAACATTTGGACTCACCCTCTATCACAAGTTATTTTTATTGTATCACCAAACAGGGTACTTTGACTGGTATCAAAGCCCATATTCGGCAGCATTTTAGGGGGACCACAGTCCTTCTCTGTGACATAAAAACAAACAAGAGAATATTCATGCTGGACCTTTATGCCGGGACATTAACCCTGAAACGACAGAATAATAATGTTTAATTAAAGTGTCAGTAGAGTTATAATGAAAGTATCCACGACTCACTTATGCATATGAGATCTGGTTCAGTCCATTTCTCATCCATGCAGGTTGTGACCCCAGAGCCACTTTCTATAACATATCCATTAGCGCACTCGAAAGTCACATCAGAACCTTCTGGAAAGTGATTCATTAGAAGTGCTGCGTTGGATAAGACGGTGTTTTCCTGTCCCTGAGGTTTAGGACACTCAGCTGGAGAGAAAAAGGAGAAATCATTCAGCTTTAGTAAAAAGAAAAAAAAAACGGAAAACATGAAAGCCTGTAATGTCGTGAAGTAGGAAAGACATGAAGCTGATATATAGTGTAGAGATGATACAATGCATGTGAGAAAACGCCTTACCCATTTATAAAGCCTTTATGATTTTGTAATTAGTAGCGTTATTACTGGTTTTTAAATCATTTACTATTATTACTAACACCACCACTACTTCTACTACTACTACTACTACTAATAATAATAATAATATACTTTTATTTGTAAAGCACCTTTTAAAGCATAGTTACCAAGTGCTTTACAGTACAAATAAAAGAAAATCCAACAAAATGACAATAAATAAGTAAGCAAATAATAAGTATTCATATAAATAATTAATATTAATATTAATATATAATAATAATCAAAGAGGATACAAAAAGACACAATAAAACGACAGCAGGTCATTCCTAACAACCGACTGGTTTTCAGTCTAGATCTCGGAAAAGTAATAATCAAATTCTTAAAATCTATTCTGAAATGTGCAGATAGCCGATGTAATGAAGCTGGTATCGGGGTTATACAGTATGTACTCTTTTTGGGAGGACTCTGGCAGCGTCATTTCGAACTTTCAGAGTGTGGAAAGGTTGTGTTTGCTTAAGCATGAGTAGAGTGAGTTACAGTTATCTAAACCCGATGTGATGAATGCATGAATGACAGTTTCCAGGTTCTTTGGAGACAGAAAGGACCGGATCTTAAAACAAGACTGTCAAAGCTCGTCTCTCTGTCCCTCCCCTCCAGCCACATTCCCCGTTCCCAGTACTCCTTTATTTCCATCTTACGTTCACCCACCAGATGCCCTCCAACTTTCACTCCCTTTCCTTATCAGCTGACCTTCCCTGCCCACCTGTCCCCACTCCCCCCGTTTTCATTCACCCATTGTCAGTTCATCCAACTTGCTTTGTCGGTTTCTTCTCTCTGACCTTGTACGTTAATCTCTTCATAAATCACTGAAGTCACTGAAGCCTCCTCTGTCTGCGTCCCACCTCTGTGACGACTAAAGCTTTATGGTTACACACCATCACTGGGTGTTTCTAATTGGTTATAGTTTGGTTATAAATGTTGGTAATCCATTAACAGTACTCCTGGATGCCTCAGTTTCTAATAAGTCACAATTCAGCAGTCATAACTGTTAGTAAGTCATTAATAAAGAGCAGTTAATCCATTAAGTCTAACACTGTTAATGGTCTTTGGTCCAAGTAAGTGGTTCAACCAGTCAAGAGGTTTTCCATAACATTTAAAATACTTTTTAAATATCTATAGTGCATTTTTTAGAAAAAAATAATAAAGTCTAGTCCCACTTATAAAACTTATGAGAAAGTGTGTCAAAAAAAAAAAAGCCTCCTCCGGCTTTCTCTTCTAAAGAGAAGTAGGTGGTGTGTCTGTGGTGGAGCAGACAACTTTGTGCACAGTCCACAGTTGATATTGGCATCTCCGCACTTAAAGGAATCATGCTGTCTCTGAGGAAATCACAGCAATATTTCTACAACACGCAGAGGAGTGAACCGTACGGTCGAGGATTTATGTCTTGTCTTGGCAGTTAATCTGACAGAAATACTTCAGGAGTATTCCCACACAGGGAAATGTGAGGGTACTCCGAGCTGAATTTACAGTCCGCTCTATTCAGCACATCTGTGCAATGTGTTTGTTCATCACTGAGGTTCTAGTTAAAGGTGGTGTCGAGCTGGACTACATTATATTGAGAGCTGTTTCTAATTTGTAGTCCTTTTTCTATTCATAAACACGAGGCGGGTAGCATATTAGAAACACCTGTAGTGCAGTAAGAGTGCGGTACAACACCAGATTTAACTATTACCTCAGTGCTCTAACATATTAACACTTCAATGACAGTGTAAACAAAGAAACTGAACATTATAGGCATCATAAAAGTAAACACAAAGTAAAAGCACAAGTGTTCTTAATGAAGTGGACACTCAGTTCCTTTGTTTTACACACTTTCACATAGAAAAATGTGTTTTTTTTAATGTTTATTTTGTATAAAATGATCTTATTCCTACTTTCTAATTAAAAAAAAAAAAAAAAAGTTATAAAATCATTAATGTTCAGTCTGAATTGTAAAGAAGCTCATTTACAGTGACTTTTCTGAGGAGCTGACAGCCTGGTTATTTCTCGCTGCTGCTCTCATGTGACTTGGTGCGTTGATAAATATTATCTCATTAACCAGTCTGTGAGCGTGAGTGTGTGAGGATGGTGCGTTATTACTGACCTGCTGCCTTCAGGACAAAGAGGTACATTAACAGCAGAGGTCTGACCCGTAGCCGTCCACAGGTGTCCAGTAAAACTTCCATGTCGAGACAAAAGATCCAGAAGATGTTTCTCCTTCAGCCCTTCAGACTTCTCCAGAGAGGCGATGAACACACGCGACTCGCTCCGCTGCCGGTGAACAGTGACCCTGCCCCTGAACGCACCACTACTATCAGCGTTGTGGATCAAGTTTACTTCAATAATCAGGAAGTGAGAAAATACCGCCTTCATAATAAAAGCACAGGGTTTTTTCTACCCAAAGAGCACACGTTGATATTTAAAGTGCGTGTAAAGCAGCAAAAAAAATGTGTTATGAGTTTGTCACACCACAGTTACATGTATCATTGACCACTGAGCCAAATTTGAAAGATTAAAAAAGTTGCTAAGTATATAAAATTAGGTCTCAAAATCATGGAAAAACAAGCACTTCTCTCTGCTGTGAAACGCTGGGGGCGTGTCAGTTAGAGGCGCTGGAACCACGCCCACCGCGGGAGGGGAGCCCTCTGTGTACTGCACAAGGACGTAGCCTAGCAACAATGGAAGCTAGTGCTAGCAGCATCGTCTGAAGGACCCAGCACTACCTGTTTGAGCCATCAGAGCCAGAAACTGACTCTGAGTCAGACACTGATAGTGCTCAGCCTCGTTCCTCACAGCCTCCATCAGAATGGTAATTTATTTCCCAGTAATTAAAACCCCAGTCTACATATAATTCCTTGTCATAGCTATATTGGTGAACATAAAATATTACCTGTGGATTATCATTGTGCTGTCAGATGGACTCGCTCAGGGAATCAGGCCAAATCATGTCATGATTAAATGCAATAACATTTGCTAACATTACATGGGCACGATGTAAAATCACTTCAGGATTTGCACCTTCAGCAAAATGCATTTAATTAAACGAATACAATATTTATAACATAAGCACACACTTACACTGGCGGGCACGTAATGCCGGTGGCGGAGATGAGAGCACCTGCTGTCAGCGGGACAGAGAGGATCGGTGGCGGGCACATCCTCTCCGTCCGCCGACAGCGGCTGCTACCATCACGGCCACCGGCATTACGTGCCCGCCACCGACAGCAGGTGCCCGCCACCGACAGCAGGTGCTCTCTCTCCGGTGGCCGTGATGGTAGCAGCCGCTGTCGGCGGACGGAGTGGCTCGGTGGCGGCACGTAATGCCGGTGGCCGTGCTGTAACTATCGGGGGTAAAGTGGACACTGCAGAGACGGGTGTTGGTGGTGATTTTGAACTCTCCACAGTAGCTCCTCTTGACAACATCGATCCACCATTTCCTTACGTTGTCTCGGTAGGAGACTTAAATAGGCTAACTGAGCCGTTCCCCTGGCCTGCACACTGTGGCATCCAGGAAAGATGCATGAGCTACGTGGAGGAGACATGGCTGGTTAGCTAGCTGCAAACTATCATAAGCGATGCTATCCGAGACTCGAGAGCTAGCGGAAAACCACCGAAGCTAATGCACTGAACGTACTTATACCGCTTCCGCAGCAGGGCGGGGTTTATGCTAACGCGGCTATGATTTCTGACCCGCCCATTAAATCCTGAACACAGAAATGTTGAAATACAGTTTGGCAGCCTAGCTCCATAACTAAATTATAAATGGCTGAATGGCTTTTTACATGTTTTAAGGAAATACATTTATAACCTATTTAATGTGTTTAGAAGAAAATGGCTGAATTTGCTTTACACGGACTTTAAACATAATCAAAATACTGATATAGATATTTCAAATATCAGCACATATTACTGGTACTAATATCACTAGTGTCTGGCCTGCATCTACTCGTATATTACATTCTTGTAGCCTATATTATGTACATGTAGACTGTCTAAAATTAAAAGCCTCAAAGACTTTTTTCGTCATTTTAATTTCTTGTCTAACTCTTTGTGATTCACGAGTCCTATCGTATATATATTATATTTATTTTTCTACTTTTCACAAGTTGTTAAACCATCACAGTACATATCTTTAAGTGCATTTCCTGTGTACATCCCCTTCTTACCTGTCCAACACTGGTTCTAACCTGCCTACATTGCAGTTTATTCATTTTATCACTATTTACACCAGCCACAGGCACCACTAAAATATTACACATTGTATTTAAAGTCAGAAATGTGTTTTCCTTCTTGTTCCTACAGTTAAATATTTGAGCTTCGCTGTGTAGAATGATGCATGTGCGGAGGTTGACTCTAGAAGGCTGATTTTACATTCATTAATTAAAGTGTTCGTTTTTACTGCACTCATTTAAAATCTGATTTATAAGAGGCAGGCCAGTCTGGAAGCCAATCCGGCCCAATCAAATCAAATCAATGTTGTTTACATAGCTCAAAATCACAATCACATTGCCTCAGTGGGCTTTACAATGTGTACAGTGAACGACATCCTCTGTCCTTAGACCCTCGAGTCGAGTGAGGAAGAACTTGCCGTATTGGGAAAAAAATAAACCCTTTAACAGGGTAAAAAACTGATGGAAGAAACCTCAGGAAGAGCCACAGAGGAGGGATACAGAACAAAACGACAAAAATCACAGTTCCCAAGTTTAATTGACAGAATGCCTCAAACAAGTCATTTATATAAAATATTATATTATATAAAATATATTAAATATTCAGCATACACAAGTGTGATGTGGAAACTTGAAGCCTGAGACTGAGAATGGACCTGAAAGTGAAGTAGTGGACATCTTATGTGAAACAGCTAAACTTGTGAAATGAAAAATATTTGCATTTTTTATGAATATATTCCAGAATTTTTAATGCGGGAGAAAGAGTAAGTACCATTGTACTTTTACTTCCCCTGCAAAAACTATGTCTGACACACATTAGATCATTTGTATATAAGTCTAAAAACATGTGGAAGGGATCTTTAATTTAATTCTATTTTATCTCTATATTTTAACTTCTGTTCTGTTCCGTTTAATGTTTTAAATTTCATTATCTCAATTTCTCATTTTACCCTAATTTTGTTTAACACATTTTTTTATTAGCCTGGAGAAGATAATTTCATTTCCATTCTTTATAACAAAGCATCTTATTTTGAAAGGCTGGAAAGGAAGTTTCCCTTTTACAGCTGTTTTTCTTGTCAGAAGCGTCAGTTGCACAGCAGGCACTGCAGACAAAGGTTTCAGGGTGAACATGTCAAAGACAAGTAGACAAAATCGATGACTTCCTGAGAACTTCACTAAAAGAGGTGAGTGTTATTTTAATGAGCAGTGAATAAACACAAACTCCCAGTCTGTCAACCAGTTAGACCAGCTCAGTAGTTCCAGCTCAGCGGTGGAGATGTCTCCGCAAGTGTTGCCACAGAGAAGTGGAAACATATAATGGGTGTGCCCTGGAAAAAAAGGGGGGAATCCCTCTGTGGTTCCTCTTAAAGTAGGAGTCCTTATTTCTCTCTTGTGTCATGACTCACCCACAAGTTTGTAGAGTCTCACCAAGACAACACGGTCAATCTCAGAATAATCACATTTCAATATCTGCCTCGGTAAATGCTGACGGTTTACACTACGCTGCAGAGCCTGAGTCACTTTGTTGGGGTTTGTGTTATTGTCATGGATACATTCCACCGCTGAGGGCTGAGCCTCATTGCCTCACTCACAGTCTGGGGTAAATTCCAAGGAGTTCACTCTACAGCCACGGACGTTTGTTGACAGGGGCCGTCTCCCTCCACTCCACCCAGAGTTGCCTCAGAAACCCACACAGAAACCTGGCAACAAAGGAACTAATAAAGCTAAGTAAGCCATATCTGAACTCTTGTGTGAACAAGTGAGGAAACAACCAGGATACGGGATGATGCACATGACATCACTAGAAAGTGAGAGAAAGTTCAAGACGTCACTGGAAAGTACTCAACCTGATGTAGAGCCAATAAAATCTCTGCTTTTGGTACACGTCATGTCCTTTTAAGGCAAAAAAAAAAACCTGCATTGGCTGGTAACTAACGCCAGTTCTCGTGTTCAAAGCCTCCAAAGAGCTGAGGCATAGCTGCGGTGTCTTATCTCTCCAAACACCCTGTCCGAGTGAACATTAAGACACCTCCCTTCTCAACAAGCAGAGGAATGCATCTGCTTCCCTTCAAGTGTGATAATAGAGCAAAGAGGTTGCCACCCAAACATTAATATCTGTCCAATGCTGCATAGTTCACCTGCCTTTCTCATGCTCACTCATTCCAGGAATGGGCTGGGCAGGATTATTTCACTCCACACGCACTGCATATCCTCACACATATATCTCTGTCTCTAGATGATGCTGTACACACTTCATGTCCTTCATGAGTCAAAAGTGCTCATGTTTTTCTCCAGATGTTTCTTTTTTCACGAGATAAAGCTCAAGTGGTGCTTGTTCTGTTCAGTGCATACTTATGATAACGATCTCCGAAGTAAACAACTTAAAAACCCAAATCCTGACCCAGACAACAATTACATCTAATCCTCGAAAAATGTGCGCCCCTTTTTCCAGCCGTGTACACTCAACACTCCACTGTGTATTGGTGACATCTACCGGTGCTAAAGGTGAACTGCATAAAACACATTTAAAGGCTGTGACTGAAGACCATGATGTAATAATAATAATAATAAATAGGTGATGTTTTCTTCCAGTGGCAAACACGATTCAATGCAGGAGTTTATTCATGATGATGATTCATACGGGATTGTTTTTCACAAGAGTAACTTGATTAATTTGACAAACTGACATTATTAGAGTGTAAAAAAAGTAAAGTGTAGTTGTGCATCATTTCAAGACACAGTGAAAATATGTTTTGAACCAAAAGTAAACCAAAAGTAATGTTAAAATATTACTTTGGTATAAGTGAAAGTCACCCATATGAATAGTACTTGAGCAAAAGTCTTAAAAGTATTTGATATTAAATGTACTTATGTATCAAAAGTACAAGTAAATCTAATTTAAACATATATTTACATGTATGTATATATTGTTTACCAATGATCGTTTGATTAGTTCGATTATCAGATCTAATATTCAGCATTTTTTAAAAATACCATTATCAGTGTTTTTTTTAAAGATCTGATTGCTGTTAGATAAATAAATTAAAAATGGCCTGATTGGGTTTCTGATGCAGCAAGAAACTAAAGTTACCAAATAACAATAATAAGTAAAAAGTACAATATATTAGGTACAAAGTAGCAGAAAATATAAATACTCAAGTAAAATACAAGTACCTCAATATTATACTTAAGACCAGTACTTGAGTAAATGTACTTGAATAAAGTTTTGTGTAACTAGAATCTGGCTGCATATCAGTTCATATATGAAGTAACTGAATTAACACTCCTCAACTGATGATTCTTAAAAATTGTACTTGAGTACAATACTTAAGTAAATGTACTTGGCTTTGTATGTGTGTTGGGTGGTGAACCAGCATCAGGCGAAGACACAGAAGTTACTTATGCATATACATTTTTTTCCACATTACAGAAATCTAACCTATAGACATCAGCAGCTTCTTCTTACCTTCGTAGTTTATAGCTGCACTAACCAGACCAAAGAAAATGATCTTTTATATAAAATTTGAACCACTGCTGATCTTCAGATATAAAAGGGCAACAGAAACAAACTTTTTATTTCCGTTAAACCATGTCAGATTCCCTGAAAATAAGATAAAATGATAGTAAAAAGGAAAGTCAAAGACAAAAGGTCTGCGCAGAACATTTACCTCTGCTATCAAATTGTCTGTACAAATCCAGTTCCACACATCATTACATGCTCGTACCTGAAATAGAACATTACAAATGTCACATTACAGCCATTCTCAAGCAATTTAGTCAATTATTTCACCACATGCAATTACCACTCGTTCTATAGTCATTAAGGCGGCTCTTCTACGGCGAGATCGAGGTCTGAACGACCGAGCGGGCCTCGTCCACACCGGGGTCAAAGTCGATAACATAATGGAGCTGCAGAGAGTCTTCGCAGTCATTAACAGATAAATTGTAGTTCACATCAATAGAAGCATGAAAAAAAAAAAAACTGTCCTGTGCTTAACCGCCCTGCTGGAGCTGGTCAGTGATGAGCTGTAGGTGCCATCAGCCATCTCAGGTGTGAAGCACTGCAGAGGATCATCACACATGCAAAGTAAAACTGAATCTTTCTCGTATTCCTAGACAGTAATTCTGCAAATCTTCATAATTTCAAAGTAAACATGCATCAGCCATGATTTCTAGAAGCTCCCTGCAGATAATCCAACTCTGATTTACAAATGAGGGTGACTGCCAAGAGCAAACACACACTGTAGAGCTTACTGGCAAACTGCTTTTAATGAATGTTTTGCAGACACCTGGTCGAGTCATTTCAAATTCAGTGTGTGCGATTCATCCACGTGTTGCAGCTCAGTGTAAAGTATACAGTAGGGTACTTAACCAGATTCATAGCTTATATAATCCTTATATCTCTCATGCAGCTGGAATTTCATTGAGGATTTAAGAAAACCTCTGAAGAAATTTCATTTGCGTTTCGAAATACGGCCCCGTGATTCATGCCTTCTTAGAAATACCTAATGGACACAACGCGTACGTGGTGTAAGATGCCTCCGAGCTTTTTCTTGTAATTGAAAAAGCACCTACTCTGAGCAGTCGAGCTCTCTCCGAGCTCGGCCGAGGAAAGCAGTCGGCTACCATGACAACTGGAAATCTGCCATAGTAACAGCGGCTTCTGCTGCTTTGTCATACGAGAAGGAGTGTCGTTGGACTATATGTGAAGGAAACGAATCTAAATGTGACACCTAGATGATTAATCTGTCAATCCTGACTGTGCTGGCAGTACAATGACATATAGTTCAGAGCATAAATATTATAATTATATATGCGTATAATGTTATAAATAAAGTCCAGACGGTGTTTTCAGTAAAACTTTATTTTTCAGTGCATGAACGGAACACCATGTCAAGGTCATAGTCTATCCTTTTCAATCCATTTTTAAATATTTTCTCTTTTTTTTTACATAAAAAAATAATGGAGCAATTTGAATATACCTCTATTTTTTTTTTTTTCAGATCCCCCAGAAAGAGCACTCAGCAAGTATTTATAAAGGTGCTGTACAATGTACAAACATTTACATCTACTGTTCCTACAGAATGTAGAAGATACCACGAGGATTGTTTTTCTAATGAAGCGATGCAAGGCCACAGTATGATACAGAGATGACGTACAAAACGGTCAAAGTAAAAGCATAAAGGGGAACAACAGTGCGGGGGGGACACACAATAAAAAGGGCATTATATGATTCACCAGACTGAACTGCCTGTACCTGACACTCAGGGTTGGATTTACTCGTTCAACCAACCAAACTATTGCACAAAAACCTACAACTGATTGGCTCAGAGCACACCGTCTAGCAATGTGTAACCTGAAATCTCCCTTATACAATCACAAGCTCTTATCACAGTCACTCGCGGACCTGAACCACCATTTGACTTTGTCAGTGATATTGACTTTTATCACACGTTTGCTACTATACTGCATTCCCTGAGCTCATCTGAGTATGTCTTAATCTCTTAAATTCGCAGCTATGTTGAGTATATTTCATTTTCTGATTTTTTTTTTTTTTTTTTTACAGCAGAAGCTTCAAAAAATGTCGTAAAGTAACAGTGACATTAGACTTTCTCTCATTTCATACCCACCAGCTTAACCACTCTTGAAGGTGGCGTCTCTTTGTACCTGTCTTACATCAGCAGCACACTCGATAACTCACAAAATCACTCTCTCCAAGCTCCATGATCCTTCAAAGCTACCCTGGCACATAATCACACAGCAGGATCGACAAATACGTATACTTAAAACCCTCTTTTTTCTTTTTTTTTTTTTCAAATAGGCAAAGGTAAAACCATCAGGGGCATGACTCAGAACTTGCACAGTATTATATAAATTGCCCTTTTGGCCTTAAACAGTGAACCTTTTAGAAAAAAATGAAACATCTTTTTATAAAATAAGGATAATAATATCATAAAATGGCGATGCATTGGTAGCAAGTCAAACATCACGAATTAAATACAACTCATGGTCATTCTGTTATGCTACAAGGGCAGATGCAGTGCAATGGAGTTCGATAGATATTTAAAAGTTAGAATCTGCAAAACATGACACATTCAAATATATATATTATATAATATTTCACAATGAGACACGTTTTGAGCGATTGCAAACGTTTGGTACGGCGGTTTGCGCGCTCCCTATACATTTCATGAACTACAAGAAAAAGATCCATGGTAATTCCTACCACTGAAGTACGCTGGAAGGATGGTGAGAGCTCAGATAACATGGGACGAGATCTTCGAAGTCTATATCAAAATGTGGAATGGCTTGGTACAGCTACATATACACGTAATCATCTATTATCTCAATAAATTACACACAGGTTGGTTATCATACACATGGTAAACAAATTCTCAAACCACAAGTTTCTGGTCTTTTTGATGATACTGTTCGTATGAAGGAGAGTCACGTCTAGAAGCATAGAACAGTCTGGAGTCCCCGGTAAAGTGAACGCTTGCTGGATTGTATTAGAAATCTGCCTGGTGTCGAGAATGAGGAGTATAAACGATAAAACGGGATCATCCTCGGTGATGTGCAGAACGCGTGCAGTAAAACAAACAGAAGGACCGACTGGCATGCAGTTGAGCAAACTTCGAAGAAAAAAGACAGAGTCAAACTATCCCACAATGAGACCGAGAGCTAAATTAAACCCTAGATGACAGTCACATGTGGTGTATACTACAGGCGAGAGGCGAGGGGCCTATCTCCTTTTCTTTGCATATGGGTCATTGCATTGTAATGAGTGAAGCGCTGTTGGTAGTCGTTGTCCCTCGGGAGGCTCCCAGGATTGGCACATATTCACATTTCGAAAATGTCTCGTCTGGCGAGGCCCCCGAGCATGCCGCACATGCTTGAGTCCCACATCGACGACGCCGAAGCAGCGGACAAGGCAGAGGGGGAGCTGCTACATGCCACATGTGATGACACAGGACTCCCGATAAAAAGACCTCGTCGAAAGACAAATCTGTAAATAAAAGTGGCACTGTGTTGCACTTCTCCGTTTTTTATGGAAGAACTCAGAAAAAACAATCCACTGAGGGTTACGGATAAATATTCCATGGCACAGCTCGAGTCTATCACAAAGGGTCACGAAGGACCTCTGCCTCGGAGAGGATTTTGGCTGAGCTGGGCACTTTCCAAGGGCCAGGGCTAAGAGGTCCCTTTGGGCTCTGCTGGGTCCCTGGAATACTGTGTATAGAGGCCACAATGTCTTCCCTACTACTGACTTCTTTGGAGTTAGAAAGTGTGTCTTCTCTTCCTTTCGCCTCTCTCGGTGAAACTACAGAACCTTTTCTACTCCACATATCTTTGAACGACAGCAGCGATTCTCTTTTGCCGAGAGTCTCTTTATTTGTATTCCTGTCCTCTGCGGGTTTCCCATTGGTATTTCTCTGCCTCGAGTCTTTACCCGGAGCTTTCTCGCTCTCCCTGACTGTGTGAAGAGATGATCTCTGGGGGCGAGACCGTCCCGCCGCCCTTCTCTTAAAACTTTCCTGCTCCTGGCCAGGCCCGGTCCGCACTATCCTCCCTTCCATCTCCCTTCCTTGTGAGTATCGTCTGATCTCGAGAGTCCCCCCTTTGCCATTTTTCTTTTCATGATCCAAGCTCTCTCTGCTGGGAGAGTCTTTTAATCTCTGAGGGGCTTGTTGATGCCCTGTGCGCTGCGGGGTTGAAGCCACTTGCTGTCCAGCTTGAGGAGACTTCCTGGGGCTCGTGGACCTTGTTTTCGCCTGCGTCTGAGATGTCCTGTTCCTGCTCAGTGTCACTTCCTGTGCCTGACTCTCGGTCCTTTTGGGAGTGTGATGTTGCTCTTTGGCTTTAGAAAATGTCTCCCCTGTTATCTTTGGGCTGCTTAGCTCTCTTGAGTCTTTCGTGGGCCTGGTCCTCTTGTAGAATTTCATAGGCTCAGGGGAGGCAGGAGAGAGCCTTGCTACCTCCTTGTCTGCCCACTCACCGCTCTCCTCCACTGAGCTTAAACCCCTGCTGCTGTTGCTGCTGCTGCTGGGCTTGCGGCCCGGTGGGGATAAGGTGCTCCAGCTGCGGGAATGTTTCAGTTTGCTGGAGAAGGGAGAGGAAACGAAGATGGAAGCCCCAGGGGGATATGGAGAGGACAGGGGTGATGTGTCGGAGAGAAACACCTCTCCGGAATAGCTTGTGGGTGAAATGAGTTTTTGATCACGTTGACCTGTAAGAGAAGCACACATTTTACATGAAGGCACACACAAATTTGATTATTTCCACACAAAATACGGAAATTTAGAGAGAAAAGGGTAGAAAAATATTTTATTGTGAGGAGTTTAACAGGGAGGATATGTGAGAAAGAGAAGAGTTACCAAGGTAAAAGAGAAGAGGCCACTAAAAGCAGTGAAGATGTTAGTGTTGGTGCTCAGTGTAGTAGCACACAGTAGAGGAAGCTGTACTACCTGCATCAGAGGCGAGAGAAAAGAGCCCAAAGGAAGAAGATGGTTAGAGGTTAAATGAATAAATAAAGAAAGTACATTGAAATCAATACGGGGCACTGCTCCAAAATAGGCTTTATCAATTAACAAATAGGTGGACTCATTATCTTTGGCTAGACATTGGGTGGATTTATGGTTGTATTTAACTACACAGTGTCCCCTCTGTGTACACCAGTAAACAGATTTAGAAAATAAATGTAATCCAGTTGGAAACTAAAGTTTCTTTGTAACATTTATCAAACATTAAATACTCCAAACTAAATGACGCTGCAACATTTAAAGAAACAGTTTGACCTTTTGTGAAACAGGCTTAGCAGAAAAGGTGGTTGAGAAGATTGATACCACTCTTACATCTCTGCTCTAAATATGACGATACAGCCAGGAGGTGGTTAGCTTAGCTTAGCATTAAGGAAGGAAAGAGAGGGAAAGAGCTAGCCTCTGTCCAAAGCTAAGAAAACCTGACTACCAGCCCCTGTTTAAGTCAAAAATAAGTTGTGGGCGTCTATTACAGTACAGGAGCTATGAGCCAGACTTTTTCTTGCGCTTGCAGTGACGTCTTGGATAGATATCCAACCAGGCTCCAGGAAGTTGTTGCTCCTCGCCAGGAAATTTGTTTGGCAAGTAACCACTGCACCTTGTCCTTTTTACTCTTAGTTTTTTGCACGGAGTAAAAAAAGACGTTGTAACATGTTAAACTATGCAGGTGCCTACTGCTTTCACTCTTTATGCTAAACTAAGCTAATCTACGAGTTTCACGGGGAGCTCACCGGGGGAACGATTATGGGTGATACTTCCGGGGCCCGTCGGAATTAGCAATTATCATAAAAACTGACGGACCGGTGGCACTTTCAAGGCTTTAGAAGTGTTAGCGATAGCATTAGTAAGAATTGCACGATAAAGTCGCTAACCTAGATCCTTGCACCAGTCGCTCTAAGAATGATTAGATTAGCGTCCTGTTATCATGGAAAAAATTCGGAATAAGTGGCAGAACAAGCCGGGAGTCGGGCAAAGTGTCGTGGAGGCTAGGAATAAGAGGCTGTTGGCTGTAGTTTCATATTTAATAAGATGTAAGAGTGATATTTATCTTTTTATTTATCTTTTAATATGTCATTTATTCAGCTAAATACCTCAGTTGCTGACTATACAATCCTTCTTAATGTACCAATAAAGGATACCAGTTTAGCAATAACTTTCCGGGCACAAAGGCAATTTAAATAAACTAAAGCTCTCGAGGAAAACTTAAATTGGTCTCTGTACTGTACATCGAAACTATACTGTGTGAATACAGTACTTACTGCCGTCTTGAGCCAGGCCCGCCCCAGGTCTCAGCAGCAGTACCACTTTGTTTCCTCCAGCCTGGATCAGCTCAATAGCCCGTGTATGAGAAATGCCGCGCGCCGCCTCGCCGTTAATCTCCACTATCTCATCTCCAACCTGTCAGCAAAACACAAAAATGCAATTACTAAACAGAAACACACCTTTCGAAGCTTAGCATACTCTGCCGCACGCTCTCCATGCATACACACTTTCGATCAAACATACAGACGCGGTATGCTGGTACACAAACTCGCATAATAATCAAGGAATCTAAATTTCATGCCACACAGACGGGCGTCTTGTAATACCCTGGAGGTACCATCTATTATTGGAGATGACAAAATAACTCAGGATAAAGCGTGTAAACACGTCAGTCTGTTAGGATCTAATCAGTGTTGACATTCTTTTCCACCCTTGGATAGGCAAAGTCATGCCCAGAGACCACAGTCTGGCAAGTTTAAGATTGATTCCCGCTCGGAGCTTTTATTCTGTTCCCTCGCAGCGACATCTTTCCTCTCATACTAATAATAATAATAATAATAATAATGATGTGATAATTTTAATCCCCACGGGGACTCCATAGACAGAAAAAGTACAGAGTCAGTTACAGAGTGACCTTCCTGGAAATGATCATTGTCATACTTAAGGACACTGACGGAGGATGGATGCTTGCTGACATAGATGGATGGATGGATAGATAGATACCTCAAGGATGACGGTATCACGGTATAAGAACGGTAAAAATCTACAGAATAAATAATAAACACAGTCTCTCTCCATCGGCTGTGTAGAGAGCTGTGTGTTACTTTGCTAAATGAAAACTGCAAACACATCATAGCTGAGGCATTTACAGCATTACTCCCCTAAACAGGGTAACAAAACATAATTCACTAGTTTAATCTTTGGTTTATTCAGCACGCAGAGATTTACCCTTCTCATTCATTTACCCGGAAACGTGCTGAATTTGATTTCAGCAATGTAATGGTCGATATAATAGCGCATAAAACTGTATCCAACGATATTAAGTGTAACCAAATGAACTTCCCAAGACTTTTATTCAATCAACTCTCAGCGGATGGCCAACTCTGCCCGGTCCAAATCTTTAGTTCAAAGCGAGACATCTCAACGTTACCGGCTGAATTCCCGTGAGGTTTGGTGTTGACAGATCTAATCTTAATGGTTTGGATCACCCCCTGACCTTGTCTTGTAGCCCTCACCACAATTTGCAGAAAGTTTGTGTGAACTTTCTTTTATCTCATAATCTAATATACTTCTTCAAGCACATTCATAAACCCTTGGGATAATGACCTTACATGTAAAATGACCTCGTGACCTTTCTTTTCTGCACCACCCTGAGGGCAAATTTTACGCTTCTAGTCCCACCAGAAGAGAGTCTAAGAATAGCTAAATTAGCAGTTTGTTCTCTCCATCCAACACTGAGGACTGTGGGTCCTAACAAATACTTCAGTTTCCAGGCACCATTAGTAGTGCTTTTTACATTTTGATTCAGTATCATCCTCACAGAGGCGACTCCAAATGTCAAGAACATTTTCTAACCGGATAAAAAAATGAAAGAAGTAACAAATATTACAAAAAATATCACAAAGTCCCTTCAGAGTGTCTCTAACCTCAGTTTTCCAGCATTAACTAAAAAAACAAAACAATCTATCCTGCAGTTCAGAGTTGACATGAAGGAAAAGAAAACCTTCAAAGATGTTGTGATAAAAGAGCACTCACGTGGATCCTTCCGTCAAGCTGAGCGGGTCCATCCTCAGCCAGTCTCAGGATGTACAGGCCCATGTTATACTCTGTTCCCCCTCGCAGACTAAAACCAAAGCCCCTGGGGCCCCTCTCCAGCTCCACTGTCAGACAACCCTACACAGCACGGAGACAACGCTCGTCAGTCATCGGCCCTGTTCACACTTGGTATCAACATCCGTCCTGAGTGATCTGATCACAAGTTGACAGCTGTAAGTACGGGTGTGAAGAGACGCACTGAGGACGCATTTGAGATCCGACCACTCGGAGGCGGTCTGGGCCGCATTAAAGGACCGTCCATTCAATTGACGTGGTACATCCCCAGACTCCCTTTAAAAAATGCTCAATTTTATGAGTTACTGAGTTTGAAACTTTGTGAAACGCTTTCTACAACAAATTCTTAACTATTCGGGCCTTCTTGTAAATTCGGCAAATGTTACACATGATATTTCTTTTTGTTTCCAAACTATTTATTTCTTTGTGCATAAAATACTGCGTCTGTTTGTCCCAGTAAGACTAGAGCTTATATGCCAATTATTTAAAAACTCGTGCCTTGAGCAGAACCTCCAGATAGTTGCTAAGACAACATATAGTGGAAGGAATAAGAGGATTATTCTCACCTGGTTGGGCCCCGTCACACACAGCGTTCCTTGCTCAAGTGAAAGACTTTTATGGTCAGACCAGTTGACTGTCTCCCTTTTCTCCTCCATATCCAGGTTATAACTACAACAAACAACACAAGTGTTTTTTCAGTCATTCATCCTGTCAGCGGCACGCTGCAGGCTACAAAAAGCCATTATGCAAAACTTAAAATCTAATTTAACAGTGGATATTAAATAAAGGAGAGCTGCATTTATTTCACACTTGGATATTTTAATTTATGTGTATATGCTTTATTTATGTACACATTATTATCTCATACACTTTGATGTTCATTACACTGTTTGTTTAGAGAATTTTCCCCTCGCAGAAGGCAATCCTTCCTCACCCACACGCTCATGTATATCATATTTTGTTTTCATTAGAATTTGTCAGCACAGGTAGTAACATCACTGCGCGCCATATTTCAGAGGAGTTCCCTTCTGCATTTACTATCTACTTCTACGTTTACTCTCCTCAGGCCAAACGTGGGGGTGGGAACAATAAGTCAGAGCGCCAACAGTGAAGGAGGAGTTGGCCACTGATATTCAGAGGAGAGAAAGCACTGCACTGCTTCATTTTCTCAGTAGTATCTAATGTGACATGTTTGTAAAGGTAGATTTGGGGAACATTTTGCACCTTTGGGTACAAAAGAGAGAGAGTACTGACCCAGGGACAGCTATGCACTGTGCAGCCAGTGTATTCAGAGCAAGGGCGTCGTATTCAACCAATCATGAACCAATAAAGTCACACATTTCACGCAATTAAAAACGAATGTATCACCCCTGTCAATCTACTCGACTAGGTGACACTACAGGGAATTTAATCATAGAAAAGTGCAGCAGGTAACTAAACATTTTTTTTTTAAAAAGTAGTGCAGGAGCCTCATTTAAAGCGACCAAAACAAAATGTTGTCATATGTTGACAATAAAACCAGCAGCAGCCAGTTTCAGCTGCAGGCTCTGATAGTTAGTTACCATTTGGTGGTCTGAGCCATTTGTTTTAAACAAATTATGCTTTTGAAGAAGTGACGGGGACAAAATCAGCCATTTCAAAAAATGGTAGGGACATGTCCTCAGGGTCCCCGGTGGAAATGACACCGATGAGTCAGAGTATAGTTGGAGTTAAAATCTGGTTTGGACAGCTTCAAAGGCCTCTTTGGGCTGGTGACTGAAAGCTTTGTTTTTTTTGCTTTTATGCTTTCTCCTTTGTGCGAGTGTAGATCCCACCAGTGATGAAAGAGTAAATGCTCGCACACCCTCTTCACCTCTGTATTTATTGATTTATTAAAAAAAGGGTTGACATTTCGGTCACAAAGACCTTTCTCAAGTCTCAAGTCTCTACTCTTTTTTCCCTGGAATTAGATTATTTTGGGGGGGATCTACTTCCCTGCATAACAACAAGAGATAGATCAAGTGTTGTGCGTGGATCCTTACCGTTCATCCTGCAGTGCTGTCCGCTGCCCCATGGCTCTGTGCTGAAGAGCTGGACTCTGTTTAGCTGAGCTGGCTCCAGACGGAGGACCTTTGTATTCTACAACACATTTTGATATTACAGCAATCAGTCAGAATAAATTCAGTTCATCATTCGGTTTTCTTTAGCGAACTGAAGAAAGAAAGTATTATAATCAGACTTAGAAATCCTTCTAGATGAACTCCCCCTTTTTCAAATTTAGTATACCTCAATTTAGATCTAAATTATTAACGCTGGTACTAAAATATTCATATCTTCTTATTATGTGCATGGTTGATTGCTTTGATTGCCTGGCTGAAAATACCCCCTTGCAGATAATAAAGTTTAAAGTCATACTGAACCAAAATGATCACGAGACAAACAGGCTGCTCTAATAACGGTGGGCGCTCACCGTCCTCGGGAACCACAGTGAGGGTGACAACATTGCCCGCTTCTTTGATCAGCTGGACGATGTCGTTGTGAGAGAGCTCGATGATGGAGCGCCCGTTGACCGCCGAGATACGATCTCCGACGTGCAGCAGGCCGCAGCGGTCGGTGGGACTGCCCTCGATGATTCGGCCAATTTTGTGTGGGATAACTGAAAGAGCAGTTATGGGGAGAAATGAACAGCTGAGAAACCAGATGTGGTGAAAACCTTGAAATATATCCAGAAAGTCAACATGATGCTGGAGTATGTAGTCCAGCAAAAGTGCTGGGTTCTGACTGAACTCAAATAAGTCCTTGTCTTATTGTCTTTGATGTGTATATACTGCGGCATTTTCTTGATTATTTTATGAAAATGAGTTTATTGTGAACTCCAACATAGAAGGAAGCCATTTTTAACCATTTGAGTTGGAGAACCATGTCCCACTTACAAGGTGGCAGATCCCCAAAGCCTTGTCCACAAGTCCATTTAAATGTTATCCTTGTATCTGTTTGTCAATTTGAGACATGCCATCACAAATTAAAGATGGCGGAGGAAAGATGACAGGCACCAAGTACCTCCTGAATAACTGCTAAAACCTCTGATTCTCAGAAAACCAGACAGGTAAAAAATATATTATTCAACTAAACATTCATTTTTGTGACTGAAAATATATCTGTCCACTCCGGCGGACACCAAAAGGTATACTGTACAGCAATAATAAAGAAGTCCTCTAATTTTATCTATATATACAGAATATACCCTTTGGTGTATAAGGTCAACTGGAGTGTATTGATGTATTTTTAGGCCCTGAATAAAAGATGTACAAGAAAAATAATAATAAAATCCGGCTAGACGTATTTCTAACCTCTTATTTAGTTGAAAATATTGTTTGGTTTTCTGAGAATGAAGGATTAAAGAGTTATTGCTGAATCACTTCTTGCGTTGATTCATTTAGGTAAAAAAACTAAAACAAACATTGATTTAATAATTCATGCATGAAAGGGTCAAGGGACCACAGCCTCACCTCCGTACGGCGGTTTACTCTTGGAGGTGAGGATGACGAAGCCGAAGCCCTCGGTGTCTTTGCGGTGGAGCGTGATGTCAAAAGACTCGTGGTCCAGAGCGCTGGGCATCGGCAGGCGAGGTAGCTTGGGGGAACCGTTCACCAGCACTGGAGCCATTTCCTGAGCCTCTTCATCTGTTGCTTCTGAAACCAATACAGGTACACATACTCAAGTCTGTGTTTGTGTGCGTGGGTGTGTGCATTCCTGGGGTTGTTTTTTTCTTGTTGACGGCACAGTCTGGAGTTTCTGTGTGTTCATGTGCGAGAAAAATGCGTCCGAAAGTAATGAAGCCGTACTTTGGAAGTGGATGTTATAAACAGTCACAGCCACAGTGGAGCAGCATTATGTGTGTGCAGATGTTGACATTCTGTGCAATATGTTCAGGCATTATCTCTGAGAGAGATGCTCCTTTCAAGGTGATTATAGTGTATTATGTAATAGCAGTGTATTCCCTGACTTGTGCTCTTTATGTCATTTACCGGTTGTCCATTTTTAACCATCAAGCTACTGTCGGCTCTGTCAAAACGTGTGTTGCACCACTTCCTGTTTTTAAGAGCAATTTTCTCTCGAAAAGCCCCATTAGACATTTAGTTTTCATGATCTAGACAGCTCCATAAATCACTGAAAAAGAGTCTGACTACTTCTCAAGTAGATGCAGATAAAACATCTAAACTGTGTGGGGTGTTGTTCCGATTGTTACTCACCTCTGTAGATGACCTTCCTGCGTACGGTCAACATAACCTGACCGTTACGGGCGGCGTTGGTCATCAGATCCAGCACCTGCTTGTGCGAACGACCTTTCACCATCACACCATCGATGCCGATTAGCTCATCTCCCGCCCTCAGACGCCCGTCCTTCTCAGCGGCCCCACTGGGCACGATGGCCCCGATGTACACCTGGGGAAAGACATTCTGATAGAGGGTTAGTATAATAGAGGGATAACCTTCTGATAATTATCAAAGCTTGCAATTCCTTCATCATTTTAGAGTACAACACTGGCTTCTTTCTTTCTAGTAGACGTACAAGAGTTTTATAAATACTTACTGGCTGTTGTGGACCTTCTCCTCCAAGGACACGGAAACCAAAACCTGTTTCTATGTCTCTCTTCAGAAAAACGTCAATGTCTTTGGTGTGCGGCTCTGTGGATGAGTAATACTCTTTCACTATTGAGCGAGGGGTCAAGGTTTCAAGCAAAGACGAGGTTTAAAACAACTCCTGAGAACAAATTATGATGCGCTAGTCCACACTTACGTCTGCTCTCCAGCAGAGCTTTGGACTTCAGGTACAGCTCTGTGACGTCTCGTTTGGGGGAGTCGATGGAGCGCAGGGTGCTCGTGTTGGAGTGGTAAGGCAGGGCCTGGGGGGCTGAGTCTGCGACGGTGTCCAAAGTCTCCGTACTAGCCGTCATTTCCTGTCTCTGGAATTGAAATACATGGGCTGTCAGCACCGCATATTTTACAATTAGAGCAGCAGCTATTAGTCAATTAATGGAAAAGTCGATGGGAAGACAATTAATCGCCATCTGTTTGATAACCTGATCACTTGTTCTAGTCATTTCTCAAGCAAGCAAGCAAACATTTTCTGGTTCTGGTTTCTTAATTGTGAGGATTTGCTGGCTTTTGTTGGTCATGTATGAGAGTAAATGTAGAGTCTTTGGGTTTTGGAACAAAAAAAGCAATTTGATTTGGGCTCGAGGAAATTGTGAGAAGCATTTGTCTTAATTCTTTGACATTTTAAAGACTCAACGAACAACCGATAAAGTTTGAAAATAGTCAGAAGTTGAAACCCCATTTACATTACAATTAAAATTTCAATGTTAGATTTACATGAGATCAAACATCCTTTGGTATTCACCTATGAAGGACATATTTTATTGATAGTCTCCACAGCTCATTATCCCAGACAAGTGGCTGAGCATCTAATTGTGATAAATTACCTAAAGCACCAAAGGTCACTTCACTGTCTCTCTCTCTCTTTTTCAACTTCACATGCCTCTGATTATTTTGAAAGGCTAAACGATGGGACTTAAAAGTAATATCACATCTGTGGGAGAAAAAACTACAGATCTCCCCGTGGCTGCGACGAGCCCATTCAGGCAGAAAGGGCAACTTCTTTATCTAAGACTGTATTGTATTAATAATACCACCATATCTAAAGAGGCTCATCCATGCTTCATTACCATTGCAATCCCCTGACAATAGCCCTAAGAATACGAATACTGAAAGGAAGTAATTAAGACCGTTTTTCAGCGCAAACAAAAGGAGGCGCCCAGAAACATAATCAATATTCAAATTTATTGCTATCATTTAATTCGATGCAACAGCGGCTTACTGGTTAAGCTGAAGGACAAAAAGCTTTGAAATTAAATTGCGGGATAAGTCCCGGCGGGGAAACAATAGTGAGGAAATAGGAAAAGATATGTTTTCACTCACAGGCTTCAGACTCTTCACAGGGGATGTTTGACCTATGGAAAAGACATGGAGAGACAACAGGACTGTGGTGAGAAATGCAGATAGATCTGGAACAAAAAAAAAAAAACACCACCATCACCGGAGCCACTAGATGGCACTGCCTCTCTGAGTGTGAGACGGCAGCAGGGAGCACAAAAATAAACCAGTGAGCTGCTCTGACCTCAAGAGGTGTACTCACTAAGAAGAATGCTCCATTAGGGAATATACATCCGTGTGCGATTAAAGATACATGGGGAGTATAAAGGTGGTACATGTGCTGGAGTGCTGACTACATGGAAGCCCATTGCGGGGCTGGGAGAAGCGGGTGAGGGCATTAGAGATTCATGCATGTAATTCAATGACCGATAATTCTCTTCCCTATCTCGGTTCGCCGTACAGTACACCCACACGTTCCATCTCAAGCGCTCAGATTGTTCCCTACAGATCATCTCTTACGGCCCCCTCCTCCTTCCCTCGACTCAGCTCCCCGCATAAACTGGATTAACAAACACTCCTCTGGAGCCTGCAGCCCTGTGGGGCCCGGACCAACACTTGGCTTGATGAGGGGTTAATGGTGCCTGATGTAGATGGGGAGACGCGGCAGCATTTTTTCCACTTCCCAATACAACAACACAGTCATAAATAAGGCAAGTTTACTGCGCGCACACACCTGAAGCACACCGCTCTTTTCCTTCCATCCTTTCTCTAAGCTCTGCTCTTCTTCTGTTCAGTGGTGCCCGCTACACACTTTATCTGTCTTTCACACACACACACACACACATATAGGGATCCTCTTCCAAGCCAACGGTCATTGTCTAATGAGGGTTAAAGCTGGCATTAGCTCTCCAATTGGGCAGGATGGGTGAAGCTGAGCCCGGCTCTGCTTTGACTGCGGGGGTCGTGCAGTGCATCAGCGGAGTAGGACGTGGTGATGGTGGCACAGCAGTGAGGGTGAGCAGCGTGGGTGCTTCGGAGAATTAAAAAGGAGCGTATGGGCGCGGCTAAAGGGAGGAGGCCCCTGGGGACCTTCCCTCTATAGACATTTAGCCATGGCTCTTTAAGGGGCCATGGATGTAGAGGCATGCAGGAATCGCCTGCGCTCTGCCGATGATCAAAGCCAATCCGGGGTGCATCGACTTACGCAGTGGATCCCTGGGGCGGCTGGAGATGATGCAGGAGACATTTGAAGGGTGCCTACCCTTCCTGCCTCCCTCTCTCCCTTTGAATCAAGCACATCCCCACACTTATGTAATTCCTGCTCTCAGACTTGTAACAGACTGCATTACGCCTCGATGAGAGTCATCATAAACAGAGGCGGGTTGACACCGGAGGAATGCTCGAGAAATGGCGCTCGGTCGGGTCGAGGCTGATCATTGTGTGCAACAGGAGGTGCAGGTGGATCTATTCAGCTAAACAGGCAGCAGTCTCTGTTGTGGTGACCTTCTCCAGGCCACAGGCACAGTGGCATCACCCAGGCTTCCACAGAACAACAGTGTGCGGTCAGTCGATGCCCCCCCAACCAGCCATAACACCACCTCACCTCCTGTCAGTATCAGCACGCTGACCTCACCTCCCATGGGCACTGTTGAAATTGTATTGACAGCAATGGCAAAAAAAGTCACATAGGAGAAGGCAGAATAAAGGATGGATAGAATGACATGGATATTCAGCCAATCAGTCTTCCAGATAAGTAGATATATACATAGTAGGGGTGGAAGATCCGGCCATTTTTAGATTGAGATCTGTCCACAAACGACACAACCACATTGATTAGCAGATCTGTGCTACATGAATTAACCAATAGAGTGACCAACTTTGTGACTATGCTGAGTGGGGCCATTACTTCACGTGGCTTTTCTTTGGCAGTACATTGTTATAATGCACCTGAGTTGTAGAGGCTTTTGATAAACGTGGTATTTTGCTCAGGGTGGCGTCTTAAGTCCTGCATCACAAAGAATGCTGATCGGCGTTCTCGTCAACTTTCATTGGGTGTCTCATCCCTTGTTACTTGCTCCCGTGCGAAACACTGAATTATAATTTTAATCCAAACCTTGATCTTTTCGTAACCCCTAACCAGGTAGTTTTTCTAGCCTGCGACTGAAAACTGAGGTTCTTTTAAACACCTCCGAACAATAAATTCATTAAGTCCAAGCTAGAAAGTTAAAACTTCAGACCACGCGCAGGACGTGAACTCCATTCAAGCAGATGATAGTCAAAATCTATTCAACAAGTCTTATTATTACTTTCTATGCCCACTTGAAAAGCAGTGTGCACTCAAAACACAGGCTGAGACTGCAACAGAGCTGTCTGAAACGTGCAAATCCACGCCCATCTGAGTGAAATACCAAGTTTTTAGTAAGACCTGTGAGTTCTAGCTGGCCACAATGTGAATAAGAAGTATGTTTAATGCAATCTTTCTTTATAATGGTGAAAACAGAGAAATCATTGGTTGTTTCGCATCCGGCTGCAGTCTACAGGACATTTCAAAGATTGTGGATGATGATAGCGATCAAATAGATATTTGTTTTTGGCCAGATTGCCCACCTCTAATGCACAGATACAAGGACAGGCAGAAAAGAAAGACAGTTGGAGAGACAGACAAACACAGAGATCTGTTGTTCTTTCAGCCTCTCACCTCCTCGCAGCACTAGCACGTTGACCTCGCTGCCCACCGGTAAGTCTTTGAGAATGTCCACCACTTGGGCGTGGCTGAGCGTTTGGACATTTTGCCTGTTGATCTCCTTGATGACGTCTCCTTTCTGCAGGCCGCGACACCACTGGGCATCCAGGATCATCTTCACCTTCTGGCCCAGCGGGCAGTCGGCGATGGCAAACCCGAATCCTCCAGGCCCCTTGACCAGCGGCACGCTCACCAGCTCTGGCTGCAGCATCGTGGCGGCCACGTCTCCCCGCTCCCCCTGCCTCCCGTTGGGCATGGCCGCCACGACGGGCCGACCGCTGGCATCCATGGTGACGTAGTGGAGCTCCTGAGAGGAGCCGTGGAGGACGTCTCCCTTCACGAGCAGCGGCTGTCCGTTGATGAGGGGCACGGCCGTCACCACCTCTCCACCGTGCAGGGGCTGCTGGGGCTGGGTGGCCGGTGGGGGAGGAGGAGGTGGGAGAGGGTCGTCGCTGTCTAGATCCACATCCGGAGGGAGCGCGTAGCCACGGCAAAGAACCATGTCCACGTACTGGTTGATGGGAATGGACTGGAACATCTGCACCACCTCTGGATGGGTTTTCCCCAGCACAGACATCCCGTTGATCTCAACAATCACATCACCTAAAACAGAGGGAGAAGAGACAGTGACGAGGGGACTTTCCTCTGCTGGTATTTAATCAAGACATCACTTCTCTACATTTCTTTGGAAAGCACTTACTCCTTCCTTTTGTCAGACAGATCTTTCCCCTAAAATGTCCCTTTCCTCTTCACCGCGCTCTCGTATTTTCATTTTGGCAGCTCCCTGTACCCGTTCCTCTTCCCTTTATCTTCAGTCTACCATTCATTCCTACTTTATTCCTGTTCCTCCTTCGCTCGCTCCATGGTTGAACAGACCTGAAAAGCCCTGTTTGCTACAACTACACTGCGGGGAGACGGGTGTGGATTTCTGTCACTTCGTACAATAGTAACCATCACACAGTCACACACACTCATGGAGCTCACAGCTGTTGGTTTTATACAGACAGCCACAAGGCGATGGCAAGATCAGAGACTAAAAAACAGCAATGCTAGATGGCTTCACACCCACCATAATCAGACCGTCTGCTATAAAACTGTGCCCCTGACAGAGCTAGAGTTGCTGTTATTGCCTCATGAAGCTCAGGGGACAGTGTTAGGTTAAGTGAGCGCTACAGAGGTAAAATTAATACCTCCAGGTGCTTTGTTGGTGTAGCACAATGTGTACAAGTTGGCTGCTTAATATTTTTTCTGAAATATGGCAGAAATTAGCAGTTCTAACCTCATAGCTCTTCCTGCCAGCGAAATGAGATTTTCATCTGAACAGGAATGCTCTCTATCTTGTCCACCTCTTAAAACAGAGCGTGTACATCCGCAGAGGTTGATCGCTCACCTGACGCCATTTTGTTGTCGTGGGCAGCGGGGCCGTCGCTCAGCACGTTTTTCACCTGCAGGAACTCGTCGGTGCGGTCGCCTCCGATGATGGTGAATCCAAATCCCTGGGCGCTCTTCTTCAGCGCCGTGTGGTACATCTCACCCTTCAGTTGGCTCGGGTCTGCGGTGAAGCCGGACGCACCTCCCTTACCTGCAAACAAAGTGCGTGTTAGAGACAGTTTTGTTTTGTTTTTAAAGAAATGAATGCCGCCTATGGAAGAAAGGGCAGCAAGGGGAATGTAGCAGCAAATGGCTTGTGCTGCCCAGGCCAATTAATAGAATCCACTGCAGTCGGCAGCAGGAGGACACTGCTGAGTGATACTTCTCCACTGCAAGCAACAAAGAAACCAGCAGAATGTAAAAGAAACAAATGTAAAGAAAGAAGTGTTTGTTGTTTGTAAAGACATGTCTTATTTAGATTAGATTAGATTAGATTAGATTACCCTTCATTGGCTTATAACAATAAAAGACAAAAGACACAGCAGTTGTGTACTACTACCACACAGTAGTTGTAGTAATAGTAGTAGTAGTAGTACACTACCAGCTAGATGGGTTATACTTCTACTACTGCTTTTTACCGCCACAACTACCACTAATACTACTACTACCATTACTTTTACTAATGCTGTAGGTTATACTACTAATAGTGCTTTTACCACTAATAGCTACAGCTATAGGTACTACTACTGCTAGTACTGTAGTAGTACCTGTAGTACTAGTAATAAAAGATGTAGTACCAGCAACAGCAGTAGCACTATTGTAAGCTGTAGTAGTAGTGATAGTAGTATTTGTAGTAAAAGCTGTAGTAGTAGAAGTAATGGTTGAAGTAGTAAAAGCTGTAGTAGTAGTAGTAGTAGTAGTAGTAGTAGTAAATTATGTAGTAGGTGCAACAGCAGTAGTACTAGCATAAGCTGTAGTAGTAGTGAAAGTAGTATTAGCAGTAAATGCTATAGCAGTACAAGTAATGGTTGTAGTAGTAGATGTATTAGTAGTAAACGTAGTAGTAGCAGTAATAGTAGTAGTAGTAATATTAGTAGTAGTAGTGGTGGTGGTGCTATTAGTAGTAAAAGTACTCGTAGTCGTATAACCTTTAGTATTTATAAAAGTAACGGTAGAAGTAGTATTAGTAGTAGTAAAAGCTGTTGTGGTAAAAGTTGTTGTAGTAGAAGTAATGGTTGTAGCAGTAGAAGCCTTCGTAGTAAAAGCTGTAGTTGTAGTAGTAGTAGTAGCAGTAATAATACTAGTACAGTAGTAGTAAAGGATGTAGTAGTAGCAACAGCAGTAGTAGTACTAGTGTAAGCCATAGTTGTAGTAGTGGTAGTGTAAGCTAATAGCAGTAAAAGCACTAGTAGTATAACCTTTATAGCTACCTCTACATCAATAAACAACAGAAAATACACACAAGGAATACTGCACAAGACCCTGCAGCAAAATATTAAAATTCAAATGATATTTAAAACATTCATGAATGTATTTAAGTTGTGTTTGTTTGTTCAGAACAAGACTATACATGAAGAGCGTTCAGACCAACAAATGTGAGTACCTGCTGGTTGGCGCTGCGCAGCGTATAGTGACTTATTATGCATAAAGAAATCATGACAGGGTACATGCGAGCATACGTGTGGGCATGTGTGAAAAGAGTGGGTGGAGACGGGGGAGAGAGCGCCAGAGTGAATGACGAGCCTTGTCAAAACCTCCGAACAGAGCTCGACATCAAACACACAACACATTAATAATTTCATATCCGTCTTGAAAGACAGCAAAATCCATCCATGTCGACGTCGAGTGTCAACTATACGCATTATGTGCTGAGGATAAACATAGTCATTAGTCATTTCCAATTAACAGGCATGGTATAGTACATGCCTAAATCCGATAAACACCTCAACAGAGACCTTTTCATACAACCCTGCTGAGAAAAGAGCACAAACAGACGGGTAAATTAAAGAAAATGTTGGCTCAAGAATCTAATTTACTTGTTAACTATTACAAAACTACACAGCAAAACTGTGATCGAACTCTTCAGACAGTGTCCAATTTAGCACGATGTCCTGTCTTATCCCCTCCACACTGCGGTCAGTTTGTCAGACTTTTTATAACTTGAGTAGGGAACATCTTAAGGTCAGTGGCAACATCAATATGGACCAGCGGCCTGGCTGTGGCATTCGCAATACGCCAGATAACCGACTGTCAGGGTCACGCTGCATTAAGCTGAGCAGCTTCCCTATCTGGCATTACTGTGGTATCAGCACTTCAGATCATGGACACACCATTTTTTTTCCTCGCAGCCTGATGAGTTCTGGCCTGGACAGCGTTATAGCTTCGGCTCAAAAACGTGAAGCCAGCAGTGACAAACGATGCACATTCCAGCGCCTGTACTGAATACTGAAAGAATGTGATGTGGCTGTCAGAGATTTCACTGCATGTGTAGAAAATGGTTTGCAAGAGTTTCTTGATATTTAAAGCTGAATGAAATGAAGCAAAACAACCCATAAGAAAAATATGCAGTCAACAAGCTTATTAATACTACTACTGATTTCATGCATTTTAAACTAGAATTCACATCTCACGTTGATACTGCGTGCCTCCGTGCACCACTCAAGCTGCTTCTCCTGAGCTATGCCGTCAAATAATGGCTAGAACATTATTTGCAAAATTTGAAGAAATTCCCTGACTTAAGGCGACTTCTCCTCCAAAGAAACAATAACACCGCCCATTTTCACTGTCACCATACTAGTTAAAGATGTGTGAGGGCCCAGACACTAGAGGTAACTAGAGGCATCAGCTCAGGTCAGCTGTGTTTCTGCCAAAAAGTTAAACTTGAACACACCGCAAAGACCACAACCGACGGCAGCTAGCTTGTGGCTTGGTTGTGGAAGAAGGAAGAAAGAAAAATAGGGAGAAACAGCAGTATGCAAGGATACTACAGTGACAGGCTCAATGGGCTTCCCTTTTCTATTCTCATGCACTGGTTTGCTTTGCTGAACAGCCACTGAGAGTGATGTCTGTCACTGACAGGCTCAACATACTGCACTCAGTCTGCTGAAGACCTGCAGATTAGTGCCAACAGTGACGGACACGTCCCAAAAAACTAGGGCCACATGCGCTCACCGATGGCCAACAGCAAACCATCGTCCTTGTAGGACAGGGCACTTAGACAACTGACTCAATTAGAGTTTGACAAACTGTTCACCAACCATACTGGAAGGATGGTGTATTCTATGTTTTTAATATTGACAACAAACTCCACAAAGAAACCAAAACAAACACTGCTTTAGTCTGTATTCCCGAGCCTATTAATTCCTGCTGAAGATGTAAATCCCTTAAAAAAAGGTCATTGTTTTATTTATTAATGAGGAGGAGAAAAACATCAGCTCACTGTAGCAAAATTGCTCTTAAAGGGGTAAACAGGGCATTTATTGGCGACTATTTTCAGCCACAATTGCTGCACTAATGAGTATTTATGCCAGCAGTACGGGATATATGGGATTCACTCAAAATACACTGTTTTAATGGTAACGAAGGAGCATGTCACCCAGTGCAGCAGTGTGGCTTAGTCATGTGTTTTTTAACAATTGAGGTCTATGCCCCAGGAGGAATAAGTGATATTAAGCTCGGGCTACACAGACAATACTTGTTAGTGAGATAAATGTGTTGTTGGTTTTGGTCTTTTCACAGCATTTGTTGAAAGTAAGAAAATTATAGAATATCAGGAGACTTATCCTTTAAGGTAAGTGGTTCAACGTGGAGTAAAATGGCTTTATTTACACTTTTGAGATCTGCAGCTAACATCAAATTTTAAACGACTGCTCTGTACGTAGATCTAAAGCTGCATTCTACCTTCTACATGCACATTGTGGTGATTTAACAGAGACTTCCAATCACAATGTGCCCATTTCAGTGTCTTCCTTTCGAGATCACAATAGCAGCAGGTTTCTAGTTTGGCTGGATAACAGCACCTGCACTTTTCCCCTCTCATTTCCTTCAGTTTTAAAAAAACACTATAACTTTCATGCGCGTGTGTGAGGAATTTAAATGCGGGCACCCTCCCCACTGTCGAACGGGTTCAGCAGTCACAAACATCCACCGAAGACATGAACGGCTGTGAACGAGTGTAACTTATCACAGCCAGTGTGGACTCCAGATGTCCGCACTGTCGCATGGATCAAGCAAAGCTCATTTACATAATCACATTCAAATTGCTTGATAAACTCAACATGGGATGTTTCTTCTTCGACTTCCCCCCACTGAGTGCTGAAATAACCATTCGGCTGCACGCTTGTGTGTGAAGAAACAGACAGATGTAATGGAGGGAGGAAATGAGTACGGCGTGTGCGAGCCCGTGCTTGTGTGGGAGAGTCCAAGGAAGGTCTCGGTGCCAATGTTTGTGGGCAGACTTTGAAAGCCAGAGGCAGACAAAACCATCAGATCCATCAAACAGCCGTGCTTTTTGATTCCTCATGTGTGACTCAAATGCGTTGTGAATCAAAAGTGACATTTTGCAGCATAATTGGGAAGACATCTTTCTCACTACATGAATGGAGAAACATCGGCTGCTGTTTACAAGAATGTACCTTTAAACAGCACAGTGTATAAACCGGTGTCACTGCGAGGCCAGGATGTGACTAACGAGGAAAGTACCGAGCGTGCAATGCGCTCAGCCTATCGGAGCAGAGCAGACGGTGAACACGTGTGGACGCAAAGTCTGGTATGCTGGCTGGCTGACAGAAACCACAGCATTGTCTCTTCTGCAGGTTTAGCTGCATGGGCACTGAGGCAGCGGAGATGTCACGGAGAGGTGTAGGGACAGGATCCTTTTCCAAACAGAAGCGTATCGGACGCACTTCTTGGACACCCTCATTTCGAATGGGTAGAATGAGGAGATTTAATTTGGAAAGGTGGTGGCGCCCCCTGTTCAGCTGATTGTGGTTACCTGTAATTAACGGCTAAGACATTAAAGTGTGTTTACAGGTCTTGGGAGGTAAAACTGCTTTATTTCCCCCTCACATATTCATTAATACTCCCAAAGATGTTAAGCAAATCTGTTGCTGTGAAAATAATAATGATGCTACCCATTCGAAATGAGGGTATCCAGGAAGTGCATTTGATATGATTAATAAAAAATCAGTTGATATTTAATAATTTACTGAATTATTTCACAGTATAGCGGTTCATTTATAGGGTAACCTTTCTACACTCATATAATGTTTTATTTTTTTATTTTAGTAGTTATTCCCATGACATAAACTCGCTGGGAATCCATCGTGGAAAACTGTAAAAATCTGAATTCTAGCCTGAGGTGTAACCGCTTCGTCACAGCCCACCGTCTGACAGCTCACTCGGTTGTGTAATCTGTAATCAGGGGTGAGATGGCGGTTTCCTCAGTCCCCACACACCTGAGCAGAGAAATGTCTGATTATGCTTGGTCTTTCTGATGTGCTGTTCCACCAGCTGTTGCCACATGCACCGCTAAAAGCAGGCCTCCTCCCCTGCATTCCCTCTCCCACTTCCCTGAAACCCTGCCAGCGCCACGAGCCTGTCTGTTTCCACCGCTGCGGCACCGTAATCTATTATACATCCATTGTAATGAAAACATGCTTAATTCATAATGTTTATTGCGGGAGAAAAATGGCTTGTCAACCTAAAGAACAGACCATTACTGCGGCGCTGACAAGAACTTGTGTTAAATGAGCGAACTGGGGGAAGAAAAGGCTCATTTGACAATCTATTATTGTTTGAGGCTACTTGAAGGTTGACACGTTCAGCTGACCTTGCATGAAATGATGACCGCTTTCTATTCCCAGAAAACATATTTATCACATCACACTGACTGAAGGAAAAAAAGGGTTGCCCTCTCTACAGAGCATAAGCCAAAGTAATTAAACCACAATTATATTTTAGACAATTAGCTGATGTTCGCGTCCCAGGTGATTTACAGCGAGTGCAGAAATAGAACAAGGAAACTTCACACGACTCAAATAAAGCCAAAACTACTCCTGTTGATATTGAATGTCATACATAATAGAAGCACTTGGTTAATTAATAAGAGGACACGAGAAGGAAGACTGAGTATTCAAAGAGATTCATCATATTTTTAAGACTTTAGTCCAACTGGAATTTCTTGTGGTTTGTTGTTTTTACCCCCCCACACACACACACACTGACTGGAAGACAGAAGCTGGTGAAGGTAATTATAGTCATACAGGTATTAGCATGTCTTATAAACCTGAGGGAGACTTTCAAAACCCACAAGACAGCATGCAATATCTCATGATGTTTTTTTTACAGGTCACTGTCGCAGCAGTGTGGCAGTTGCAAGTTCCATGTGTGCAAAAACCTCATTCCATGTGTCCTTCACTCCAGTCCTTTGTGGTTTGGACACGCTAGAACGAAACTATTTTTCTCTCCGAACAATCCAAACGGAGGACAGTGGAGACGGGTCATGTTCTGCAGTGCTGTTGTTACCTTGGGGAGGTGCTGCGGCGGCTTGTTGGACGGCAGCCGTCTCCTGGCTCAGCTTCTTCTTCGCCTCCAGGACGGGGTTCTCAAACTGGGTTTTCTGGTTGATGTGGCTGCAAAAAAAAAGGGAAAAAAAAGAAAAAGCAGCTCAGATTTGAGAGGAGAGACTTGAACAACACACAATCACACAATTTTATATATATACTATATACTATGCTAGCAGCAGTTAACGGTTACTCTGGTCATATGCTGCCCGCTATTGCTATTTGACAGGTGGCCAGTTCTTGCATATTGCATCTTTATTGATGTATTGTTGTGTTCACCACTTTAATTTTGAAGCTGTTAAAGGTGGTTTACAGTAACTAAGTGGGGGGAACTTACTAAGTAACTTGTAAATTTCCAATTAGAGATCACGCAAGTTTGATCTTAAGCTATAATATTACACTGCATGTATTTCTTGATCATATTTTATATGAGAAGACTAAATCTGTAAATATAGTGGAGTAAACAGCACAATATTTGCCTCTGAATTGTAGTGGAGTAGAAGTACAAAGTGGCATGAAATGGAAATACTCAAGTACCTCCAAATTGTACTTAACGGGGCACTATGTAGTTTTGGAGAAGAAATTCAAACTTGGAATTTTAACATTTTCAATATTAATGAGGTAATAAAACAAACTATTATTTGTATTAAAAATTTTTTTTTCCAAAACTGAATAAACAAGCTGTAGTCAGAGGAAAATAAGGTCCCAGAACACTGTTTGAAGCTAGAAAGGTGGCAGGGTCCGCCACATATAAACAAAGTAAAACAGTATGAAATTGTGTTGTCCTTTAAGGTCAGTTTGTTTATTTAGTTTGTTCAGGCATAAAATAATAACAATGACAACAGTCATTGAAGATCTTTCTCTTCTTATTACAATTTCTTCCTCTTTCTCAAAGTACAGTACTCGAGGTAAACGTACATAGTTATACTCCACCACTGTACACACACAGACACACACACAAACCTCTAACGTATTGAGCTTACTGCACCATTTTTCTGCGATTAATTATGTATGCACCTTCCCTATAAAGGAACCATGATTTTCTAATAGAGGGATGCTATAGTGGCGCCATTATAAATACATTCATAAACACAGCACACGTATAGTAAAGGCTGACTCGCCTCTTCTTCATGTGGGGAAACTACTATGGCTTTTAGCAATTTAATATTGTAGGAAATGAACCTCCCGACTGCCAGCAACATCCTGTTCCTCTACAACAAGGTAAACAGCCTGTTGTCCCCCTGGCATGAAACCCCAGCCATTGTTTCACAGTCATCATTTCAAGCTGGCAGCTACAAGTTCCATCTACATGCCACTGACTCTCCTTGTCCAAACAGTGCGGGTTTCTCTCTCGTGTCACATCTACCTAGGAGGGATCCTTCAGAGGCCTGAGCAATAAAACAACGCGAGCGTTCCCATTTTCTTTTCATCACAACAGATTGCTAGCTCTCCTTCCTGCCCCCCCACTCTATCCTCACTCGATGCATTCTAGTTGAAAATCTCCCCCCCGCTCCTCCCTACTGCTGTTACGACGGCCGTGTGTCACTGATTTCCTGCTGGGCTCGCGCGCACAAAAGCACATTGTGCAGAAATATACAAACAATATGGAGAGACATACTGTAGATACGAGCTCACGTTCTATACACACACGCGCTTATTACACAAACACCGGCAGGGCACTGTGAGAGCACAATCAGCGTCGTGTTCACATACAGGTCACTGCCACGTTACCCGCAGCGTTTCATTTTACCACACACTGATAAACAATGGGAAAACCCTGATCAGAATCTTCAACCGTTCTCCTGAGCAAAGTGAGCCGTGTGCTACATCCATTTGTTTATTCTTAGACTGTATTGATTCATGCCGGTCCACTGCTAATGTACACTAAGCAGTGTAATATGCACTCGTGTGCCGATCCCTCCGGTGAAATGCGCTCGTGTTGTATGTGCATCTGCGGGTAAACAAGTGTGATAAAAACAGTTTGCACTGGCATTGGCAGCTGGAGTGCTCGGGAAATTGCATGTATCAATAAATCAATAAGACTTACTCCACGTAGTATGTGCCGTACTGTGGATCGTCGATTTCCTCCCAGCCGTAAGGTAACTCTGCAAGAAAAGAAAGTGGCAACGTGTTGGGGAAGGATGCAAATAGGGAAGCACGCATGCAGATAACAGAATGGGAGAAAGGAGCGGAAGAGCAGGCACAATATTTAGTAGACAATCATGTGGGAGTTGTAACTCATTCAACATGGTGCTGAGGTACAGCAGCAGTTACTAGTGTATTTTTCCCCCTGACTGGGATGTTTAGCATAAGAAAGTAGCCATGAAAATAGGTTACAATAATTTAGTGAACATTTCTGTGGTTTCAACAAGCAGGGCCGGCTGGAATGGCTGATGCACGTCACGCCCTGATGAACATATCAGACAGAGGGAGAGAATAAAAGAGAGGGAGAGAGAAAAGAGCTCTTCACGCAAGAGAGAGCTTTGGAGTTGCTTTTCAGAAGCAACACACCAACTAGCTTTCTGTCCGCCTGTAAAAATCCATTAAAACCCGGCTCCGAGGGTCCCACTCTTTCAGCCGTGGCCGCTCTTCGCCTTTGCTTGCACTTAAGCCTACATTAGCATCCTGGGGATACAAAGACAAGTCTGGAATTCCTCAAAGTATACCCCAGCTCTGTTGTGAGTTCTGAGAAATGAGGCCACGTGACGGCGACGCCTCAGGTTACTCTTAGGTGACGTGTCATTTCAAAGAGAAGTCACACGGTTGTATTCCACCCCGGTTGGTTATTTAATTAAACGTGCGGAAGCGTGTGAAGTGATGGATCATGTAATGTGGAGCATGTAGAGCAGAGGTATGGCCTTATGTAAATGCATGTGCAGTAGTTAATGGAATTGGCTGTATGCTTGAGCAGAGCCGCTGAGTGGTGAGGTCTACATACCTCCATCCTCGCACTTCTCAGGGGGCTTCGCCTTCTTTGCCAAGCGGGGGTCCAACCACGTGGTCGTCTTGGTATTGTGACTGCGGAGCACAAAGGGGAGCCAGTAAATATCAACAATAAAGACCTGTGCCAGCAGAAAAACCGCTGCTGAGGCACAAGCGGCCAACAAAAAGGATGAGCCACAGCCATATTCTTACTGTGGTGTATGCCCTCATGCACAAGGGTTACCGGAGTCATCAACAAACATCTTATCCATTGGGCTACATTCAGCTGTCACTTTTACCGTGTTCATGGTTAGGTGGCCTTTTCAGAGGGGAGAAAAAAACCCTCTGAATGTGAAACACGACAAACTCGTTTATCCTCAAATGTGTTAAACAACTGGGGTGTGTAATCAGGAGGAAAATCACAATGGTCTTCTGATATCTTCAGAGACAAGTGGCTCAGAGCCAAATATGAATAAAGCACACAGGCTTGCACGCGCACACACATGCGCCCATGCATGCGCACACACACACACACACACACACACAGGCCTCCGAGAGAGGTTTGTTAACTCGGCTGTTTTAAAATCAAAGTATTGATCGGCTTAGAGAGAGAGCTTGACATGTCCTTATGATTGGTAAAGAAACAACAGTGGGAGGAATACATTGGGAGTATTTATACCTTCCTGAAGCTCTCGGTTTTATTAAGTGCGGGGCCTCCAATCATTTGAACGCCTATCGGTCGGGTTTGATGGATCATTATGTGTATATCTTATCCAATAGACTCTTTCCTTCCCTTCTATGCGAATGTGTTTTGTTGTCGAGCCTCCATTTTCTGAATCATTTAGTGATGAGAGATGATGTGACTTGCAGATCACAAACCCATCATTACACATTCAGGATCAAACCTAACCCTACTGTCGGGATGATTAGATACTGGCAGAAACATTTATACGTGCTGAATTATGCATTAAAAGAAGACAGCAGTAAATACAACGCTGCGTGACATCGGATATACAAACAACACTTTCATTTTTAACATCACATCTTGCAGCATACCTCACTGCAGTTGTAAACTGACATATTTAACAACAAGAACAACTCTCAAGTCGTCAGTTGCCCTAAATTTCCACTGTCATCATCCAGCATACAGCCTGTACTACACCTGATCAGGCTAATATCATATTTACCTCTAGCTTCACTTCACTGCTACAGCTTCTGTTATTTTATATATTTTAACCAACTAGTTTCACTCAAACAGGAGTAGTTTACATGTATTGGGGTTTTTTTTTCTTATATTTTTCACCCAAATGTTGTGGCTCATTGATTTTTATAAGATTTTGGCAACAGGCTAACAAGCTCCGGCCACACAAATACACTCTAATACATCAATCGGCAATATATATCCTGCCTTCCTGAAGGTTAAAATGTTCAGTCCAAGAGGTTTTAAGGAGGCGTTCATTCATTGTGGAGGATGCAGTTTGTGTTGTTATATTTAAACAATATTACATGAGAGGGGGAGTATTAACGTCATTTGTGGCACAACAAATGTAGTTCCTGCCAAGAATCAATCAGATTGCTTGGTCGGAACTACTTGTTGTATAACTTGATATACGGATAGGTGTTTCTATTATTTTGTCCACCCCATTTATATCAATAGGGTTAGGCTACATAACAGAAACAACTTTATGTTTAAAGTTCAGATTCCAAAATGAACTAACATTTATTGCAGGGCTGTTGTATTAGACCAGTCCAGCCCATTACAAGTTTTAGACGCAGGCCCATCCACAGCAAAGGCCGGGAACCTGAACAGGTCCAGTGAACGGGCCCTCCCCAGATCTGCTTTACTCACACCAACACATGCGTGCACTCTCATTCCTACAGAAACGCTTGCAGAACATCTATTATCAACATCATCCTCTGTCTGAGTTATTTTACCTGACTGATGTAATTAAGTTATGTCACATAAATAACGTTGTGTACAAAACACAAGTTGTTCGTGACAGGAGTTACACAAGCAATGTCGCTTTTTAAAGCCAAACCACAATGTTTTTCTTGCCTAAACTTAAACAGCGACAGCATGACGCCTGTCGCTGTTACACATCAACAGCGAAGATGTTTTGCGTAATGTGATATCTGTTGTTTTTGGCAATTGACCTATTCTGTTGTTTAGATATGAGGATGTGTTGTAATGTTACCCTCCGTGCTATCATTTCCCTTTTCAGGCGCAACATTATCCTCTGGGTCTGAAACCAAGCTGCCTCTTTTTATTCTCCTTTTCTTTTCTGGCATCCCAATTTATGTGCAGGTTGTGGCAGAGCACTGTAATTCACTCCAACAGCTAATAGTCAGCTTACATCAGTACATTTTTACAGGTCATGCTCAGGTCATGTGGCGCCCGTAGTGTACTTCTTATGTTTTGATATTATTGATTATTAAAAAAAATATTTTTGCTGTTTTTAAGGAAGTATTGGTGAGTATTTTGGTTCAAAGAAATTTAATTATCATTGCGTAAATTGAGGATGAACATGATTTTTGCTGGCCTCCCCCCTGAGAGGTTAATAATAATATAAGACAGGGAAAACCTGCAAATCCTCAGATTTTAAGACGATGTAACATGCAAACGTTTGCATTTCTATTTGATAAATCACATCAAATGAGTCAATTGCTCAGAAAAAATGTCAGTTGAAGCCCAGTAATTAGCTGTCTGACTAATTCTTTCCGTGCTAAATGGTCACATGACTTGTGGGGTTGCGTCCTTTACTCACTCTATGAAGTAGACCATGCCGGTCTCAGTGTAAGCCATCTCCCAGTTAAGGGGCAGGGGCTCCAGGCTGTCATCGCGAGGGAGAGAGCTCCATGTGCGGAAGTCCATGGTGCTGCTGGACTGGGTGTAGCTGGGCACCGCTTTCCTCCAGTCTGCCCCCTCTTTGAGCTCTGCAAAGACAAGGGATGGAGATAGAAAGACGGAGGGACGAGAGGTCAAAGGGGGGAAAAAACAGGGAGTAAACAGAGCAGACAAAGTTGAAGGTTAGGCTGCAGGATCACCTCTGCCTTTCCTGTTCTCGCCTGCTGCAGGGGATTGGAGGGAGAGCTGATGTCACTCACAAGATTTGCATGCGAGCGAATGTGCTTGTGTTCGCCAAAGGGCTGTTTTTCATTTGCATGTGCACACAGTGTTAATGCTTATGCCAACGTGTATGTGTACATTCCCTGTGGGTTGCAATGATGGAGGCAGGGATTCGCTTCAGAAAGGGCTATTCGAGCCCCAAGGCGGCTTCTGAATGATAATACTTTACTACATGTATTATATTACGTTTGCAGACACTCCCCTTTAATGAGAAACTGCTCCACAATCAACATGAAACGTACAACAAAGACCCTCCTAATTCACTTAGCACTTCATGCCTTCCCTCAGAAGATGGTTATAAAAGGATGAAACACAAGTGCTATTCATCCCTTTCTTTTTATACAGCGCTAACCTCCTCACAACAAAGGATGACGCTAGAAGATGTTAGACACACTACAAAGAAGCATTTCTGGGGGCTGCATCACCTAAATATCACGCAATCTGAATTTTAGATTGAATCTACGACAACACAGCCCCTCAGCAGCGCCAACATGTTAGTTATTTGCATCATCTTAAAACACACTCTCTTCTTTCGTCTCGCTGATCAAAAACACACTCGCGCTTCATATTTAAAAAGGCAAACACACAGAGAAGAGGCACATGTGTTCGAAGGTGCTGGAGCAGCCTGAGGGCAGAGCCTGGAGGGAAAGCTGAGGTCCTCGGGTTAACAGAAGGGTGAAGGCCCACTTGACGATATGAGTCAGACGGGTTATAGACGGACTGCGAAGGAGCAGGAAGGGAAGGGCGGTGTGTGATAAGACAGCCTAAGCAAAGATGGAAGGAAAGCTGCAGTCAAGAGTTCAGAGACTTAGAGCTCACATTTTCCATTAACCTTTTTTTTTTTTTTTTTTTCCATTCGACCATAACTCTGCCCATCTATGGCCGGACTGAGACTTCTCCGCCACAGCTGTGGGCTATGAGCAGGGCAGTCATTTGTGACTGGTTCCTCTCCATAAAAAGAGCTCCTGGATGTCTGGGCATCATTTTGTGTTTGATTTCAATATGACAGAGCGGTTGGGTAAACAGACTTTGGATTTCTGTGAATCCTTTGTACAGCTGAGCAAGCGGTGTTTGAGCCGTGACTGTCAAAACAATGTTTCATTCTGTAAAAATGAAAAAAAAAAAAAAAAAAATTACCATTTTCAGCCTGGACCTGCCTCCGTGTTAACCCCGATTCTCCCACCCAGGTATGGTGCTCAGGATGTGACCTATTTCTGTTGCAGGGCTGCTCTCCTTGTGAGCATTAAGGACAGATTTTCTCCTCAGAGAGCCGAGGAGTTGTCTTGATTGATCACGTACACAGTCTCCTGCTTTCTGGATGAGGCTTTCTCAAGGTGACCTGTGGCACAGTTTATTATCAGGTAACAGTATTGCTAGCGGGGAATTTGTCGGCGGTGCAGCCAGCTCATTTGAATATTTGCGTGTAAACTGTCACTTTGGAGACGGCATGTCAGCCTTGTTAGGCGATAAATGTGGCTCGGCAGCAGATGGTATTAAATGGTTTGTTCGCACACTTTTGTGGTATCGAGGCATGCAGATATGTTTCGGGTTTTTTTTTTGCTCGGGTTTTGAGATATAACTGTTGACAGCGAGGTCAGTAGATTATCCTCAGAAGAGATAGGGCTAATGAGTACATTCATTACAATTATGTCTGATGACGATTAAGCCTCTGGGGGCAACTGCAAATGTTTCAGGGCTTCTGGTAGCCAGCTGATTTTAGATAACGGTTAATGGATATCCAGGCCAAGAGTTTCCTTTTCTGTATGCTGGTCAATGAACACAGTCCAATTAGCAACTTTGATAGCAACATTAATACAGTGTTTTTAGGTGTTTTGCCAACACTTCGGCTAATCTTTATTAATAGGTATCTGCATTTTAAAGTGGCTCTGTGTCCTTCACAGAGAAATCCACAGTCCAGCAGCAAAATACCTTCAACAAATCGTCCTCAGGCGATTGAGAGGGACGGGGAAGGTCCCAATTTTTTATGTCCCATTACAAGCGTTACACATGTTACAATATGGCCAATAAAAAAGTGATTGATACATGTACATTTCAACAAACTGTTACACAGAGCTCCTTTAATGCACATAAATTTTAAAAAGCTAGTGAAATGCTAAAACATTGTGAGTTTTGAGATGTTTTCCACCTCTTTCACTCTCAACACGCACCTGCCTGCAACCAAATCCTGCTCAAACGTAATTGGTCGACACTACTCGGACTGCAAATACCAAAATCTTTTTCCTTAATCTGTCCATAGAGATTACTTTCATTTTGTCTTATCTGTTAATATTTCTGTAAAGTTTTCTTACACCGTTTAATGCAATAACAAGCATCAAATCCCCACAGTTAAGAAGTTGGAACCAACAAATGGTTGGCACTTTTGCTTGGAAATGAAAAGCGATTTTTCAAATTGTCGCCAATTAATTTTCTGTCGATCGATTTACGCCTCTAATCCAGAATCATTCGTTTCTGTAGATGTTGCTGTCGATTTTTTTTTAATGCTGTGACCTAAAGGTCTTCGTGGGACTGCTTGGTAACAGTTACTGAGACCTGATCTGCGACCCAAATCAGGCCTGGTCCTATCATATTCAACCTACTTGGGTCTGAGATGCTCCAGTTCCACTGCCACATGTACGTGTGTCAACTTATCTAAAATATGAGTGAAGCCAACATCCAAAAGACAAACATGAGAAAACGGTTGAAGCTGTTGTTTTTCTCTCTTTTTGGGCCAACGGTTTCTGGATTGGATCTAAATTGCCAGGGATTAAACAGGGTTAGTTTCTTTGTTCAGAAATTAATTCATGCAGTATCAGGCGGGTTTTCCGCGGCTTTCTCTGAGATCGGGTCCAAAATTTTGGATCCCTTCAACTGATGGCACTACAAACAAACTTCCACACAGCTCCCTTGGATTGAGGTTGCGGCATAAATCTCACAAACACAGACAGATATTCAAAACCCTGGACTAATAAAAACCAAAACTTTTTGCACTCCTTGATATCAGTGGTACAGTCAGTTTCAGTAATTTTATAATGTGTGGCCAACAGTTTTTGCAGGTCATATCTTTTTCAGTCCCACGAAAAAGTATATTAAAACAGGGTTTTAAAGAGATTGCAACACTGGTAAAAATGTGTTGCGGAACAAATCTCCTTCACCACTTGATCTGGTTGTGACAAATGAATGAGAAGCGGATGGGATGAGAGCAGCTCAGGAGGATGTAGTCAAACAATCTTTTAATGCCGTTTTATGTGGCAGATTGAGGTGTTCACGGTGCTGTACTGTCTTCAAACACCCACCGGGCCCATAAAACTGTACACCATCTGCAACAAGCCGAAGTCTTTATGTCTTAAAAGAGAACCAGATGGTAACATCAGAATCTGTGTTATTTAACATGACATTCTGCTGTGTGACATTTACTGACCGGGCAATCCATTGACCAGCGGTGGCCTCTCGTCATCATCTTCCTCCTCGGGGACCGCGCTATCCTTCCTGTCCATCTTACTGACTGAGGTGGTGCGTTTCCTGGGGACCTCGCCGCCGTAGTCTTCATCAAACAGCACCTGATCCACCAGATCAGGCTGCACGAGGTTGGGCTCCGCTGGAGGCTTCGGGGTCCCATAGTAGTTACCTTAAAGAGCAAAGAAGCAGAGCGAGGAAGAGAAGAATAAGACTAATGGAACCAGGAAGTAGTAAAAGTACAGTAGTGGGACTTGAACGCTGCATGTTAAGCGAGGGAAGGAGACACGCTCAGAGATCAGCCACCGTGTCGAACATCACTCCAATTCACCGGATTTAAATCGAAAATGAAATCTCTAAATGTCACGCGCCAGCACTCAAGGTTGAGTATTTACAAGTTTCAGAGGTCTGCATCCTCTGCATGATCTTCACGTCTCTTAACCCCCTGCGCTGTTTCCCCTCGATAGCTGCACCACAGGGCTGTCATGACTCATGTAACATTAAAATCACTTCACTTGGAATTTGCCAGCAACTAATTACACTGATCATTGAATACAGCAATTATCTATCTCTCAGCTTGCCTTTCTTCCTAATGAAGAAAAACCTTGTGTTACGGATTATAAATATTCAGTAGGATAACAGCCCTCCGTAAAGAGAGGGGATAGAGTGCAAAACTTTGTTAAATTATATGCTCATTTGGCTCATGGGGCGATCCATCTACGTATGGCTGCTGAGCAGTATGTGGAACTCAATTTGGGGGAATAATTATTCAACCTCTTTAAGGATTATAAATAATGTGTATACTAATTTCTACCCGGACCATTTATTATGATTATTTGTTTGCTAAATGCTGCTCAGTCGGATGTGTTTACGCAACAATATCAAATCAATTTTTTGGCAATCCATTTGTCAGGTCAAATATTTACCCGGCTCCTACAATGAGCGATCGTCAGATTGAGCCCACTCAGCTAAATCATGATTTATAATTAGATTAATTAAAGAAAGGGGAGAGATACCGCTGGGAAATAGGGATTTTCAGCAAATTAATTAGCCTCCACAAACTTGATCTTATTTTCATTTGGACCCAGCTGCATATGGGACCGTGCTATTATGAACCTTTGATGTACTTAAGCGTGAACATGCAGACATCACAAATGCAGCAGTGTAAGAGCAGCATTTATCAGCTCCAGATCTTTTTATAGCTCGGTACAAAGAGGGGAGAGCTGACAACGGCGTGCTATGCCAGGGAGAACACAGGGCTCTGAGGAACACACAACAGTCATTCCAGCAGCTTTACAGTAACACCACGACAGCTTTTTTGATACGTCCATCTCGAGCACGGCCTCATCCCCCCCCCTTGGCGTGCCGGCTACAATACACAGCAAACTGGGTTAATGCAGCTACGCTCGTCATCCTCAAAGCAGCCGAGGACGCCGAGGAGGAGAAGGAGGCCGGATGAAAGTCGGCCCTCCCCGCCCTCCACCTTGTCGCTCCACTCTGTGTTTACTAAGCGACACTCATCCGCATTTGTCAAAGATGGCTTCATTAACAGGGGTGGCACAACGATAGCAAGGAGAGATTGGGTCTGTTGGCTAATCCCCGCCTGTCTCCTGCCACACGCTGACATTCATCAGCCAGACGCTACCTCTGTGATTAATTACTTACAAACATGTCTCCTGGCCCCTGATAAATGTGCGTCGCAGATAGGGAGGTGTGTGAAAGCGGCGTGTCAGTGAAGATTTGTGGCACCATTTGCTATTATAAATAGAGGGAAGCCTCATAAGCTGATGAGCAGGGGAGCCTGTCCGACGTTACTTGTGATCCTCGTGTCACAGGGTTGATGAGCCGGGAAGAGCGAGCCGCCTCTTTCAAAGTGCGCGCAAGCAATTTCATGGCGGCGGAATCAGCTACCGGTAATGAAAAGACTCCTGTCGTCAAGGGCGATGTGCATAAGCTGCACAAGGTCATGGGCACACTTTCATCTGCCCGAGATCGTGAGCAGACAGCCGCACGCGGCCGTCCTCCCACCGCACCACACGCTGCTGCTAATTCACGAATCCTGCGCTCATATCCATTTTAATCTGTTGTCCTTCCTCGTTTGAATCTGACTCGTTATCACAATGGGGATCCCAAAACAACAGATTTAAAAGTGGATGACAGATTTTTTTCTATCCCTGGCAGCAGATTAGAGATGTCATTTGTCAAAAGTAAAAACTCTCTTTGTGCAGAATTACATTTTCCTGGCAGCTGTCCCTCCAGTCGTGCACTTCACTGCACTGGACCATTCACTTCTTGTCCAGCAGCTCTGCTCTGTTCTCAGAGAGCGACCCAACCTGAACCTCAGAGGCGCCGAGACTGAGGAGGGACCAAAAGCCCAGAAAGGCTCGCTCTCAGCGCTTTGGCGCAGATGGCTGATGTGTCTGCTTGGCAGGCGACCTGGGGCCCTCCGGACCTACGCGGTAGCAGCCAGCATGTACTGTACCAATCATAGAAGGCCCTCAGAAACATTCTTACCCTGTCTAGCGTGCGTGTGTGTTGTGTCCTGACCTCAGATTGAGAGGAGGTCGGGGATTCGCACGGTCACGGTCGGCACGATGACGGATCAAAGAGTCGCGGAGAGGTTGTTTAAGTTGAAAATATAAGTACAACACATTAAATTACTCCCACTACATATTTTCTAGGTAGAGAAAAATCGTTATACATGAACCATTAACATAACGAGCATTCAGGCAAGTCATTTGGGACTATTAGTAAGACCATTATGATTAGGTAAGAATCCCATTAGCTCAGTACCTTGAGCACAACTCACTTACTTGTGCACTTATAAACTGAAGGCAATTCATGAGCTCTTCACTGAAGGAATTCGACCCACGTGACCCACGCAAGAGGATGCCTGACCTTGTTTATTTTCCTCTTTTCAAAAGAAAAAAAAAAGGCTGCACTTCAAGCACAACCAAATGGAGTAAATCCCACTCTTCAATCCAATTACTTCCAGCTCCTCTTTGACGTGACGGTGCTGCTGAGAGATCAGCACCGTCTGCCACAGTCGCCATGCAGCGTTTGTGCTGACTGGGTTTTAGAGGAAGAGAAGAAGAAGAAGGGGGGGGTTTCTCTCTCTCTCCGGGCATATAGCATACTGAAACTTCCAACTTTTTGAGAGGCTAATCCACACATCTGTGCGCAGCCAAGGCAGCCCTGCTTCCGCTGCAAAGGGGGTTTCCGTTGGGAGCTGAAAAGCTCAGCACGCCACCGTATCTACTCTCTCTCTCACTTTCTGTTAAATGCTCTTCCTGAGTTTGCTCTCCATTTCTCCCTCTCTACCCACGGTCAACCTCTCTATAAAAAGGTGTAAATCCCGCTTGGCTTCGGCTCAAAGATGAAGGACAGCGCGTGGGCGACTTGGCAGCTCCCGAAACCTGATCCTCGAGCTCTTAGATGATCTATCCCATCACAAGGAGGGACGGGATTTGTTCTGCGTGCGCCGATGTGCAAGTTTGTGCTCATGCGGTGTAAGAAACTGTGCAACAAAAATGAAGGGTGGAGACGAGGACTGACACCTTATCACAGGGATCAGAGACTGTCGGAAGAACCTGCTCCGACAGACCCATCACATGTTAAAATCTCCACTTCACCGTCCGTAAACGCACAAACACAAACAAATACACAGATGCAGAAGCACCCGGAAAAAAGCTGCTCCCTCAGCCATACGGCACTTCCTCTCTGGATGAGGATTCTGACTTTATCTTTTAATTCTCCATCTTAAAGGGAAGCACAAGACACAGCTGAATGTGAATGAGAGAATGGTGCAGCAGAGGTCCATTCACGCTACCAGAGGTCGCCCCTAAAGCATTTAGAAAAATCCTCTCCCATTTCACAGCAGCCTGGATTTGCAGGAAGAAAGAATGAGCTTAAAGAGAGCGGGCAGATTATCATGTTATTGCCATAATCATTGCGCAATGTGAGAGAAATCCTCCGTTCCAATCCTCTCATGACACAAATACACTGCGACCGTCTGACTTTCCAAGACCCTCTCAATGCAGGGCGAGTGCTTATGCTCCATTGTAGCATAAGGTGTTAGAAATGGTAAATACTTCAGCTGTTCGCCAGAGCTGAAATATCCCTCGTTGTGTAAACTTCTCAGTAGAAGGAACAGGACCGTGCTTGTCTACTCGTTGTAAAATATCCGTCGCGACTGACATGTTTACTGCAGCCAGGTGCCGTCAAGTGAACGTTTAGAAAAGCAGTTATGAGTCAAGAGGGATGAAAGGAGGTTATGTACTTTAAGTTCAAGTTCTGGATGCTTGTGATGAGCAGAAGCTCACTGGCTGTATCTGAGAGAGGGAGGGAGAAAAAAAAAAGCAGGAGGCTGGTTTATCCTATGAATAAAGCATGACTTGAGAGTAAGAACACAAGTGGGACCTCCTGATGTGTGACTGTGCAGCCAGCCGGCGGGATCAGCAGGTTGACTGGTTTACATAAGGTCACCATCAGGTGCTACAGCTGCTTGCATGCTCGAGCTCTAATGTGCGAATATGTTTTGTACATCGGCAAGAACGGGAACAGACGTGGCGGGCGAATTTAGGACGGCAGAGCCAGAGACGTGTGTGTGTAAGTGGACTGTTGCTAATGATGCAGCAAAAAGAAAGATTTGAGAGGGAAAATATGCTCATTCTATAATTTATTGGATTTATATTTAATTTAAGAGACTTAATATGAAGGCAACAAGTAGATCCCATTCCTTTCATACTTTTGCATGTTTCAAGATGTAGTTGGTCGAACTTTTACACTTACAATATCATACATATGACAGCTATGGCCTTGTAATTCATCATTTAGCCTCTTACCTGCAATACAATAAGAAATATGCACCTGCACAGCACAACTGTGGTATGGTTCAGGTTAGACCCTCAGTCTCAGACTTCCTCGTCCGTGCACCGGTCATTGTTTACGCTCTAATTAGCAACTTGACACACGAGAATGGAGTTTGAGACGATGTTTTGGCTAATATAAACTGATAAATTAAAAAGGTACGATATGTAACAATTGGCCACCTGTTGTTAATTCATACTTAAAACAAATATGAGGAAGTGTGTCACCAACACTCCGCCGGTGCTCCGTGCTCCCAGTTCAGACTGCTGGCTGCACGGCTAACTGAGCTAACTAGCTAACAGCAGCTACAGTTAACAGCAGTGAGCGGTTACTCTGCTGATACACTGTTTGTTTTGAGTATGAATACAACAGGTGGCCAACCGTGACATAATGAACCTTTAATCTATCTGTTTATAGCAGCCGCTCTCTGACTACAAACAGAAACCAGACCAAAACCTTGTCCCTTGACCACAGATTCTGAGTATATATGCAGAAACTGTATCTGTTTGAGATTAGTACACCCACGCCCTGGTTTCCACAGTATCTACACTTCTATTTAAATATAAAGTCTGCATACTTCATCACTCGCCGGGGCGTTCTACACACAGTGTGGAGAAAGTGAACAGTTCATCTGGAGGGCTGCGAGTATCGCTGCTAATCTGACTGTCACTTCCAACAAGTCCTTAATCATGTTTCACTGATCAATACATTTCGTCCCGCTTGTCACATTTCACTAAGGCAGGCTGTAAGTCATAATGACTGTGGATATCGAGCTCATACTCTCTCCATTATACAGAGCTGTCAGTGTGAATCGTGGACATAAATGCATGCAGGCACACACTCACACACACACTCACACAGGGATTTCTCATATTTTTAACACTGTGGTGATACCGACCATCGTAGGTCCCGCTCTCCAGTAGAAGTCCACTCTCCTCCAGGATCCTGAAGTCTCCAACACTGATGAAGTTGTAGTCCACTCCTGGCACCTCCCCGTCTCGAGGAAGCCGTGTGGTGCCTAGGGAAAATAAAAATAAAAACACAGAGAAAAGAAAAATGCATAAGCAAAACATGTAAGATAAGAGACACAAGTGTAGACAAGTGTAGATGTAACAAGAGTGTAGAAAATGTTGCTGTTGGACAGAGATAATAATGTTTGAGAATCTAAGGAACAGGCTGTTCTTCAGTTAATGACATTATATTATGTAATGCTTTCGAAATGGACTTTGAGAGTTTTCTAAGCTCACAGGTTCTGAATGTGCATTTCAAACACTTTCAAGGTTTTCACACGTTAAAAGCGAAATACCACTCGGCTCTAGTTTTTTTTTCGTACACATTCTTTCTCTCTTCCAGCGTAGCGACAAGATGTGTGTACATAATGAGTATGGCTGATCAGCTCATGAATAAAAAGATGTATTTCACTCTATACTTACATTTCTGAGAACAACCTTTAACTGACTTTCCTTATTCATGATTCATAAGATATAAGATCTGGTTTGCAACAGAGTTTTTTTGTGAGCCAACTCTGCACAAGACTGCGGCACATTTTTTCGAAAGGGTCGAGATCTCATTTAGGAACGAAAACCCCAAAAAGACCTCGGTGCCATCCAGTGAAAGATTGATAATTGATGAAGGACTGTGCAGCACTGAGGGGCGTAATTCATTTAATCCTCCATGAGTAACTGCAGCGTCTGCTAACAAGTTATTATTGGGAGGTTCTTGACGTATGTAGCCTACTGGCTACAGCTGAAATGAAGAAACAGCTGAGTAAATCACGGTTATGAAATATGATGGAAGCGATGGGTTGTGTAACCTCCCGGTGTGGGTTAGGCTCGCTCAGTCCCACAGAGGGCAGCGTCAACGAAAATGACAGGAGGCCAATCCGAGTGCAGCTTTCGCTCCTGCGGTGAAGCCACAGTCTATTTCAATACTGACGGCAGTTTCTTTCTTTTCCGAGATGAATATCCACAAGACATAAATGGACACCAAATGATTACATTACCATCAGGATTATGTAAACCACATCCATGAATAAATAAATAGGACTGTGCCGCTATTGCACTCGAGGCTAATTAGGTGGCATGTCACCAAACGTGTAAACTCCACAGAAGTAACCTCGGCTGAACGGGAGGCAGGACAGTTATTTATTGCATGGCAGGCTGAACAAAGCGCACAGCATGAGCCAATCATCAGCGCTACATTCCCTTGCAATCTCTGTCACCGAAATTTACTGTCACCCATGCTTACGGAGGAGATTCATTCTCCAGATAGGAGTCCTTTTCAGGGTCGTGGGGAGAGGAGGGAGGACAGTGGGGTGGGGGTGGGAGGGAGGTTGATAAACACCCGGGCAGGCCACCAGTCAATTGCAGAGGCTAAAATAAATAGTCATTTACATTCATAGAAACAGGCAATTTAAAATTTCAAATCAACCTGACTGCTATGTCGGAGGATATGAGAGCACGCTGAGGAGCCCCGCAGCAGCAGGGAGAGCAGATACAAATGCCACACAGAAAAGATTATCAACTGAAGCCAGGAACGTCTCGCTGTGAGATGAGTCAGAAGCAGAATGTGTATCAGGATCAGAGTTTAATGACTGAACAGTCTTTCATACATTAAAGCAATATGACCCTCGATTTAGCTGCAGACAACAAACAGCAGCAGTGTTTGGCATTAATTATCCGATAAGCCACAACACTGACAGGACCGGCAGATGAAGTGAATTACACTGATCGTCTCGTTACAATGTCATGTTCTGCTGGGAAAACCTTGGGTCATCATGTGGATTGACACGGGCCAACCGCCCAAACACAGCTGCAGACCAAGGACACCCCCTCAGTGCAACCGCACTCCCTGATGGCAGCGGCCCCCGAGCAGGACAATGCATCCTGCCACACTGCAGAAACTGCTCAGTAATGGCCCACGAAACATGACAAAGAGCTCAGGGTGTAGACTTGGCTTCTAAATTCCCCCAACTCCCAGTCTGACTGAGCATCTAAGGGACGTCCGGGAACAAGTCAGATTCAAGAATGCCCATTTGTGAGTTGGACATGGCTCTGACCCAACAAGGCCTGGAAACAAGACCTCTTGGAGAGTCCTGTTGTGTCTGTTAGCAGCATTTCTTTAGGTTGTGAGGTAGGGACTCCACGGATCAGACACGGGCATCCCACGGCAGGTCTGCTTAACCTCCCTTACGTGGCCACTAAAAATGCAAGAAACATGAAAGATTCCTTCCAGAGCCAGTGTTTGGTTTGTCTGTTCCCGGCTACTGTATACAAACCTAGTGGTGCAACATGGTGGAAGAGGACCTGCTCCCTCTGTAGATGCAAAAGGCTCTTTCTAAGGCAACAAAAACAAAACACTTCTCATTTTTTAGTTGATTATACACTAATGAAAACACAACTATGAATATTATAGTCCATTTCTGCCAATAGATCCACCTAAACCCTATAAACTAGACATTTACTGATCTGTAACAGTATACACGTGTATGTATGCTGCATTGAAACAGCCCTTATTACTTTTACTACAACTATTATAGGATCTCATTGAAATATGTTGTTGCACCTTCTCTGTTGTTTTCTTGACACTTGTAGAAGCTGCACTAATTAGCAGTGAAGCCGCCGTGCAGATTGCAGTGGCCCAATGACCTTTTAAGTAGCTTTATGGTGCCATTCCCTTTTGTTTTTCCACGCTTATATTTTCTCCCTTAATTGGACTGTGACGGTTTCTCTGCAGCCGGGCAGAGGAGTGAAAGCACAGTTTGAGAAGGGAAAAAAAAAAACAATCAGAAAGGCTTCCTCCCACAGTGTGCCTTGATACCGCAGTTTATGTTACCAAAAGCGGCTGACATTGCATCGTGTGTGAGAAATCGAGACTCTGCTGCTTCTCATTACCAACATGTCTGCCCGCCGCCGCCGGCTTTGGTCACTCAGAAATGTCCCCTGTAGCCCAATTACTTGAGCCACAGTCATGTACCTGCCAAGTATCTCCCCAAGCCACCATCCTGGATGTCACACTGATATATACCATAAGCCCCCCTATTGTGGATCAGACCCCGACAATATAATGAGGGCTCGCTGAGCTTTGAGGGTACATCTGAATGGAAGCAGCAAATCTCTTCGAGCAGAACTTCGTAACATCGTGTTGTACTTTTCCTTTTTCGATAAAGGCGTTGACACTTCAAATACGCCGTTGAAGGCTGGTCTCTCAAACAAAAGCCTCAGCGTATGTAAAAAAAAAAAAAAAAGGTGCAGTCGACACACTGGAGTTAATTGAACCAGACAAGGGAGGAGTGAGACTTTATCAAAGAGAACAACGATTTTGTGTCAGAATACAAATTCATACACACTGTTGGCTAATACATCGGGGAATGCATTTGGATTGTGCTGAGCTGGAAGAGAAGAGTATGTTGCAGAATTAGAAATATTTCTGGAAATACAGCTAATTTCTTTCTTGCCGAGAGATGTATCAAAGGATACCGCCCTCGTGTCTGAACAGTAAATATGAAGCGACAGCTAGCAGCAGCTCTGCGTAGCATAACGACCGGAAACAGGTAAAAACCGTGTACCAGCACCTTTAAATCTCACTAATTAACAACTTCTGCTGTACGTACAATTCAGAGTTTCCGCTGGTTGCCTGGCACTATTACAAGTATGACAACACTCCAGTGAGTCACTTTATTTGCATTTGCACCAAAGTACTTGTACAATAGCACCCTTGGGACCTATATGTAATGCTGATAAATGTACCTAAACCCTTTAATATGTGAAAAAGGTCATATAAAGCCTTTTAGAGCTCCAGAGGAAGCTGCACGTTATCTGATAACTTGCTTCTAGTGATGTCAAACAGGGGCTAAGTTGCATTGTGGGTAATGTAGACGCCAGGTTTTGAAAAGGAAGAGGGATGTATGGAATATAAAAGGTGATATCTTTTGAGAGCAATGCTAGACCAATGGACTGATTTACCCACAATGCAATCCAGTAGTACTTCTCCAAGACCTGTAAACACACCCTTTAAATGCAGGTGAGGTTACTGCCGAGGTTTCACTTTTCGAGCCGTTGGGAAACAACAGACGAGGCTTTTCTTGGTCTGGAGAAGCTGCTGCATTTATTAACTGACACACTGTGACCTATACTGTTCATTTACTGCCAGACTGACAACCTACTGCTAACCTTTCCCTCTGCTGGGTTCACATTCACCGTGGCTTCATTCCTCACTCGCTCCACCGTACGCTCACAGGGTCCGCGGTTGTTTGTTACAGCGAGGAGACGAGCTTCGTTTGAGAAAAGGCCGCAGACAGGAAGAGCAAAGGCAGCTTACAAACAGGAGAGTGTTGGGAAATCCTACATCAGGGCGCAGACAACCAGACGACTCCGGCTGCTCTGACTGACCAATCAGTGGTCTGCAGTGTTAACTCCACCATGTATCACATCAGTGTGTGAGAGATGGGTGGAATGGAGTGCTTCTATTGTACCATCCACAGCATTTGACAATGGAAATGACCATTCTGATGTGTAATAAACTGAAAGTAACTGAAGCTTGGTGGAGAGGAGGCTTACTGTATGTGCTCTGCAGAGAAACAGTCACGAGCTGTGTTTACATGGATTACAATATTTCTGAATTTCGATTGATATGATTCCAACTGAAGATTCGGATGAACTGTTTACATGAGACGGGATTAATAGGGTCTGGTGTTTACATGCAACAACGAATTTAACCAGAACAGCTGCGCGACATGCGCAAAAATGATGTTACTTCATGCCTTCCTCTTCCTCGTTGGATATTTGATCTCTTTTGGAGCGTGTTTGATCAGCTCCCTGTCCTGAAGAGGGACATCTATCATCATCTGTGTTCAGTTCCCTAAGAGTTTGTGGGTTAGGGGTTTCCAAAATGTTAAACCATTCCTTTAATTTTGTACCCATGCACAGTACTGTAGTTAAATCCATGTGTCTGCGTGTGTCCGTCTAACCCGGACTGAAACAAATTTTCACTTTAGTCCTGCAAGGTCTCACGCCTGTGCACTGCAGGGACCTATTTTTCGAACCGCCTGGACTGAGAGGATGTCACGACGGGAACATCAGAGGTAGTCAGTCAGAAATGGCAGGCCATAAATTTAACATGGTGATTTCGTGCATAGTTTTATGTTGGTACTTCAAAAAAGAAGATGGCTCAGGGCTGTGCTGTTGAAATGGCGAGGAAGAGAGAGAGGGAACGAGAAAGAGAGAGAGGATCATTACAAAGCCAAAGTCCTTTTTCAGGTTCTGTTTGTGGAGCGTTCACTTTTAAGACACAGCAGAGGCAAGCTCTGTCATGCAGCTTACTCTGGTGTTGTCATGTTGTAAAACAGAGTAAAGCAGATACCATTTCAGTAGAAATAAAAAAGCAACTTGGTTTTATCCTAAAATTAATAAAAATCAAACGAGGAGGAGAAGGATGAGAGGGAGAAGAAGGAATCTGCTGCTGAAATGGTTGCAACTAAGCAGGCGTAAAGGTCACAGAGTCAAACTGTGTGTGTCTGTGACCTGTACAAATTTGTTCCTGCCTTTGTGTGCACCCACACAAATGCAGTGTGTGTGTGCTTTTGTGCGAGAGTGAGATTGTGTGAGATCAAACTCTTTCTGCCCATCTCTGATCTCAGCGGGGAGCTGAAGGACTGTGTGTGACCCTGAGCTCTTAGAAAAATCCTCCTCCCTCCCTTTGTCCTCTCCAGGGCTCTTGAGAACCTCTTCCAATGTTTTCGTAAGAGTCCAAATGAGAGGGAGCCCGTCCCAAGACCCAGCGAAGGGGACTCAGGGATTTACCACACACACAGACAGTAAAGACTTTTCTCTCTTTGTCTCTTTGCTGCTCACTTTTTCTCCTACCTCTCCATTACATATCAAACTCTCTGGCCATCCTTCGTCTTCCTTTTTTAATTTGAACATTTCTGCTTTAGGTTTCCCGACTGGCCAAAAAGAAGAATTTAATACTTTCATTATGGCCCCATAGTGCAGTGGCTCAGATGAATTGACCCGGTGGTGTTTGGTCAGACAGCACAGAGCAGCTGCAGTTGTGCGAGAGTCCAGCAGCGTGGCTGCTAGTTCAGTAAAGTGGACCACTGGCACAGCGACCCGAACTGCCCCAGCTAATCCTCTTGCTGTCTGTATGATTGTTGCACACACTTTGAGGTATGAATCCACCCTCAGACATGCTTATGTGTGTGACGTTTAACACATCTGAGAAATCGTATTTTGTATCGTAGTTTATAATTCTAGCGGGGCACCACCGCTACTTCCTCAAACGGCCTTGTAAACTTCTGTATCAAGTATTGATTTCCCACTATGAGGAAGTAACTTGTCAGGTTTGAGTGCCAAAAAAGATGAGGAGTCAGGAATGTGCAGCACGTCTGCAGGGTGAAGCTGCTCAGGCACAATAACTGCAGTAAGGGCAGGAGATAGAGCGAGCTTTGGGAGTTGAGAGAAAGCAACAGACAAGCCCATTAGTCAGCAAGCACCTTGTCTTGTGTCTGTATTGCACTGTGGTCCGCTGTGGTTAATGGTAGTTTAGCTAGCTGTCTGCAGAAGTAAGTAGAAATACAAAATGGAGCTGGAAAAGCATGTTACACCCTGATTTGCAGTTCTTGAGCCAAGATGCCCACACACTGACCTGATGCCCCCAACGAGAGCTGACATTTGGATTTTTGCTTTGCATTTGTAAACATTTTAAATATTATACAGTAGATATACCGAGTTAAAGTAAGGATATGGTGTTAAAATATTACTTTGCAGGTGAAAGACACCTATACAAATACAGCACCTGAGTATCAGTCTTAAGTATTTGATATTAAATGTACCTAAAGCGGGAATAGATAACTTCTTGCCTGTGATATCACTGTTGGTGCACAGTGTTAGCAACATGGCTACCTCTAGCAGCCTGGCCGCTGTCGAAAGCAAAAGCAACCATTAGAGTCCCAATTTGTCCTAGAAAACTTGTCTCAGTGCCATGAAAAGGCCGGTTTTGAACAGTCTGGAGTCCCGGTACTAAGGGGAACACCAATCAATGGAGGAACATATTTTGACAACACCCGTCAGTTCACTCTCAGTCTCCCTCTTCACCTTCTCTGCCTCCTCCATCAGCAGATTACTCCTCTTTTGCAGTGCAGAGTTTCCACAGTTACTCCAGTTGTTCCAGCATTACCTGGGGATAGCGACCAGGGAAAAACAACGCCTCTTCCTGTTTTTGGTTGTGCGATGGCAGACACACTTCCTTTGCGCCACACTTCAACCTTTGTTTTTCAGTGAAAAATCGAACCGGTTGACAGACTGAACAGCACAGTGAAAGTGAGGTTTATAGGGAACCTGTCTCCATGCGGATGGTGTCAATCTTCTACAGCACTGTGCAATCAGAGTGATAAGTTTAGGACAAAAAAGTTGTCAAGTATCAAAAGTAGAAGTTAAAGTACATGATACCTATATTTGCATGTATATGTATGTACTCTGGGGTATTATTGGATACAATATTCAGCTCTTTTCTGATTACTGGAATCATTTTTGTTTCTTTTTTTTACATCCTAGTGTAGGAATTATGTCCATACTGCATATTAATGCGATTATATTTGGGATCAGTCTGGGACCAACAACTGCTCTGAATCAGGTGAAACCTATATGGACCATTTTAGTGTACAAGATACTGAGATGTGAAATACTTTAGGTTGTAGCTTAAATGTTTTAATTTAAATATATACATCTTGAAAGGCATACGAACTGCAGATGTGTGATTATTTCATTACTACAGTCATTCAAATTAATTAAAACATTCTCATTGCTTTTCTATTTTTTTCCTGTGTTTATACCTGACGCACAATAAAAATGTGCTGTATAAAGAAATCTGCAAACAGAAAGGAAAACCAAGGTTTTTTAAAAAAAAGAAAAAAAGGCAGCCAGGAGTAATTGAAACAGAGAAAGAGCGAAAGTGAAACAGAGAGGGTGAAGGATGGGAGACTGAAAGCGAGCGAGTGAATGATGGAGGTGCCGTCACTGTGCGAGTCCTGGTCTCTTGCTCATTAAGACAGTAATTCAAGCCGGGGATTAGAGAGTCAGACTCATGCAGCGAGCCCACTGGCTGCTCATGATGAATGGCGGTTACGGGCTGTAAAACCTCAACGACCGCCACTATCGTACATGAGAAAAATAGAAAAGCCATGTTCACAATGGTAGTTAAGGTTGAGGTGCGTGTGCAGGTGAATGTGAGCTACAGAAAGCAGTGTGTGTGCGGAGGGAAGGGCGTGTTAAATGACAGGCTGTAGTGTCCTTGGAGGAGAAATCACTGCTCAACTCTGTAATCATCCTCTGCTGTAGCTGACCTGAGATACTCTCAGTGCATCTGATGTTTGAAAAGAAATGAAGGCATTAAAGAGTGAATGAATGATTGACAGTGACAACAAACACAGACAGAAGAGAAGAAGAAGGAAAAGAAAAAGAGGTGTTGAAGGGGGAGTGAGGAGGAGATTCCTCCCCATCCACGATGAAACCCCCCCCCCGAAACAATCAAACAAACTAACTGATTAAATATACATGAAAGGTAAGCAGCTTACTCCCCTAAAAAATGTCACACTTGTGCATGCAAGTCCCCTGTGAACAAGCCACTTGCAGCCCCGGGGGTAGAGAGCAGAGATGCTGCTTGTTTGTGACAGTGCTGTGCCTAAGAGTCTGTCGTCGCCTCAGGAGCAGTCGCTCTGCATGGGACTAAAACCTTGACTACACTCAATTATGGCGCTCCTCGGAGCAGAGTGAGTCTTCAACAGGACGTGGTAAATATTTAGGGCAAAGTATCCGCGTGAACATCATCACAGCATCAGGGTGCCGGATACCTCGTCGAAGTCGCGTCTCCTGTCGATGCAATTTCACTTTCGCGTGTCATCTGGCGCTTTACCAACACAGGGCGATATCTCTTTTCACATCGAGTAACATCACTTTAGGACGGAAGGTATCAGAGAGGAGATGGATTAAATTCAGTTTCATATTCAGCTCACTATAACAGGGCTGGGAGATGTGGCCTTAAAATAATATTGCAGTGCGACATCAGGATACACGACGTCTAGATCTTGATATTTCTGAAATCTCCTCAAAATCCCTTCATTAAAAATAGGATTAGGCAACAAAAATCAAATATCACAAACCAAATTCCTTGATAATGATATTGCAGCAATATTGTAGGGATGACTACTGTAACACAATTACCAGAATAATTTTTTAGCTAAGTACGTTCAAAACCACAAATAACTTCCAGCTGTAGGTTCCTTTATGCTGCAACTTTACATTTAATTTCCGTTCAGTTTTCTGTTTCTCTCTTTTCACAATGCTGCGGTCATGCTCCGGTTAGATTTAGGCACGGAAACCACTTGGTCATGGTTAGGAAAACACCGTGGCTTGGCTTAAAATACCTATTTTGGTGACCACAAACACAGCTGGAGATGGCCAGACGCTCCATTTATAATATCCGGTTTAGGTTGCCACAAACATGGTTGGAAAGGTCCCCAGCTCTCCTTAAAATTATCCAGTGGGACCAGGTTACAAATGCTGCAACGAAGGGTCAAACTGCGGTCACAGGTACGTTTTGTACAAATGTCAGTATGGTTAGAAGCCTATGCCACATCAAACTTGGACGTCTCTGTGGTTTGCAGAAGCGTTAAATACTATATTTACATTATCCTGCCGACCAGGCTGACTATTGGCACTTTCACAAAATATTAACACAGTGTGATCTTTGATAAGTAATCATCAGTAATGTGGATATAACGACTGAAGTGGGTAAAGGCCAATACTGTATTAACAAGTAGAGCAGTCTGGTAAGTTCATAAAATGACATCGCTTTACTGTAATGCAGCTTTTAGAGAAGACAACACTTATGCCATATCACAATCCAAAATACCATGATAACGATTTAACACTGTTAGATTTCCAAGCCCTATTGTATAATAAATGAAAAAGCTTTTATGAAATTGCCTTTTCAAGTGGAAAATCATCTTGGTATATGAACAAAAAAATCACAGTTTGAATTACAGTAGCAGCTCACAGATGCTGTTTTACCTAAAAAAACAAAAACAATCTGCATTTCTAAATTTGGAGGCATGTACCACATTACAGCGAACAACCTGCATCGCTGCAACCCACACAAACCTTAATCAGGATATTAATTTGCACCTTTATTGTACTAACAACCTTGTCACTCTAATTTCTGTCATTTTCATGCTTCCACTTAAAAGATTACAATATTCAAGCCTATAAAACCCTTTGAGGAAAAACAGAAAGCGACATACAGGGGCGTCAGGCTAAAAAAAGGTGCTTTTTTTCTCCCTCAGCTCCTGGAAAGTGACATTTTACAGATGCAAGGTTTTACGTCCGCAAGGCACAAGCAAATTGTGCACCACTTATCCTCTACAAACACCGCTGACATCATGAAACATCTCTTTAGAGTGATAGAGTGGTGCTGTTTTATGCAGCAGCTCTGCAGACCATCGGATCAAAAGCTGTTTCTCAATATTAATGTGTCATTAAAAAACCTCCAATCAATGGACGTTTTCATTGGGTGTGAATTACCGCGCCTCTAAAAATGTAAACAGCTGCCGTTACGTGCAGTGGCTCTTGGCAGTCCACGGTAGCAACCTTTTGATTTACCAATCCATTACTGTTTTCAGCAAAGAATAATAGTTGGTGTCGGCTCCGCTGTGCAGGATGTCAGCGAGGAAAGAGCAGCCGAGGGAAAACGCCAGGTTATTTATGGAAAGAATATGACTTTGATCAGTGTGATGATACCGTACAGAAGTAAATAAGTTACATGAGGGTTAGAGAGATGTCCTTGGTCGGGTTGCTATGGTGACACAAGTGTGTGTGTGTGTGTGTGTGACAGAGAGCTGGGAGAGGATGACGATGAGGTGTGAGTGCAGCATGTACAGTATGTGTGTGTTTGCGAATGTGTAGCTTAATAAGAAGAACGCTGCCTCTGGTGGGTCTGATTTCCAGCTGTGTGATGCATACAGTACAAGAACATCCTCATTGTTCCCATAAGGTGCTTCGGAGTAAAACATACTGTATATGCTCTGAAAGTAGGTCATGCTGTACATTCCTGGCTTGCTTTGCGATCGCAGGTGCTTTCGAGTGTATTGAATGGGAGTTACATAGCAGTCCTGCTGTATACGGTGTACTTACAGGGGATGGTGCGTAGGTAGAGGTTGTCCCGTATGATCTGTTGGAGCTTGTGGTCCAGAGAGCCCTTCTGAAACTGCAGGCTGAGGTAGTGGCGCAGGTCCGTGTTCAATACTTTACCTGCAACAATAGAGGCAGAGGCACGAAGGGTCAATAAAAGCATAGCGGTGCACTCTTTGAGGGCTTACGTCTAAAATAAAATCTATTCAAGTGACAGCTCACAAGGCGATCAATAACACAGACCCGGATAGAGCGATGTCTATCGGTTTCTTCAGAAAAGCAGCTACTGACTAAAAAATGGATTGATTGATTAATTGACTAATCATTGCAGCTCTTGTGCCGAGGTCAGCAGTGACTGTTAGTAGGTCACGGTTATCCAGTGTTAAGACCTTTTCTAATCAAAAATGTTTTGCTGAGTGCGTTTTTTTTCCTCTCAGATGGTGTGACTGATTGGATGAGGTCAGATTAATGAAACCCTCTCGAAGCCCCTTGGATAAACTCTGAACTGATTTCTGGTCAGAATATATGTTTTGGTCTACAAGGTTTTCACTCATAGTTGCAACATTATCCGCAGCATCGTACACGTAGCACACTGTAGGTATGCACAGCATGTACAGTATGAGCACCTGTTATTTCTAGCCGAGAGCTTAAATCCTCATTGATTCACTTTTTAATTCCAGTTTGATCACTGAGGGTCAGATTGTAGCTGAGGGGGAGGACGAAGGTTAAACAGATTTTTAAACTCTGATCTCTTCTGTTAAATCCACTTCAATCGTTAAAAGGTAAATGGATTTAGGGTACAAGAGAGGTTACAGAGGGTTGTTTGGCTTAGAAACTCTGGTGTGCAAAGGGAGCTCAAAGCTGCACTAGATTGCTTTTTCAGAGTATTTGGAGCTCTGAGTGAAGACAGCTTGTTAATAAATACCAAGAACAAACCGGACCGGGCTGAATTCATTGTCATCACCGCCTTTGTTCCTCCCAAGAAACGAGTCTGAAATCCGAACTGCTAAGTGACAGATGATGGATGCTGTGCTCATGCCTCGACTGTCTTTACAGTTTTCTACAAGCCTCAAAAAAAAAAAAAAAACTTTTCACCAAAGATGCACAATGCCACAGCCTAAAAAGTGAGGCGCCAGAGATTTTTCATAAGAAAAATCTGAAAAAAGATTTCGCCTTTGCTCTCAACTCCCAGAAGCTTTTGTAAAAACAAAGGAAGTTCATGCAAAGTTTGCGGCGGAGGAAGACTTCAGAGTCGTCACACACAAGCAGGGAAAAAAAAGTTTTTTTCTCTGAAAGAACATGATGAGGAGTTTGGAAAAACAGGAAGAGATCTTCGGTGTCTGTGTGCCCTCAGATTCAGTGTGAGCCACATCTCTTGACAGAGAGGGGAGCAGGCTTTGAAACAGTCTGACTACAGAGGAGTAATCACTCTTTACCCCCCATTTCTCTCCCTTATTCTCTCCACGTCTGTCTTTCCCTCTCTGCTGCACACACAGACCAAACTCTGCTCAGCAGGACTCCTTCTGCATTGCCATGAATACCAATCAGCAGGACTAAAGACGTGATCTTGCTACTGTAGAAGTACTGTATGTACTAATAGAGAGGGGGGATGTACTTGACTCAGAGGGACGATAGAATAATGATGAGCTCGGGGAATATTTCGGCAAGCTTTCTCAACCCTCAAATCCTCTTTTCCTGCTCAGCCCGCGAAAGAAACCAACGCGGGCCATTATTGTGACGCCGCAGCAATCGCGTTATTTTGCGTTCTAAACTTACTCTCGCTTCAAGTTTTGGAGGCTGTTGTTGACTCACATCAAAATGCCCCTCATGTCCACGCTCCTCGCTGCCATCTGACTCTGTTTTAGGAGCCGTCATCCCGGCGGGCCTGGCTTTTCAGAATAAAGGTTGCATGTTCTCCGTCTGCCTCTCCAAAGAGGGCTGCATCACAGCTGGTCTAGCAGATAAACAGACTGAGGCTGGGGAACCAAGGCCCAATCTGGCAACTTCATCTCAAAACTATCCCAGAATATCCTTTTTGTTCACATTCAGCCCACACACGGGGGGATTAATGGGGAAACAAGGCCGTTTCAGCAAACTACATGTGCTCCATATGCTTTCTAAATGAGTGACGTGGCTTCCAAAGGGAGATTCATCAGAGATAGCTTCGGATCAGAAAAAACAACCTTCGCCTAACACCACGACATGGCAACTTCACCCACAATAAATAAGGCACATTTGACATCATCAGTCTGTTGGTTATTGTGAGTTTATCCAAAGCTGAACAAACCATTTTCAGTGATGTTCAGACTGTACTGAGACATAATATTTGCTGTCAGTATAGCAACAATAAAAGTCAGTAAACAGCAACAGCAAGAGCACTAAAGTTAAGCCTACGGTAGATTAGAGTTGGGTTGATTGACAGTGATGTCGTCCATCTCCAATGTCACCACTGAGCCCTCGACCATTGCTACATCGTGATTTAAAAGGCCGCCCAACCGCCCCGCCAAAGAGCACAAAAAAGTCAAGTATCCGTAACGGGGTTTGTGACAGGTGCGAGAGAAAAATAAAAAGAAATGGTTGTTGTTGCCGGCCAATACACTGCGTCTCCATGTCCTGTTTATCATTAACTCCAAGGAGGTTAGATGTTTCCGCCTGGTCCATTTGTTGATTGGTTGGTTTGTCGGCAGGATTACGCAAAAACTACTGAACGTATACCCACAAAACTTGGATGAAGGATGAGTCTCGGCCCGGAATAGACCACATTAACTGTTCCAGATAAAGGGACCAATCCATGGATTTTCTTTAACATTGCAAGTAGGGTGCTTTTAGACATTTCTGTTTCGCTTTCGTTTCATTATGCATGGATCTTGATGAATAATAATCAGGCATATTCATATTCAAATGGCTGGTATCTACAGTATGAGTGAGTACTAAGTACAGCTAGCTGGCAAACTTTGTTTCAAGCTTCAGAGGCTCAACAAAACAAAGTTACGGACATGTGGTGCGAAGATGAAGACCCTTTCAAACCCGCAGGGATGTATGACAGCTGCTCTCCCGGCAGAGATGTGAGAGATGGAGGACAGGAGATAGTTGTCTTGGCTGGGTGGAACAGCTGGACGTAGCTGTCAGAGCGACGGTGGAAAGCGTGGTGACTAGAGACTACAGTGGTGAGCAACTCCTGCCAAGATGGCAACAATGAGCTTCAGAATGGCTCTTTTGAAACCTGAGGATGACGTCATGAACATTACGTGTCCGTTTTATACAGTCGATAGTTAAAACTGCCTTTTTCTTGTTTTTCTTGACTACTTGCATGGATGCAGATATTTCTGCATCAGATATGAGGCAGACAACTGAAGAAATAGCAAATCCTGGGCCATGACAAAGCGATGGGAGTCTGGATGCAACTAAAACTCAGAGTCAGAGTGAATAGCTACCATGCTGGTAATGTTTCTTTTGACTGACATGTCACTTCCTTTCTAAATCTTGGATCTTCGCCTCCCTGAGGTGCTGTCTTTTTGTTTTCCTTCCTGAAGTTTCCCCGGATGTTTTTAAACTGTTTCCCTTGTCTTGTGTGAGAGCTCTTGCTGGGTCAGGAATCATTGATGCTGTGGGCCTTTAAAGCCCACTGACACTTGCCTGGCACGTGAGGACTTTCTTCGGGCTTTACAAACAAACTTGACGAGTTTTTGATCTTTCCCTGTTCTCAAAATCGCACTCAGCACGAGCAATTCACATCAAACATGACTCTGCACACTGAACCCTTAATAGTTTGCTAAAAACTTTGCGCTGATGAAACTCTCTCTTTGATGATGAAAGAATGATAACATCGTCTCGCAGTAGTGATGTGCTCTCGCCGAAACTCAGACACACACATCATGCCTCAACAATCGGTGGCTAACGGTCCCCAGCAGTGGATGTTTGTGGCTGTACAGTAGAGCTACCTAGGTGTGGACTGTGTGTTTGACTGTAAGGCAGCAGAGCAAGCACGCTCAGTCACACTTCACTGGTTAAATAAAAGGAAAAAAGCACGCACACACACACAGAGAAACACACGTACTGCTCTGATCTGTTCATTGCGGTGCAAATACAGTAGTACAGTGCGGTCTTTGTGGCTTCCTGGGTCCTGTCAGAGAGTGTTAGTGAGGCTGTCACATCAGAGTTCCTCATTTCTCCTCCCCACAGATAACACTGCTATTGTAGCAGGCCTCATTCTTTGGATGATGAGGACTCAATGGGCTCCATTGTGCCCAATCAGCCATCCACTCACTTGTGGAGTTATTTCTCCACAGCCAGCCAGGAAGACGAGCATACTGTAACTGTCTTTTAACAATAGAAAATCATAAGTGGGGAATTTTTGTCTCATTCATTTCCTTTTAAAAATTCTCTCGAGTTTCTCTCTTTTCTCAACTTTAACAATTTCTGATCCAATTTACGCATTTCATTCCTCAGAAAATAGTCTCAAATGTATTTCCTGTAACTTGTATCAGCTGCTGCATTCTCACGTATCCTCGAAATTGGATTAATCAGACCACTTCCTTTAAAGGAGGCTCTAGACTCAACCCCTCCGTAGATCCTCGGCTCTCTTCTAGTACTGTACCTCGTCATTTTTGCATGAAGTGATGGCAGAGGATGTGTCAAAAAAAGAGCAAGGTCACCCACGGGAATACTCCAGCACCGTGTAGCCATTTCACCTAGCATCAGCAGAAGCCGTCCTCTCAAAAAACCGGAGGCTCGGAGAAAATATCCGCAGCGACAGAAGCGGTGCCTGGCACCCCTATCGAAGCGACAGCCTGTTAACATCCTCACTTAGAACAACACCTTGCGCTGAGGCCACCGAATTAGATTAACACTCCGAGCTCGAGACATAACCGTCTCACACACAAGCACATGTCAGGCATCCGAGATTTGTTCCGTCGTTTTTATGTTATTTAAAAAATGCACTCGCTCGCTTTGTGAGAACAGAAGGTGTGAAAACACATCCCGTCACTTTTGAGCCGAAGCACTGGGAGCACAGTAAGGAAATCTAACATCAGTTATATTAGTGATGCTGGCTTCAATCCATTAGTTCACTTTTGATGAAGCGCTGCAATTTAACTTGTTGGGTGGCGCTCCAACTTTCTTTCTCTTTCAAATGGACTCATTTGCTTTTAAATGAGTCAGAAATCTTCTTAAATTTCCTGAACTCACAGCGAGGAGGTTTAACTTTGCTGTTTTGAATTTGTAACATCACTTTGCCTCGTAGGTGCAAATCAATTTTCATTTTATTCATCAAAACTGCATACTCGTTCCAATTATGTAATTCTGATGCAACCACTGGATTGTAAGTTAGAGTAAAATGAATACAAAATTACACCCACAGCTTGTTTCCTAGAGAAACCACAAAGAATAACACAAGTTTTAAAGGAACGGTTCAACAGTTTGGGAAATGCTTTTTTTGCTTTCTTGCTGGGAGTTAAAGGTGCAATATGTAAGTATTGGCAACCTCCCAAATTCATGCTGCAACATTGTAGTAGCCACAAACTACTGCTGACTGCAGCTGCTGTTAACTGGTTAGCTAAGTTAGCCATGCAGCTAGCAATGCAGCTAGATGAAGCTACCACCTGCAGCCCGTTATCTTAGCTTAGCACAAAGAATGAAGACAAAGGCAGACAGCTAGCCTGTGCAACCTGCATTATTTCTAATGGCCAGCAGGTGGCAACTCCACTGGTTAATCAGTACAGATACTAAAGTGTAAAGTGTAAGTCTTTATGCTAAGCTAAGCTAATCATGTGCCGTCTGTAGCTTCACATTTACAGTAAAGACATGAGGGTGGTATCAATCTTCTCACTACCTCTGAGTCAGAAAGAAAATGAAAAACAGCAATTTGTGTCTCCTCGCGATGGATCTTCTTCTTCTCACAGCAAAATGTGAACAAACAAACGCCTGGTGTGTATTACGACATTTTATTCTGAGCCATCCTCCTCCCCCGAGGCTTGTGGGGCGTCCACTGGGAGGTCATTATCTCTGTTGTCTGACTGTCGCTTAATTAACAGTCCTCTGAATGGGGAATATGCCATCAGGTTTGGAGATGTTCCCTGACACCTCTCGCAGTGCACTGGGTCATCTCATCGAGAAACCAAAAGCAGGAATTCTTACACATTTTGCCCGAGGACATTTGGAAAAAGAGTCGGGGGGAAAAAGTCGACATGTATGCTTGGAATGTGTAAGCAAACCACTGCAATCTCTGTTTTGCACACGTAACATGTTTCTCTGAACATCTTCTTCTCTCTAATAGATACACGTGGGACTTGCTTGCTACATACAGTATGCTTTGATCCAAACATCTATATTTGAGGAACATCTCTGACAGAATTTACTTAATAAAAAGGGATTTGCTGCTTTATTATTTTTTAGTAAAAGTAGCTGGTTATTTTACAAAACTTACTATTACTTAAGATGTGAACCTCACTGACCTGTTGGTGGATCAGCCACTCCAAACTAGCAGCACAGCGCAGCTAAATATCAGCAAGTCCTCAAATAAAACAACAAAAATTGGACTTTCCAATCTGACAAGGCTCCGGTTATGGTTTGGTTAGGATCAGGCACAAAACAATCTGTTTATGGTTCGGGAGAGATCGAGTTCTGGATTACATAACGATGATTGTGGCCGTGGTTACAAAAAAACTATTGTTGACTGAAGCTGAAAAGTTCACAGAGTCCGTTTGATGTTTTGTTTATCCGTCCACCTCCTGCCTCTGCAGACATTGTGGCTCCATTAAAACATCACAATACTTTGCTCCTTCGCTTCCAGTGGAAAAGAGTCAAACATACCTGTGGCCACTAGAGGGCTTTGTCAGTTACATTAACATCTGTCACTTTTGGTTTCCTGACAATTTCCAGACAGGACAATCTCTGAATATTCTTCAGACCCACAGGATTGTATTCAAAATTCTGGTGGGAGTTTGTCAAAGAGACCAAATATATCCAGCTGAATTGTGGGAAAATATGTAGAAAATGATGGAAAATTGAGTCTTGAATATTTCACTCGTATGTGTAAACATCATATGGCTTCAATGAGCAGAGGGCAATATGACTCTTTAAACCTTGAAGCTATGAAGCTGTCACCCGTAAGAGATATTTCAATTCTGTTTCTACAGTGGCTGGTTGCCTTTTAATATCTATCCTGGTTGCATTGCAGCAAAGTTGCAAATCTTTGAGCTGGTTTCATTAATAGGTAAAAATATGTGATTTGTGCATCAACTTTTTGCATCAAGTATCTTGATCTGTCTGCGAGATTCACCAAAAAACACATTTTCTTTCTCATTATTCTATCCACTTAAACCTTCCCAATAGATTTTTCCAAAAAAGTATTTTATTATATTGCTCTGAATATATCTGAGCTGTAACTACAACATAGTACTTACAGGTGAACTGAATTCAACAAAATCAAACAGCGTAGAAACCAGAGGAAGGACAAAAATAGGCTGGCTGACTTGCGTGTAGCCAGTTTGTGCAGGCGAGCAGAATATCCCTGATGACCCGACTCCACCCACCAGACTTGTGCAGGAAGAGAGCGGTGAGGCTTGTCCTCACAGTACTGTGATATAAAATTATATTATAATTAGGTGATAGAGGGTTTTACTATACTGCCCAGCCCTTGCTTGTATAATAAATCGGAGGAGGCTGATATATAATACACAATTCTGTCAGATGGTGTGGGAAAAATGAACAGCAATAAAAAATGTAAACAACTGAAAACCAATGCACCGAGTAAACAAACATTATAAAAATTTAATGTAAGCAGTGTAAAGAATTACCCAAAACAACAGGGCAGCTGCAGTGTATTTTTAGCATTTTTTTTTTTCGTCCCGCTCTGCTTCTTTGTACGTTTCCGGCTTGATTTTACCCCGAGGTGTTTCTTACACTCTGTGCTTTTAAATCCCTCTCTCTCTAATGCTCTGCTTCACCCATACTCGCAGGCAGACAGATGCCACTGTAGTCTCCCCCCCACCCCCCCAATCTTGGCCTCCCTCTCCATCCATCATGCGGTGTATGACAGGTCACCCACATCCTCTTCATCAGGCTCTCCTCTTCCCCTGTGGCACTCAGTCAAACGGTGGCCTGCTAAGGCTCCAGCACCTGCAAGACCTCTGCTCGGGCTCCTCTCATCACTCTCCTGGCCTGACAGCACCGACCCCCACGCCTCCCCCCCCACTTCCACCAGCCTCCTCCATCCCGCTCTAACCTTGACGCTTCCTGTGGCCATTTTAGGGGACAAAATTGCCTCGGGACACCTTTGAGCGGGAAGGTTTATACCGGGGCGTCCGCTCAATTTTTCAGAGAGCTGTATGTGAGACTGGGATCGCGGGGCATCTCGCCGACTCTGCTGAGAGAAGCAAACAGTGTGAGTGTTGTGCCATAAGCCTGGCTTATAATCTCACACCTCACGCAGCACCGTCAAATGAATTCTCTTCACTTATATAACTGGCATGTGGAGTGTTACTACAGGCTGGAGGACGCTGCATTAGAGGAGCAGAGCGGCTCGCCTGATGGGCCGCTGCGTAGCTGCGTTTCCAGCCTGTCTGCTCGGCTGCAGAGCCATGCAAAGTTAAACAGGCAGTGGTCTCACACACCCCAACGTCTCTGCGCACACTCTCTGTCATTTCACCTTGTTTTAGCAGCGGGGCCAGAGGTCTGGCGTAAGCAGCTTAAGAGGATGAACTCAAAAAAATTGGAGAAAAAAAACCAACAAGACATAATAAAAATCCTGCAAGGTGATTAGATGTGTGATTCTGATGTTGGCATGACTTCCGCAAATTTAAGTATTACAAGGCAATTATTTTAATTATTTCTTACTGTGTGTCTTTGTGAGAGGGAGACACACACACAAAGGCAGTGTGTAGACAGAGAGTGTGTCTCACTGTTGCACCTTTAATTATAATATTGCTCCACACTGAAAAATGGTCCACAAAATCACCAACATTTTGGAGGGAAAATAATGTGAACATACTCTGTAAACAGCACCACTTCTGAAGTAAGTACAAAAACAAACAAACAACAACACAATGAAGGTGTTTCTTGGTTGTAATAAGTGAGAAAAAAAACCTGCCAGTGAAGCAAAGTGTCTAAAGACAGGTTCTGTTTACTCGGTAATTACTATCTGCACATAACTGAAAGGGTTCTTTGTGCAACCAAAAATGTTTTTTTTGGAGCGATTACATAGAAGAAGCATTTCTGGTTCCACAAAGAACCTTTTTATCTGCAAAAGGTTCTTTAAAGATCCTCAAAGGTGCCTTGAAGAACCATCAAAAACAGATCATTTAGGCTGCTCTACACAACCTTCACAAAAAATGGTTCATTTAGTTTATTCAGTCATGAAAAGAAAGAGTTTGCTTATTTAGTTTGTTTAGGCATAAAACAAATCAGTCAGTGAAGATATTTCTCTTCTGATTAAAATTTCTTCCCCAAAACTACAGAGTGCATCTTTAAAGGATTCTTGAGAAACTTTGCAGAATTAGCGGTTCTCCGAGCATTTTAAATTAAATCATTATGTTGAATAACAAGTACACAGACACTGTTTTTGATATTACATTTTACTATCGTGATTGACTTTGCAAAACTGGCTTAAATGAAGTGTAATGTGATACTTTCACTAGAAATTAAACAAATATACTTGGTAGGATTTTGAGTTTTTTGGGCAGAGCCTTTCTGTGTGGAGATTGCATGTTCTCTGTGTGTGCGTCTCCTCTGGGTGCTCCTGTTTCCCCCGCCGTCAAAAACACATATGCCAGGTTAAATCCTCCATCAGTGCTCTTTGCCAAGGAACTGAGAGTTGATCCACGGCGCTGCACATTTGCGGCCCACTGGCCCTGATATTTAGGATGGGTTAAATATAGAGAACAAATTTCCCTATGGGAATCAATAAAGGATAGCTTAAGTGAAATATCAAATATGCAGTGAGTATTATGATTCATCATAATAAAGGCAACAGTACGGAAAAGCTTAAATCCCACTCCACCGACACTGCAGGCCAGATGTGCAGAATCAGAGCTGCAGCCTCCAGACGATAGAGACTACAAATATTCCCTCATATGATCATAGCATGATATTCTTTCCAGCCCACCGATCTCCGGGTACACACAGAAACATCTGCCTCCGCATTAAAGTTAACTAACCATATGCTCCCTTCTCCTGTCCTCTGCCCTCCACCTCCTCCCCTCTGTCCATCACCACTCAGGAGATGGAGGGACGACCTTCCTGCTGTAAGGCAAAAGGCGAGATCAGACCAGCTCAGCAGAACTGCAGGGGTGGGGGTGAGCCGGGGAGTGCAAATTAACGGCAGCATCGACAGCGAGACTGAGAGAGCTGCTGTGATAATGTGAGGGGGAAGAACAAGTCCTGGTCCCAGAGAGACAGAGAGAGATCAGGCGGGGAGAGCAAAGGAGGGAGGCAGGAGGAAGAAAGTTCGAGATGAGGTGGTGAGAGGAACGAGGAGTGTTGCCCTGCAGGTGCTGAGTCATGTTGTTGCTCTGTTCCGCGCTGTTTTCGCGTACCTTCACTTGTTTTGTTTCTCAACTCTTCGGTTCTGGTTCTCTCTCTCTGCCGTCTCATACTCCTCTTCAGTCTGCCTCTGCCTTCATTTCACATTTCGTCCTGCACTCTCTCTTTAATGAGCAGTCTACGGCCCATGCCTCTGTTGTATCATTAATGTGGTCTGTGCAGAACGAGACAGCTGGAGAATGAACTCACAGACGCACAAACACACACACGCACTTTACATCCCATGTGGGTCCCCACTTAGCATCTGGCTCAGACAACATGTCTGCAAAAAAAACCTCATAATAAGAGAGCGTTTATCTCTGACCAACGTTTGCACTGCACGGACAGTAAATTCTGACCTTCGACCTCTCTCGCTGTCCATGTGAGAGAGGACATGTCATGACACGTCGGTCAGCTGGTGACAAACTAGCAACGAAAGGAGCCAAATAACATTTGGTTATAATGTTTAGCAGATGTTACGTCTGCTTGGTTTCACCGTCTTTGATTAGTGAGCTAGAATGCTAATATTTGCTAATTAGCACCAAACACAAAGAGGCTAATGTCGTCAGATCTGGAGGTATTTTGTCTTAAGTACTGTAAAAAAAGTGAAAATGTTGATCTGCTGGTTGCACTGGATGAAAAAGTCAGTCACCAGCTTACAGTTCATCCTGAGGGCAACAAGTTTGACCATCACACAAACTCCACACCTCTGACATGTCAGTCAGCTGGAGTTTTGTCAGCTGTCTACCATGTCGCTGTCTTAGATTACCAGCTTACAGCTTCCAGTCAGCTGGTGACATTATTGGGAAAACAAGCAGCAAAAGGAGCAAATTAACGTTTTGAGCTAAATGCTAACATCATCATGCTCACAATGACAATGCGAACATGCTTATGTTTAGCAGATGTTGTCTACCGTGTAATCCTAGTGTGTCAGCACGCTAAGATCTGCTAATCACCACTAAACAGAGAGTTAGGTTGACGCCTGAGGCAGATGTCACCGATTCTGGAGGTGAAAATGTTGACATGCTGGTCACACTGGATGCAAAGTCAGATATCAGCTTACAATTCATCCTGAGAGCGACATGAGTGTTTGTACCACATTTCATGGTAATCCATCCTATAGCTGTTGAGACATTTCACTCAAAACCACAGATGTGAACCTCGTGGTGATACTAGAGGAAAAAGATCAGTGGGATTCATCCTCATCCTCTGAGCACCGGGAACAAAATACTTGAACCATCTGTCTATCAATTTTAACAATCCAGATCAACAGTGGGAGCACGCTACCACCAGCAAATAAAATCAACCTCTTTTCCATTGAGAAAAGCCTCCGGTGCCATTCCTTGCTCCTTTTTCCATTTAATATACTCTGAAGTTCTGATAGGACAAATGCTATAGCAGTATCTACACCTCTGGAGGAGCCACCATTGTTGTTTTTTAACAAACAGTCACTTCTCTCACTAGTCGTCACACCTAAACCACTGGGGTTCGGGCCACAAGCACATAGCTTAAAGCCCGGCAAGATGGCTTTGCTAGATCACGTGATTTCACAAATCCATCTGCCTCGCAAGATAATCAGATAATTGTTCAGATATTCCTGCATGGCAACAAAACACACAGGATTCTCTTGCCATAATGACCTTGGGAGTAAGATGAGCATTTACATATTTTAAATGGCATGTTTTATCAATGTGCATCACCAGGGTTTTTTTCCCCCCCAGTCAAAAATGTGTCTATCTTGTACTAATAATCTTGCAAAACTGAATCTTGACAGCCTTGCTGGCACCGGAGCACTCGTGTTTGTTTACTGTTTCCGAATGAATCAGATTCATTCAGTTTTAATTCCAATCCACGTTTCCCCCCTCCAGTCATGCGCATCCTCCCGGCTCTATGCAGCTCAGCTTGGAAACCGCTGGTGTAACCCTGACGTGCATTTCTTATTAGCTCCCTCTCTCCGCTCTTACCTGTTTCACATGCAAAACTACATCTGGCACAAATGCATGCAGACACCGTTCCTGCTGCAGAGAAACAAATTTCCAAGTTACATAAAAAGCAAAACAAAAAAAAAAACAAGTGTGACTCAAGCAAGCTGTGTTGTTCTACGCTTGTGGGAGGGTCCGTCTAATCCCAAGCTTGTTGTCAAATCATGTCTCCATAAAAGTGAAGTCATGTTTTTTTGTGGAGCAAGGACTGGGCCAGACGTATTCAATTATTGAGGGCTGGAGAAAAACAGTAAGAAAGAGAACGTATTAGCCACTGAAATGAGGTGGAAGCAGACCAACGCGCTCAGGCAGTCGGGAACACGACACAAAAAGCCCGGTTCCTAATCTCCCGCCACCACTTACATCTGCCTCAGACCTAATGGCACATTCTGTTTTTCCCTTTAAAATGTCACACCAAGGTACTGTAAACACAAGTACCTCGCAATGTGCGCCGAGAAGCACACTAGCAGGCACTGTAAGTGGGAAATGCAGCAGCACAGACCTCCACAGGCTCCACAGAGGACCACTTCAAATGCTGTTTACCGCATAACAAATTCTGTACATTATTTCGACCGCCGAGCTCAGCAGGCGTTCCTTTTGATCTTTAATGAGTCTACAACGGGCAAAAAAGGGCTGAGTCATCCTTAACCTGTCGATGGCTGTCGAGCGAGTCTGCCGCTGTGCCATTAATTCTGCAGCCGTCAGGGAATGATAACAGAAATGTGGGCTATCGCAGTCATCTTCCTCAATGGCGGCAGATAGGAGTCAAACTACAGTACAAAGTGCCCGTTAATGAAGACCAGCTCAGGGGCAGAGGACGGGAATCAGGGAGATCTCTGGCTCACGGTTTCTCCGTTTCCGTCTCCGTGTGAGGCGTTTAAGTGACTGACAGATTGACAGAGGAGGATCATATTATTAATTCAACGACACGCACACCCGGGCGAAGATAAGCTTGAAATAGAACTGTAATTGTTGCTGTGGTGATGAGATGTGCTAGCCTCGTTGTTTTCAGACAGCAGCCGCCTCGCCAGATTTTGCAGAGGAAGGAAGCGAAAGAGAGCAAGACAGTGTGTGTATGTGTGTGTGTGTGCCAGAGCTGAGAGAGCGAGAATGTGTGTGTCACTCAGCACTCTCTAGTCCTCCATTATGTAGATCATTACAGTATGCTATTATTGAAAGTAACTTCCCAAGGTCTGGACTGAAGGACAAGTCAATGTGGACGTGTTTGTCATCATACAAAGACTCAACAAAAGGGGCAGCTCACCGCCTAATTCTACTCTCCGGGCTAACACTCCTCTTCCACTTTCTCTTTTTATCATTGCGGCTTCTTGTGGAGGACGAAGGTCGTTTCCGTGCCGCCTGAAATGCCAGTCCATCGCCTCCAATACCATGCATTTCATTGTTGAGTGAGCAAAGAGCATCCCGGGGCCAACGGGGCATCTTACGAAAGTGCATTGTGCTAAGAGAGGATGATGCACACGTACGTTTCACCGCCTACACACACACATACACATACGCACCGTCCCATCAGACTACTACTGATGCTATCCATCAGTCACAACACAAACAACAAGCCGTATTTCACTGACCAAAATAAAAAATAAGACAAAGAGCAGTGATTTACAGTCTTATTTTATGCAACTTGGGCTGAAAAGTTCATGCAAGTATTATCAAAATCAAGTACAATGCCCAAGGAGCTACAATCTTTTCATTAGGGTAAAATGTTTTTCAAAACATACCATTAGCCATGAGGCATTGTGGTGCTACAGAGACGCCTTGGCCTCCATTTGTACAGGGAACAGACCCCAGACAAAAATCACATCATCATCATTTTAATATTTTTTGCAAAGATTACCATCCCACTAAAACTGTCACTCACAGCACCATCACAAGATCCGTCAAGATAACCACAGTATGATTTCTTTGCCGAGCCGTGCAGCCCTTTAATACAAACCAAAGTCAATTTGTAAGCTGAGTTGTAAGCAGTTTAATCAAAGAGCAATCCCTTTTTTGAGATACCTAAATAACTCAAAAAATACACAAAACATGGATGCAACACTAAGACAAGCAGAGATTGGGAAAAAGTCCACAGCTGCAGACAAGACAACGCCACCACAGTACAAGGCACATTACAGACATCGCACTATACATATAATATCGTGCTATACTGGGGTGATTTTTAAGTATTATCGGGTGTGCTCATCCCACTTCATGAAATCATGAACACAAGGCCAAACAAAGACTTTGCTTGAAGGTCCAGTGTGTAGGATTCTGGAAAATCTATTGGCAGAAATAGGAAATATTATATTTCGACCTGCCGATTCCAATTTCTTCTTTTTTTTCTTCAAACTGTTATTGACAACATACACAAACACTTTTGTAACCTTTCTTTGATGGAAAAATCATTTTTATATTCATAATAACAGAGTATTCAATAACTCTTACATTTTCTCCAAAACTGCTCCAGGTTACAAGACCTCCTCTCACAAACAAATCTCAGCCTAAAGTGCTCCGTTACTGGCATTTATGCAGTGTATACTTGTATATCTGGGACTTGTATTGTGAAAGGTAAAATAGAAAGGGTCTGTGATGCGCTGCAGTTGACATGTGAGCAAAATAGAAAGTTGTCCTCCCTAGTACAGATGTAAAGAATTGGATATATCTGGCACTGATCGTGGCCAATCATGTTGAAAACTGTGTTTTTCGCTACCTTAGAATGAGCCTTTTTATATCTACAGAGGAAGCGTGTCCTCCAAGTCTGCCATTATGCACCACTATGTTTCTACAGTAGCCCAGAACGGACAAACCTAACACTAACTCCAGAGATGGACTTGGTAGGAGAGGGTGATGTGAGGGATATTCTGTTAGTCGCAGTCTGCAACTTCACCGCTCCATGCTCCTAAATCCTACACACCGGCCCTTTACGAGAACATTTTCGATATAAAATTCAGAATATGAGGAGCAATAAAAAGAAAAAGTGCTGCAATTACTTCAGCAAGCTCGGAATGACAAGTGGAAACTTCTTGAGCATCTGTACATTTAATTCTGTGCAGATGTGAGCATTCAGCAAATGCAGCGTATAATGCGGCTGAAGGGGCGCTGAGGTGAGAAGTTCATGATGAGATATCCAAAGGATAATGATGGCAATTCCAATAACTCACCTCGCTCACTGCACAGCCACTCAGTCACTGTGCAGAATCTTAATCCTGGGCTCTAATCCTGCTGACTGAGAGGACCCAGAGAGCCATTTATAACAATGCGAGTAATAAAAAAGGACAGCGCCAGATACATCCCAGCTGTGTTTATGACAGGACACCCAAATTACATCAGCTCTGACACCAGGTGAATAACAAGTGCAACATAGCTGAGCTGCCATTAAGTCTCTGCATTAGTCTGCTTCACGTTTATTTTATGCCGACAGCGAGAGAAAGTTTTGCCGTCTGATTCCACTCTCAATCCCCACACACAGATTAGGATGATTTTAATTAGACCTTGACCTCCTGCACGGCGAACGGATGAACAATGTGTCGTCACCACGCCGGGATAATTCACAGACACAGCGGAAGATATGGCAATTTTCGTCACAGGTGAAAAGCAGCCTGTGCTGGTGAGACTGTGGAGGCGTGTTTGTGTATCTGCAGTCGGGGATTAACCGCTCACCCCCATCATGAGGCCATATTGGCTATAACTACCATTTACAGCTAGGCGAGTCTGCAGGGAAACGGTCGGAAACAGAATGCACGGCGCTCCTAATTGGCAAAAGGCTGAGAGAGTTTGAGTGATTGCAGGATTTGGGTGCTGAAGGAGAGAGGCTCTGTTGGTGGCTCTCTGAAAAATAAGTTTCTGTGGAGCAAAAAGGAGCCACACGGCTGGAACTGTGCCAGACTACCTCCAGTCCTCCAGCCAGAAACCATGCTTCTATATTATGTATGGATTTATGTGTGTGTTCAGGTAGAGACACGATTTCACTGTATTCGCTGGTGACTGTGCAGACAGAGTAAGAGTTAAGCTGTTGTTTTAGATGCATCTGGAGATATGCGATGGTACAGTTGGGTTTTTAAAGCTCAATACTTTGTTAGTATTTATCAAAACTTCTGCCTCACATTCCTGCTCATATTTGTCTTCTTCACTGATCAGGAAGCTTCTGATGGCTGCTTGTGTTCAGACAACATGTAACTATCAAGAGCTTCTGACTTTTCACATGTGAACTGGACATTTTCAAACGTGATTGACCTTTTCCATGTAAGGAAATGTACATTTTCACAGGTGAATTACATATGATAATATGTGATTGGCTTTTGTTCACGTGGATTAAAATTTTCCACATGTGGAACTGACACAGGAAATTTGAAATTATACACCGGCCCAAGGTCAGAGGACATATTTTCGCTGTCCAATGTATGATTTATATCCAAAATGTCAACTTTTCATGAAATAATAACAAATCACAAACATTCAGTGGACAGCTGTTAATTATGTCCAGGTTGCAAGATATCAGCCTCTGAGGTCTCTGCCTGCCCCTTCATCAATGTAAGGAAAGTAACTTCCAAAATGTAATGTATTAAATATTACTAGTTACGATCATTTGGAAGTAAAATCTCACTTTAAAATATTATCGTCTGTGCAGAGTTTCAAACTGGGAGCGCTTGCACTCCTCCAGGGGCTGTCCACTAAACAGAAAAAAGTGGAGGCAATTAAAAAAACTACCCAACAACACCGAGCAGAAAGAACAGAAAATAAGTCTCCTGTCAAAGAAGCTATATTTCTTCAAATAAAGTTGGAAGACTTCTCAGGACTTCTCAGGGCAAAATTCACGACTTGAATAAACTTGATGAAAAACCGTTCTGAGTCTTTTGATCAGTGGACCCTTACGCACTGAAGGAATATCAATTATCGAGGACTGGACACAAGTTAAGGCTTTATAAGCACTTAAATAGAGACTTTATTCAGTTTATTTTGCTCACTGAGGCGGCATATCTGAACAAAATATTCTTTGGTTCTTATAGCGTATAAGAGAAGTAGGATTTGTGGTGGTATATTTTGGGTCTAACAAGACTTTATGTGCATTATATATGCTGGGTGGTTTGTAATGAGGGTACAGCTGCATTTGTTTACCATCTAATAAAGAAAACATTCGATCTAAACTGATAGTTTGGCTTTGATGATGTTCCTAAAATTCTAAGCAACCTCATTATATTTTAGCAGCTGCAGAAATCTCTGAAACGGACATCGAAACTTGGGCTTCGACTCACAAATATTTTGATCACAGATTCATCTGCCAAGTATTTTCTTGATTAATCCTTCTGCTGTTAAATATGAAAAAGAAAATTATGAAAGCTGCCCAACACAATGTCCCATAGCTGAAGGTGATATTTTCAGATTGCTTATATAACAGTCCAAAATCCAAATGTATTCGCTTCGGTGTTATATAAGAGCAAATTTGTGATTGTTTGCTTTTAAAAAAAGGAGATAATCGTCTCAAATAAAAAAATAATAATACAACATGATCTGCAAGAGAAGAGACGAGACGAGGTGAGGTGAGACGAGGTGAGGTGAGACGAGGCGAGACGAGACGAGACGAGGAGACATATAATCGAGGGAAGAAAGATAAAGTTCTCAGAAATCCTGTTAACCTTCAGCATGCAAACACAGGGCTGACTCTCAACTCATGCGACAGGGGAGAGACTTCATGTTTCTGGCGAGGAGGAGAAGCACAGGGATCTCAGCCATGTGCTCCGAGGGAGGACAAGAGGGGAGAAGGACAGAGGGGCTGGAGTGGCCAGAGAAGGAGAAAGCCTGCTTCGGAGGCTGAGGGATTTCTGCCAGATGTGTTGACACTTTCTGGGCGAGAAGTCAATGGAGACAAGCATGGAGGGTAAGCTTTGACATGTCTGTGGCTTAGGGGAAAGTTAGCTTTCAGACACACTCCAGTGCTGTCAGGACAGAAGGGGAGAGTGAGTCAGCACAGCCTGGAGTTGAATGGAAAGAGGAGGTAACACGTGAGGAGGTCGGGAGAGGAGACGCTGTTAGTGGTGGCCGGGGAGGTTGACAGTCCCCACGACGACTCCATGACAACCTGGCTCAGGTGCGTGCCGTGACCTGTTAGTAATGTCACATAGGTTGCTCACAAAAAAAACGGGACTCTGCGTGAGCGTGGAGAGATCGGATGCACACAACCATGTAATGAAGCTTTTCATGTCCCAACAAGCTCAGAATTATGTCTGTCATAAAAATCAGATGCATCACAAACAAAAAATTTGGGGAAAGAGCTCCTCAAAATCTGAGAGTTGTGATAAAATTGTCTGGGAGGAGATTTCACAGTGCCACTTTATTATCGAAGCTGACAATAACGGTAAATGCGAGAGGAGATTAAATGTTGAGCCATAAATGTCACTCAAAATTTAACAGTTGAGGAGAAACAGAAGCCCATAAAATACTTATTACTGCATTTTACTGCAAAGCAAATTCTATTGGCGTATCTGCAGCTCACGTCGGTACAGCCAACATGAACATTTTGCATCAGGGATCATTTCTCAGGCTGATTAATTAACTCCTTCTCGCCATTTTAGGAGCATGTGCTGCTTCCTCCAGAGGACGCAGCCTCTGAATCTGACACATACACACAACAATAAACCTGTATAAAATGCCCGGGTCTGTCTTTTAATTGCTTGTGTTGTCCATACCGACAATAAAAAATACAATCTGGAACCAATTTCTGGCAGGAATTTTTGCTTGAAAATTGTTTACATGATTACTTTTGATGATGAACAAAACTGTTGAGAATTTTTCAGTTGATCAGCTGTTCAATGAAATGTACAGTATGTATTTCCAGCCGCTATGGGGTCTTGATGATGTTGTGAAATCATGCCAGTTGCTGTCTTTATTGTTAAATAACCAACACTGCCGATTAAAATCTATCCGACATGTCTCAGGCAGAAATGTTGAGATGAGGTAATGTATTAATGTTGAGTTCACGTTATTTTTAATCACTTCCTTCCTCACGTCTGATTTACCATCTGATGATTCCCCGGACATTATTCCCTGGGTTTGAACATCGTTGGAAACCTTTGGGATAATGCAAGTACACATCTTAACAAAATATATCAGTTGAATGGCTCCGCCTCCGCCCCGGCCCAACAGTCCACTAAAGCCTAATCCGGTGTCAAACTTCCTAGCCCTGTATCACTCTAAATTTTAGACCACCCATCACTGCTGAACTCACCGTATCTGTAACTCACTCGTGAATACGCCTGCATTTTTCCATCGAGATCCATGCATTATTCTCTGAGAAATAAACAAAAATGTTGGAAGAACGCCTGACCTCTCAATATTAAAGACAGTGCAACAAAATTCTTGGATCGGTACCTTTATATCGGGATCCGCACCAAAACCAGGACCAATTATGAAATCCTGGTGACAAACCAACAAACGGGCACGGGTGACAACATAACATCCATGGAGGAAACAAAGATGTAGTCGTTTTTAGACATTGTAATGTGGAAATGTCACGTATTACCCCTTGATAAATGATATCACTCCTGTATATATATAAATCCACCATAAATATATGCACTACATATACATTTTTAATATGCATTCAAGCATCTACCCACACATACAATTCCCTACACGAGCCACAAATGAGGAGGGCTTGCATCAGCGATCTGCGAAGTAGAAACAATGTGTTCTCATAACCTCTCCAAACCACTGGCTGTGCACAAGACACCGGAAATCTATTTTTTACCCCCCATTTGCACATGGCCCAGTTCAAAAAAGCATGCAAATCCATTGCAGTCTGAATCCCTTCTCCGCAGTTCACAGTGAAATCTGCAACGGATACATTGATTCCAGAAGACAGACAACCTCAGGTATGAGCGCTGAGTTGAAAGCAGCAGGGGGAAAAAAAAAAAAATGAGACCACATCTTTCCTGCAGACAAATTATGTAACAGACAGACTATGGTATCCAGACCTGAGGAGTCAAACCTGAAAGGCATTTCAGGCAGGATGTCTGCTGAGCAAGTGGATCATGATGTAACGTGATGAATCTCCGAGGAGACACCGAGTAAGGATGTTAGGGGGCTGCCGTTTGTCAGACAGCAACCTGTACCGCAGCAGGAGAGCATGTCAAACACGGAGCTGCCAATACATTCACGCATATACAGTATACAAAACCACATGCAAATGTTATGAATGTGTGCACATTTTCTCTTGAGTCTAATTTTCAACACGCCTCCTCTATTGTATTCTGTTTATTTAGTGATTATTGTTTATTTGGATCCCTATTGCTTGTTACCTTGGCAACAATAAAACCACCTCAGATCCATATGAGAAATATACATATTATGAAATAATCTTTACACTTACCCTACACATACAGTATATGTGACAGCAATAATCTCAACCTGTTAAAGGTGCATTACGTAAGAATTAAAGATTACCTAAAATTATCAACCGAATGTGAAGAAATAAGAGTTTGGACATTATTTCAAAGACGTCTGTGTATTGTGTTGCAGAGATATCTACTAACGATAGCACGCTAACCAGCTAGCCCCAGTGTGGACTGCTAGCTGCTGGGCTAACTGAGCAAACTAGCTAACAGCAGCGACAGTTAGCAGCTATGGTGACTCTGGTGGTATGCTGCCCCCTATTTGTTTGGAATATGAATTCACAGTGGCCAATTCTTACATATAGCACCTTTAAGGCACTATTACTTAAAATAAAATACAATTATAGCAAAATAAAAAAAATCGATAGGCCCGTGCAAAACAGTACATGGAAACTATTGAGAACAAGTAACAGATTTGTAAAATTTACATCCGTATTTTATATTATACTCAGCGGAGTGCATACCTCATTAGCCTGCTTTAATTCAATCAAGGCCAATCCAATATTAAATAAACATATTTAAATCCACTAAATCTGGATTTTTATTCGGATTAGCATCAAATTGCACTCACTCATAGATACATGGTTGCCTATCCATGCATTGTTCCCTGGAAAATTAACAAAAATGTGTGTCCCCTTATCTGGATCTACACCAAAAGTTAATGGGCTCTATCCTGGGCCGAGACCCATCCTCCATCCGAGCTTCCTGGTAATTTGTTCAGTAATTTTTGTGTAATCCTGCTGACAAACCAACAAACCAACAGACCGACCCACACACGAAAACATAACCTCCTTGGTGAAGGTAATAATACTAAAAATCAAAAATTCATTTCAAAGGTTATGTCTGCAGATATCCTCAGCAACAGTCGCATTCACAGCAGCATCCCTCGCACAATGCAAACACACATACACACACACACACACCTTCCTCATACTATAGCTGTGGTGCACCGAGGGCAGACAGAAAATCCTCCATCCTGATTCACTCCAAACCTTGGACCTTTCCAATAATCATACCCAGACGAGTGCTCGACACCCAGGATGATCACAGCTCTAATCCCCATACTCATGTGGGGTAAAGCTACCAATTGTTGCTGTAGAGTAATTGCTCTGCATAGTAATTATCCTCCATAAACACTGTTGCTACATGCCCCCCTGAAGAACCAGCTGTAATTATTTCCTTTGAAAGGGAATTTTTCATTGCCTTAAATTAAACCACTTAGCGGATGGTAACTTTTAAGGTTTTGCAGTTGTGTAATGAGGGGATATTCTTGTTAAATGGAGCCTCGGCAGGCTTTTCCTTTGAAAGGGTGGCATTGGCTTGAAAGAGTGCAGGAGAGGAAGAGAAAAGAGGGAGAGATAACGGGCAGGGTGGGAGGGGATGGCTGTAGGCAAAGATGTGGAAAGTTTATCGTCATTTCAAGGTTATGTTGCATCCTATCCACCTGTGAAGCTTCATTGACCACAGTGCTCTTCATGGGCTATAAACAACGAACTAACAATTGCCTGCTGGCCACACGCACGCACATAGACACACACGCACCTGTACTTACACACTAATTCCTCCCTCTAATGTGTTCTGCAGCAAATCTCCGCGGTGTCACCATGACGCATGCTGACACCTCGACATAAATTATGAAAGCATAGACCAAATCAGGCATTACTCTCTGTAGAGCGCTAACAAAAGCACACTGGGGCCACCTTCAAGCAATCCAATGGCGAATTAAAAAGGGAGGATAAATCAAGCTGTCAAAGATTTTTGCATCGACCTGCAAACTGCCAGATTAAAATTGTTTCTGTGCACGACGAAAGCTACGCCGATACTCTCCAGACAGCCCTGCCACCCACTCTCCGCGGTTCAACGGCAACGCACCGACCGCACGACCCACCCCTCCACCTAAAGACAGAGCACACCACCCCAAAATCAATTAGAGCTGAATTATGCTGCTTGAGGACGGTTATTTATCTCTACCAATATCCACAAGGAAAAACCATAAGGGGTTTTGGAGGACAATGATTAATTTAATCAAGTGTGAGTGAACTTTCTCCAAAAATCATGCCGCTCCGACAGATAATCCGCTTTCCCTGAAACGTTTCCAACAGGATTAGCCCCCGAGGGAAGCCTGGATGCATTTTGCAGGAGGAGGAAGAGAGAGGAAGAGAGAAAGCAGGAGAGAGAGAAAAGAAATAAACGGAGCAAAGACACAGAGGGGGAGATACAGGGAGGAGAGGGAAATACAGCAAGAATAGAGGAAGAATGCAGGGAAGGGTTACAGGAGGGAGAGAGACGTGATTGGAAACAGTATTAAGACAGATTAGTTACAGTTTATAAATGGTGGAGGCTAGGATAAAATAAAGGAAACAGAAAAAGGGAGAAGGGATTGATGGATGCTGATGAAAAAAACAAGAACTTATTACTTGTGCATTAACAGTTTTGGTGCGGGATGGAGGTCATGAGTTCATAATCTGGGCGGGGAAGTTACACTATTTCCGATTTAGTTTCACTTTAATCCTAACTGGACCAGCTGAGCAGCTCAGTTTCCCACAGCAGCAGTGATGGTATCATGACTGGGTATGAAAAGGGCATCCTCCAAAGGATCAGTCATTCTCCAGCCAGGACGGGGTGAGGCCCACCACTTTGTATGAAGGTATTACTACATGGGCTCTGCAGCACGTCATTAATTATGTCAGTAAACACAGTTCGATTGCAAGTGATTGAATTGAGTTTTTATTTGCATTTTACACAGCATGCCACAACTTCATGGGACTCAAGGTTGTAGATAAAGCAGTGGCATACTTTCCAACCCTCCTGATTTTCCCCAAGAGACTCACATTTTTCATCACCCTCTCCCGGTTTCACAAGTCTCCCTCAATTCTCTTGATTTATGACAAATTTTCACTCTTTTAGTTATTATAACCTACGGCAGGTGTACAAAATAAATGGAAGAATGAAAAGTGATAAATATTACTTGAGTTTACGCTGGAGGACGAATTATTCTGCAGTGTTTTCTGAGAACTAAATATACACTTAAAAAAAAAAAAAAAAGATTATTTGACATAAGAATGCTGTTGATTTTACTTATTATTCAGTTATTTTCATTCTTTAAATGTCACAAAATTGCAGGAAACACAGTCTTTGAATCTCAAGTTTTTCAGGGTCGGACCCCCAGATAACTCGCTCTGGTTTGTGGTGGTTCAGATCAAATTGGGTCACAAACGCTCCAGAAAGTGTATCTTGAATGCAGTTTTGTGTTTTAGGTGTATTTTCAGTTGACCTGAAAGTTTTCTCACCTCGTGAGGGAATCGTCTTGTCACGTTTAAACCCCTTGTTGAATTATGAAAGAATGCTTTACAATCTGAAAACTGCTTAGATAAGTCGAGTGGAAAAATTCAACGTTTTCATCTCACAGCAACATTAAGTCCAACAGCCCAGAAGCTGCATGAAAAGACATGAAATTAAGCCATATTATTAAAGAATATTCAAAAATTCACAATAGTAGGCAAATATTCCCACAGAGAGCTTATAGGCAAAGGATCTTCAGAAAAGAAAAAAAAAAACGCAGCGTAAATCAGAATAGCGGATTCAAGTTAAAAATGAACGAGGGTGGAGCGGAGCTGAGTAGCCTTTATGGCAGCTCCAGCAGCAGACTGTACAGGACGAGGTGTCCTGACGGCTCACAATAAAAGCTAAGGACGTCTGCTGAATGCGAGTTTTCTGAATTACATCGCAATCTCAAGAGTCTCTCAAAGCTCTCACAGTTCTCAAAAGTCCGCCTCTGGCCTGATAATTCAACTTCCTTTTTAAAATCTATGTTGTGCCAAGCTCGAGGTTATGACTGCCAATGGGGCGGCGCTGAGCTGCACTGAAAGCTGTAGCCTTTGATTAAGCTCCTCTATTCCAAGCCTAATGCCCTGGCCTTGAATTATTCACTGAGTTGGTGGAGAGGGGTTGTGCATGCTACAAGCTTGCTAAGTGTGTTAGCCTAAAAAAACATAATGCAATAAAGCTCATCCATGCATAATGGATGCAAGACTGGGGCTGGGCGCTCTCTGTCGTGGGAAGACAGAATTAGAGAGAGGGGATCAGAGGGAGGCGGCTCAACGCCGATGTTGCCAAATCGCCGTCCTCCGCTGCCAGGGCACTCTCCGGCCACAACCCCTCCTCTTCCATCAAGCGCCTTCTCTTTCCATCCAGCAGAGCTTTAGCACAGCTTCTTTCAGTTTCAAGGGAAATGACGTGGAGGACATCACTACGCAAAGAATTAGAAGTTCAACAAGGGTCAAAGAGAAGTGAATACAGCTCAGGCAGAGATTACACCGATGTTTTTCTTTTTTCAAGAGTTATTCGAGCTCTTAAGTAGAACCATAATGAATTTTGCCGGTTAAAATTAATTATAATACTCTAAGATAATGATCTCTGCGTCACATGATTGCATGCTGTGTATTGTGCAATCAACACCACTCTGGTTTTAGCATGCCAGCTCGGCTCTCCCTCCTCGCAATTAAGGACCTGATTGTCCCTGGGGTGTTGCATGTCATACAGGCTCATTTATCACTTTCCGGAGTTGCATCGCTTTAAAAGTCCAATTCACACCTTCAGAATCTATCATACTCACTGGGAGAGCTTAGCAGGTTTAAAATATTCAAGGTTACACAGTCATGAGGAAGAGATTTAATGTGTGCGCCTCCAAACTCAGCCCCCATGTTGGTATTTTTGGTGTGTGGGAAGCCAGAAAGCAACATTTCCACTACTCGTATGACTAATCAAACTTTAAACCCAACTCTTAATTTCAGCTAATTAAGTTCACCGAACATTTTTCCGTCTCCAGACAAGAAGGAGGAACGGCCAGGCAGAACTCCAAGCAGACGAGACTCGGTCCAAAAAGTCTTCTGGAGGTTTGCTTTCAACCGTATATGAATACTGAACGAGGAAGACGAAGAGTCATGCAGAGTTTTCTTGCTTTCTGTTGTTTTTTTTGTCAAGCCCCGCGGGCGCTGCGTTGCGACCTGGCAGCCAAAGTTCAAGCAGTGTGCGAATTGAATCTTGTCGAGCCTGTGAGGAGGCAGCATGTTGCCTTAACAAGCCAAAAGAAACAGAATGCTACCAAGGATGCTCTCCACATACTTTATTTGACTGAAAACATCGTCTACGTACTGCTTTAGTGCAGTCGTAGCGACTGTTCAACTTTATTCTGCAGGGAGTGTCCTTTAGAGAGATACTTCACTTCCCAGCTCACACGTCGCTCTCGATAAAGACCCAAAATGTATAAATCTAAAATGTGAATGTCGATTTTCAGCCTAATAACCACTATAATAAACATTCTGAGAGCAATGTAAAGTGGTTAAAAGAACCATTTCGTCGGAGTCAAACACATTCCCCTCTTTCAGACTGAAGGTCGCCTCGAAAAAGGAAAAAAGGGAGTTTTATGCGCACAGATACAGTGTGTAAATAAACTGCTAAAACCAAGCAGAGTGCTGTTAAGCATGCATAAGCCCTTTGAATTAGTCTTCCTGATCTGCCTTGGATGACAGCCGTTCGCTCGGGCAGAATACGATATGAGCGCATATCGCTGCAACACAGGCTGTTCCCTTATGTCAACTCTTCCCCTGCACACAAAAACCCAACTTTGGCATTATTCACTCATTATTCCACACTGCCAGTGACATGCAAACTCCAACATGGAAATAATGCCGCCGCTTGGCTGTGGCTGAACGATTCCTCGAGTATTGTTCAGGGTGGAGTGATGATCTGCCGTTATCAAGACATCCTGCCCCTTCAGTGTTTGTCTTCGATGATATAACCGTAAATTTCCTCGGAGACACTTCAGAGCTCTTCTGCTCTGCCCGATCCGCTCCCCGCCCGACAGCATGTAAATGGCTTCAGGATTCATTAGACATTGCGTCTCATAAACCAGACCTCTGTCTTTTTTACAGTTGACTAAGCATTGATGGCGCAGCATTAAAAGCAGCCTGTAAACCACCTTATAAATATAAAACAAAAGGGGGGAAGTGGAAGTAAATATTGAACATGAGGTACCGTTAAAATCTTGTGTACAGCCCCCCCCCCCCCCGCCCGCGCGTGTTTGCCAGGCTTATAAATAAAACAGATTATTGGCACTTGAACTCATGTTACCCTGCAGTGGTTCCAACAACAAACACGGACTGGCTTACAATAAAACCAAATGAGTCAGTGCTCCTGTGTGGAGACAGTGGACACTTTGTCGGATTGAAGCGTCTCCCGGCACTCTTGCGGCAGGGACGAGAGGGGATGTAGGAGGGAGAACAGACCGGCTGAGCAAAAGACCACCCGTGTTTCGCCCACTGTGGTGCTGATGCTGGCAGACAGACGGGGTTGCCACGGCGCCCGATGTGTGTCAGCGACACTTGCGGGTGTGCGGTATCGGAAACTGGTATGTGATGCCGGTCTAGAGCTCGGGGGGCCGAACAGTCACAAACACACATATTTGGGTAATTTATTTGGGTGTTCACTGTACGTGTGTGCATTTTCAACATGTGGCCTTTGCATGTCGCTGTCCTCGCGAGTGTATGTGTAAATCATGGCCTGCTACAGGGCCGTGACACAGCTTGTCATCTTGTCACAGCAAGAGCCCCGCCGCTCTCTGAGAAAATAGCCGCGGGAGAAGAAACAAGATGTCATGGTTAGCAAATATTTACTCCCCGCGCTATCGGTCGGATGCAGATTTAAAGAGGGGGGAAAGGAAGAAGGAGCGCTTCTTCTCAACTTCCTGCATGTCTTGCACTTTAACCATTTCAAAAAAAAAAGACTGACGTTCTGCGCAATGTGTCAGGAGTGAGACATAATTAAAGTGTATCTAGAGTGGCGATCCATTAAAATGATAGCAGGCAATCTCGCAGCCGGCAGGTGCTGTGGTCAAAGCAATTGACCTGAGATTATTGAGGTGTGATACAGCGAGGGCCTGACAGCCTGCTGGAGAAAGAAAAGGTCCCCAGCAGAGACAGATTGTCGTCCTGTTAGTGTTTACTGTGTTCATTAAAAAAAAAAAAAAAAGGTCTCTCTTCACGGTCTATTGGTGATAAAGCAACATGGGCGACAAGATGTGTGTCTGTGTGTGTGTGTGTGTGTGTGTGTGTGAGTTGGGGCATGACTGGGCAGAGAGAAAGAGTGAAAACGACTGAGAGAAGAAGACTTGTTTATTCTAACACTGTGTCATCATCTGTGAATGTGTGGTTGTGAGAAAGAGGCAGACAGAGCAGCATCTGACGGAGAGAGGGAGAGAAAGAGGCTTTGAAAATGAGCTCACACAGCAGTTAGCGAGGGTTGATCATTATGTTTTCGACCTAATTATAATATGTTTTTTTTTTTTTTTTTCTTCCCAGAAATTATATTTGGAAAAACTGGTCATCATATTGCATTTAATGACAGCACAACAGCAGATGTTGCTTCTGAATAGTTCATGTGCAGGCTGTTGTGCTGCAGCGCGAGCCTGAGTGTCGTTGTTATGGGTGTGGGTTTGTAGAAATTTCACGTTCAAACTTTCCATCTAGAGTGTGTTTAAAAAAGAGTACAGGAAGTCTAATTGCCCCTACAGGAGTAATCTGCCGGTTCATGAGATGATGAAATGAAGGCACCCCGCAAACCTCCACCCCACAGACATGAATCATTACTGCCAAGTCCTTGAAGCAGCGGAAGATTTTAAAAAATGTCAGCAAATGTCTGAAAAAAATCTTTTTTCACGGCGACCAGTTCCAAGGCCGTGAAGGAATATGTGAGTGTGAGGAGGTGACTGAGAAAGTGGATAAAGCAGTGCCGATGACCAGAGCAGCTACTGACCTGAAAGTTTGGAAAATTACCCGTCGGCTCTTTCAATGTGGAAATTCCGATTTAGAAAAGCCAAAAGGCCGCAGTTGTGATGCGTTTCCTGTGTTTACGTTTCTCACAGATAACTCTTTATAGTTGCCGGTCATACTTTAAAACAGCTGTACGGAATGTTGTTCCAATTGTGACGGAGGTGTCAAAGGTACGGTGTGGAAACCTTCAGTGTTCAGGCACATTCAGCGGTACAAATGACGACATGCCCTTGAGGCCGAGCAAATGTGTTGAATGCATTTCTCTACTCGTAATAAGACTTTTTCCTCTGAAATATTTCTTCAAAAATTGTGCTTGAAATATTTTTAAAACTAGGAATGTGTATTGAATCAAATGCACGTGCTAGTACAGCACCACGGAGGACCAAAACTGCCAAGATACAATAAATAAATTAACCAATAATACAATCAGCATGCCATTAAATGTGACACAAAGCAAGTCTGTACATGTACATTCGATTTAGTCCGCTTATTTTCATATTGAAGTAGGAATGTATGAGAAACGTAAAAAGAAAATACAGAAAAAAAATGAGTTGTGTATGTACAGTTTTTTAAGTTGAAAAGTTGTGATTTATATAGATAGACACAGAATATTCACATAATCATGATAAAAAACAATATCATGAGGATTTATTGCTCACAAAACATAACAATAACTCGTCTGCAGGCTGCAGGTTTGTGCTGAGCTGCACTGCGAGGTCAAACGAGCCTGAGGTTGACTTTGGAGAGGAAGCTGAAGGTGTGAGCGACAGGCTACTTGACTCTTACAGACACGACCTCTGTCCCTCTGCTGCCCGGCAATGCACCCATACTATTGGCACGGTGGCACGGCCATGTCCGCTCGTAGGGACACGGGACATGGCGCGCACACGCACACACAAACAAACACAAACACAGCTTGGTAGAGCCCCAAGCAGCTGCCAAAAAACATGGCTGCAGAAGAAGAGGGAGGAGATGACAGCAGACGAAGGGAATAAAGGACAAATACGAGTACTCAATGGTAGTCTGTCAAACTTCCTCCCAGCCCCTCTGGACTGTTTACTTTCACCGCGTCGGCAAACAACCTCCCCTTCCCTTAAAAACCTCTGCTCCTCCCCTCCACCATGACCTTCTCTCTCCCTCTGGAGCTTCCTTCTTCCACAGCGAGGCAGATGTGATGGAGTGTCTCCGTGTGATAGTGTCTGGAAAAGCATGGATATTGAACCGCTCAGCCTTCTCACTGTAACCAAAGCGCTTTAATGGAATTCACTAAGACCAGCTACTCCGGCCGGATTGGCGGCGTAATGCACGGCAGTAAATCACATTCATTGTCAACGTGCTCGTGCAGTGAGTGATGGGAAAGTCATGGGGAAGGAGTGGTCAGCCTCGTCGTGGCCCAGAGGAAATGATTCACACTGGGCTCTTACTTAAGAGGAGAGTCTGTTATCTGAAATAATCTTGCCACATTTGGCACTTGACAGCTTCTCTCTGTGAAAGGTAATACCTGTGATTCAATACATCCTGACGTCTAGTCCTCTCCACACGCCTAAATAGAACTCAGCACCGCCGACGAAACACTGACGTCACCGCGGGACCACTGGCAAACCCCTGCGGTGTTCTGCTGTCATTCACTCGGTTTCCTGCCGCTGACCTATCGCCTCATATTAAATGATGTCTGCCGTAGCACGCTGCTCTCGGAAGCACCAGCTGGCAGCTAAGCCAAAACCCACAGTGCTCCAGTGTTTATCATAGTTTGCAGCCCGAACGTAGCCAAATCCCCTCGACCCCTCCTTGAAAGTCAAAACCAATTCTGCATTCTACAGTGGCGCTCGTCCTGCGAGACAGACGATAAATCACGGCAGTGAAGCATGCAGTACAACAAAGGACCGCAGTGCTGCACTTTAACCCAACTCAGTCACAAAGCGGCTCGCGCTGCTGCAGCTGGCCTCCTCCCCTTCCTCCTCTCGCCTTGATTACAGGCAGAGAAACGGATGGGCTCAAGCTTGATCATCATCTTCTGCGATGGCCAAACTACCCTCCTCCTTCACTCTCTCCTCCATCCTTTCCACCTCTAAAGCCCTTTACTCCCCTCCATTACACTAATAAGGCTAATCACCCCTCTGGCTGGTGCAGCCATGGGCCTGGGAGAACATGTCAGCAAGGGGAGATCAATGGACTACATCAAAGGGCTGGAGCCGCACACAAACCACCCCAGCGCAGGGCCCGAGAGATAACGCTGCTGCTCCCCTACATTTTTCATGAGATAATCCACTACTGTTCTGTTCTTGCCTGTGGTTTGAGTGCAGGGTGCTTTTAATGAGCCGGGCAGCACCAGATACTAACGCTGACGGCGATATCCAGCAGCTTGGAACCGCATGCGTGCAAACATGATAACGCGCGAGTGTACCGGGTGTAGTCGCTGCATGGTTGATGCAGCGTGATTGAGTATCTCCACCCGAACCCACAAACACCGACGCGGTGCACGGTCGTGTAGCTATTTCTACAGATGCATTAGAGGTTCATCCATAATAGATTAGTTGCTAATTAGGGGATAGTTTGCTGTTGCTAAAGTAATGTTGAGGGCAGAGAGAGGGCTCGGAGTAAGTCGCTTCTTCGCCAGCGTGCTCAGCAGCTCACTTTCAGCCCAGTCTTCCTCGCTTTTGCTCTTCCTGGAGGCCAAATGGGCATTTTTTTTTACTATCCGAGGGTGCTAAGTTGGCCTCCTCGGTGGAGCTGAGATGAGAAGAGCCCTGAAGAAGGAGGATATGAACTAGAGGCTGGTTTCCTCCAGTTAAGGGGAAGGAATGAGGGGATAAAAGAAACGCTTAAGCTCTCGCTCAGCAAAGTCTCGAAGAGGAGCAGGGATGAATATGTATGAGGAGATTTGTAAGGGAGGTGACCTTTAAGTCCGACTAAGGTGTTAACCGGCTGATACTGGCTGAAATGGGCAGGGACCCACGGCCTTCACGTTCCACATGACATTTGCTTTGCCAGTGGACAAACTAAGACAAAAAGCGCTTTCTGTGGCTTATAGCGAGTCACAAAAACAAGACTTTTTTACGCAGGTTTTTACGTCGCTGTCTCGCTGCTCCGTCTAGACTCAATCTTTTCAGTACAGGGCACCAAAGTTTTTGAAGTGCCGTACATGCAGCTTCTCTCCAGCACAGTGAGCTCTCAATCAATTACACTCCTCTGCCTAAGAACACAGAGGACAGCGCAGAAAAAAAAGCAGAGAGAAAATCTTTCTCCCTTCAAAAAAAAAAAACCAAAAAAACCCCATCTCTGCTACAACGCGCTGATCTGGCTCACAGCAGAGGTATCGACGCTCTCAAAACAACATTTATCATAACTGGAGAATCAAACTTGGGCAGAGAGAAGCGATAAAGCTGTGTGATTTTCTTCTAATTAAATGGACTCGGGGAGACATAAAGAGCATGAAATGTGTTCTCAATAGCGCGGCAGATTTGCCTAAACATCTAGTTTACAGCGAGCAGAGCCAATAAAAACTTACAGAATGGAGATTTAATTGTTTATACAAACAGTAGCTCATTCTGAAAAACCACTGGGCTTGCTATTTCACAAAAGTGGTATTACTGAGATACGAGATGGGCACTAATGAGCAGCATTACACTAAAGGGATAGTCTGGATGTTTTTTTAAGTGGGATTGTGTGAGGTACTTAATCATACCCAGTGTATTACATACAGTCGATGTCGGGAGGCACGCTCCCAGTTTGGAGAAGCAGACTCATCTGCCAGTGTAGGAAGTAATAAGTAGACAAGGTCATTTTTAGACACGTTAAAAAAGGCCCACCTCAAAAAATCTATACGACTTCACGCGGATGCTATAGCGGGAATATTTTCATCACTCTACCCGGCTGTCAGACGGCCCGTTTCTTTGGCAGTACAATATATTTTTCTCAACACTAGAACTTTATATTCCTACGAATGCCGTGTACTCGCAGTGTGCAGATCAGCTTTTTGGATCCGAGTTTCAGCAGTTTATTGCGGAGACGGCAAAAAGAAGAAACTAAAATTGAGCGATTATGACAGCCACAACGTAATGTCGTTCACTGCGGAGATGAGAGGACACCTTCATGACACAGCATAGAGAGGGGGGGGGGGCTTGTGTGGAAGCTACAGTGCTTTAATGGCTGTTTGGTATTTATTTGTAGGAGTGCAAGGCAATACATCAATTTTATATCATTGACGTGATATGGGACTGTATATCGTCATTATATCATGATTTAGCACAAGTATTGACTTTACCTGGTTTTAAAGGCTGTATTACAAAGTGTTGTAATTTTCTGAACTTAGCAGATTGTTCTACTTGTTCTAATATTTTCATTTAGCAGAGGTGGGAAGTAACTAAGTACCAGTACTTCAATACGTCACTGCATTTAATTAGATTTTTCAGGTAGTCATTCTTAACTTGCGTGTTTATTTTTCTGATAGCTTTTAACTTTATATTTTAACATTTTTAATATTTGTACTTTCTACTCCTTCCATTTTCAAAACAGGCTTGTTTCTTTAGTTTTGCTTTACCGACACAATATTTGAGAAACTGGGAATGGGACTCAACAATCAACAGGTTGAACAAATCCAACTGATTCTACCAAATTGCTCCTGATGAGCAGCCGGCACCTTGCATGGCAGCCTCTGCCATCAGTGTGTGAATGTGTGTGTGAGAAGTGTTGTAAAGCGCTATGAGCAGTCAGTAGACTGGAGGAGGCCTATAGACATGCAAGTCCATTCACCTTTAAGTTTAATAGTCCTTGAATGATATTAATATGTCATGAGGTTCAGTTAGCTTTGCACATAAATGGCCGGTAGAAATGTCCTTCAGAGGGAAACTTTTTACTTTTATACTTTGAGTACATTTTAGAGCATCTACTTTATTTTTACTTGAGTAAAGAATGTGTGTACTTTTGCAGCCTCTGGTTATTATATTACTGATAATTATTGATCTCATTGTGTTAATATTTTGTGACAGCACCAACCGTCATCCCTATAATATTGTCACAATATTGATAAAAAATTGATTTGGTCGTCAGTCTTAAGAAGAGCTGTTAAAGGGATTTCAATATAAAGATATAGCTTAAAAATATTTTAAGGCCATATCACCTAGCCCTAATTTGTTCTTATTGATCTCACCTGATGGTTGGGTGCAGCTTCGCTCTTCAACAAGTTCCTCCCTGGCTTATTTGGCAGCGGTTTTACAAAAACCCCTTTTTAAAAAAAATTATCACTACAAACACACAGTTTTAATCTCTCAATTTTGCACATGGAGTATCGTTTACGGTTGAGAAAACATGGTGCCTTAGAAAAGGGGCTGTCTGACAGGAAGGCAAAGTGGTGATAATATTCTAAATATAGCGTCCTCTTACAATGATATTGAATTGAAATACATTTTGCATCTGACCCCATTCCACACCAGTACACCGCTCAGCTTCCCACACTGTTGGCCTGCTGCTTCTCCAAACTGGGGGCGAGCCGACCACCATCCGCTGCGGGTAATACACTCATACAGCACCGATTCAAAGAAGTCACACTCTTCCTTTAAGAGCATTTACGAATATCTAATGTAGAAGAGTTTTTATATTTTTCTACATATATTTTTACGCCACATGCTTTAACAGATACTGTGCTGGAAGCCTACAAGCTGAACAAGCACCTGAAAAAACTCTCCAGTGGGAAGAGAAATATAAATAAAAAGTACAAAACATGAAACCAGCAGTCGCAGCAGCAGAGGGAGAGCCGACGCCACTGTTCAACTTTCCTTTTCTGCAACGCTTTATTTTTATTTTTTAACAATCCCGGAGCATCGCTGAGGGATCCAACCTTTCATACACCGCTATAGGAAATTTTGTTAACAGGCTCCCACACACTTTCTTTTTCAGTCCTTTGATTTTCCACAACAGCTCTGCACTCGCAATTATTAGATGCGTTTTAATTGAAACCCTCGCCTACACCGTCAAATAAAACAAATCCTCCCGCATTTTTAATAAAAGGTGAGACCGTATTGCTACAACAGAATCGGTGTCAACACACACACACACACACACACACACGGCGGTTTCTTGTTTAGGTGGAATAGCTGCCGGGCGAGCTTGACAAAAGAAGTGCATGAAAATCACACAGAATATATTCAGCAGCGCCTAAAGGCTTTTTCTAACAATACTACAAACTGTTCTGACAGAGGAAACTCATTTAACAGCGGATTGTCACCAGACGAGACATGACACTCTCTGAGCTGCCTTTTATTCTCTCCACTACTTCTCATAACGAGGGACACTTCTTCTTTGAAGAACGTGTCGTACGCTCGACCAGGACAGCTTCTTTAGCACTTCCGAATATAAGAATCTTTACCGTGGCCGCAAAACTTAACTTCAGCTGAGTGGTTCTCATCTTTTTGCATCAGTTTCTCGTTATAGAATATTTCAAGGCTACGTGCGCAGCTGTGTCGCTCTTCCTGCCGATCAAACAATATCAGGTCTGTCAGGCTCCCCTGCAGTTTTTTAAACTCTTTGGAGCTTTCTCTCTCAGTGAGACTAAACTGAGCAGCTCTATGGTGCTGGCGAGGATCAGCGCGTGGAGCCCAGACATACATCGCTCAACTAAATGATGTGAGGTGAGAAAGCATCCTTGCAAGGTCGAGTGTCTTGTGACCACACCCAAGGATGGATGTGAGCGAGGGTTGGATACTGAGTTGGTACTCCTATGTGGTGCTTCATGTCACATTAAATCAATCCGTGCCAAATGTTGGTACCTGAGAGCAAATCTTTAGAGTCTGGAAAGCCAGACGGCGAGTGAGATGTCACTCCTGCAAACAGTCACAGTGAGTCAGGCAAACACTCATGATTGCTGCATGATTCGTAATGTGAAAGGCAAAGCTGGCCAGGGCGAGTAACCTGAGGAAAAACCTGGTCAGACACACAATATAAAAGCTCAGGAGTGTACTGTGTTTGACAGCCTGAAAGCCAAGTTCCCTGCAGCGCGCCTGCAGCCAGCACTGTGCTAACCGCGTTAACGGAGAGTTAAAGCCCTTCGTGTACGGCTAAACCTTCTACGAGGCATCGACAACCTCATCAACATCTTTTTGTAATTAATTAGCTGGTTGGATTCGTTGTTGCTGGACATAACTGGGCTTTTTCCAGTGTTCATGTTATCTTGGCACTTTTACTGGCATTAGCCAAAACTGCAATCCCTGCTGCAATTCCTGCTAAACCTGCTGTTCAGTGCACTAAAAGATGATCTCATTAAACATCATAGTAGCTTCAGCTTGTGCATTCAACACACGGAGACACTGAGACATTTACAGCATTATGGAGAGCTTCACATTTTGTCTAGCATGATCGACAACTGAGATTTATCAAAGTGCTAAAGTGCAAAGTGTCTCGGGCCGCGTCATTCAGATGTCAGAGAGCAAAAACACAGCAATAAGCTCAACTGCCAGAGTGGAAGAACATCTTCTGTCTTAATATCACGAGGGACCATACAATAATATTAATATTGGGGTCATGTGCATCAACAGCACATTAAAAAAGATCATATTATAGTGCAAGTATCGACTGTTTGTCTGACCTATATCCAACACTAGAAGCAGATTAAACTGGTAGCATTAACTTTATGTGCTCCTAGTCTGACTTCCTTTATTCCTTTCTTTGTCTGTCTGTTTTACACACACACACACACACGCACACACACACACACACACACTGTCCGTAATATGCTTTAGTCCTCATCATCACCACAGTGCCTTAAAAGGTTATGCCTTCTCTGCGATGTCTCCTCTACTCAGCTCTGTATTCCTGTGATTTCCAGCAACTCGTTTTATGTGAAGACGGAGCCTTTAAAATCAGAGCTTCATACCTTGTCCTCCCTCCGACCCCAGAGGACCCTTTGCCAGGGAACCAAAAAACGATTTCCAACCACTGGTCAGGACTGATTCACTGAACATACAAGACAACAACATCACCACATGTACACAGAAAAGACACACGCAAACATTTGCCAGCATTTGCATACGAACACAGGCCGTCCCTTAGCGTGAGTCATGCAGCTCGTTCTTTGTTGTAATTGAAAAACATTTCTCGTAGTGGGGATAGAGTCCCAACTCATTTTCTGTGACTTAAGTTGAATGTGAATCTATTATTTTCTCACTCTGGATGCATGACCTACTTATTCACACACACACACACACACAGACAGACACATATCCACACTGCCAACTGCCACTACAGTAAGGCGCGGCATTGCTGTGCGTCACCTGTAGATTGGTGATGTTTTCCCCATCTGTGAAAAGAGAACAAGTACATGCATGCCGCCCCCGTTTCTCTGTGCTCCCTGGGAGGTATGCAGCTGCTGCAAGGCCTCTCCCGGGACTAATACACATGCACACACACATACCCACACACCCACACAACAGAAACACATACAAGGGGGGAAATGAGCGCCAAATATTGCCATCAAAGCTTTTCTTGCTTGCCTGTCACCCACATTTTTCTTCACTAACAATCATTATGATGAATTCAGGGCTTCCTTGTGACTGAAAAGAAACGGATAAAGAAGAAAGAGAATAAGAAAAGAGAAAATAAATTGTTTTCTTTGACCTCAGAATACAAAATGAGCCCTATGGAGCCATATATGTAGTCAACCATATATAGAGCCTGACTGATATGTGGGCTGGTCCATGTTGGCCTATCACAGGTATGTCATTATCAGCGTACATGTCGTCAGATAAGATCAATAAGTAAACTTTTGTTTTTTTAGATTATGATGCAGAAAAAGATGGAAAGATATTTATAATTCTACTGATTTCCGAGTGAACTTGCTGTTGCACTGATGTCATTACCAGCCGCAACAACCAGCTTTGGGTGGGAACGTTTCCACCTTGTGAGTCAGTGTGTGTCTGTGTCTGTGTGTGTGTGTGTCATCATGGCAAAACGTGGTCCTGGAGACACCACGTTACCACTACAAAAGGTGCAGTGGTAGCTACTGAACTACCACAGAAGCGGTTTTGAGTGTTTTGCAAGGTGTTTATGTGGTTACTTTAAAAATGTGTTTCAGTAATTAGGTCAGTAATCAGAGTATCAAAATAATGTAATTTGATGACTTTCCACTACTTTTGGATTACCTCAATACCAAACAAGACCAGAGAAAAGAAATATCGATAGGATGACTTTTATTCACACTTGTGTATTTGGCTTCACTTGAGACCAGCGTGATGTTGTGCAAGACTCGTGAAGTGTTGTCGTGCATGCATACAAAATATCCTGCTTCTGTCACATATCTCTGTTGAGGCCTCATTGCAAAAAATGTGCGTATATTTGCCGATAAATCAATACCAGAATTTTTAGCTTAGATTTGTAGTGTGTAATATAAAAGTTCATTAACCATGACTGAGCTGTTTAATCTAGGGTTGGTGTTAAGTCGAATATAAAAATCAATCTTCAGGTAAAATCCCCTTGTCACTGAGAGGGCGATTAATGCACATTGAGGTTTAATAAGCACATTCTGTGCTTTTGACAGCATGTGACACTGACAGTCCTGCTTAATTTAATCCTTGCCACCTGAGCACTGGGGGATATTTGACAGGTAAACGACAGAGGTAGTGTGTGTGAACGTACAGCATGTATGTGTACGGCGTTGATGCTTCTTTTATGATTGCTACCTGCAGTCGCACACTCCTGTACCCGCTCATTTTCTTCCATCTCTATCTCCTTTTCACTCCCCCACCTCCTCTTACCCCCCTCTTCCCTCTCTCTAAGCAGTGGTCCGTGACATTATCCATCCAGTGTAACTCTCCCCACAGGAGAGCCATATCGGCTGCTGGCCTCCACGGGGACTCCATTACCTTTTTGCTGAATGTCTCCGACAAATGGAGAAATGACAAGAACAAAATGTGTGGCATCTATTTGTACAAAGCAAGAAAATAAGAAACGGAGAGCACTGTCATGGCTGACTAGGCTGAAACAGCACCTCTCGCTCTCAGCTCATAACTAACGAGCAATGAAGCCTGCAAATTCACAAATTTGCAGCCAAACACTTGCCAGCTCTCTGTGCAATTTTACTGTTTTGGCAGCATCACCGGAGGGAACGGCAATGGCTGCAGATAGAGGTTACGGTCAACTGACATCTGGCCAGAGGTCCTTCCTGTTGACTGCTTCCAGAACAATCTCCGAGCTCAAACCATCACAGCGGTGGAATAATAATGTGTGCCGGCTGCGGGGCTGACAGAAACAGACATGAGTTTTGGGGGTTTAAGCAGAACGGAGGGAAGTGACGGTCAAGTGTGGGTGTCCTGTGGAGCCTTAGTGCCAGCATGGACCACTGACCAAATGAAGACATGTCTAGAAGACTGAATTTTGAATTTGCCGTGTCATAGCCAGGAAAATCCAGATGGTTGCAAAAAACAGAAGTTGCGAGGTGGAGGGAGCGGAGGCAGACTGTGATAGGCTGAGACACCTGTCAGTCAAATAAAGACCCTCCAGAACTTTTCTTTTTCCCATCCTGAACCCACATAATAAATCACTTCATATTCAAATCAAGATGTCAAGGTTTCCAATGATTACAAAGTATGATATGTTAATGTTGAATTATTGGGTTTAAAGTGAACTTCGACCTCCCTCGTTATTCCTGGTGGTATTATTGTTACCATTGCTGTCGCAAAAAGACCGTTTTCTGTTTTCCTCAGAGTAGCACCTACCAACAACACAGGACAAAAGGAAATAGAAATGGTGCCAAGCCTCCAGCCTGACTGGATCACCAGACAGCCCTCATTTTCCCGAGAGATTTCATGCTCAGTGGCAGACAAAACAGCAAAGTGAGAGCGAGGTTTAAAGGGAACTAAAAGCAGATGGTGTCATTTTGCATTTTGTAATCAACTTTTAGTCCATAATGATACGTTAAAGCATTAAACTTGTTTACTTCTGTCTCTATGCTAAGGTTAGCTACCTTTGCTCTGAGATGATGAAGTCTCATCCTTTGGATTGTCGTGTCGCCGACCCGAGTCGGACGGGGGAAGATCACATTGGATTACAATCTGCTCACATATGGCCAACAAACGGAGTCAAACTGTGTGTGCACATACTTGGCCGATGAAGCTAATTCTGATATTTAACAGACAAATCACGTTTTGAGAAATTAACCCTTAAAATCTCCTCAAAACATAAAGACAAGTGACTTTAATTCTAACTTACATCTATAGCAATTTTCCTGGCAGCCAATCATCAGAGGACCTGCAGCTTGAGGCGTTTCTTCGCTGGCCACAGCCCTCCCACATGGTGTTTGCGATATAATGTAGATGGATGGCTCACTGTCCCTGTGGTGGTTATGATGCAGGGCAGGGTTAAAACCTGTTGTCTCTGAACTGACCAACACATTCTTCACCGTCTGATTCATCACCGCCAGAGGATGCGTTGGATTTCACACAGTGCACACAGTCGCTCCCTATAGCAGATGTCTATGGAGAAAGTGAGACTCACTCCATCTGCCACAATAGATGGGATACTACTGCAGTGATGAATGTCTGCGTGTCGTTTATTCCAGATTATGTGATTTTTATACAACCTGATGGATGAGCACGAGCGCTCCTTCAACCTCACATCCTCGCCGGTTTCCATCCTGATTTCAAATTCAGCATCATAAAAGGATGACGCCTCACCTAAAGGCTGCATGTCAGACTCTGTGACAGTTGTCTTTTTTTTTTTGAAAGCTTCTCTATTATTACACGATCGTGCTCCCCGATGACAGCACCGTCCCTCATGCCGCGGCGTGTCTCCGCAGTCGAGGAGGACCAGAGCCTAATGGGTGCTCCTGTCACCTGCCTGCTGCCGTTTCTGCTCTGCGGTCGCCCCATCTGGCAAATGTGATGAAACAATGACGGCACGGATCAAAATCTGTTTGCTCCAGCTAACCGCAATAGAAAAAATCACGTTCGCCCATCGTCTCCCGTTCTGCGTCGAGAGGGAGACAAGGTTCTGTTGGCACATTTTCAAAGTGAGTGTGGTCAAACATGAACGTGCAGGTAAATAAGCAGATTTTTACTAAAAGCAAGCAGCTGCAGTATGAAGGTAAAAAAAAACAAAAAAAGTACCAGCTGCTTTAACTGTGATTCATTTAATTTGGAGGCAGGAGCACATCACAGAACGTGAGCACACAAAAAAAAAAATGTGCCACTTCCAAGTTTGCAGAGACTGCACTTGAAACACAAATGCATGGGAGATGAGCTCTGCAGTTGCCCACCCCCAGATTCCTCCTCTCCCTCCCAGAAAGAGCGAGAAAAATTCAGAGTCAACTTTAAGTAGGTCACTTTTTTTTTTTCGGGGGAGAGAAAGCGAAGCGATGAACTTACAAGAGCCGTGTTGTGAGATAGTCGGGGAGGAGGACAACACAGGCATATTGATCATCACTCTGTGTCACTTTGAATGTAATCCTCGGCGATTTACATGGAAAGCCAGGCTTATGTGTTGTCACGTGACTCAGGCTCCAGAGGCAGAAGAAAAAGATGATAGCGTTTTTCAATAACACAGGTTTTGGAGTCCTCAACACACAAAAGCCCCGCGGCTGAAAAAGAGCATTCCTCAGAGCACCCGGGGGACCGAGTCCTTATAAGCTGGTGTATGAAAGAAGCTCGGATTCTGCTTTATGACTGTTCCCTCTAACCAGGTTAATACTGTCTTGACTGATGCCAGCAATTAAAGCCATATCTAACGTTTATTATTACACAGTGGCGACCTCTCCCTGGCCCTCTCCACGTCGCATCTCTGAATCGGTATTGCTGCAACAGATGTAACGGATGTAGAATGACTGTTATCTGTCTGGACAAGTAGCACATTAAGGGCAGAAAGGTCACTGGCATCTACAGAAGCATCATCTGCACAGTGTAGCCTGAAGGAAGGGCTGCAACGGAGCTCGGTAAGAAGCCTGAGCTTCTTGCACTCGGGCTCCATTCAATTCATTTGATCCGGCTAAGGTTAGATTGTAGTATTTATGAACTGGGTCATGTTTTTTTTTTAAATACAAACAAGCGTTATTAATATATAAAGGAGAGTTTAGAGGAAAGAGGAAAGTTCCATTAAGGTTTTTTCTTTTGGAAGTTTTTTCGAGCAAAGAATTGAATTTATATTTTTTAAAACTAGTGACGATTTTCATAATGAACTCAGCTGACCATAATTGTTTTGATTCATCTAAAAAATTCAGAAAATACTGAAAAATGCAACTCAGTCACCATGATAAATGTTTTTGCAAACCACGTTGAAATTTTTTATTTAGGTTAAATTTTCAATCCATCTTGCGACGTGCTGAAGCTCTGGTTAGGTTTAGGCACAAAACCCACTTGGAAATAATCACATTTTGGCTTAAAATACCTGTTTTGGTTGCTATAAAACACGGCTGGCGTTTGTCCCGAGGTCTCCTTAAATAATCCGGTGGTTGAACACTTACAAATGTCACTGACTTGGCAGCCCTCTTGCCTGCAACTCCAACACCATCCCCTCCACCTCCCGATATGTAAGTCATGTAATGTGAATGCGTATCAGTATGCGTCTGTGGACATGTTAATATGGTGTGTTGGCAGATGACAAGTACAATCCTGACTGTATTAGTGGTTTGCAACATAGAAACATTAACTGCCAAGATTTCATCCTGGTGACTGGGCTGCAAAATGACCCTAGGGATGTGTGAGAGAAAAACGAGACCTCCTCCAACCCAAAGAGATTCAATTTACAATCATATAAAACACAGAAAAGCAGTAAATCCTCACACTTCCTCACATGTCAGAAACACCACTTCATTAGAACTCTTGGTGCGTATCTTTCTGTCCGTCAAATCATCCAGGAGCTTCAAGTCTTCTTTGCATGCTAAAATAAGTCTTGAAAGGTAATTATGGACTGCTTTCCACAGTACAAATGACCTGCTTCTGTTCAAAAATTTCCACACTGTTGCCGGGGTCACGACCCGGAGTAATGAGGGAAATGAAAGACAGAATAAGTCAAGTTCAAGATAATTAGCAGAAGCATATATATTAGCCTGTGAGGTCACATCATTAAAGAAATATTTCACCGCTGGAAAGACAGCTTTTGCATAAAACTGGGGCTTTCTTTGCAGTAGAGAGACGCACATATTTCTTTTTAAATTGGTGCTGCATGACCAGAGAACAAAGACAAATTAAGGCAGTGGTGTTTCCTTTGTAGAAAACCTACAACAACCTACCAACACTTACCGACAACGTACGGCAGGTTGCGCAGTGATTGGTTTTGTCTCGTCGTCCATTTTGAAAGATGAAACTGCACAGCGGTGTCATATCTATCTATCTATCTATCTATTTTGGCGAGACAAAAACGTGCAATCTGTACCCGATGTACAGTAAAGTAGAGTTTCACATAATGCAGTAAATGCACTTAAAGGGGCACTATGTAGGTTTGGAGAAGAAATTCAAAATCTGAATTTCAATATTTACAATATTAATGAGGTAACAATACAAACTCAGAAATGTGTTTTTTTTCCATAACTGAATAAACAAGCTGTTCTCAGAGGAACTGTTCGAACAGCTAGACAGGTGGCAGGGTCTGCCACATATAAACAAAGTAAAACAGTGTGAAATTGTGTTATCCTTTAAAATCAGTTTGTTTAAAATTAAGACTAAAATTTCTGACCCAAAACTACACAGTGCACCTTTAAACTACATCACCACGCCACAATAAAGCAATGTTGGCGATCTCGATGATCACTGTGATGGATGACACATCTCAAGTTTCGACAGCTACGATGCTTAATCCTTATGTTGTATGGAAATGAATGGAAACCAAGCGTTGGCGAGCATGTGGGAAAAAAAACCTTTAAAAATCTAAAACACTGGTCTGCAACATGGTTTGCTGTGATTTGTAGTAACTGGGCTGAAACATGAAAAAAACAAAAACAAAACACTTACGGTCCTTTCAGTTCTTTTCACTCAACACCAGGGTTTTTATTGTGCTCTTTCAACCGGTCCTCTGCACAGAGGAGCATGTAAACACAAAAATAATCCCTGTCTTGTAGCACCAAAGGATAGTTCACTGTTGATAGTCAGAGATGCTGTTGGTGAGTGAGTGAATAAATGAGCAGTGCGAGCATCAGCTTTAGATAAAGAGGAGGCATGAGAGACGCAGGCAGAGGCAAGTGAGGGGAGACAGCTAACAGGGAGCGACAGCACATACGCCTGCTGCTGCTCACAGCTCAGTCCATTGAAAAAGATATATCTTTCTTTCAGAGGGAAGCTGCAGGATGCCAGCCTTGTTAGCCAGACAGGCGGCAGTCTGCATCCCAGCAGCCCCTGTTGCATATTCATTTGGTCTGATTAATGGATCCTAATTCTGTTGGTGTTGTGTCTCCTTGTATGTTCGCGGGCTTTCTCACCGCTGTACCAAGATGTGCATCTGGTTTGCTCGCTGAGCCGGCGGAGGGAAAGCTAAGATCCACATTCTACACACTCGCAGCTAATCACAAAATCAATGTGACTTTCCTGTGCACACACGCTTGAAGAACTTTCTGCAATTTCAATTGAGATTATTTATAATTCTAATATCATTACAGCCTGCAGTGTTTTCACCTCAAACAGAAACTTCTTAGGCTCATTACACTGAGTTTTACAAAGCTCCCAGCGATCGCACGACGCCAGACTCCTCGCTCAATTTTAATGCCGCATACGCAATATTCCTTTTTTAACAGTTTGGATTACGGCTCATGTGAAAAACATTGACGTTTGTAACCGAGAAAATGGTTTTTAAAATCGGTGAAATGATTCTGCAGCACTGTGGACTAATGTTTGACAGCCTCCTTATCAGACTGAGGAAACTCTCCCAAAAATGTCAGAAAACTGATTAATTAAAGGGTGTGATTTGTGTCACCACTCTATCAACTCCTGCAGGAATCACATGAACTCAGCAGCAAGTGTCCCAATGTTGCTATACTTTCACTGTCAGTCCCAACAGTTAGTCACAGATAAGTGCGAAGCATTTTCAAAACAACAATGTGTGTAATGTCTTTGCATTTGGGCCCAGTGCCAGCGCCAGCCTCAGCGGCACCAGGCACCGCGTTTAAACCAAACAGCAGCCCTTACAAACAGCTAAAAGCAGTTTGGACTCCGCTTGAGCTTCAAAGCTAATTAGTAAGATAAAAATGCTCTGCTGGGGGACGACAGTTCAGTCAGACTCCTACAGATGTGTTTTGGGGTGTGTTTGTGTGCCGTGTGATACAACAAGCTCCGGTCGCTTCACCTCTCAGCTGCACCGGCAGCAGCTTAGTTGCTTGTAGGGAGCTCCACTCCTTCAAGTCTTGTCCCAGCTGCGCTCTCATCAGCACATCTAATTAGTGTCAGAAAGCGGTTTAATCACAGATGGGCTCGAAGTTTGCACACCAATACTTGTAACCTGTCACACTCTCCCCTCTCCCCTCTGTGGTGTGCGAGAACATGTTGCGCAAGTGACCCTGTGACAGGAACAAAGAGTCTTCTGGGCACGGACCCAACTCTCTCCTTATTGCTGCGCTTCCCTGGTGCATCTACAGGTCTGCTCCTGCTCCCTGAGCCCGTGCCAAGGCTGCGCTTGAACGTGGCGTGAGCTTGTCACAGATGAATCGGACGCGGCGTCGGATTCGAAGCCAGCAGCCGTCTTTTGTAACCGTGCCCAGCGTCACGTGGCACATTAACAACCTGCGAGGAGCTCGCCGCCTGCCAGGCTTCAGCGAAGGAACCTGGGCACGGCAGACGTGTCAGGGAAGGCAGCTGATGGATGTGCCGTTGTTTCAGGCGTGTGGTGCCTGGCAGACCTTATCCTGCTCCTCTGTCACTCTTTTGGGCTTTGCGCCGCACAAGCATCAGCACCTTCCAAAACAGCTGAAAATGCAAAGCAGTCTCTCTTTAAGATTCCCCGGGGTGGCGGGGCAGCGGAGGGTACATTTGTTTATTAAACCGAGCGTCGCTTTTTCCAACCGAAAAAGGTAAACAATTGCTATGCTTCGCTAGGGAGTGGCAAAGAGTGTATGAAAAGAAAGCAGATTTGAGAGAGCGAGAGGGAGTGAGGAACACAAAGAGAGAGAAGAGGAGGAGGAGAGGATGTCACTAAAGGACACACAGAGTGAGTGACAAAACCTTATTGGATTTATTTGTCTTGCTCGGCTTCTCAGATGAATCTCATTTATTGTGGCTGACAGCAAGGGAAGTGCACATCAAAGAGGAGCCCAGCACAGACAAATGTCTTTTTCTCTATAATGAATGAGAAGCAGGTCCTCTTGTGAAAACACTAGAGCCAAACAGGTATAAGGGCAAAGACAACACATGCACAAAAACAGACCAATCAATCTTCATTATCACATTAAAAGGCATTTCACTGATTGCTATTCTAGTTTGTTTTTCAAGAGAAACCAAACCTTTTGCACCTTGACTGTGGATGAAGTTGTTTGTGAGACTGTCTGAGAGACTGTGAGCCATACCTTTTGTTCGCATTGCATTCATATTTCCCAGATACTGACACCAAAGGATATACCGTGTGAACCATAAACTCGGGCTGAGATCCGGTTGAGTTTCCGCTCTCAAGAGTTTGATGGCCTCCAGGCTCGAGGGATAAGCTGAGCACATTCTTTGCGTCGATGGTTCATGTAGCCGTGTCATGTAGACACGAACAGAGATACATAAATTGCTTTGGCGCACTACCTGCACAGCTCAGACACATGAGAAGAAGACATAAACACTGTCAGCAAGTGGCTGGCAGAAGTATCTTCTAAAGTGTCTGAAAAGCACTTGAGAGAGAAAAGACGAAGAACGCTTAACAGCGAGCGTGAGGATCAAGTGTTTATAACTTCAATTATTTCTGTAAACCTTCTTCAAAAGGGGGGCAGAAGAGAAACAAGTCGAGATGAAAAATGGAATATTGAGACGGTATTTGGGAGATATGATCCCCAAACAGCTGGCGTGAACCAGCGTTTGTTTTCTGTCCCGCTCTGTGGCAGGGGAAGCAGATTGTCCTTGAGGACTCAACATAAATCAACAATCGGCAGCAGAAGCAAGCAGCCAGCCCCTGGGTCTGCCAGCGAAAGCATAAACTTAATTAAGTCCCATCTTACAAGGTGTGCGTGCGTGCACTGGGAGGCCTGTAATGAAAGCCCTAATGTTGGCCACAAATTGGTCCAACAAGCAGCTAAAACAGATTTCTGACAAGGTACTCATACAGCCCCAGAGGGGGACCAGGAGAGCTCTCGGCTAATATAAAGAGATAGGACATCAAGGGACACACTGCAAGATGTCCTCTCAATCCCAGTACTGAGTTCTGGTACAAAGCTACAGCTAAAACTGTGAACAGACACAGACTGGAATACAGTGACTAGGCATAGTGATGTGGTTAAAACAATATCAGCAAGGTCTCATGACACTAAAGGCATTTTGTGTTAAAAGGAATTAACTGGAAAAACACAAGTTGATTTTTTATCATGAAATAGGCTCGTTACAGGAAATGTGTTCAGTGAGTTCAGCGCTTACTCCTGTTGTTTATCAAACATTGGTCTATGGTCATTTTTGTTTTGTTTTTTGGCACCAGATCGGTTTTAACTATGTCAGAGAGCATTTTTTATTGAGTCTGTGGGAGTAATGAAACGAGAAGCAGCCTCTGTTAACACAACTCCAACTTCTCAGTGAAGTGACAAACTCCTTTTCCCTCATTATCGCTTTCAGACTCCCTATTAGCATTTGGTTTAATTCTGAAATACTGCCAACCAATCCTCCGCCATCATTATGTCAGTCATCTCTGCTTAACTCTTATCCCCTGATGACTCCTGCTACCCTGTGCTGCGGGGTCTGATGCGGGAGGAGACACTTTAACTTTATAATCGTAGCGTCTGTCGTACGACCGAGTATTGATTTTAAAAAAAGCGAAACAACAGCAAATTAATGTGATTGGTCTGACACCAGGAATACCTCAGCAAGCCAAGCTGAAAGAATACTGAATCGTCCCCCAGCCCGAACAGTAATATCACAGGAGTCATCCATTACTGAAACAGACAGCTTAAGTTCAGGGCAAGGTCAACAAGCTGTCTAATTCAATCGAATTTTCACCGAGAGGATGTACATTTCATATTTATCATGCAGGAATACATGACTTCTGACTACAGAGAAAATGATTTTAATGTTGGCTGACTGACAAAGCTTTGCTACAAAGGATTAATCCAGATGTTGCAACAAGCCTTCACACGTTCAAACAGCACATAAGCATCAGCAGCACTTTACAGCACTCTGTGATGCTGGCCAACATGTCAGGACAAACGTACAGAGGCTCGTCCAGGCAAAACCAGCGTCAGGATAACTACACTGTGATCCTTCTGACGTACAGACGTCCGACAATCCAACTTTCCTCCTCCGAACAAGCTGAGCGCACAGGTCAGCCGATGCTTATAGTCAAACATTAGTTGCGTGATGAAGACGATGGAGTGGAAGCGCTGCCAGGGCTTTCTGGTGATCACAAACAGGTGTTCTCTGGGAACTCTGCGTGGGTGAAACATAGTCTTGATAAAAAACATAAAATGCAAGACTCCTTCAGAAACAATCCAAAGCACACTGAAGGATGTAAGCAAAAATAAGAAACGGCGTAGTCCTCCTCCAGCATCCGTTTTTTGTGATTTTCACATCCAGGAAATTGATTTGTTTTTTTGCTCTATCCCAGAGATAGTTTCAGGCTCTAATTAGCATTGTTCAAATATTTATAAAACTCTCGCACTTCATGTTCCTCACATTGCATAACGAATATCAGATCATCTATGAAGCGTCCAAACTATTTTATTTTCTCTATTGGAAGCGCCAAATTTTTCTTTCCTCCCCATTTCAAATACAAATCACCATGTAAAATAAACACATTTCAGTTTTGCACAAATCCAACAGCGTGTTTTTTTTTAAGAAGACATGAATTTGATATTTTTTTTATAAAGACTATATTTCACCCGTGCAACGAGCCCCTCACAACGTGGAATTAGTTGAATTATGTTTTCAGCGTTGTTCCAAAACACACAAGTGAGTGCCAGGCCCCATGAATGCAGCCTCGCAACAATTAGTCAAGGAGAAAAACAGCAGCCAGACTTACTGCACAACAAACTCTATGCCCCAGTGACACACAGACACACAAGCTCCCAACAAAAACAGCAACTTTCAGGAAAATACACTGTGATGAACATGTGTATACGGAAGCCCATCGGGGTCTTAATTAAAACGATAATAAAAGTTGAAAATTATAATGCAATTCCAAAATAGCCGTGGTGGAGTAAGAGTTCAAATTAAAACGCAGTAATTCAGTTTGCATTATCATGTTCACATACTTGCAGGGACAATGGAAAAGCTGTTTAGCTTTCAATTTTGAATTCACATTTGAATGTTCTTGACTTTGGAGCAGTTAATGTCTTTGATAATTAAATGTCAAACAACTGTTCCATGTTCATGTTCTGTTTCAAGCTCACATTATCATTTTATTTAAGACCCCTAATGACTTCCATACATGTCTTTTTGGCTTAAGTTACACATCTTTCTCAGTAGTGACGGGAATCACTGAGTAACTCATGATAAGATATGGTTCACAATGCCCACGCTAACGATAGTATCACAATACAGCCATCCTGTGATACACACACTGAATGCAACCTTTCCATGTGTGCCATCACCATAAACGGGTAAAAGGCTGAACTGCCAGAAAGCAGAACAGTTTTAGAAGTAAAATGTTTAAAGGAAGAAACCAACTGTGCCTCACTAAACTCCTCTCAATCTGCGTAAATTAAGTTCACAGAAGTTTACACCACAAGCGGTCATGAAGTCGTGACTCTGTGAAGTCAATCTGGGAATCTGTTGAGAGCGTGTGCACGTTCTATTAAAAATATCGATATTTGGGGGCCAGTGTATTAATAATCGTATTGCAAGAGGAAGCGATACAATAGACTGCCATATTGATATTTCATTTTGCCATCAACATGCAGGACCTACGCTACAAAACGTACAATCAAAAGACGAGCAGAGGGGCTGACTCAACCCTGACATCCTCATGATGGGCCACAACACATCATTCGGGGCGGACGAGAACAAATCATTACAAACACTCCCTACTTGAAAAAAGCAAAAAGTGGACTCCACTTACATGAGTCAACCCTCAACAAATCTCTTAAGACTGGGGCTCAATCAGGGGAAAAAAAAAAAAACTCCTCCAACCAGAATACTCTCCAGAGTGCACGCAAGCATGCGAACAAACCCTCCAATACGGCTTTCTGCAACCGGAGCTTGCAGTAACCTGTAACCTTAATTGGCAATTAATCCTTGAGTCATTGTGCTGTTGGTTTGACTCACTGCTGCTCAGGTAAAGTTCATCCCACCTGTCAGCTGTTCATATTAACTCCAAATCCATAGCACCTGCCACTTATTGATTTACCTGCTGTAGTTAAGCTCTCCGTCTCCCTTGTGTATATTGTGCAGTAAGAGTCAGTGTGTCTGCAGCAAGATTTAACTGTTTTTTTGTGCTCGGAAATTGAATCACTAAACTGGAAAGACCTGCTCTTGTACACAGTAATTAAGATTATTAATTCTAAAAACAACAACAGGAAACAACAAGATTCAGGAAGGGCCATCTTTCATTATTATACGAGCTTTCGGAGGAGTTACATCGCTGGGTGAATCATTTCATCTTTTGACTTTTGTAGCATAATTATCCATAATTCCACTTCAAACAACGTCAGCATCTGTATTACAGTAAATACTAAAGCAGGCAACACGAAGGACTTCTAAAACATCATCGTAACTGCATCCGAATGGTTGTTTTTTTCTATTTTTTTGCTCCACACAAGGAAAACATAAACCGAGAGACGCTGTGATAATCATTTCAGTGTAATTGTTCACATATATGCACATCTGCTCACTGAGAATATCATGCTGGCAAACATTCAAGTCTGTTATCGAACAGGTAAATCGGGCCTCCAACCTAACGTTAGTAAAAGTGTTGTTATTAATGAGATGTGAAAGCATCACACATGCATTTAAGATGAATTAGATGTATACACTTTGAAATAAATAATGAAAAAGGACAATTAAATTGTATGTGAGCGAGTGTGTGATGCAGGAAGTTATTGTAAACAAACACTGTGATTGCTTCTATATTTCCTGACCGTACACAAGGAGCCATTAAGGGTCATTACGTCACTGAATCTTGCTCTGGTGCCAGACTGTGGTGACAGCTGTATTGACGTCAATGAGCGATGCATGGAGAAACACACTCAAAGCCAAGATATAAACGTTGTACGACTTCTGATGAAGAAATGCCTCCTGAAAATGAAGGAACGCACTTCAGAGAGAGTAAGCTAGGTTCCTTGACCATACAGTCATCATACTTCAGCATCGTGGTGTGGGATGGCGGGATCTGTATCATCTTCCATCTTTTTGTACCATTCAACTAAATATATAGCATCAATGTCAAAACATTAATTATCAAAAGCTTTACCGTCAGTACTTGTGTAATAGCATACATAATTTGAATGTCATAGTGATCATTTGAAAAGACATCAACATGGCCGTCTTTGAGTATTTACAGTATGATATCTCTGACATATTTTTGGTAAACAGATTTCCCTACATGCACATCCTGTTGATTATTTATAAATATAAAATGCGTGTATTTTGCTGTATATGCCCATATCATATATAATGTATGTAGTCTATGTCCCTGCAGATCTGTCCACTTACGATCTCATTTTGCATAAGTGTTGAAGCCTCACATGTTCCTCTCAGTTTGTCATATTCCTCTCATACTGCACAGCGATATTCTCATAATTACGTAATATTTGATTTCACAATACTGACTACATTTTAATTCACACATAACTACTTACATTAATATCTTAAGCAGCTGAAATTGGATAACGCATGGCCCCATTTGTTGGACTTTATTGGACCTTATGTTTAAAACAGTTTTGGGCTGTCGCGAGCGATGTACACAGGCGAAAATTAGGCGGAAGAGTAATTAACTCTTAAGAAAACCTCAACAAGTTTCCTCTGACTTACACTTGCACTTTTACACTCTGCATTTTTCTAATAAACGTTGGCAGCTTAAATTATGCTCATGCCGGAGTGATAAGGCTGTGCGGTTGCCATGGTAACAACACACTTCTTCAGATGTGGAGTGGAAGGAAGAGGCTCGTCCCCCCGTCTCTGACAGCAGCCTCCTATAGGGTGAAAGAAGTGCAGCTAATACAGACGTTTTGTAACGCCGGCGTGTTGATTAATTTTCAGATGATGTGAGACACAAAAAGCCGGCACATTAACCATAACTGTGACTGAACTGTTCATTTAAAATGACGCGTTTAGTTATGGTAAAGAATCTGCTCGCCGGGCCTCCGGTATTAAATGAGCACTCATCTTTAATGCAAATGTTATGAGTTGTTAATTTAATCGGGAACAGGCATATTAGTCATCAAATGTAAGTGTTATGCGCTGCAGAAATGATCTGTGGAATTGTTTTTAGTAAGATTTTGATGCATGTATGCACATGTTTATAGGAATTGATACAGTCTGATGAAGTCTATTAATCAAGCTTTTTTTTTGTCACTGACAAACAGAAGACAAGGCAATAACACCTGACTATGCAGAGTAATAAAAGTGCTTGTGTATCGGTATAAGCACTGCAATCTTGTAAAAAGCCTCGGTGGCATTTTAGTTCTACCTTCTCTAATTGGCTGAGTGGTCCCTGCCAGTTACCACTGGCAACACAGAGACCTGCACTCTGTTTCATTTTCCCCAACCTCTTTTTAACCAAATCTGCATCCATCCATCCATCCATCCATCCATCCATCTATCCATGGCTACCCACCTACCTCTATTGCCAGATTAAGTTTATTGGTTGTGAATGCAGGAGGCATTCACAACATATGTTCTTCTACGCACGGAATTCTTTATTTTTATTTTTTTTATTTTTATTATTATATCTTCCGGGTCAGAAAGTTTGGCCCTTAACTCCTTCAACATTTTTCAACGTATTCACTCCATTCAAAAACCAAAATATTCATCTCAATTGGGAATCGACCGCGTCTATTTTTCTCATTCATATCATTCATAATTTCCGAGATATTCAGCGTTTTCCGGCCATTTTTTCCCATTCAAGCAGATTACGGAATGTTCAAAAAATCTCAAATTTCACACTTTTTCAAGCATTTTCAAAACTCATCTAGTCATTCACACTTCAAGATAGAAACTCCATTCAAACTCTGAAATATTCCACTATTTGTCTACTTTCAATCTTGTATTCATCTTTCTCACAGCATTCATACTTTTTGCACAGTCGCAGTTCAAACATCGGTAACGTTTCAGATTTTTGCATTGGTGTGTATTGGGTGGATCACACTTTTTCAAGCATTTTCAAAGCTCAGCTAGTCATTCACACTTCCAGATAGAAACTCCATTCAAACTTTGAAATATTCAACTATGTGTCTACATTCAAGCCTGTATTCATCTTTCTCACAGCATTCATACTTTTTGCACAGTCGCAGTTCAAACATCGGTAACTTTTCAGGCACTTTCAGATTTTTGCATTGGTGTGTATGGGGTGGAATGTTGAGAGCCAGAGTGGAGGAGCCAACTGACAGAGTGGGGAGCACCTCAAAAAAATTCAGAAAATCTCGTCTTCAACTCGCGCTTGCATCCACAATTTTCACTCCAGCAGAAAAATAACCACATCAGCTTGTAGGAAAATTCGTGCCGGTCGCTAGAGTGGTTCTCTGGAGCCAATCGGACAAAAACTCTTGGCTCAGTGGGCGTTTAACTGAAAGCAACACCGACCAACTGCCGCATCAAGTCCCATGTAATTGATAGGAAAAAAATCTGGAGGCAGGCAAACACATCCACTTTTCTGAACTGCTCCAGAAGACACATTTTTGACCACACACACACAAAAATTTCACAAAATGTTGACAAGACTCTCATAGTTTTGACCATATCATTATTTGAGTGATAGCAGTTACTGTTTTGGAGGGAGAAGCATGTTAATGTGAGGTAAACCTCAGCAGAAATCACTATTAAATCAACTCCCACAGTCCGTTGCCGCGACCACCCTGGTTACCGTCACTGTGGCAACCGAGATAGAGAGACAGATTTATCAATGAGTCAGTTTACTACACCCAGTGTATTACAGAGTATATTTCCCAACATTTCAACTATATTTAACTATTATCTTTTCATTCATTCAAGCCAGAATCTCCATCTAAATATTGAAATGTTCCCAATCACTGACACATTGACATTTATTTAACGTTTCAGTCCCATTCAGAGTATTTGATCCATTCTCACTGTAACATCTCTTCATACTCCTGTTTGGCTCACAGCTTATATTCTATTTTTAATCCTTCATTCTCACCCAACTATTAGGAAGCTTCATTGTCTTCAGACGAGACTTCAAATAAATTCAAGCCACCAATTCAGTTTGGCCTTAGCTTTTCAACAAACCCTAAATTATTTCAGTTTTTAGATATTCTGGACATTATTCAAAGTTTTCAAAGCCAGCAGTCCGCATTTGGCGTCAGCTCTTCAAAAACCTTAAAATATTCAACATATTTCATATATTCTGGACATTATTCAAAGTTTTCAACACCAGCAATCCGCATTTGGCGTCAGCTTGTCAACAGGGTGCATTCACAACCGCAAGTTCTTCAGGACTTGCCTTCTCTAGTTAATGATGGTATTCCAAACTTGGCTACAACTGAAATAAATAAAAGAAAAGCCATCTTACTTCTCCCATTAAAAAAAAAAGTGAAACCCATAAGTGGAACTCCTCAGGCTGGAATGAGAGCGGCTGTTTGAATTTATTATGATGGCACGTTGTCGGGAGGATTAAGAGTTAGTCGAGGAGATCGACAGCAGGAAGGTAGAAAGAGGTAACAGCGGAAGAACCTCGCTGTGAACTTGACTATCGTTTGCTATGAGATTGATAAGAGGCATTAAAGTGCCATCGCTTTGGCAGGAGCTCCGACGGAAGGCCGAGGGAGAAGAACTGCAGGAAATCCTGTTTGTAATCTGATGCTATAGTTGCCTTTTCATCTCTGCTGAAATAGAGCAGAGCTACCTGTCCATCCTCGCTGTCAGATGAAGAGAAGTCTAATGAGGGAGATAACTCACTGACGGAGTCCTTTGCTCGCTATAATGAAGCTGAAAAAGATCTGGAAGTCTTCAGCACCTCTGCAACACAGGCACCAGGTCATTAACACCTCCTCCTATAAGAGCCCAATCAATTAAAAAGAAGATGAATACGTAAGCCAGATTCATGTCTAATCGCGCAGGCAGGTGATGATAAACAGACATTTAATGCCCTCGTATGATGAGCTGGAGGTGAAGAGGAGATATCCTGCGTGGTGTCGGTGGGCTCTTATCAGGTCTGATTAGATTGGATGCCAAAGGCAGCACACTCTGGAAAGTGCTGTTGACAAGTACCCTAATAGCTTCGACTAAGTACTTAGTCAGACCTGCTGGCCGAGAGAATGATTAGTGATGATGACGGTTTGCTGTCTGACATTGCAATAACTTTAGATATAAGGGAGGAAGATGCAGAGGAGCTTTATTAGAAATAAGAATGTGGGCGATCGCACTATATCTCCAAATGATCGGTTGCGACAGGACTCAGGGCTGAAAATTGAAGAGTGCGCTCTTTGCAAAACACATTTATTAATAATTGATGGAAAAACTAAGAGCGTGTTTACGGAGGTAGAACCAACAGTGAATACACTGTTGAATTTCTGAGGAAATAAGAAGGAAAAAAAGAGGAGATTTGTGCAAAGCAGCTCCTGGGCTCGGCGGACGAGCTTCCCCGCATCTTTACGCTGTAAATTGAAGACCTGTCTACATTCAGTTGTGTCAGAGCTCCTCAGTGATGTCTCAATGGTGAAGGTATTTGCCACTCAAGTCTGCTTCTGCTTTATCTCCTGCACTTACACGGAGAGGAAACACGGGAGACGTACATGACAGGGCAGGCATCCCTTTTGTAATTTGTATAGACATAATGCATGTCCGGAAAGAGTTTAACATGCGCGGTGTCGCCCCGAGTTGATATTCGGCGAGCTGCTAGTGCCAGAACACACCGCGATCCTTCTGTAGATAGGTTGTGACATTTTTCTTTTTCTTCTAACAGCATTAAACTCGATTCAGAAGTTTGCAACAACCCCAAAATAAATCTGTTTTCTTCACCAAAAGTTTTTTTTTTTATATCCCCCTGAAATGCTCCTTGCCTTAATTAAACTTGGTGACCAAAATAGGCTGTCACATCTAAATTCTAATGAAATGTTCCAGCGAAAGAGTTGCCAAGTAAAGGAGCCTTTTTAGCAGGTTGTTTTTCAAGTACAATTATCGTAAGGAGGAATTTGGCTAAGCTGCGAGGCTAACCTTTGGATGGCCACAGTAGTTTCTGAGACGGGTTGTGCATTACTCAGCCGTCTGGCACCTGTAGTTTTAAAGAGGAGGGAAATACTTAGAGTCGATAACAAAGATAGTCACTGTGGCAACAACAGACCTCAGCTGCACCTGTGCTTTTCATAAGGAGATGCTTTTATCCAGGAGAATAACGTTCAGTTCTGGCTCTTACATTCACAGAAATGCATACTCGCACATCTACACACACACACACACACACACACACAAGGAGCTGTCAGCCTGACAAGTCCTAGCTGACACGGTTTCCATATGCCCAGCGGTCTCCATGGGAGGATTTCTGCCCAGCTCAACACGGACAAGGGGACTTCCTCTTTCTCCCCACACAGCCCGGCAGTCGCTGATCGCCTCTGCCTAATGAGATTACGCCCAGCTCCTGGAACATCTACTCAAGAGGAGATGGGACCAATTAGTCCGCTGTCTGCCCCAAAGAGAGACAGTCACCACGGCTCTGATGTTATTACTTGAGTGTGTCAGCCTCAATAGTAATAACAAAGAAAAGGAGAGAGCCTGTTTACGAAGCGACTGGTCAGTGTGGTCAAGGTTACCGGAGAGAGAGCTCAGTTCTATTTCTGTTGATGTAATCAAAGGTTGTACAAAGAGACTCCACTCCAGAGCAGAGCCAAGAGGAATTAACAGTGGCAGACCCCATTTGGTCTGTAGGTGGGAGGGAGGGACACTTAACCTGAACTGACAAATACAGAAAAATAGCTCCTTTCTCTGGAGCATTTACATTTAAAGTAGTACAGTCATTCTTTTAAAGGAACCCAGGTTTACCAATTATGTTTTGACAAGTCAGTAAAAAGGGATTTTTTTTCTGATGCAGTTATTTCTTTGATAGCAGAGCACTGCCTCAACAAGTGTCAATCTGCAGAGAAGTCAGTACATTCTCCAGATGTGTCAGCAGCCGCCTCACAGGGCAACTTTAAGTGTGCTACTGCACATGTGACAAAAACTGTAAAAAGGAGCAGGTTTTGAAAAAGAAGAATAAAAATGGCAATATCTCTGGTTCTGCTGTATCATTAGGCTTTATACTACTTTTTCACATATGCAGTAGTACTCCCCAAGACCTGTAAACACACTTTAATGTGGGAAATTGGTGGATCCACCCTTTTAAGCCTGATTATAATGAAGTGAGTGTGGGCTTATGCTAAAAACAAAACAAAAAAAAACCGAGTATTTCGACGGCCCTATCCTCCGTCTGCCCCAGGCGGTGCTAGATCAATATTGAATCAGTGTGAAGCAAGACTAGATCCACTTAGAGCTCCCCCTAGAGGCCTGGAGGACGTCTGCTGCTTCGACTGGATATACAGTGTTTTCCTTTTGCATTTGTTTTCTGTTGTTTGCACGTTTCTCCTAATGGAAATGTTTTGGGACGTTCGAGCACGTCCATGTAGTTGGTTGCGTTGTGTGTATTTGCAGCGCGCTTGTTAAATGATGCTGCATGCGTCAAATTAGGTAGGTAGGTCGGATAGGTTAGCATGCCAACTTGAGTTGATATCTCTGCAACACGATACATAGTCGACTTTGACATAACAGCAAAACTCTCATTCTGCTGATAATTTGAGTTTTTAATAATTTGAATTGTTTTTTAAAACTAAAATTCTCACACGCTGCATCTTGAAGTTGCAGCACATCTTCCCTCGACAGCTGCCTTAAATACTAGTTGAACAAGTCAATCCAACCAATATGGCACTGAAGGATACAGATTTTAAATTGAAAAAGAGAAGACGGCTGGTATTGGATCAGTATATCAGACGCCTGAGATTTAAAAATCAGCATCAGGGGAGAAAGCAGGTGATGGGTACATCATTAAGTTGCTCCTAAATGCTTCTTGTGAGCATTTAAACTCCCCTGTGTGAGGTTTGTGTTTAATGAGTGAGAAAGCACTCAGTCACTCGTGCACACCAATTGAACAAACGCTGCACAAAACAGATTCTTTCATTTGGACGTGGAAGCTTTTCTAACACACTTTTCACGGCCACAAATGCTGCTTCCTCTTCACATCTCTCCCTCGCATAATTTGGCCTGACTTCTGTCCAGAATGGCGGCTCATACATAAAGATTGGACAAACAAAGCCGCATCAGTTTCGAGGCAATTAGCGAATTATTGAGCATTTTGAATCAAATAGGTTGCACCGATCGATTCTGTAATTGAAAAAGTTTTTGTCCCTCGACCCCTTTCTCGGTGACAAAGACAGATTTGAGTGGCTCTTTCACGCAGATAAGCCTTTATTTGAGGTATTTAAATGTTTTTGGAGAAAGATTGGAAAGCTTTTTTTTCCATTTCAGTTATGTTGAGTACCCGAGCCGAAACAAAGACATCGCTGTGAACAGAAATAGATGTGACGGATAAGGAAGCAAAATGGGAAGACGGAGCGAGCAAAAGTCATCGGATGTGTTGAAGGGAGACACAAGGAGAATAAAGATCCTTCAGATCAAAGAAAGGGGCTGAAGCAGAATATCGGTGACTGACTCCTCCATCTTCCGACAGCGGCATCATAACTCAGCTCCACTTTAATAACTCTGTCAGACAGAATAACAGCCCAGCGATCAATATATCCAGTTCTTTATACGCGTTATTTTTGGATAAAGAGTTGGGTTTGTGGAACAAAAGGTTGTGGCTCCTCAAATAATCAGCCAATAATCCGTTCTAAGTATCGGACGCATGTGGAGAATCAATCATGGAGTGAACAAGCTGGGGCTGAGTTTGTGGAGGATTATTTATTCCCCTAATTGATCGATCAGCCTGTGTTGTTGGCAGGACACCTGTGGCCCGGCGCTCTGGTGCGGCGAGCTCGTCCAGGCTTCCCGCAGAGATTCAAACTCAAACCTGTGCCTCCAGAAAGATGCGCTGCATGGTTGCTAAATCTGAGATACACGGGGGGTGCAGAATGAGTGTGTCTCGAAAAAAACATGTATTTTTGATGAGTCCAAGTGTGTGATGAGAATGTGCGCGCATATTTCTAAGTCTTAGACGACTCACTGAGCGAAGCATCATGACCGGGACGTGTTTCTGATAGCCGTCAGTCATGTTCTCCATCCGGTTCGTCTGTCTGGTGGCTGTCTCTATCTGTCCCTCGCTACTCCAGTGCCTCTCACAGCCCCGGCTTTGCTGAATAGCTGATACAGGCTCTCAGCAGGGCCGTGTCTGGCTTCAGCTTAACAGGGCATATCTCTGCCTGCTCTTCTTTGACCACAGACAGCACTCACTGCCCAAGTCTAAGAGCCAGCCCAGCTGCTCTATTCTGAGCTGCATGCATGGCTAGTCTGTCTGGGAGAGACAGATAGCCTGACACAACACCGCCACCGCTACTGCTGCTGCCTCCGTGACGTACGAGAGGAGAGAGCTGCTGGAACGATGAATAAAGTTAGAGTCAACTGCATTCCTCCCTGATCCTGTCAGAAAGTGAGACTGACAGGAATAATAGCAACTAGAAATTCTGTTAACAGTATTCATATGTCTTAAAAATGACACTGCAGAAGGTTTATACTGCTGATTTCATTCCAAAAATCTGACTCACTTTCTGTTTCAAGTTTCAATTTCACGTTGCCACAGCGCTGTGCTTACGCTCTGGTTGGATTAAAGCACAAGAAACACTTTGAGAGTTGCAAAAAGATCATGTTTTGGATTAAAATACCTGACTTTGAAGCCAGAATCACGGCTTAAAAATGTCCCGATGGTTACTAAAATTACCCGGTTTTGTCAACTGGAACTGAAAGTACAGTGTTCTTGAACATTGGGCTCTTGCTTGGCAGCCATCTCGCCTAGCTGTTACACCGTCACCATGCTCCTTCTGATAAGAAGAAGCTCATATAGGTTCAAGGTACTTTACTTGTCATTTTACAACACAGGGTTGCATAGTGACATGAACAGTTGTAAACTCCTTCATGCTACAAAATGACCTTTACAACGGTGAATGAAAAAAGTGGCAACAAGACGGTGAAAATAACGTGGTCAGCATCTTCACAATAAAAACTTGACATCAGGTAAAGCCTGTCCATCATCTGAGGAGTCCAGCTCTCCTCGACCTGTGCTGCATCTGCTCAGAACACGGTCCAGCTATCGAGTGCAATAGCTCGATCCTGGATGTTGTGGTGGAGACAGGTCTCTGCTAAGATGTGGGAACAAAAGTCTCTGACATCTCGCTGTATGGCCAGCCTAAGTCCAATTTGGTCCATTTCATTTCCCTACACTTGACATTAGCCAGTCCTGGGGCGGTCTGGCTGGTCATGTTGGATGGTAAAAAGATGCCTTTGGCAGTGATCTCTGATGCTCTTAATCAAAAACCTGCGCTTTCTTCTGATGCTACTGAATTTATTTCAGCCATGGGCGAAACATGTTTCAACGACAAAGCTGAGAGAATAACAGTGCACAAAATGCACAAATTTAATGCAACTACGGTTTGAAGAACCGTACAATGAACACTTTATTCTCGCGACTGTGCTGCAAATCTGGTCATTTGAACTGTATGTGCATGAAGCAGCATCACGACTGCTCTGCTTTATTGTGACAGTGAGACTACAGCCATCCACATGTCACATATTATGCCCACGTTTCATCTATAAGCATTTCTCATCCTGCACTTTTGCTCACTGAATGAGCAGCTATACGAATATCCAACTTTTGTTAAAATGAAAATGAAAATGTAAAGACGGGTTCGTTTAGATGTTACATGGTGTGGTGCTGTTAACTGAATCCTGTTTGGGTACTTTTTCACTATTAAAGTAACTGATGTCATATTATATAGTAGGGAAGCCATTCGTTATAATCTATGTGGTGAATATTCATTAGGCTTCTTTTCATGCATGTTCAAACACAAACAGCCTGTAACGGCCTTTAAACAAATGTTTATTTTGTGATCCCGCCGAACTAATGAGGTGATCGCTGCACACACGCACACAACAGCAGCAGAGAGGCAAGACTGAATACATTAAGAAGGCGAGTGTTAATGTTTGTTCGCTTTTTTTTTTAATATAAATCCTGTTGACATTTGTATCCGTAATTAAAATTCTTTAGGTATTGATTCACCCGCTGTTTATACGTTTCCTTGGCGTGTACAACTGCTAACAAAACACTCACTATCCTTGGCTCGTGAGCTACAGTTGCAGCAGAAGTCTGTTTACGTTGTGCTTTGCTGGTGCTCCCGGCTCGGCTGTCAATCAAGCGCAGACTGCAGCCTGGCGAGGCTCGGAGGGTAAAGGAGCGATTTTGATATATTTCCAAACATCTTTCCTCTTTCTCTCACTGACAAAAAAAGCATCAACAACACGTTTGAAAATCAAATTTTTGGTTCAAGCCGCTATGACTTTTTTGGTTAACTCCGTTTTATACCGCTCGCTTGCAACATCTGCTTCGCAGGCTTGCTCGGTTGTCAACACTTTCAGCTGCTCTGGCTGACAGAAATGTCCAAAACATGATGTAATAAACGTTTGAGAGCCTCTCAGTTGAGGCAGTTGCTCTCTCAGTGCTTCACCGCTCCACTGGTGTTTTCAGCCATGTGCCGTGTGTTTGATGAAGCTGTTATTCTGCTCTTATGGAAGCAGCCTGGTGTCTACACATTTCTGCGAGCGTTTGTCTTCGTCCTGTAGGGCATGTTGGGTATCCATGGCAACCGCAGCAGGGACAAGAACACAGCGTTTTGGTCTTTTTTTTTTTCTTAAGCTAAATTTAAGGACACCATTAAAGGAGATGTATCCTCGAAAACGAAGAGACTATTACACTTTCCTGTCCCCGACTTGCTCTGCGTGATGACATGTGTTATGGCATCGTGAGGAGATGTTGGGATGCATCCCAATTGTTTCTCTGCTCTTTGTTGGATGCTAACAAGCTCTTGGATTTTAATAATTTGGTCTCACATGATTTATAATTCCCTTCTGGCCTATCAATTTTACACAAAGTACAACAGTTTGGCTCCCAGTCAAATTCTAGGGAGAGAAGCAGTAATATGTAGCACAAACAAAAAATGTTTTCCATCCTCACTCCAAAAGACACCGCAGCCAGAGGAAAGAGGTTTCCAGCTGAAAGTTGGTCACTGTAACCAAGCGGAGGAAATCTCCTCTTATGGTATTAAGACGTTAACTTAGTAGCCGGCTACTCCGGGATGTTATCATGGGATAAGCAGATTATAGCCCCAAATATCCTCATGTGCATTACAGCATGCACGGCACAAGGTGGTTATTTTTCATGATGCAATTTCCTCCAGCTGAAACCGTCATCAGAGCAATCACTGCGGCACAGCTGCAGCGCTCTCGACTCTCTGATGATGAGAATTTGTTTCTGCTCACTTGAAGCTAATTTCTTTAAGATTATTAGAAAAAGGGAGAGCTGTCTTGATTACCCCCACCCCAACAAATCAGAAAAACAAAATTAGATTCAGATCAGTTAGTGCAGCAAGACACCCCGAACTGAGCCGGATCCTGAAGTGAGCCTGATGCAACTCGACACAGGGGAGGAAAAAATCTCATTGTGTGTTCTTGTATTAAAGGGAAAAGAAGGGGCAAGTCTTCCCCGTTTCATATACTTTGATACTAAACAGCCGGGACAAGGCCCATCAAAAGCCCCTGCGCTGCCGGTGACAAGGGGACGGAAGTCGAGTGTGGAAGTGACAGGTGTTTAGCTTTGACTAGTGAGGCTCAAAAGTTGGACAGAGCCCTCAGGACATGTACATGGCCTCCTCCACTACATCAAGAGGAAGTGCTGACACGGAGATAACGAGGAGAACGGCTGACCTCAAAGATGTGGCTCCAAAAAAAAAAAAACAAAGATCAAGGAAGCCATATTGATAAAAGTGAAACAAGGAAAAGGCTGATGACTCTGTTTCCCAAGTAGCAGAGCAAACACGACTCTGAACATATTGATTGAGAGAGCAGCTGCGATGTTCTCTGAATGTTTTCTGAACGACATGCGCTTCGTCTGCCAACCTGAGCACCTTCCACTGAGAGATTATATTTTTACGGCTCCCGTTTGCCTCGTTTTGGTTTTGTACACAGTGGCGGCATCATTTTCTGTTTAGTTTCAGTTGGCAGGACGTTAAAACTGTTATCTACATTGTGCAGCATCTCTCAAAAAACTACACAGCCAACCTATACCTTTAAATGTTCAGTGTATGGACTGATTGTATTGGTTTTCAATACAACTATTTGTGTGAGTGTTTGTGTGTTATTCTGGTAAAGATGCAGCCATGTTTATATTGTATTGTGTAAGCTACGTTGTAATGATTTCATTATTTTTGAATACAACAACATAGTGGGAGTTGTGCAAAAACGCCCTGGTAACGTGTGAATATTCCCATTTATTTTCTAATATGAATACAATGTCTGTTTCCTTTTATTGTTTAAATAAAGAGGTATTTCTTTATTAGACCTCAGGGTGTAAAAACAACGTCCTTGTCAAGTGTTGCATATTCCAAATAACATTAAAAACAGCAGGAAAACAATGTACTAGAGATACTAATGGCAATTATTTAAGACCAAAACAAATTCAGCTATTAAAAGTATCGCACCATGTGTCACAAAATATCTTTGTCTATTTCTGTGTCTGTGCCACTGATTTTGTGATCATAGTTTTAATGAACTGCGCTCGCTTAAAAGGTGCAACACGTAAGAATTCTAGCTGAAAACATTAAAAAATTATGAGAAATTAAAACTAAAACTATGGGTAGAATGTGAAGAAATAACAGATTTGACAGAATGACATCTATGTGTTGTGTTGCAGAGAAATCTGCTGCTATTAACATGCTAACCAGCTAGCCCCGGCCTGTCCCAGTCCAAAGCTCCAGTCCTAGCGCCTTAAACACAAACACTTCCCAGGTACTCCGATCTCCCAGTCTGGACTGCTAGCTGCTTCGACAGGTCTCCAATTCTTACGTACTGCACCTTTAATAACACTTTTAGCACTTATCTCACTTTTTCAGTCTTCACAAATATTGGAAAAGTAAGTAAGTAAGTAAGTAAGTTCACATTACTCCAGGACGTTTGATCTTTACTGTTAACACTGTTGTCATTGTGTATATTTCGCATTTGCATCCTAAAACTCCATCCTATCTCTAAAGTCTGTCTTCATAACAATACTAAAATGTTCATAATGTGCATTGAATGTGGGCAGCTTGTTTTTAGGCCACTATTCCCTGTTTGTGTTACCATCTGTCCAACATGGCTCACCAACACCGGTCCATACAGACTGTCACTTTAGAGGAAACACACTTGATATAACTAAGTCAGGCTGTCGAAGCCTCATTTCAGCTTTGGTTGAACTTTGGTTAGAGAGCATTTTCACACAGAACGATGGGGACATCACAGTCAATACAGACCGGAGGAGCAAACAATTAACTCTTTCAATGTACATGTGGGACTTGAAAAAATGTGGACCTATCCTTTAAATGTTAACTCCTAGAAAAAGCACAATGAAAATGTATGCATCTGAATTGTCATTGTTAGCCGAGCCTTTCAGCGACTCTGCCGAGGATGTGGGGAGGTTCTGACTGTCTAGTGAGCGAGATTAGAGACGACGGGGTGCCGCAAATTCATTATATGTTGGATGGAGATAGCTAAGCTAAGAAAAGCCACACACGCCTCAGTTGTGACCTTGTTTCATAACTAGACTATTAGAAAGACTGTTTGGCAAGTAAAATCCATGTGTGGGCTCGCTTTCCCGTTTCCAGTTACTGTAAAGAAATACACTCATTTTAAGACAACAGAGACTGATGTGAGCGTGAGACCGAATCCTAATGAGCAATTAAAAATAAAAATAAACTTCGAAAATAAACTCAACCCGGTTCCTCAGGTGCAGCAAACGCCGCAGGTACGTTACGAAGGTGCGTGAGACTTCCGTTAATACTTTCAGAGGTAAGTGAAGACAAAACCCTTGCACAGAATACCGACACAAGAGGAGTTGTTGTTGTGACTGACAGCGCAACAGCCCACACGCACATCGACAGACGTACACACCTCCAGGGCTCCCGCAGCGCCGCAGAGACCATCTCTGATCTTTTCTCCTCCAACATTGACTAATGAGCTCATGATGAGAGATTCACCAAATCTCAGCTCGTATTTCACAGCTGAGGAATCAGGGTTGAACCCCTGAGCCGAGGATCCTTACATCCACGCACGCATTACTGAGGGAGCAAAATGGAGGAAACCTTTTTTTTTTTTTTTTTTTTAGACACAAGCTTCTGGTGATGTCATGGCAACAATGAATGTAGGACATTTTTCGCAAGCCAGCAGGTTCATATTTTCTATATTTAACCATAAATTGGTGGTGATATAGTGGTTGGAGTATGGATGGTGACACTGCCATTGTTATCCGCTGTATATTTTAATGAGTGCCCCGCCGCCTGTGTAATCATCCCTTTAATCGGCCCCAAAGCATTTACAGAGTGGAATTTAAGACATTTAGTTTGTGAAGCTCAGCCGAGTTTCTCCTCTCGAGGCCCCAGTTTTGCCACTTTCCATCTGATACGCACACATAATGTGCATATACATGCGCGCTCGCTCTGTACTGTAGCTCCCGTTCTCCCATCAATTCTTCCTTAATCATCTCTCTTCATGGATCTTCCCCCCGCCATGCCCAGAGGCCTACGGCATCTTCGCAATCTGATCCTCCATCACGCGGTGGCTGGTCCTCCGTGCGAGAGGGGCGGCGCAGCTTGATTGATTGGAATTACTTGACAAGTTTTTATCTAAAAATAGCTCTGCTGATACAGACAAACTGCCCGCATGCTCGGGGGTAAACATAATCAATAATAATAAAATTTAAATTACTCCGTAAATAACTGCTTATCTCATCCAGGGTTGTTTTAAAGAGGAGTGTTAGGGGAAGGGGACGGTGCAAAAACACAATGCACAAGGGAAACAGTTTACTGCATCATCCGATCATTAAAATAGGGCTGCATTTATTTTCATCATTGATCGACCTTACGACCTCTGCCCAGGAGGTCGTGTTTTACCTGTGTCTGTTAGGCTGTTGGTTGGTTTGTCAGCAGAATTTCACAAAAACTACAGAGGAGATTTCCAGAAAACTTGGACGGAGGATGTGTCTTGGCCCAGAGTTGATCCACTTAACTTTTGGTGCAGGTCCAGGTGAACGAACGCATCCAAGAATTATTTTTGTCTCACTTCTTTAACATTGTGAGATAGAGCGTTTTTCCATATTTTTGTTCATTTCTCATGGAATAATGCATGGATCTTGATGAAATTAAAAAAAAAAAATTTCTAGGAATGATTACAGTTTGAGGTGGATCCTAGATCTGGTGAGCTTAAATAGTGGTACAGTGTGAGTGATACAGGGCTATTGAGTTTGATATTGGATAAGGCTTGGCTGAATTAAAGGTGGCTGTTGGGCCTTGGCTAAAGGTTCTAGTTTTTCTACTTAAATAGTTCATAATTTTGTATATAAAATATCAGAATATTGTGATAAATGCATATCACAGTTTCATCACAAAACCCAAAGAAGTTCAATATGCAATGACATTAAACAGAGAAAAGCCTATATTTGAGAAGCATGAATCAAGCTGGTTAAAGACTTTCAAGGACATGATTCAATTATCAAAATAGTACTCCAAAAAATAAGTTGTTTGATAAAAAAAAAATCATCTGATCATTTCAGCATCAAGTCAAAACAACATGCTCGCAGACATCAGACAGTCTTATTTTAAAGAGATAAATCTGCTCATCTTCTTTTGTCTTTTAAAGTCTCTAAAAAAAACTAATAAAAAAATAACTGGATGATATTACTCCACTGATTATTAATAAAACTACACTAAAATAACAACCAGATGTGATGTGTGTTTTTTTCCTTCTTGTTTGGGCTTCACTGTGTAGAAAGATGTTTGACACTAGATGGCTGTTTTCACATGCTCTGTTTTAAGAGGCGGGGCCTACGAGCATGATTTGTGACATCACAAACAGTTTGGAAGATGATCCTGCAACCTTATTTTGTTGTATCATATCAAAAACCCATTATTAATCAAAGCGCAGTGTTTTATACGTGTTAAAACAGGTCTGGAGGGGATCTTTAAAAAGATGCAATAGTATGATGAAACAAAGTGAGCTTCTTCTTCTTCTGGATGCAGGTGACGTACAGTAATCCCACCCAGTTCTCACAGATTTCCTCAGCTCACAGTCCAGAGCTGAATCCTGATGAGACGTGTTAGTGATCTTTTGCCATTCTCAGTGACAGCCGGCGAAGGAGGCAGCAGGTTGCTTTGGCGGAGGTGGAGACGCCCTCCTCCTTACCCTCCTTCTTCAAGGAGCGTACAAGAAGAACAGGTGAGCGCAGAGAGAAAAAAAAGGGGAAGGTTTGGCAGCTGGGGTCCTAGCAGTCTTTTCAGGCATTCATTATTTAGCCCGTCTAAAAATACATCAGAGGCTGCCTCCCTTCCAGCACATGGTGCATCTGAATTTCACAGCATCCTGCTCTCAGCCACTCAATCTGATCTGAGGAGCTGCTTGATCTACTGTACATCAAGGTAACGCATGTGCACAGAGGCACACGGGCTCACACACATTTAATGTCACTGATGCACAGAGAAACATGGACGCGTTTAATCAAAACTACAAAAACGAAAGAAACGGAGTGGAAACATTCACACATCGATATTTTTACAACGAATTAGAGGCATGATTTTTAGAGAAGTCGTTCACTCACACTTCAAATCAAACCCTACAAAGACATTCAAAAGCACAATCTATTGCGCAAGCCCGCTAATTTACGCCAACAGCACAGCAACGTGACAGTAATTTGCACACAAGCAAGCAGAGCTCACAACACCTCAAGAAAATTAGCTAAGTGAACCAGATATGCCTCACAGGCAGCGTCCTCTTAACACCGTGTATCCCTGATGACTTTCACATGCTGCCTCCTGCTAGAGAGTGCTCTGCGTCTTGAGCTCGTAATGTTAGACGCAGTCCATGAAATCAAACATCTACCAGGTCACAGATTGGACAGCGCTCATTGTTAATTGCATTGGGGAGAGAATGTCAACTTAATTATTTCAGCCGGAGCTGGAAATGATTCCCTGCAAATCTATTAGACACGTATGCTATGCGAGTCATGTACTGAGCCTCACAAGTCAATAAGCGGGGCGTCCGCCAGGACAGATGAGTGGCTCTAACAGGCCAGCTGTGATCTAGATGGCCAGATTAAGACGGTAGGACGTTAAATCTGGTCTGATTAAGGCTGGGCTTTTGTGTATTAATGAAATGAGTCGATGTTCGCTGCTTCAGGGCCGCATGGCCGATATGACCTTAAAATAATAAAGCAATACTTTTAGGCTGCATCTCGACACCTGATTTATATGTTGATATTTTGAAATATGCTCAAAAGCACTTCATAAATGCCAGGACTGGTCTACCAAATCAAACATCACAATATTATTTCACCAAATACCTCAATATCAATATTACGGCAATACTGCAGGGCTGACTGTTGGTACTTTCACAAAATATTAAGATTGGATGTGATGACTAAGTGGGTGAAGGGAAGTAAAACAGTCTGGGAAGTTCAGAAAATGACATAACTTTACATTACGGCTCATGCCATATCACAAAAATAGTCATCTAAAGATTATTCTTAGTATTGATCATTCTGCCTATTATTTGTTTTTATCAATTAAATAATCATTTGGTGATCAGAGAAGAAAGTGAGGGAAAAAAAATGACCATAACGATTTCTAAGAGCCAAGGGCTTTTTTTTTTTTTACATCCAACAGCCCAAAACCAAAAGGAATTTAATTAACATTAGAGCTGAACAGTTCATTGAGATATTATTGAAATCCAAATATGGTCAAGTGGAATATCCAAATCACAGGAGCTGCAATTGTTGATGAAGGAAAAAAATCACAGCCGTGATTCAAAAACAGAAAAAATACTGAAAAGATGTGCCAGAATACTTTGGCACATCTTTTCATGAGCCAGGTGTGTGGGAGAGGCTCAGGTTGCAACCAAACTCCCGCACAGTGTCTACGTTTCGGCACTAGACCTTCGTTGGGCGAATAGTTTGATAAAAAAAGAGAAGCTATCTTAATATGGGGAGGCTGCAAACCTGCAAACGGTCACGTTCACCACATGAATGAGCATTTCCGGCCAACAAATCATTTTCTCCAGGCGCTCAGGGAACATGCTCGTTTGGTACAGACCCCAAAAATCACATCTTTTTTTTTTCAGTGAAAATTAAATGCAAAAAAATACCGTTCCCACTAAAATCATGACTGATCACTGTTGTAATATCTGTCAAAATAAAGCCAACATGGTTCTTTTGCATATCGTTCAGGGAAAAGTAAAAAAAATCTCACATTTCAGAGGCTTGACTGAGGACACATTTGGCATGTTTGCTTGAAAACCGTCCAAAGCCACTACAAGGGACTTTCGGTATTTGCTGACTCTGTCGGCCACTTTGTACAAAAGATGAAGAGAACGAAGCAAAGTAAACTGTGTTTTAATACCGATGACAGAGCAGCTTCTTTACTCTGGCTGCGAGACTCTTCAATTCATCCTCAGCACTGCACCATTAAACACTGTGTACATTTTCTGCCTTATCTGCCCCGGATAAGTCAGAATCCGACCCGGTGACGGGCCTTCAGAATTACTATAGTAATTAGAAATAACCAGTCCTCTCACTGGTGGTCTTGTTTGCTCATGTAGGTCAAACACAGGCTGTTTCACAACCAGTTAAAAGTTTCCTTGTTACAACACTACCTATTGTATGAATGGTCTGCACAGGTAATGATTTTACAGAAAAGGGTTGTTGACTCATCCGTCGTGGGTGAGACTTAACTGGTGAGCGATTTTCATGTTGGTGCAACTGACTCCGACATCTTCCATCAGCTCGAACTCCGATTGAACCAGTTCTGAGTTCGAGGGCGAAGTAAACAGATCAATTGCGTTTAAGCGCTCCACGCGAGAAGCCCTTCACAGGAGCCAAACAAAATTCAAGATCCCTCACATGTACACAGGGAGTCTGTCGAGCACAGGAAGCCGATATATGCATACTGACGTTACACATCTCTGCTGCGAACCGTGTTTGTATCACTGAGTGTTTCTCTCTTTCAGCCTGCATACACGCACAGACATCACGGCGAGATTTAAAGAATGCACACATAAGAGGAAACCCTGATGTATGCATTTACCACAATGCTCAGCACTATTCGGGATAAAAGGCCGCACAACAATTGCGGCCATGCCCCAGTTATGAGCTGGGGCCGATGGGAACGCAGCTTTGAGGGAGGTAAAGTATTGGCATGGGAGAAGGGACTGGGAGAGGGAAAAGCAGACTACTTCAAAAGGCTGAATGTGAGCCGGTGGCTCAGAGCACGCTGATTGTACGTGACGTGAAATCTACAGCCGGATCTTAGCAGCCTGACGGAGCAGATGGAAATGAGATTTTTCATCACTGAAGGATATATCTGATAACTAGCAAACTTTGTGAAAAATATCTTCTCTCTAAAAAACTCTGCTGAGGCTGACATTTGAGGCTGCATTTTTATGATGTGTGCATTCAAAATGGGTCATAGATCTGAAACGTATCGCTGCAGTTTTGTTTGAAGGACGCAGTTTACTGCTGTACAACAACTCTGAGTCAGGCAAACGTGTTAAATTAAAGAACAATAACTAACATTTAAAAAGGGACATCAAGCAGTCCGTGACTTTAGTTATGCTTTATATTAAGGTCCTTGTTATCAGCATTAGTTCATCAGGTAATGAGGCCTTTATAAGTCTCTATAAGACGCTTATCAACATTAATAAGACTTTATACATTTTAATCATAGCACCACATGTTTATTGTTAGATTATGATGCATTTATAAGCAGAAACTTGTCAGGAAGTATTCATTCCAATAAAGAATAAAAGTCATACAGTCATTTTTTAACAATAACACATCTACAGAGCTCCCAGAAAGGTGCAGAATAAATGTCTTTTCCTTAAAAACATTTTTAAGATTGTGAATCAATCATTTTTAAATATGTGTCGGGTCTAAAATTATTGTTTTTCATCTCTGTGTAAGAATTCTGCTGGTTCCAGCTTCAAACAAGGTTTGTCAGCCGTTGGTATCACATGGTTTCTGTGGTTTGTCAGCAATCAAACTTGGTAGTTGCCAGTAAGAAGTAAAGTAAGAATGGCTGCGTTCCACAGTATGCACCCAGCACACTGTACTGCTCTAATGTTAGCGACCTAGCATTAGCAACGCTAGGGTTAGCCAGTGTTGTGTTAATGATAATGTTAGCTAACTCTTGCTAGCTAACGTAGGACTTAATTAGAAAGTTTTACCACGACTTTCATCCGTTGCCCTGTGAGGCAATTTTGCAAGGAAATCTCAGCTCCTGCTGAGACCCTGCTGGTGTTTGACATGTCATCAGGGTTAGGTTAAAAAAAGTTAATAAAATGCCTCATTTCATTAAACTCAATCTGTTATTAAATCTTAAACGTGTCTCTCCTTTTAGCAGCTTAATCTTAAAAGATTTGATATAAGATTTAATAAATGAGATAATCGGATTTGATACTGGATCTACATTTGATGATGTTATCTGACCCTGATCTTTCACATCGCACCTGTTTATATGTAAATTGTGTATTTGCTGCAGCTCAGTGAAAATGCACCTATAACATGATTGTCAGTTTAAAGCAACATCCTCTGGTTTTGTACATTTCCGGGAGCACATGCGTCTCCTCCATTCACTGCAGTAACAACGTGGTCTAAAAATAAAACACCACATATATTTTCAAATACAAATCCACTCAGGTCCTGAACAACTGAGCTGTATTTGATTATTTAATGTATGAGCTCAGAGTAGTGCAGTAATACTCCTGGCTATTGACCTGAATGTGTATGTGATGTAGTTATCTCCATCGCTGTCATCCATCAAGGGATCATGCAAAGCTTACACATGGAAGATCTCACTCTAAAACGGGCAACACACATCTAATTATACGTACACAGCCTTATGTAACGGACTATATTCGTTGGATATATTCAGTTAACGATGCTGATCGCAACCTGAGAGCGAGAGACGCTGTCCTCACTCTGCTGAACGTCTTTACAATTGTTCCCGGGAAGCAGCTGTGGGACGTTTACTCGATTACTGTACTCAAGTACAACTTTAAGGTATATGTTCCTTATTGTAGTGCTTCCATTGTACGCTACTTTATACTCCATAAGGCAATATTATGCTTTAACTCCTACTTTGACACCTATAGTGGCTCTGCATATTAAGATTTTATATACAAAACCTCTAATGAGCCTCTACAATAGTAAAGATAACAACGCATATTAATGATACAGTGCTTTTCAAGATACTTAAAGATGCATTACACAACAAAATAAATAAAAGATCCTACCTACCTACATATTAATGCATCTGTGATTATAGAGCTGACATGATTAGCTGATTAACTGATTAGTTTATAGACAAAAAAAAGTATTCCAATTCTAATAATTCATGTTTTTGAAACGTGGTTTTTGCATTTTTAAAGATAATATGGCAACAATTTCCCGGTTGTGTCGTCTAAACTAATAATTTTTCCAGGTTTGCTTCCTCTTATATGATAGTTAAATAAATAACTTTGGGTCATACTACTTATATTTGCCAGAATAATCCAACATACTTGATAGTAATAACAATAATAAAGTAATTTTACCTTTGATATATCAAGCAGATTCTTTAAGGACATTAAAAGACAACACCCACCGCAGTCAAAGTGTGGTCACCCTGCTGCGGTGCAGCTTCTTCCCTCAGGCTGTGAGACTCCTGAACTCATCTTCAACACTTCATCATAAAAGCAATTATTGTCTTGTGTGACATAAAGGGACTACGAGGAACTTTAACTAATTAGAGAACAGTCACAATCTTATACCGATGCCTCTGACCGTCATAAGCAATGAGCAAGATCATCAGCGAGAAGAGTGGCTATGTCTATATAGATATTATGGTTGTTCTTGATGCCTCTCACTGGGTCAGGTTCTGACTTATCCAGTCCCGGTTGGATAACTCATTAAAATTAAAACTCTGTCATGGCAGAGTGCTGAGGATGAACTGAGGGGTCTCGCAGTGTGAGGAAAGAAGCAGCTCTGTAGTCTGGCGGTGCAGCACAGATGAGCCGAGCTGTGTTTGAAAAAGGAAAACAGCATCAAAAATATGTTGCATCTTTCTTTTACTCACTTTCAAGTGAAATGCTCAGCTAGCCAGATCAAGATCTTTATGATACGAGTCGGTGGTGCTCATACAGTTTTTTGTCCACAGGGGCCACCGGGCTCAATAAAGAAAATGAAAGTTCCTTGTAGCTGCTTTAACGAAAAGATTCTTGCACCACTGCTCCTATGTACACAAATACAAGAACGCACGTGGCTGCTCACATGTTTTCTTAAATGACACGCCTCGGATCAGGAAATACCGGCTCAGAGAGGAGCAGAAACTAGCCAGAGGTGGCTCATAGCCTCCCTCTAAATCAACAGTGCGGCAGGCACATCCAGTTATCCACCTCTGCTTTCCACTCCAGCAACAAGAGCGGTGCACTCCCATCCAGCTCTGCAGCAGACAATGGACTATTTATCTAAACCCTCTCTCTCTGTCAGCTCCCAGGACACATGTGGGCATGTTCATTCACCCACCTACACAAACACACACACACACACACACACATGCACGCTCGCAGCTCTTGATTCCATCTATGTAAGTACAATGTAAGCATGCATTAGGAGCTACGGGTAAAAAAGGAAAAGCTGTTTTCCTCTTTACAGGCAATGCTTGAGTGATCTACTCCTTGACTCCGGGGCAAGTGGCTCGGCACAGACACATATCTTAGCACAGCTCCCTATGGCAATGCAAGAGTGTGTGTGTGTGTGTGTGTGCATGTGTGTGTGAGAGAGAGAGTACAAAAGATGTACAGTATGTGTGTCTACATGCACTTGTCTGTGGAAGGGCCAGATGGGCAAAAGAGAAGAACTGAGCCAAATAAAAAAGGACGATGGCAAAAAGAGAAGAAGACGAAGAGGGGAAATGGGGAGAGAGGGCACTTGGAGCGGAAATGCTTCAGTGCCTCTGCGGCCTGCCACCTCGTATCGCGGAGCATCCGCTGACAGATGAATGCAGGAGAGCCCAATAATAGAAATGTTCGGGCATAAACGCCCGGATGAAGGGGAGGAGCTCCCGCATGCGAGCTGATGCGTAAGTATGGCAGAGGGTAGCCAGGGGTCAGCCGTCTCAGCGACAGCTACCCATCTCACGGAGCGCCGGGCAGAAACCTGAATGAGATCTGACTTATCTCAGTGTGACTGGTTAACTTTTTTTGGTTTCACAGAGCAGGCTTCAATACTGTTACCATGGTAACTCTTACCTTGAGTCTAGACTTATTGTCCAAGATGGCTTTTTTTACCCTTTTAGCCTGTGTCTTTTATAGCACTTGTGCTTTGTTTCTGAATGCGTTGCTAGTGCAGCCGCCATGGGTCGTACACACAGTGTTTCTAAGATAAGGAGATGTGAGAGTAGTTGACAGGGCTATACAAACAAAATGTCTGTTTATGTAACGGATGGATTATCAGATGTCCTACCAGGTCTGGAGTCCCCTAACCTGGGGCTACTCTTTGAAATGACTGCTACCTCTAGCATTACATGATTTGAAGACTTTTTTTTTTGCTCCAGCCACTTTGAGTATCGGTCAATACATGCAATCCAATATTTTATATTTGGGTAATACTTTACTTAAAACGTTGCATATGTCAGACATGAACATGACTTTTCATTGCAAGCAGCTCTTTGTCTTGAGTCCCAGGCTCCACAAACAAAATCCGCCACAGAAAAAGGTTCACTTCCTAAAACACATTTCATATAATCATCCATCTAAAAGTTTCAAAGAATAAAGGGCATTTTGCTGAAAAGCGTTGCCCAACACAACACAGCTGCAGAGGGCATAATTAGGCTGCAGAAAGCCGGCATTAAAGTTGCCGAAGCAATTTAAATCTGTCTAATAGAAGAATGGCTCTGCTTTAAAGCTGCCCTGTGGAGCTGATTAAAAAAACAAGTTATTTTTGCAGTCACCAAAACATTTGCAAAGTCGACCTTTTCAACATTTTGAAACCTGCATTGTTCACATTCGTGTTCACCGGCGTGTCTTCTTCACTGCCTTTTGTCAGCACGTCGTTTCATACCTTTCGGATCACTGGAAATATGTCATCGTTGGCAGGATCGCAGCATTGTTTGCAAATGCATCCTTGTGCTCGAGACAAAAAAAAAATGGGGACTCAAACAAAGTGCTCAACAGCACAAGTAGTGGTCAGAAACTCCAGATGATACTTTTAAAGCAACATTATGCAACTATTTTTCTTTAAGATAACAGCTTCAAAATCATTTTGATAGTTCAGTGACTTGCAACAGGGTGAATGGTGTCTCTTTCTCAGCCACGCCCTCCTATCGCTTGTTTCTGCACTATGTAACTTCAGTGAGCGGGTCGCACCACAGTTACGGCTGTTTGCGGTGAAACTGGATCATATTTAAATGGAGAAAACGTTTTCTGGTTTCCTCTCTGATGTCCTCCGGCTGCTCTGTCTCAACTCTCTGTGACTCTGTGAGACGACTGTGTGACCTGCTCTGAGCACACCGCCGGGAGGGTTGGTATTTGTTTATGCCGTCATCACAGGAGCTTTACGAGTGGATGAGGATTTTCAGGTCCTGGGGCAGAAAAGGGCAACGGAACCAGAGTCAGGCGAGCTGGCAACTGGACCACACCGGAGAAGACGCTGTAAGGAAGCTAAGAGAAAAAGGATGGTGACCTGGTGACAGGAGGAGGACAAGAGTAAATCTCAGACTGGCTTTTAGTTGTTGGCAGCGGCTTCACTTAATGAGAGGCTGCAGACAGATGCGGAGCTGGCTGTTGAATAATAATTAAATATTAGCTGGCTTTGTCTTGTGTTTTTGCACTTGCTTGAAGTTTGGCTGTGTTGGCCAAGTTGTCAGCTTGCTAGCTTTTGATCATAAGCCAAGTCAGCCCATTTCGACAGTGGTTTAGCTGGTAGCATGTCATAGCCAGGGGTTAGTGTTTCCGATTCAGCTTACGTTCGCTTGGCATGACGTTACTGTTGAGTAAAAAATGCCTAAACGGACATCCTGACTTGAATTCACAAGTTTTTGAGACGTAAAGTTTTTTTCCTCGTGCCATATTATCTGTAGTTGTTACATTACATCTGACAACTGGTTACAGAACCTGGGATTTGTACGCCAAATTGCACAAAATACCAATTTTTACATAATGTTACCTTAAAGCAAGGCCCAACAGCTTATGGTGAATAATGTCTACCGATGTTCTCTACTTGTGCAACTGTTTCCCATTATCCTGAAGTTGTGGCTCGTGAGCACAGTGAATGGTGCTCAACGTTACAAAGCTTTGCTTTAAGAAAAGATAACCTTCATCACAGGTCTCCTATCTGTATAGCCTCCTTGCATTTTCTGTGAAGTGGATGTTGTGGCAGGGCGGACAGCCTCTCTCCGTCTCCAGCGTGAACACAATGGTGAAGTCGAGGAGCGGTTCTCAACCAATAACAGCACTTCACAGCTGTGGTTAACTTGAGAAATGAGAAAGCGCTGCAAGCAATGTAACTCTTTACACATCAAATGCTTTACCTCTCGTGCTGTAATCTCTTAAAGGCTTCAGTATTGGAAATATTGGTTGTTTAGAAATGCTCTCTGCAGATTTTATATGTTTGATCTCAGCTGTCAGTGTATCGACCGAGTATAAATTATACACGCATGCATGTACACTCCTCCGTGCTTTTCACATTTTTTTTCTCCTTTTTACCTTTTCATCTCATCAAACAGGTAAAAAAAAAAAAAAAAGAGGCAGCAGCAGTGCAATGTAGCATGGGGCAGGGTGGGGTTAGCATTTCAGGGAGAGCTGACGTAAATTGAATGCAGGTAGGGGTAATAGGCTGCTGGGATTCTTCCCATGTCTGTGTAAAGCTATTATAATAGGCGTCAAAGTGAAAGGAGCGATAAGAGGGCATTGGCTGCCGCTGGAAAATGAAATCCAGCTCTATCGCAGCTACAATTGCTTTTTCAGACATAAACTGGAAACCTCACAGTGTGAAATCCACCGCCACAATGTGCCTGTGGAATGTGCACATCCCGCTGAATGGCCCTCCAAATATATAAAAATTATGTTGTTTTTGGATTGCCTTATTGTTTGGAGGCTTTTAACATGTTTGTGTCTGAGAGGAAGACGACGCGGGAGGGATTAAACCTGTTGTGGGAGGGTGCAGTTCAAACATAAAGCACGGGAGCATCACTGGTGTGGCTGGGTGGATCTGAATACCAATGCCTTAATCACTGGCTTTACAAAACAGGATGATTCAACTCAATCTGTGCACAAAGGCAGGGCAGGGCCTTGTAGTGGCAGCTCTCTCGTCTCCACACCTGTGTTTCAGACGCGTTCCTGGAATTCGACAATCAGGATAAACCGTCACAAAACAAATCCGGTCTCTTTATCCACACCTGCTTCTCCAGCCTGCCCGTTTGGAAAAAGGTGTTTCGTCAAGATGTGCACCAATTACTGACGAGAAGAGATCAGACATAAATCCTGCGAAAACACTGAAGGCGCAGACCTGAGCCGATGTTTCCGTCGGCTGCCACATACATACAAATGTGCAGAAGTGTCCCCTCGCATGTGAACATTAGAATTGACAAACAGCCCGGGGCTAACTCTGTCCTCAATGTTGCAAGTCATATGTAGTGTCAGGTTGGACTTCGTGTCCTGGAGGGGAGATGAAGAGTAATGTGATCGCTCATCCATGTCCTGGTCAACAACATGCTTGAAATATCTGACTTAAAACTATAAAAAGCCGACATATTTTTCAAAAAAATGCATTAAATGTACTGCTGACTTCACGACTGAGTACAAAATGATTTCACACGGCTCATAACGCATGCGTCTTCATATAATTTAATTCATTGTAATTTTGTTGTCAAGGTAAAGCGAGGGGGTCAAGTGAGCTTCCAATCATCTGTAAGCAAATATTGCAACTAGGACTATAAAACAGACAGCCCAGCAGCCGCCAGGATGTAATGTTAGGAGTTAACGCTTCTATTAACCACAGATGCGTCCCAGGCTTTTAACAAAAAGTTTAACAAAATTATGTTTTTGAAATCTGTTCAATGAAGGCTATTCCTCCGTATCTCATCCGTCCCTAACCCTCCTTGAACTGCGATGAAAAGAAACGGCCCCATTTATAATGCCAACATTCAAACCCGTGAATCCATCTGCAAGTACTGACACCTCCTTTCATTTACACCCAGTCAAGATTCCTCTGACTTTGAATTTCTACCTTGATAAAGAACTATCCACTTCTGCTGCTATTTAAAGCAGCGCTTTACCGACAAAGCTTTGATACAATAAATACTTTATGTACAGAGGAGGGGTTTTTTTTTTCCCTCAGCGGCTTACCAGCTAGAGCATGAAATGAATTAATTTAATGGCTTTTTTCTTTCCCTTTTTAAAAGGTCAGCGGCGCAATTAAATCAACTCCCATACATCTACCCCTGTCCTGAGCGAGACAGATAAATAAAAGGCGAGCAGCGTCCGTGCGTGTCCACGGGTGCCGCTGGTTCCACTGGTTTCGTCTCCGGTGAGGTGCAGCCACATGAATTCCATGCATGCCACAGAGGTGTGTAAGCCTCCCCCTCCACATCAGCCTGACAAGCACTCGTGGCGTCCTCTAGTCACCATAATCCCAAGCTCCTCTCTGGCCTGTCAATAAGCCTGTCACAGTGAGGAGCATCCCCTGTCAGGGAAACCGATGTCTGGCCCGATGGGTGAATGGACACACGGATAGATGGATGGATGGATGGATAAGTGGATATATTCGTCTGTGTTCCTCAGTTCGGCCCCTCTGAGAGCAACAGCAATCCAGTCTATTTACGCAGATCAATTTCTGTTTCTATGTGCCAGAGTAACAAAATTGGTTTGCTACGTGGCTGCGAGCCGCGGACATTGTGAGAGAGAGCTTGCCAAACGGACTATTTTCCTGGGCTGCATTGTTCTTTCAATTTTGCATCCTTTTGCTGTTAATACAATCTCAAATATTCAAACAGCAAAGGTCCTCCCAGGCCACCTGACTCACAAATGGAGAAATATAAATCTGGAGGCTGGACCACAAATGGGATTTTTATCAGTACAAAAATTGGATTTCCTTTTTGCTCGTACAAATCTTTCCTCAAGTAAATTGTTCTGTTTGGTTTTGTTTTGTTTTGTGTTGTTTTGCGGAGGAGGTTTGGTACGTCAGAAAAGTTCCAAGCGTAAAATGTGCTTTTAACAGCCGTCAGCCTTCTCCCTGACACATTCGACATGCAAATTGCATACACTGAGAGAGTCAGAGATTTTTATAATTAATTTCGTCTGCAGAGACACGAGCGACGATGATGTAACTCTAAGTGCATTCATGAGAACAACAGTGAGAGACAATAGACAGCGGGACTCCTCAAGCGAGGCTGCTGCTGCGTTTTGAGGAGCCAGAAAACAATACGAGCTCTGCAACTCATTCTTTTTTTTTTTTGTTAATTGGATATCATACGAAGTGTAAAAATACAACAGAGAGAAGAGTCCGTAATTCAAGGATTCACCAGCGTGCGAGATTATATTTCCGTTAATTTAATAATGTGCACAGATGTATCCTGGTAAGTAATTCTATGCATTATTGAAAACGACAGCACCAAAAACAAGGAGAGGATGGCGTACGAACATCCATTTCACAATATTGGACGGCGCTAAAGATGTCATTTTCATCTTCTTTTTCATTCCGCATTTTAAATTAACTTTCAGAAACGCTGTCTCTGCACGCCTTGGCATTAGTCTGCCCACTGAAACCTTTCCTGTTTTATTAACTGTTCAAATGTCAACCTGCAGACAGCCACAATCACGTCCACCATAATAAAATTAATATCGTTAATGTCAGTCTTTGATGCTGATTTCAAAGTGAAAACTCCAATCATCCTACACAAATTACCTGGAAATAAACCTCAGCTTGATGGACAGCTGGACCGCCTCTTACCGACCTCCCACCTTCACCTTCGTTCAGCCCAACAGCTTTGTCCATGTGTGCGTATGCAGAGTGCGTCTTTTTGGATTTGTTTGTAGGTACGTCCATGTGTTGGTGAACGCCAGTGGCAGCTCTGCTCAGCCAGGTATAAAAACAGCCATCCAGACAGACTGGGGCTCGGGGTCAGAGCGGGCCATGTCAAAACACAAACTGGCTGAGTCTGTAATGAATCAGAGGAGAAGATCATGATGCCACACTGCATCATCTGGCCTGAGGCGCCAGAGCTCAGCCCCAAAAACTAACAAATCTGTTGAGATGGGAAGTAAACTGTGTTTTAGGTTCGGCTCTCGCAAGAAAAACAAAAGCTGAGATTTGATGTTGTTTAATTAGATCTCACACTCCAAAGCAGACTTATCAAGCTTTTTCACACTGTGGTATATATGTGCTTGTGCATGTAAAAGAACATGCACAAGAACAAAAAAGGTCAAAGTCTTGAAAGAAACAGGAGCTACAACAGAGTGTTTTAGACACAGACTGGTAAAATAAGGGCAAAAGCTTTTTCACAGATATATGTTGTATCTGTTTTAGCAATTAAGTGATTAACTGATCAACAGAAATGTAATCGGAAATCCCAAAACTGTAAGTCAGTCAATTAAGGGTTCAGATCCTAGTTTTGCCTCATGGAAGTACAATACATGAGGTGTTGACCTCTGGCCTGTGGCCCACCATTACGTTTTAGTTTTGGCTCCTCCAAGGGAAAAAGTTTGGGCACCCCGGCTTTCGATGTTGGACTGCTGGATGGACAAAGACCAGCAATGTGATGATTTCATACTTGATTTTAGGAAATGTTTGTTTTATTTGACTTTTTTCTGACATTAAATGAACTTGTTAATCCAAAAACTATTTGTTCAGGAAAATAAACTGCAGCCACAAAAACCTGTCACTTTATATGAACTCGTACAAGACGGTTCTGTTGTTGGCTTTAAAATGGAGTTCAGATAACCAACTGAATGCAGCAGTTAGGTGAGACAGCTCGACTCCTCGCCAAATTCCTCTGCAGCGCAACACAACAGGCCTCGACTTGCACAGAAGACATGAGGTCAGACCGAAAGAAAAGGGAGCACAGACAGAGTCAACAGGATCTGTATCAAAATTTCAGAGGTAAAACCACAATTTGTGAACGCATCACTGGCGTTGCGTATGAAATTGCAGACCAGAGTGCAACAGAGCAGAGAACAGCGAGTCCTTGAACAATGGAGGAGAAGCTGACAGAGGAGAGCGCACGATTGTTAAATCTTATTGGCCACTTTGCAGCTCAGACAGGATAAAAGCCTGTCAGCGACACCTGCTCGTATGAGCACACAGACACGTTTTAATTTAGAGACGGCTGATGCTGAATGCATACCCGCTGCAGACGTTTTTATATTTAGTGCCAGCTATACGATCTCAAGTTGGTTTGAAACGCAGATAAATCAAAGGAAGCTGTATTTCAGCGTGAGAAACAAATCTTCAAAGCTCTCACATAGTGTAAGCACAAAGAAGGAGAAGCAGGAGCAGCAGCCCGGTGTCAGACTGGATTTTAATTGATTGCTGTCTCTCTTTTAATCCACACTATGGAAACTTTTTCAAAAGGCTCAGTGTAGGTTTCTACCTCAGGAACAAACTTTAATGTGGCGCGCTTTCATGTTGTTTCTAAACCTGTTTTACTTGATTATGGGAATTTGTTTGCATCAGCACAGATCCTGGAGTCAGGTGTTGTTTACCGCGGTGCTTTGAGCGACGATTTTTAAGAAATTGTAAATACCTGACTCATCATTGTACCTTGCCTGCTGAGGCCGGCCTGCTTCTTCTGGACGTGCGGGGGCTTAGTCACTGCTATATTATTATTTATAAAGGCCACTTTAGGAAAGCTCCCTTCATATTTATGAGTCTAAATTAGTCAGAAATGTGGAGCTCGAGATAGCCTGAGTACCAGGATTCATTGTTGCTGACTGTTTTTTAAAGCTTGAACACAGGAAGAAAGCTTCCGTGATGGACGGAGTTTGTTAGCTTTTAATGCACTCTGCACTTTATGCCGTGAAGCGTTTAATCCTTTTTTTTTCTTTCTTTTTTTTAAACTTGCTGCTTAACATGTTTTATTTTGCCAGCGTGCAGCTTTCAGCGCTGCTGGCATGTTCTGAAACGTATTCAAGACGGAAGTGAAGCAGCATTATCATGTTCCAGTTCAAAAAGGGTTTTTTTCTTCCTCTTTCTTTCAAATCATTCAGCTGAGCAGAAAGTCTAATAAAGAAAGCTCATCATCATAAGAATGAATTCTTTATACGTAAGAAATGAATCTCGGTTTAACATTGCATTTTAAATAGACTGCAGGGAATTGACCTCAAAGAAATCAGCTTAATCACACTGTTGTATAACTTCACTTTTTAGGGAGTAGCCTATTGCCGCCGAGTTTTCCTGAGCGAGAACAACACCCTGAGAAGAAATACGCCTTAATCCAGTTCAGCTCCATTCATAATCCTCGGGAAGTATTCCATCTACCTAAATTAACAGCATCAAAAGCACCATAATGCACATCACACAACAAAAGCAAAATAAGATCATCCACGAAGAAGAAATTAATTCATAATTAATATCAATTCAAAATTAATTGCGTATCACTAGCGGCGGCATAAGACAAGTAATTAGCAGGCAGCAATGACATGGCCCACAAGATCTGCAAGAGAGCAATGAAAACAGCCAGCTCCAAACCTCGTACCGTTAGCTAACTGATATTTGCCAAACACACAAACACAAACAGGCTGAACAAAGCCAAGACATCGACTCACATTATGTATATTAGTACGCGCGGCAAATCTTTTTAATTTGATGAAGTGTAGCTGTAATTCCCGGCATCTGCGCTCTCAAGGGAATGAACCCTCTGGGAAGAGAGGCTGTCGGTTCTGAGCTGCCAGCATCAGGAGAGGAGACTCCTGCCTCCACGTTCGAGGCCCGCAAACCATTTATTTGGTCAAGGAAGCCATCCGAAAGATATGATCGGACTGTCGTCAGGCAGGTTTGCTCATGTAATTGTATAGGGGGGGAGCAGCAGTAGCAGCAGGTGTTACAGCAGAGTCAGGTCAGAGTGGGCAGAGCATTGTTGGCTTTTGAAAGGACTGCTGGGTATATGGTGCAGCTACGTAGTACAGTGTGCCAGATGCGAGTGTAGCAGCGAAATTAAAGAGACAAATGAGCCTTTGTGATTATAAAATGTGTTTATGACTTGTTCAAAAAAATCTTAACTGGTCTGCCGGTGTAATTGCCTTGTTATTTCCTAAATATGTGCTTTATGTAACTTAAATTGGACAGAAAATAGCCTCAGATCTGCAAATCTAACAGTGAGCTCCTCGAGCACCAGCTGCCAACACTCAACTCTGGTTGAAACTCTACAAACTCCTGTGAAGTCTTGTTGTGGGGTTGGGGGCGGCGAGAGAGGCTGAAAAAAAAAAAAAAAAAACACATAATGAACGTGATTTGAATCAACACGAGCCACTCCGCTTCTTGATTTTGTTTAGCTTCATTAATCAATGGTGAAACGTTTGCTGTATGCAATCTAATATAAACACACGTCCTCCCGTTCTTCCCACCTCTCTCTCTGTACTGTGATGGACGTTCAAATTATGGATCACATCTGCTGCTGACAGCCTCACACTGGAAGTAAAGACGACTGCCAGACCCAACTGCATGGGAGAATTATGGCAAATGTAAGTGGTAAGTTGCCACATTTATGTAATAAAGAGCACTTTTATCCAAAGTGTTTTACAAGGTTTTTGCTGCTCATTCACGCAGACACTATGACTTATTTCCACGTCTGACCAGTGGAAGGAAATTGGAGTTTGGTGTCTTACCCAAGGATGCAAAATATGTCATTTCTGCTGCTGAGGGTCTCTCTATGAAAACAAAACAAAAGACGTTTGCAAAGTGTCACAGTGCTTAGCTGATCAGAGGCGGCCAGCCCAGGCAGGTGCAGAGCTAGGCCTTCTGGAGGAATAAACACCTTGATCGTATTCTGCCCCGATTCTGAGCCGTTTACTAACAGAAGAAGAGCTCAGAGATTACGTTTTAACTTTTGGGAATAAAAAGTTGATTTATCTTCACTCCTGTTTATCAACCTGACTGTAGCAGCGATCAGTGGAGGTGATTTTGGTGTTTATGCACTGTAACGTTGACTGTGGACTGGAGCTTTAAAGATGTGATTTACTTCATTAACGGAACGTTACAGAGAGGAGAGGGGGAAAAGAAGAAAGAGAGTGCTGAGCTTAGTGATTGACCTGAATGCAGACACACAGGTGCACACCTCCTGCGTTTCTTTGCTCTCTGCCTTGAGGCTAACGTACGGCAAAGTATTCTGGCAAAAACCCACCAATCATCCTGGAGAGCACCATTAAATAACCACCACTGCTGATGAAAATCTACTACCTAATGTTGAAAATTTACAAATTTACATTTTAGTCCAAATTGCAGACGGTCCTTCATTGTGACCAAAATCAAAGGCACCATTACCCTGAGCAGACATCTGGATTTCTCTTGGTTTGAACATTTTTGGGAACATTTGGGATAATGCAAGTACACAAGTCAAGGCAAGGCAGGAGGTGCAATTTGGAGGTACGATCCCGAGACAGACGGATGCATATAGGATGATTTCTGTGTCACGACGTGGCTGTTTCACGACACACGGCCTCGGCGGGGTGCTGTGAACTGCTTTTACATGCCCTCCTCTTCCTGGACACCACAACTGTATATTACACAACAGCGTTAACCACAGCTGTTAACAACCATGACTCGTCCATCTGTCCGTTCCCTGATGCCCTCTCTTCATCAGTCTGTGTGAAGCCGTCTGTAATCAGATTAGGCAGTGACTGGGTGACTGGGGCTTCTGCATCCACCCATGGTTCCATCCCACTGTTAGCAACATCTGCGTCATGTGGAGAACCATGTGCATGCTGCGAAGGAGACGGATTAATGTGCTGATGCGTGTGCACGAGTGTGTACAGGAGAGCGTTACAGCTCTCCGTTTATTTTACACTGACAGGTCCTGTGTTGTCTGAGTCACCTACAGAATTAAGGAGAATTCATGCTCGAGATGTGACATAACACTTGCATACAGACACAATTTAGTCATTCCTTGGCTGATATACTGGAACTGGAAACCTATAGTCTTCAGCGGTATATTCCTTATACAGTCAACATGAAATCGTACGGACGCAGTGATACATAATTTGTGGTGATAGGCAAACAAGAGGAGATTATATTGAATTAAACACCGCAGTGTAATCAGTGTTATTACAAGGGAGGCTTAATTAAGAAATCACATTAATGCATTTTCAACAGAAAAAAAAAAAGGCAAATATCTTCAAATACTGTTGCAGACTGGAAATTAAGAAAAATAACATATTTTATCACCCAGCCTGACCCAAAGGGGGAGTGGAGATTACATAACCGAGGAGAGGAGAGGAGAGGAGAGGAGAGGAGAGGAGATGAAGAGCTGTAAATGGTCATCTGGAATACCTCTGTAGCTTTAGCAGAGACTCTGCGCTGTGTCCCTCGCTTTAGCGTCATTTATCATTGTGTCATTCCTGAATCAGAATCTAACAGGTCTAATCTAACATCCTCACTTTCTGGGGCAGTATGTTACAAAGGAAGCTGCGCAAAGTCAAAGTCGAACAGAATGCACTTAGATTATCTCCCTCTTGACAGGGAAGCGCGGGAGAGGGCGCATCCTGACGATTAGGTGCGCTGAGATAACCCCCGACGTGCAGAGCGCCTCTTGCTGTGCAGCCTCGTGCGCGCCCCTCACCTGGTTAAGGGCTCTACAGCCACTCGGATCCCGCCTGCCACAGCCTGGCCTGATCCATCCTGCCTCAGCCCCTAATGTCTCATTGGCATTCAGTCACACGCCTGCAGCAAGCGGGCGAATGGAAGGCTTGGCGCTAGCTCACCGCTATTAAGATTCTACAAAGCCAGCCGTTCCCCTGCCGCCACAAGCACACAGCGAATCACACAGCCAAGGAATAATAAAAGAGCTGGGGATGAGCGTAACAGCTGGGCCAGTCAGCCACACAGCCAAGGCACAGAGACAGGAGCAAGATTTTGGGATAAAATTTGGAGGCTCTGCTATTCATTAAGTTTATGAGGGCAGCAGATTGGTTCACTGTTCACTCTGCAGTATCAGCTAATGAAAATTATATACTTCAAGTGGCTAAATCACCAGTGCAAACGCATAATCGCACTTGCCCCAGTCACCCCCCCCCTCTCACTCCCACCCTCCGTCATCTGCAAAACCACACCGTGACCACCTCATGATGAGCCGTATTACTGGCGAGCCTCCCATCATGAACCACAGAGAGGCAGCACCCCACCGGCCCGTCGCCCCGGCCTGTTTGTGTCTGCCTATCGACATCCCCTCAGAATCCTAAGCTGCTTGCTAATCACCCTTTGAAAGAGCAGACTAATTCAGATGTCAAGGCCCATTACCTGTGAGCTGTCTAGAGGTGACCTGAGCCCCTATCTCGCCGTGATAAACACCAGTTGGAGGATAATGCACATCTGGAAAATAGGAAAAGCGGCTAGCGACACGCCGGCCAAGTGTGCAATCGCTGAACGCAGCTGAAGGGGGGTTGGGTGGAGGGACGATGGCGTGTAGCAATCATTGTTGCATAAAGATAACGTCCTTCATGACAGTGCTTGGTCAGTCAGCCGCCGTATGGCTGCTGTGCCTCTGGTAAAATAAACAAGACTCTCAGACCGAGGAGTGACTCCTCACCAGCCGTCCCCTCCGATCTGCTCTCAGACGCTGACAGAGACGATGCTCGACCAAAAAGACGGCCCAACCCCCACCTCTTACCCATCCCCAATTCTGTTTCACATGTGCAGGATGTGACTGATGCAGTCTGAGGAGGAAGACGTCAGGAAAAAGGAGGGGGGAAAAGAAAAAATCACATTAGGGATGAACCCTTGTATTTTCAGATTGTTGCTATATCACATATAAGCATCTTCTGGGGATTTTAAGCTCCTGTTATGATCCTATTTGGACTATTTCATATTTAGGGGGTTTATGCGGTTGCCAGGGGATAAAATGATACCACTAAATCCAAAAAGTATGATACAACCAGCTACAGGGGTTGTACGCTGAGTATCTGGACATCTACTCTATGGTTACATTTAGAAAAGGACACATTTATGTCGCCGGGAGAGAATATACGGCAGAGATCTCACAACTGTAGGTCAGAGAGGAGCGGAGGGAAAACAGAGCCCTCCACAATGCCGGCAGAAACAACAGTAGGTAATGGGGGCAAATAGGATGCAGGTCAAAGCAAAAATAACCACTTCCAATACCCATTACTGCTCGCCTATTCAGTCAGCGGTGAAACACACTCCCAATGGTGAAAATTACCTCCCTGTATTCAACTAAAAAATGTAACAAATGATTTCATGAGCCCCTAATAAATACATATTTACTGGGCCGGGATTAGAGTTAGTCATTATATCGCAGTACGAGCGCTAACAGGCATTTAGGACGACAACGGAGTCTTTAATTGGAACAGGGACTGAAGGCACAGAGGAACTGAAAATCCCCCAGAACCTCCCAGTGATTGAAAATAATATATATCCCTGAGGAAATTCAACATACTGTAAACACTCAAATGCTATTTGTATGCTTTACAGCTTTATGAGCGACGCTACTGTAAGCTACTATAGATGATGCAATTAGAGAGATAATTCTCCCATGTTGGAGACGCAACTTCCCGGGCTTTTCCCCCATGTAGCGTAGATTATGTTTGCTTGTACTGGTCTGACCCCTCCGTTCCCTCAACACGCACACACTTGCTCATTAAACGCCGCCACTATGATCTGCGTCCACCACCCTGAGCTCCCTGGTAGGTGATCGCCATAACGTCTGCCTCGTGGCCTGGACAGGCGCCTCAGCACGGCCAGAAATCAAGGTTGACAATGCAAACTGCTTCACTTTATTCAAGCACAACTCTCAGTCAGTCCTCCCACGTTTTTAAAGCTCCACAATTTCCTGTTTCTTTTTTTAAAAACACTAAAAAAAGGATTCCTCCTTCCATTTCAGCGACTCTATTTACATTATATTTATACTCATATAAACAGGAGTCTGGAGAATAAACCCATTTACTCTCACTTTTACCTTTTTTTTTTTTGCTTGTTTGCAGAATGCCGCAGCGATAAACAGACCTGATTATAGAGACATGATGTATGACTTAAAGACGTTCAGGCTTGAAAGCTGAAAAATGCATTTCCCACATTGTTACAGCGGTTGTTGAAATCAACTCACAGTTTGCAGCTATTCAACCTCCTCTATATAGCTGCATATAAACCTAAGCGACACCCATGAAGGGAAACAGCACATACATTTCACCGCCACACGGCAATCACCGTGACACCCTCTGATCATCAATTTTCAAAAATGCACAGTTCCAACTCCAGAGCATCTCATCGAGCATGCCGTTTACGCTGCAGCCGCTGCAGGTGCTGCCGGAGAGCACGAGAAGCGCTGCGCCAACTTGATCAAAGTGGGAATAATGAGAGCGCGCTGCGGTAAAGCGGGAGTCATGCTACGCTTTTTTGACTGTAGCCTTTCCTCTGATATCACCAGTCGTCGCGCACGTGTACACACACACGCACACGAGTGGAGTATCCGGCTCTAGTATTGATGAATTATTGAGGACCTGGAGTAGGGTTGGAAGCAACTTTACGCTCGTTTGTTTTGTATTCGCATTACGCCTCCTTTCCCACCCACTCCCCCTGCCCCCACCGACACACTGCCAGGCATGAGAGAGTGGGATCTCAACGAGGATGCTTTGGGGTGTTGGCAGCTCTGCTTTGCAGCAGTTTTATGGGGGAACTGATATAGTGTTGCACTGCAGTAAAAACAAAACAACAAGCCAACACTCCTGCTATTCAGTCTTGATATGTTAATTCGGCCAAAAACAAAAGTGGGAATTAACATCCAGAAGTTGATTAATTTAATAAATCAGTTTGTCTTTGTTTATCGTTATGTCTGAAATCCCTTTTTTTTAATCTGTATTTTAGATAGTCAGCAGGTCTTTAGGGGAAAAAATTAGATTTAAGGTCTCAGTTCTAATTAAAACTATGTGTCGAGATGGACATTTTGCACTTAGATCTCTCTCTCCTTGTATTTTTGAGTGTGTGTGTGTGTGTGTGTGTGTGTGTGTGTGTGTGTGTGTGTGTGTGTGTGGTTAGACAGCAGCACTTCACTAAAAAGTCTGACAGCTGCCTCCGGCACATACGGGAGATGCTTGATGACAGTCACAGAGGACAAACAAGCTGTACATCAACAAAATGCTTTGCAGGATGATATAGCGAAAGGCCAAACAGACATAAAAAGCATGGCGTGCTTACAAAGAAATAAATAGCAAGGATTGAGAAATATAAATATCCTCCTTTCACCTAGTTTAAAGTAAGTATTTAACTAGAATCAGCGCCTCCGTGCACCAGTCAAGTTACAGTTTACATCCATGTCTGTGCAGATTCACAGTAAGAAACATGCTGTCTTCACTTAGAGCAGGAGTACAGAGGACTGACGGAGTTTAATCACATGTTGCAACTGCACGGGTTGGATGTAATGTTAGCAGTTAATGTTTATGCAAACCACAGACACATGCAAGATGGACATCTGCACCAAACGTGGCATTTTGTGGTCACATTATATGCTTATGTCATATCAGGAGGTGGAGGGGACGGCAGTGGCGTTATCACATACCAACAAGGCTGCCAAACGGCTGACCACAGTCAGGGTCACGCCACTGGTTATTTTAAAGGATACCTAAGGACATTTCCAGCCATTTTTGTGCTGTCAAAAGCGGAATCTTTTAAAGGAGACCCGTGGACATTTCCAGTGTTTTTTGTGGGGACCCATGCCGGCTATTTTTCACAGGAAGTCGGATCATCTCCATCCATGATCGTGGCGACCAAAACAGGTTTTTTTAAGCCAAACCATTATGTTTTCCTAACCCTATCCAAGTGGTTTTTGTGCCTAAACCTAACCAGAGCATAAGCACAGCGTTGTGACAAGAGAGAAATAAAAAAAACTTGACCTAAACAAACATAAAGTTGCAACATAAAGAGAGGTTTTGCAGAAACGTTCAGTATCCAACCACATGTGAAATATGGCCACAATAATGGCGGTGAGTGACCCAGGTTATTGGCGCATTTGAAGAGCTATAATGAGAAAGATATTATTGATTGAATTTAATTAAAGGCCTGACACTTTTCTGTACGATAAACGTGTCAACAAAATGCATCACAGTCATCACACGACATTGAGCAGACAATCTAAATCGCCGCCACAGAATTAATCCCTCTGATTCAGAGAGAACAGAGGAGGGAGCGTGGAGAGAGACGGCGCCGAAAGTTAGTCAGACATTAATGAGGCGAGGTTAGAAGGTTGAGAACAGCGATGGAACAACACTCCTGCTAATTGTCATGCTTTGGCACTGCGGAAATCGTCTTGCATTTGCAGCTTGATAAGCCCTGCCTAAGTGTCTCTGCGCAGCACGAACTAACCAGCGCTCCCCCGATGAGCGCGGTGACATGCCGGTGGCCCGGTGGTGCCAACAAAACAGGAGGGCTTGTGATCGAGTGTTCGCCGCCGTGCTTCCCCTCTCCAACACTGTCGGAGGTTAACTAGCATGACGGTCAAATCATAAGCACCTGCTTGGACTATTAAAGCGGTCTGGTCCTGAGCTTTTTTTTGTTTAACGCAGCCCCAGAGCTCCTTCAGATGAGCTCGTTGACACCAAGAGTGAGATTCCAAATGTGTTCATGTGATTTTAAACTGAATGTTATTTAACACTTGACTGGAGGCATGGCTCTAAGGATGGCAATGTCAGTCTATTGGTTGTATCGTTAGGCTCTACAGACTTTGTGTTCCACTGACTCCGGCGCAACCATTTAAGATTTTGAGTGTAATTTTGCAGACACGAGCATGTTGAATTAGATTGTATAGTAATAACTTTGGTGAACTTTTCTTCTTGTGCCACCATCATGACAACTCTGTAAAGAGCCAGTAAATGGAACTTGAGTTGGGACCATTTTCGTCAAACTATACCAAAAGTTTGGCGGCTATACAACATCTATACAACTTTCTGCAAATAATACAAACGTTACATTACTGCCCACCATTTAGAGCATTTTAAACTTTTCAGATTTATGTTTACCAGCTCTCAGGCAGTCATTACCTCCGCCAAGGAGGCTGTTTCTACCTTCGTCCGTTTGTTTGTTGGTTTATCAGCAGGATTGCACAAAAACTATTGAACAGATTTTGACAAAACTTGGATGGAGGATGGGTTCCAGCCCAGAACAACACCCATCACAATTGGCGTGGATCTGGATAAAGAGTATTTTTTCTCGCTTTCTTAAACATTATGAGTTACGATGTTTTTCAACATTCTTGTCAATTTCTTAAGGAACTGTACATGGCTCTACATGAGAAAAACTGGCAGATCTAGGTGGCCGGTATCTACGAGTGAGTACGATTTCATGCGGATAAAGGAGACTGTTGGGACTCAATCCATCAGAATCCATCATTCTGCTTTTTATTGTTGTCAAGGTCGCGTCGTCATTGTGTGGAAAATCCGAGCTTTGTCGCCACACAATGACAACGAGACATTGTATTCGCTGTGATGGATAACCTAAATGAAAGTTAGTGAGGGGTGTTTTTCATAATGCAGCGAAATAAACTGAAAACTGTCCAGGCCTGGAAGGTATTAAAAACACATTGTGCAATCGTATACACTACAGTGAGCTTTAGAAAATGCTCAGCAGAAACACAGAGTGTATAGATATTTACAGCTAATGGGCTGAAACATGACAAAAAAAACACATTTGTATGGCCCTTTAGGTTCTTCTATATAGGAGCACATCAGAGCTGTGCTGGTTCAATGAATAAAGCAGCAGGAGAGCAGCTGACGCAAACGTTCTGCTTCCATTTAATATAGTGTCACGTTGAGATTTGCCAGGTTTCATTTTTATCATATTCTGTGTTCACAACATGTTATACTACTAATGAGGCACATGAGAATTCACAACCACCTACAGTACAGTTTATTGTGTGTACAGTAATCATTTTATCATTTGTTCATTCAGCCTTTATGGAAACAGTTGGCACCGATGAGATTAAGACTGTTTTTTTCCAAGGGACGCCTGGCCTAGAAAGCAACATCAAGACAGTTGTACACAACTTACGGGAACATGCATACCAGGCAACGGCGCAATTAAAATGACAAGGAAGCGCAAACGTAGCTACGTAAGCGCCAAACAGTCAATAATCCGATGGCGGAGCAGCAGGATCAGGTCTTAGAAAAACACATCACAGCTGATGTCTTCATAAATCTGCATAAAAAAAACTCATAATCACTTTAAAATCACTAAGAAAGAGCTCATTGAGCCTTAAATGACTCTGTTATGAGTTCTGTGCCAGAGGAGTAGTGTATGTGATGGCTCTCCTGCTCCATTCAGCTGATTGTCAGAAACATCTCTCAGGCGAGAACAGATGTCTCTAGTTATTTGACCAGGCTCTCTGAGCCGCTGTATTCCCACTCTCACTCTCACTCTCAATCCCCCCCCGTTTTTTTTTGTTTTTTTTCCAGGCAGCCGACTGCAAATCTCTTCGCTGTGACAAAGCATCGCCTGTCAAGAGGATGATTCCATTGAGAGGCACTTCCTGATATGAGAGGTGCATTAATGTGATTAACCCACACTCACTATTGCTGTTTGATACAGGGGCTTAGGGGCTCATGTCACTCTATATTCTTCTCTATTGGCATGATCGGCAGGTAATGGAAAATATGTTGCTGCGTGAGCAGAGGCAGATAACTCAAAATGTAATCTAGGGTAAATTGTTATCGATAGCAGCATCCGCCGCCTGATTATGCAAATTTCACTTGAAAACGCAAAGATAATGAAGAACAAACTCATCCTCTGGAACCTCAGAAACAGATTTATGCCGTTCTGCAAAGTTAATACGTTCTCATTATCACAGCAACAATTATCAAGTATTAAAAGCATAAAGATCAAACAACTATCTTCCAATCATAATGCTGTTATTCCCACACCAACTGTGTTTCATTGAATTTAAATGAATAACCATTTAGTTTAAACACACCTGCAGTCTGGTTTAATTTAATGACTTTATTAAATATCATAAAGCTGAATCAAACTCTCTGACTGAGACACAAAGAGCTGCAGAGGCAGAGTGCATCAATTCTTCAGCGGGGCTTCTTGTATGCATGTGTTTCTTAGGTTTCGCACAGCTAATATTAATCATCCACATGATAGAAGGGGGCTTTTCGCACTCGCTGCACTGAGAAATTATTCATTTGATGTCAGAGTCATCATCCATTCAGCTGCATATAAATGGCCACAGGTTGTACGCGTGTTTTGATCGCACCGTGATTGAAGCTGCAAACATATAGGAGGCGCAGCAGAAAAACAACTGAGCGGCGGAAATTCTGGGACGCCATTCATGGTGCTTTTTCATCAGGCATCTCTTCCCCCGATCCTTAGCTGGAGGTACTGGCAGAAATAGATTCCCGTAGCGAGCGCGTTGCTTTTAATAGAGGCATCTCCCGGCTTAATCAAAGATACCAGGAGAATGGGCACGTACGACTCACGGCGCGTGAGGAAAATCTTGGCGCAGGCTTAGTGTGAACTTCCTCATTTCAAAGCATTAAACATACATACCCCGTGTGAGGATGTATGCATGTGAGAGACGGCTCTTTCTTCACAGTCCCCAGAGAACATGTGATGCACCAGAGGCAGCAATAGAAAAAGTAAGTGAAGTGCTGTGTGACTGTGCGACTCTTTCAGCTTACACTCTTCTCGATCAATGGCTCAGATAGATAATAGCCTCCATGGAGACTTGCATCTTTCTCTCTATCCTCGCCTCAAATCCCCATTTCTGCACGCCCTCGCCTCATCTCTTCCCTCCCCGCTCCACCCCAGCTGTCAAGCATGCAGCACGGGAAGCCCACCAGCTCCAGAGGGCAAGGCACGGCGGAGCACACGAGAGGGTCTCGGGAAGAGCACGGGGGAAACATCTGGCAGACCCAGAGAGAGGCCGCCCGTCGCTGCCGGCCGCCGTCGTGTCATCGCAGCTTTTCCCGGGCCGCCTGCTCGCAGCTGATCCTCTAGGCCCGCTGCCTCCATCAGAGTGGAGAAAATCCACTCGCTAGCTCAATTATGCAAGAGGTGTGAATTAAACATGAGGCTACCGCACAGGAATGTATACACACACATGCACAATACATAAGCATACAATATCACAACCCCATCTGTACGCTGGCGCCAGAGGGGCTTCGCGGGGGCCCCCACTGTGCACACAGAACACCGAGGAGCTCACAGTAACCTTGAGAAGGGAGCACGGACACGTAGCCCAGACTGGTGTGAGTGACGCTGACGAAATAGGCGCTGAGGAATTTTGCCATCCTTGCCACCTATTACTTCCCTGCGAGATTTAAAGAGCAAAAACAGCCTCGTGTGGGAGTTAAGCCTGGAGCCAGAGGCAGAGCTGATTCCTTCCCCGTTCCCTCTCCCTCTGCATCTTTGTGTGTCTCCCTCTCTCTCTCTCCCTTCCCTCACTCTCTGCCCTTTATTAATCATCCTTGGTTAGTGGGGCAGAGAGCGTGGTGTTAGGAGCTCTTGGGATTGTAGAGCCATGAAACACACACACACACACAAACACCTTTATGTGTTTGTGCATGCGTGCACACTAATAGGCACCGGGGCTCATAAATCTAGGCAAACATTCTCCCGTTCATCTCTTGTTTGCTCGTGAAAAGATATAAAAATCAATCAAATATTAATAAAAAATGAGTGGAAACTCCTCGCAACTGACACACAGCATAAGTACGCATGTGCACGCCTGCAGCTGATCTTCAGGGATCCTGGCCTGAGGGTCCTGGGACTCTGCTGCCGCTGCTGCTGCCGCTGCTGCTGCTGATGTAACCTTTTGAACAGCATACAATGTGCAAAATGAGGCCAATCTCCCTCGCCAATAGCCACACAACCTTTCACCTGAGAACCAGCAGCATCGCCAGCTATTAGTCCTCATTATCAGAGTGTTTGGATGTTGCAGCCAGCATCCTTTTTTTTCCTTCTTTTTTTTGTTTCTGGAGAGCCGGATGTAGAATGATGAGACAACGAGACACAAACCCGGCTCACCACTCCATGCGTCTGTGCGAGCCAATGGCAGCAGGGTAGCCGGAATAATGGAGGATGTAATAAGGCCTTATTTCTATGCATGTAAGTGCACTTAGCCTAGAAGGCTCCGACTGGGCTACATGCCATTACTACCATTATCACTAGTGGATCTTCCTGACAAAGTGGTGAGAGAATTGGCCAATTAGATGTTAGGGGACAGCAGGAGGTTTACAGCACAAGTCCTCGGTGTCCTTTGGGAGAAGTGTGTGTACTCACTTTGTTCACCTTTTCACTCTGTTTTTGAGGGGTTTAGACAACTTTAGCTCACATGCACACACCCATATGTCACAGGGAGACTTATAAACCTATTCCAAGTTATATATGATGTAATCTGTGAGGATAAATCTGAACATTAATGTTATTAGAGCATTTTTGACTTGAGATGAGGGCACTAATGTTTCTGCTGGGTGTGTACAAGCATGAGGGCTCATCTTACAAACAGCTCAGGTGAGAAAAAGGAAAGCAAAGCGTGGAGGACGCACCTGGTTTGACCGTCTTCAAGCGAATCGGCTCCCGAAAGTGGCGGATGACAGCCAGGGTGTCGCGGTTTGTAAGTCCACTGACCGGCGTCCCGTTCACCTCCAGCAACACGTCCCCGTAGTAGGGCAGCTTCCCGACGTGACACACCAGCACGTCCAGCTTCATCTGGCCCAGGTAGGGGAACTGTCCCAGCTCTGCTCCTCCCAGGACCTCCACCACGGAGCCAAAGTCCCCCAGGTTCCCCCATGACACCGCGCACTCCACCACTTTGCTGGACCAGTGTTTCTTCTTCTTCAGCGTTCTGGACATGGTTACTCCCTTTTTTTCCCCCCCCAACAACTACACTCGAGATCGGACTGGTTGCAGTGGCCTCGGCTCGCTGTTGTTAGACGAAGGCGAAGTGACGCGGCCTAATAAACCCTCCGGAGTTCTTCTCCCGACCTGCTGAGGATTTCATCTTCCTGACATTAAGGAGGCTGGTTTTCACCCCGTGGATGTGCCGCTGAGCTCTGTCATCCCACGGGCTTGTGCTCCGGTGTGCGCACCGCCGCCCGGGCTGCAATAATTCCAAGCGCTCCTTGTGCGTAAAAGCAGGCGAGTTGATAGCGGCGAGATGGTTAAAAAGGAGACGATTCGGGTTTGACGCTCTCCATCGCTACTCTGGAAACATATCCGCGCTTTCGCCTCCTCTGGACGAGCCTCCCGACGCCAAAACAGAATGTAAACAGAGGATTTTCTTTTTTCTTTTTTTTTTTACTCACTCGGCGGCGGATTGTGGAGCGTCTGTCGCTGAAATGTAGTGCGTCAACGAGAAATCCCTCATACCTGTGGGCAGGCTGGAAATAACAGACGGGCGGCAGCGATCACCGGCGGGCGGTTGAAGCAGTTGAGATCCAGCCCACGGTGAGTGAGCTGAGAGACATCTGCGAGCGTTCCTTCTGCCACAGGTTTGAACACACCTGGCACCGCCAACAGAGATGTTGCCAAGCTCCGGAACGCCCCTTTTTTACGCTCAGCGGCGGCGGCGCTTCTCCAGACGCTCATGCTGGCTCCATCCTCCGGTGTGCTGCGGTACTAAACGACAAGAAAGAGGGGAAAAAACACTGTATGAGTCCAGTAACGCTCACTGTCACTTATTGTCATATAGCCCCGGTCTTGAATGTATGCTTACCTGCATTTATTGTAACATTTAGGAGCGCGTTCTCGGATGTTTGGCACAGCGAGTGTGACACACAGGACTGACTACAAACACGCGGAGCATGTAATCCTAATATGAAGCGTGCAAAACAAATTACACCTAATTAAGACGCTTAATTTGCACAGAGCGAGGTGAGAAGTCTCTGGGAGGACGTTCCGTTTGATCTAATAAGCGTCTCCACAGCGCCACCTACTGACACAGCCGGAGAATCCACCCCTGTGCTCCAGCCCTCCCTCAGGTCTGTCACATACCTGCACGAAGACAACACTCGACCGCCTCCAGCCGCATTTATCCACGCATGACCTATGAATTGACTTAATCATTATCATCGCAGCTTTGTTTTCCTCTTGTGCACGCAGGAAACGCTCGCAGTCACCTTGTACTGTGTTAATGCATAAATTACCATCTTTAAAGTAGGTTCAGCGCTGGAAATCTGACCTTTGACTGGAGGGGGAAAACTACACTCCCACCTGGACCCACAGCCTGCACACCGCATGGCCTGGGAGCATGAGCTCGTGTGCATGTACCAACTAGTTCACAAAGTTGGGAGGGTTACTTTAAAAAAATGTTTTCTGGTACGGTTACTTATTACCTGGTCGGTAAAAGTAATGTAACTTGACTACTTACTCCACTTCTTTTGGATTACCTCAAAACCAAACACATGCAAATAAAGAGGAGAGAACTCCCACTCCCAGACCCTCTGGCTCTCTGTCCCTCAGCGAATCCACTTCAGACTTCTCCTCATCACCTACAAAGCTCCTCCACAACCTGGCTGCCTCCCTACTCCTCCACCTGAGGCCCACTCCCACCGGCACCCTCCTGTCAGCTGACGCCAAGGGCCTTCTCCTGCTGCTCCCGCCCTCTGGAGCTCGCTCCCCAAGAGCACCAGAGACTCCTGCTCACTGACCACATACAAGGAATCCCTCCGAACACACCTCTTTAAAATAGCCTACAACTTTTAATCCCCCATTTTGATATGTATGATAGTATTTTGAAAAGTCCTTAGTAGTGTAGTAGTGTTGTCACCATACTTGTATTTCTAACTTTGATACAATACCGTGCAAAATACCGATATTTGGGCATTGAGGGCATCAAATTTAACATTTTTATTGAAGGATAGATACAATAAGCCATGTGTGCTGTGAGTCAAGCAGCTTCTAACAGCATTTAAGTTGATGTACTTCTAACTATAGACAGAGGAGAGGGAGGAGGTGGGCCTGTGTGTGCACTGCAGCGCTGCATGTGTCACCTTATTGTTGGAGTGTAAGAAATCACAGCTAGCAGCAGCAGTGGTGGAAAGAGTGAAGAAAATCTGTTCTCAAGTACGAGGACAGTTATGTCAGTGAAATGTTACGCAATTACAAGCAAAACTGCTGGTATTAAAATGATGTGTATAATCAAAGAGGTTTCTGTTTGTCTTTCTGTGCACCTGTTGCACAGTTTCATGTTTTTTTTGTCCCTATGTCAAGTAACTAGGTAGATTCCAACACGTATTGATTGATTGATTGATATTTTTTATTTTCGTGTCATGCACATGGAGCGCCCAGCCCTCATGGGTTTGCAAGACAACTGAAAACACAGTTGCATTGCATTCATTACATTTCATTTCATCATGAAGTTACAAGTCATTCTGCAGTTGGTTTTAAACACAATAATCTGCCTTCTCTTCAAAGCACAACAAGGAAAATCTGCTACAAAAAAAACAAAGGCTCCCTTCCTAAAGCACAGCTCAAGTGTTTCATAATCAGCCAACCAAAAGAAATCAGCACAAATGGAGGACATTTTAGTGAAGAGTATGTCCCTTAGCTCACACAACAAACAAAGTCTGTCCTCCTCTGGGGTGCCACTAAACCTGCCGGTCTCCAAGGCTGATGGTAATGTTCCTGAACGCATCTGTGCACATAGGGATCTTTGCCTTTTATTGAAATTACACTTCACATAAGTAATGCAAACTTAAATACGTGTAAAATGACCTACTTGAAAAAAATACTCAATTACAAGTAGCCCCAGAAAAAGTACAAGCGTATAGATGCTATGGAAATGAGTACTGACACTGTCTCAAGTCTTCAGAATGGACACACATCTGTAATCCTGATGTTTTGACAACACTATGGGACATAACGGCTCCGTTGTCTTTAAATGCTGGTTTCATGACAAATGTTTCGAAATACAAGACGAAGCAGAACTGGAGTGGTGTTTAAGTGCAGCTGTGGAAGTTAATTAAACTTTGTGAATGTCACTTCATCCCTGGAGAGCGCTCGTCGTGTTTCACAGCGTGTTATAAACGATGCACAGTTTGCTTTTGCCAAAACCTCTCCAAATCCGCCGTGATGGATTTTTTTGACAATTTGGGGCGGCGTTGACTCACAGGACGGTCGTATGTCAGCGAGTTAATTAACGTTCTAACTGGAAGCGTGACGGGAAGGAAGGAAGGAACACACCTTCTGTAGTATTTGTGAAGCAGCGGTGGTTTCTGTTCTCCGGGTGTGATGCATTAGAAGCCTGCGTTTTAAATACAGAGTTGCCACCCCGAACATCGTGCTGAATAATTCATCGCCTTGTAGGGGATGATTAACAATGCTATCATGTCTTTGATGGGGAGAGAGGATCCAAACGAAATGCAGACTTTAAAAGCCGGAGCGCTCTCACATTCAGCTTGTAGCCAGTGTTTTCCTGCGTGGACTCTACTGGATTTATGTGGGAGGGACTTTAAAAAATGAGGTCTTTTTCTTAACGTCAAGACTGAGGATGGACTAGCAGTTCTCTTTTTAAAGGCCCATATTAGCTGGCTTTGCATAGGCTGGACATGACTAAATCCAGATTATGGATGGCTTGGCCTTTTAAAATTGTTCCATGGTGTTCCCAGAAATCATGTTGTGGTTGAGACCCCTGCGCTTGGAATTACATGTAACCTTAAAGCAAATCCTTGGAGAACATTCTCTCTCATTTTTCTTTAAGCCCTCTGTCAGGAAAAGGAAAGACAGACACTGTCGCAGAAAGCAGAAACAGTTTCTTGATGAGCTGTTTTGGGCATTTTAAAAGCAACATGAGCTTGTTTTAGCTTAAAAATGTGAGCACTTCCTGCCTTTCTCTGTTATTTATCCTTGTAAATTCAATATCTTTGGGTGTCGGACAAACAAAACACTTTAAATACGTCACCTTGGGGAAGAAAACAGTCAACATTTTAATAATTTATTTTAAAAAAAGGATCCTATTTCTACCTAAAAGAAGTGTTGAGGCAGACATTCATGATCCAAACAGAATTATCAGAATTCATGTTTAATGTTTGAGTAATGGCTACGTAACAAAAAGGCTCTTTAGACATGCTTTACAGAATGTACAGGCAAACAAGGTTTCAAAAATACTATTAAAAACAAAATGCAAAACTTCAACAATACAAAAAAAAAGCAGCATTGGATATTGCCAGAGCAGTTACTGCTAAACTTTGGTATAAAGTCAGAAAGGACGTTCAGAGAATAGAACAACACAAATGCACATTATGTTACGCTGCGTTGGCAAAAAAAAATATTGAACAGAGAATCGATGCGTATCCCCCCTGACATGTGGCTCTGTTTCGATGACTTGTCACCGCAATTTTTCATTTAAAAAAAAAAAAAGGGGCATGAAATTGACCTTGGCCAACAGAAAAAAATCTGCTTCCACTGAAGCATGGCGCGTGTCAAAATACAGAGGAAAATTCAAACGGGCTTGAAAAAATAAAACCAGTTAGTCTCCAACTTTCTTGGAAATGCCAAATTCGCAGGGAAGGGCTCGGAATGTGCTGATCTGGCAACTGAAGGCAAGCATGAATAACAGAATATGAAAACAAGTGAGAACTGAAAAAGAGTGACGGACATGGAAATCACATCTGCAAGTACCGCTGAGAAGGAGGTGTACCGGTATCATTTGCTGCTCAAGGGCCCGGTCAGACAGTGTAATTTTTGTAGTGAGAGGCATTTTTTCCCCCCCATTTGTTTTCTATAGGCAGTCAGCATTTTAGATGCCTCGAGCATCTTACGTCTGAGAAAGTTGAGTCGAGAAAACTTCTAATTCAGAGCAGAAAAGCGCCCGACTTCATTTTGAAAACTCATCCTAAAGAGCCTCAAACTGAACATACTCCAGGAAAAGCTCCTGGATCTCAATTAGAGCTATCTTACTACATGCTAGGAAGTCGAGCACTTCAAAAGATACAGATCTGCGGGTTTACTTCACAGTTCAATCACAGGTAATTTGGTGGTTGCCTAGCAAACATTGTAGGCTTCAATAAAAAAGGCAGATTACAAAACACACTGTCTGACCGGGCCCAGATCATAACTGTAGTCAATTAAGTATTGATAAGAAGTAACAATAATTTATACATCGAAAATACAGAAAATATAGCATCATACATTTTCACTGTCAGCATTATTGATTTGTAGTGTCTGAACTCAGTACCCTTGAACACTCCTTTCTTGTTCAAAAACAAATGATGCAGTACTGATCATCATCGTAACGGAAATGACAATAACAAAAATAATTTAAATATGCTGTCAGACATATTCGGGAAGAAAGATTATGACATACACTCAGTTGCCAGTTTATTAGGTACACCTTGCTAAAACTAATGTTAGCTAATGCCGAAGGTGGATTAGATTAGACTGCACTGCTTTGAGCTAGGTGCGTGTAATAAACAGGCAGCTGAGTGTGATTTGCCTAATGTGTTGAGCAATTATGATATTTTTCTGAGTCACAAAACAAAGCTTATTACATCTGCGCAACTCTGAAGTGCAATTATCAAGAGGTTTGTTTTTTTAAGGACAACTAACATGATGAAACAAGACATCATTTCTTTTACATGAGAGGCATCTTCATTTCCAAAACCTCAGAGCAATTTCATAGCTGACATTTGGAAACTGGCAGCTGTTTGATAGCGGTCGCTTAAAGTTTATGAGGAAGACAACACCCACTTCTCAAGAAAAATGTTTCCATCTTGTTTACCTGAACAGACAGGTAAAAACTTCTGGGACGATAAAGGCTTCAAATTACTGCAGCTTAAGTCTCAAACCTCAATATGGACTAGTAGGACACAGAATTTAATAGATTACTATCCTTATGTACACATACATTTATAAAATAAAACAATACATTCTCATTTTTCACAGTCCCAAGTGAGAACCTAGGCTTAATCAATATCTACGGAAGAATCGTGAACCTTTTGAGATAAAACCGTGATGATAAACCACCACAGTTTAAAACGGCATGCACACTGCATAATAAAGTTGAACACCATTAAATTAAGTGCCTGTAAGATATGCTAAAAAGGGAAAACAAATCAGTGCATACTGTACACATAAACCATAATGTCGTCACCTGATCGAGGTTACTGAGAATGCTTGTGGAAAAGGCCATCCAATAGACAACCATTAGAAAATAGCCAGCTAAACCATGATTGTCACATGTGCAAAAAAAACCGTATGCTTTCTCCCCGAACTGCTCATCATTACAAAGACACAAAATGAAGGAATAAACAACTGCGTTTGACATAGGACAAAAACAAGATCAGATAAAGATGATATAGGATATATTCATATATATTCATAATATACACCACATTTTGGTGTCACTGTCTCTGGGATTTGCATAACAGGATACCAGATAGCATAGTTTAGAGTCAGTCGGGATGCTTGTGGGAATGTGGGACGCGTGTTCTTTCCTATATTAACAACCACAAACTGCTGGTCAGGGAGCTACATATGTCCCTTGTTTGAACCCCATTTTTCCCCACTTGGGAATGAGGTGGTTAGTAATTTCTCCCAAAGTCTCGCAGGCTGCTCCAACAAGTACCGGGAATGATGAGACGAATTTCAGCCCCTCAGCAGCAGGGACGGAGGAGAGAGCCTACAGAGACTCGACCATGTCTCGGTTTCTCTCGTGGCAGCATCCGACATGGCTCTTTAAAGCATACATTCATAGCTTTCTCTAGAAAGAGAACAAAGAAGAGTGGAGGATGTGGGAGAGACGGGTCCTGCAGAGGTGGAGGTGTCAAGAAGGAGGTCGCTTTAATCACTGGTCCATTTCTCCAGCCTGACACAGCAGTCTTTCCACAGTGGAGAACGTTAGCATGTCCTCTTGAGTGAAAGGGGAATGTAAACATACAAGAGAGCATCTTTGGCAGAGTGTGAGGAGTCTCTTTGGAGGTAGTGGGTGAAGAGGGCGGGGGTGCAGCAATGAGGAATCAGAGGCAGAACGTAGGCGGAGTGTAAGGACCTATGTGGGAGCAGGATGCTCCTGAGGGTTAGTCCTATTAGAGGCACTTCTGTGGGCCTTTGTGCATTGGCTGGGAAAACAGTCCACCTCTGCTTCGCTCTGTTTCTCTGCCCCGCTGGCAGTGGAAGCCAGAGGAGGTGTCCTATGAACAGTCACTGGGTGTTGCGACACGCCTGGTTGGGGTTTCGAGGACGGATCTTCCCCATCTCCCCAGAAGGACCGACTAAGGGAATCTGCAAGACAGTAAAACGCAGCATTTAGCAGCCAGCACGTTATCTCCAACTACCTGATTCCAGAAAGCTTACTAGGGGCAGGCGATCTGGCCAAAAATCCATATCACAATGTCAATTATTCAATTAGTCTCCAACAATTTCAATCAGTTGCAGTAATGTTTAAGTAAAGACATGTCTGATTCCATTTGTAGTTTCTTCACTCCTCTGTGACAGTAAACGTATTATCTCTATGTATGTTGCAACCAAAACAAGACATTTGGATGTCATCTTGGGCTTTTGGAAACATTGACCCACATTTTTCACCACTTTGTGATATTTTATGAACCAAACAGCCATTAATGATTAATTGAGGAAATAATCAACGGATTAATCGGCAATGAAGAAATGGTTAGTTGCAACAGTAGACCTTTGGTTTATTGATAAACCGCATTTAAGTATCTAATTTTTGGTTTGTTCACATTATTCACACAGTTGTTTCTCATCTAATCTCCACAGAGAATATAGTGTTAGCTGTATTTTCCGATCACCTGGACAACCTTCATAACAACCCTCCATCCGTCTAAACAGGGTCATATCTGGAAAATCAATAACTAATAAATACAGTCCCGAGTTTACCAGTTGCATGGGAAATCTCCCAGTCTGTAAAAAACTGTCTTCAGCGAATCAATGACCTCAGTGTTTATACCGTCTATAATGGTAAGCCAAGAGCAAACTTGCCAGAGAATCTGCAAGATTTATAACAGCCAAGCAGCAAAAGGCGAGGACATTATTTTCAGAATCCTGCTTTTTTTCTCTTTTTCAGTAGCTGCACGTTGAAAATTCAACATGTTTCCCCAAAGGAGGCTCAGCTCATAAGACATGATAGTTTGCACCTAGACAAAGGATGAAGACACTATCCTGTTCAAAAAAGGTAAAATTGGGATTTCTGCCTCACCATTAGCATAGTGCTCCGGGGGAGAGTGGCTGCTCAGCCTTTTATCGTGCGAGGTGAGAAAGATGGAGGAGTCCTGGTTGCTAATGAGGCTCTCCAGTGCTGTGTCCTTGTGCTGTGCATGCTCACTGAAGCTCTCCTTCAGACCCGGTAGACTCTTATCCAGTGTGTCGTCCTCCCCCAGATAGGCGTACGGGCAGTACTCCCGAGTGCGAGAGTAGATGTTGGCGTTGTCGTAGCAGTCGGAGCAGATGACCAGCGGACCTGCACCACCTGACAAGACAGAAGATGCATCTTGATAAGAGTCACTTTCCATATGTTTGTTGTTTGTTTACAGGCCCGTTCCCGAGCTTGGTTTCATCGACTTATAACACAAGCTCAGGGCCCAGGGAAATGCATAGATATAGTTGTTTTAAAATCCCTTACACAAGAAAGATGCTGAACATTAAGAAAGCAGAAATAATCAAATCCTTTAAAAATACATGGAAACCACATAACCATTAGTGTGTAGATGAGACTAACCTGTGGGGAGCCCAGCTAGTCCCTCACGGGGCTCTCCAGGGTGGAAACTGTTGCGGCCAGTGAACAGAGAGCCAACCCTGCAGTGCAGCATGCCGTTCCCCTCAGTTTCCACCTCGCTGCCTGTGTCTCCATAACACACACCTGGGACAAACATGATAATTATTCAGTGTCTTATTTCAGCAGGGATCTGATCCGAGAACACAAAAGCAGAAACAAGAACCTAATGTGAATGGGAGGGTCCAAAAACCTTTGAATCCTGAAAAGGACACACACTGTTTCATTTAAAGACATTTTTCTCAGGAAAGGCTTTTGTTTGTTTTTCGTGTCAGAAGCAATTCAGTGGACAGCAGGAGAGGTCGCAGTGTATCTGTGTGTCTTTGATTTCTTGTGGTCACTCAATAATCCCATAATCTCATGATGGTGACACGACAACTCTGTTTTCTTGTGATCACAATGCTGACATAACTCAACCTGTTAGATGAGAATATGAGCAGCAGATATGAGTTGGCATAACACTAAAAAAACTAACAAGACAATACCAGGCACCGTAAACATCTTAAATTTTATAGTAAGATTTTATTGGGTTCCAGCTGCAGGAGGCACCAATGATGTTTACACGCACAAAATATTCTGTTTTTTCCCCTTATTCCAAAAAAGACAATATTCTACTAAGCTGTGTGCACGGCTAATGAAAGCGATTATTTCACGAATATTCCCGTTCACACCCAGCCCTGCGTACTCCATCTTTCATTATTTCAACCACCTTCTTTAAAAAAGTCAGCAGTGGGATATTTGAGCATGTCCAAGATGTGGGTTTTTTTCAAAAGAAGTGCGTTTCTCCTTCCAACCAGAAATGTGGGATTCTTTGTGTGCATGTGTCTCTATACCAGCCGTGCAAACTGTCGGCTTGGCAACGCACAGAGCTGATTGTAAACAGTCATGAGGCTGTGTGTTGTTAGCTGTGCTCGACACTCAAATTGAGATGCATACTTCTAATACGCTGTTTACATGTCCAAAGAAGGCTCCTAAAACCTGAATAATATCTGCATATCCCACAGACTGCCACAAAAAAGGTATAATAAGGGAATATGTTGTTTACATGATACGCATCATATTCAGAATAATAGTGGAAAACTAGTGTCTATAAAAACTTAGCAGAGATTTCCTTTTATGTGCAGTTCATAGATGATTACTATAAATAATTCTGTGTGTGCTTATGTCATGCAAAAGAAACCCATACTTGTTAAATCAATATCATGACATAATCATGTTTGTCATTGTGATAAATCAAAGCCTGTGTCATAGATACCACAAAATGATTATTCCGGATAACCAGAAAACAAAAGAGTAAAAATAGCGTCTTTCATGGCGCTGAGACAAAGGGTTTGTCAAACATGGCAGGAAACGCTCACCAAATCCATGAGGGAGATTACTCACCATCTGTGCCCTTATGGACGTATCCGTTGGAGAGCGGAGGCATGAGCTGCTGGTGGCTGCCAGCCTCAGAGTTACTGTAGCCTTCCTGCGGCTCTGACAAAGTACCCTGAGAGGACAGGTAGCTGGGGATGTCTGCCGGCAAATTCATCTCATCTGGAACAGACAGAGACATATTTTGTGACACGGTATCGAGTTCTGTGAAACAGTCTCATCCTCACAACAAAGTGCTGTCCTCGCAGACACATTTCATGGTTTTCAAACAGCCATCCCTATCGGGTTAAGCTTCAAATGAGGCTAAATATGTCACAGATGGTTATGTGTCCAAAATGCTGACCTGTGTTGGTGATGCTGTAGTCCTCGCTCTTCCTGCGCATGTGATAGATGACAATGACCCACACCAGCGAGGTTCCAACCACACAACACACCACCACAATCACCACGATGCCCACGGTGGTCCAGCCGTCCTGGTCATATCCCGTGCCGGTATCACAGTTTGGCGATGGCGAGACGCTCAGGTAGATGTGGCCACGTTCTGTTCCCAGAGTATTTGACATGATGCAGGTGTATTTCCCAGCATCAGCAGGACCAGCATCAACTATGATAAGGAGCTGGTTGGCTGCGGCAAAGAAGTGACGCTCGGTGAGTACCAGAGGCCCGTCATCTTTGGTCCAGTTGAGACGAGGGGCGGGGCTGCCTCCAGCTATACACTGGAGCACAGCAGTTTCACCTCGTGCCACTGTTCGGTCCTCCAGCGGTCGCATGAAGGATGGAGTTTCTGCAAGAGAAGAGGATTCATTGATTTTTGATTTAATAAGGATTATCCCTGTGGCAGTTGTGTCAGATGGATCTGTGTTAGGACAAGATTGTTATTTTTAGAATTAGAAAAAGTTATTGATTATACACCAACGCAAATCTTAAATCAAATCTCAGACTCATTTTCATTAAGAAATTTAATCTAACAGTAGATTCAGAGAGGCTCTGCACAGCCACATTCAAGTATTCCCCACAGCAATGGCATAACAAGGTTTGTATTTGCTTCTTCATTATTTTAAATTACTGAGGAGGAAACACAAAAACAAAGATGCGTAATGAGTGACAGACATAAATGAGCAGCCAATTTGAGCACAGTGATTCAGCTGAAATGACCCAGCAGTAAAAACATCAGTGATATGCTCTGTTAATCAGATGGGTGACTCACCCAGGACGGTGAGAGTAGCGTTTGCAGACAGACTGCCAGCTGTGTTTTGAGCCGTGCAGCTGTACACTCCCATGTCTTCTGTCTTCACGTTAGCAATGAAGAAGATGTCATCGTCTGGCATCACATGCATCCTGCGCTCTCGGGCAGCAGGGAAGTCGGTGCCTCCGTCCTTCTGCCAAGCAATTTGGGGTGATGGATGACCTTCAGCAGCACACTCAAGCCTGGCCATCGTTCCAGTCCGGATTGTCAGATCCATGGGAGTTTTAAGAAAGGACGGCAGCTCTAAAAGATACAGAGCAGAAGGTCAAGCGTGGGACACTGAAGGCGAGACGCATCTGTATCAGAGATTAGAGATAAAATAACTGCTACAATTAAATCTAAGGGTTGAAACACTTCCCTCAGATATAAAATTATATGAACAGTACCTGAGGTCAGTGTTTAGTATAATGGTGTTAGTATAAAGGAAGGAATTTGGGATGAGAGAGAGGTTTTATTACTGGACTGGAGTCGGCTAACTTCCAGTTTAGTGCCCGGCTAACTTGAATGGGGATAAAATAATTTAATGGTGTGGCTCTTCTCGACTTTCAAAATGTTATTGGACTGAAAGGCTCAAATGATAATAGTGAAACGAAACATTTGGCGGGGGTAGTGATGCTTAAAAGAATTGATCGACCATTTTACAGACGCTTCTTTCACAACGGGTCTATTGCTGTTTTCTCTTCTGTTACAACTGTTTCCGGCGCATTCGTGGCGTGAACATGATGTCAGATGCGGGTGTACTCGCATCTAAAAAACCTGTGTAGACGCGCTAATTTTGGTGGAAAAGTAGCATAACAGACTGCAGAGCCAAACAGACAGTCATTAATCACAGTCTTTGACAAACGTCCTCACCATTGACAGTAAGCTTGGCCCTGTTGGAATAATTGGAGCCAAAGTGATTGGAGACCACGCACTGGTAGCGCCCCTCGTCGGTGAAGTTGACATTTAGGAGGTGAAGCACAGTGGTGTAGATCAGCTCTCCCTCCTGGTACCGGGCGTAGTTTTGAACTTCTGCATCATACAGCACCTCCCCATCCTTCCGCCAAGCTGTGTTCATTGGCGAATCACTGCTGCTGGACGCAACGCAGCTCAGAGTCACGTTGTTTCCCCGCAATGCCACACATGTCTCTGGGTGAGTTGTGATATGAGGTTTGGGGAAATCATCTGTGGAGGAGCAGGGACAGAACATGTGAAACTCAGCCTTTTTATATTAAGCATGCCAGTTCAGGAAGAGCAATAAAACAGTCAGCTTCAATCTATTAGAAAAGTTTTTCCCAAACTGTTTCGGGCATTTTGTTTATTAAACCTGTGGAAAGTAAACTTCCAGAGTGACACAATATGCTAGCGTGTGGAGCTAAGAAAGAAAACTCAATGCTATTTTCTGGGTGATGCCAACAATTTTAGATTGAGCTCACTAGAGACGACCTGCATTGGATCAGACTGGAAACGGTATTAAAAAAAAAAGGAAAAAGTAAGAAATTGGACTGACCACAAACAAACTCTTCCGCGCTGATGGACAGGACACTGCGGCCAAGAAGGCTGGCAGGATGAGCACAGATAGCGGAGACAGACTGCTGGAACTGGCTGTCAGTCAACCAAGGCCCCAGCCACTGCATGTGGCAGTCACACAGCAGGCTGCTCGTGTTCAGGACACTGAGAACAGAAAGGTAATGGAGGAAGCGAGAGATGAGTCATTGTAAAATTAGTTGGAATCATCAAATTACTGCAGAGATAAAAGGATGAGATGTACCCACTGAGCAAGTAAACATGAATTTGGGATTTCCAGGATTTGTTTGTGAACATTTGAGACAGGGATTTGTAATTTACCCTTTTTAGAAGAGCAAACCTGTATTTACTCGCTTAAAATGAAGGTTTAAATTATCTGAATAATTCAAAGAGAGCTGTTATCCTCTCTTACAAAATAACAATAATAAGTCCAGTGCCGCTTGTAACTGAGTAACAGTGAGCAGGCAAGCAAGAGTAGCTGTATTTTATTATACCCAATACCATGAAAACAGAGCTCTGGTGGCTCTTTAACAATGACTGATGATTCTTGCTAAAATAGCCTCGCTTATCTGAACCCCATAGCCAAGTCTTGGTGGATAAAACAGTAAGTTTATAAAACTTTAATGTCACTCGAGGCAACTTTTATAGCAGTTCATATATACAGAAAACAATCCCACTAGATGACTAAAAAAACAAACACAATTCAGAAAACAAACAATGATAAACAGCCATATAAAACTGCTGTGAATGGTCAAATTCTGTTTATAGAAAGAGGTTATTGAAAGGCGTAACCATTACCACGGTCATATTTTTAAACCAGTCAGCAGGAGACATCAAAAGGCAACCAAACATAGGAACAAAATTACAGTTTAAAGGATCTTAATCAAGTCAGGAAAATTGATTCACTGCTCACAACACCATGTTTTAACACACTTTATCCTAAAATAAATCTTAATTACAAGGGTGTTGCCATTATGTTCCTCTAGCTAGGTTAGTGAGCAAAGCCACTTTATCCACTCATCAAGAAAATAGTGCTATATTCTATTAGAGCAGCAGACTAATTAATCACAGGATGTGACTACTGTCATGATACATTAGTTAGCCACTGCCTGAGAGAGACACTCCTAAAATCAAAACCTCAAAAAGGCAAGGGACTTAACATTTCCACTGACTCTCCTCACAGGCAGGAGAGATAACTGCCCTAACAAAGCCGATGATGATGCTGCAACTCAAAAGTTGAATCAGAAATCTCTGCTTGTCCAACTGTTACAGCAGGTCAACAACTTTCAGTGCCTAACACCTTCTTCATACGACTACACAATGCCGATTTAAAAATGCCAGTCGTGTCCTGCAATTGCAGTGAATCTTAATCATCATAATTAGCTTTGAATGAAAGCAATAAGAGTTATTCAGTCATACAAGCGATATTAACACAGGGACATGGTGGCTTCGAAATGTGCTAATGAGAGCTGTAAGATTCATTTTGTGTCTACTCACAAGACTTTGAGCTTCGTATGGGACAACGACTCCGGGTGTATCGACATGATGCCATTCTTACTGAGGTCCCTGCGGAGAGGACAGAAATATGGATCAGACACATTTATGATGCGATTTGATCAAAATGGCATTTCACAAGCACAAGACAACAACAACATCTCAGTGTAATAAAAGCCCCCTGCTATCTTTAATCATTCAACAATAATAACTGATCCTTCTGAGACTGGAGTTTAACTGTGTAGAAAAACACGAGTGTGCAGCGGCTTTACTCACAGGTGCTCCAGCTCCTCCAGGCCCTCAAACGCTTTCTTAGTGATTGATTTGATTTTGTTCCGCTGTAGGATTCTGGAAAATAAAAAGATTTTATATTATGTTCAGTAAGAGAGTTGCAATAAAACGTGCTGCTGGGTAACTTTTTATTGCACACTGGAACTGCTGTGCCAGCATCTTTTCATCCAGACTAAATGAAGACATTTGACCAGCCTTAAAATAACCTTGAGAAACAACTTCACAGCAAAATAAAACCTGCCAAGTACAAAAAAGCTTTATATTCTACCTATAAGGTTGTATACAGTCAAATCTCTGGAACACAGATGCATCATTTATGATGCACCTGCTTTAATTTTCTAAATGCAAGATACTTTAGAAACATGCATAATGTATTAAATCTAAATCTGTCTGTGTTCTCAGCTATATATAAATGTGTAAAAATTTAAAGTGCTCACAGTGTGTTCAGCTTCTTCATGCCGTCAAAGACACCAATGGAGTCTTCAATGGCCCAGGAGATTTCATTATTGCGGATATCACTGAAAAACAAAGAGTCACATTTTAGATCTTAAACACTCTCCACAGAGACTGGAGATGAAATGACTTCTCCTGCAAACGTTTTTTTTTTTTAAAGACCGCAGAGAGGGCACATTATCTCCACTGTGGCTGTCAGTGGCAGTGACTCTCAGTTAGGACACTAACAATCTGAGACACCATACTTCCACAGTGTGTCACAGTTCGCTGCCCCCGCTGTTCTGATGAGGGGAAATTAATTGGCTCTGTTTAGCACTGGGACAGTTCATGGGTCCGCTGGAAACCCAGAAAGGCCTTGTGTTTACAGGATGGGTCATAGGCTCTTTTGTTTCTCTTTGCTCATGCCTGGCCACCTCTGAAAGGACTTCGGCACTTTCCAGTTCCCCTCTCCCATGAAAGCTCCCAGGACGGTCAAGCTCCCAAATATGTTCTCTTTACAGCTCAGTGGCTTTCGCAGAACTCTGTGTGGCGAATAATGAGTTCACAACTCGCTCTCTTCTCAACACTTTCCTCGACACAGATTAATGTATGATGAAGAAGGCGTACTTTCTAAATTAGGATGATATTTTTTACCCATAGCTAGAGTATTTTCAAGCTTTTGTGGTGGTGTTAACATTGTTTAGAAGTGTCATTTAAGTCCAACTTAGATGTTGACAACGTAGATGCAGGTTGGTTTTTTTTTAATGCGGGTAAACAGGCAACAAATAGGCAATTCAATCCTTTTCCACTGCCAGTAGACAAGTTTGTCTTGACGTCACAAACGTGCCTGAAAACAGGGAACAGAAGGAGGCTGGTGACAATATTACAGTGGTTACTTTTTTTAGCATTTACTTCAGTCTCTCTTTTAAACTCAATGCTTGATGTGATGCTTGAGCGCTGCTTAAATGGAGACGGACGGAAAAGTATTTGCAGGCCAATGTCTGGAACTTCAATGTGCGTTATAACATCATGCCAGAAAAGAGGTGAAAATGAGCGTGCCCAATTGAATGTCGTGTTTCCATCACAGTGGATAAACACCTGTGACTACAGAAGAATCATTTGACCCCGGAATGAATGCAGATTGTACCGTATTCCCCTACGGGACAGAAGCCAGATGGCAATGCGTTAGTGAGTTTTTTATCCAGTGTAATAGGGGTTCAATATTCTGCAAACAAACTAATTTTGTGAATAGAATTGGTGTGTAAAGGCAGCAGACTTATACCATATTCAAACCAAGTAATGTGTTGTGTGGCACTGATATAGTAAGCATAAATGCAGGAGCACATTACTGTAACAGAAAACTCCCATTAACTTGATAAACAGAGCAGTGCATAACAATTTATCGCATTCAACACCCAAGAAAGCATGTCCCATATTCTCTCCCTGACAAAGCCAGAGCTGCTTTGTTATTTGTTGATATGCTCCGTAGACACTGAAAAATGTTGAGCATATTACATGCCGATATTATATCATCCCTGCTTGATGAAATATTGAACAGCAAACAAACTCAAATCCCAGAGCAGTGCGAGTCTTGGTCTACCTACACTGGCAAAGATTTCGATTAACCTTCATCTCTTGGCCTCTGGCTAAGCAACAGTGTTGAGACCAACACTCTCCCTCCCCTGCGCAATATTTCATAAACCTTTATGCAGTATACGGTTCACATCGATAGGGATGCCGCGGCGAGGGCGTTTCCCCACCAGTTAATAAACTCATGACTACACTGATGTTACTGATTGTGCTGGACATTTACAAGAAAAGATATACGTTGATGCACTCATTATCTGTAGAGTATGTACTTCGATCTTTAACATTGATCTTTAGATCGCCCCCTTACTTTGAACACAACAATTGCTTAGAAAGTTGGTTCATTAAGTTTCAATATGCCAGATCTGTCAAACAATGCCACACTGACCCCAAAACCTGTAGCTGACGTCCACAGATGAGTTGTAGACTAATACACAAGTAAAAGCCCTTGTAATGTTAGTTCATTGTCGAGACTAGCTTGTTTTAGCCCAGTTAGCCTCTGTTTCTGACGAATTGCCACCAGCCAACAGTTTCACGGTAACGTATTGAACAGTCTCACTTTTTTTGTCTGCTCACACACCACAAAGGTTTGATGAATTGCCCCAGCAGTGGATTTCAGTCTGTACAACCAAATCCAGGTGTCAAGCAACCTCATGTCGGGTTTTTTTTTAGTGTCTGTCGTCTGACTAAGTGATAGCATGTTAAGTATTTTACACAATGACCCCAACAACTGTAGCTTAGTTCCACAGATGAGTTGTTACGTAACACTTACGCTAAGTACACGCCAGTTGTAATGCCCTGACACCAATGCTTAAAGATTCAAGTTCAAGCTACAACTTCCGAAATCAGCATGAGTGAATGAAAGGACAGAGGACACAAAATCAAGAGAACAGGACTCTATGGAAATTACACATTGGGTGGTTGGATCTAAGACAAACACAACAGATGAATCTTGACAAGCAGGATTAGAACGCAACAAAGACGATATCAGAAGCTGTAGGCTAAATATGCTGCTAATGCTACTGTTATTTTTCCAAACCACTAAAGATCACTCGGAAAGTGTATTCAAGACGGGACAAGAACTACACATAAAGAGTGAAACGAGAAGACCTACTTTCGTCAGCAGCCTTCATGAGAATGCACAGAGCCAAGAACATGCCAGGACTTGGTTACATTTTGCATACCATGGTTCATTACACTTCTTAGATCAAAAATGTACCACAGATTTTAGACAGATGTATTGATAATAGCACTTACAGGGTGCGCAGACTTGCCAGGCCACTGAACACTCCCTCTCCCAAATGACTGATTGAGTTTTCTCCCAGGTTCAGGCTCTCCAAGAGACCTAAGCCAACAAACGCTGTCTCCTCAAGTCTAGTCAGATGATTGAAGGACAAGTCTCTGCACAAAACAACCACAAATATGATAAGGATTAGTTCAAACACAGTTCATGTTAACAGCAGTCTCGTATGGTAATGTAATACCACATTCAAAGATGATGCTCCAAAATTAGACATTTTCAGAACATTGTTCAAATGTATCCTACATCCACCAGAGGCAAGACAGGCTGAATCAGCTCCAGACAGCCAACAGTACTGCAGCGAGATAACAGTAACTCTTCTGAGCACACGGAATGAATTTCAGAGCCCAGGGCTTATGAAAGAAAGTGGGGACTCTTAGGATTTTAGCTATGAAGCAGACACACTCACAGTTCCTCCAGCTTTTGGCAAAACTCCCAGGCGTCTGGTTGGATGATGCCGACAGCATTCTGGCTGACCCGCAGGACACGCAGCATGCGAAGGCCATACAGCCAACCTTTGTTGACCTCGGTTAGGTTATTGTGCTCCAGCTCTCTGAGAGACAGATGGGAAAACCAAACCAGCATTAACAAAAACAACTGTCATAATGTAAATTGATTTGTTTTCAGAACAAATCTACCAGAGCAAATATGGCCGACAGCATGACCAGCAGTTTGTTCTGGAAAAATACAGAATAAATAATGAGGCTTTCTTTGTACTTTAGGGTTTTCCCCACCTATCTTTGTGCAATTACAGACCTCTATTTTGCTATTGTAAAAGGTTTTACACTCTATGCACCATTTACTCCTTTAAAAGTGTTGAAAGTAGAGGTGTGTGAAGTGTGTCCTCACAGTTCTTCAATGTTGTTAAGCCCAAAAAAGGCTCCATCCATGAGCTTAGTGATGCCATTCCTCTGCATCTTCAGTGACCTTAGTGAGTCCATCCCTTTGAATGTCAGGCTGTCCACAATCTTGATCTTGTTACGCTTCATTTCACTACAAGCAGGGCGAGAATCAGTTTATTTCAACCATGTGCACTCATACACAAAAGCAGGGCCGCTGGAATATTTTTGGACTGGATTTACAGTAAACTCAGCCAAGTACTTAAGTCAGAGTCGCTACGACAGAATAAAATGAAAATTCACAGATTTGTCTGCAAACTATCAACCATTTCATTTTTTGACCAGCGATTTTAGTTTTACACTGAAACACATCATATGATACTTACAGGAACTGAAGCTGCGGAAGTTTGAAGACTTTGGATGGCAGCACAACTAATCTGTTCCTGTTCAGCTTCAGCACCAGCAGGGAGCTGGAGATGTTTTCAAAGCAGCCAGGCTCGAGGACGCTGATCCTGTTATTACTCAAATTCCTATGAGATAAAAGAGCAGAAACATTAGAGGTAAAATCAAGAAGGAGAGTAATGTTTGCTCCATAGCTACACCTACTGTGTATGTGAATATCCATAGAAGGAGGCACCACAAAGCCAGTTATACATAATAAGGATACCTGAAAATGTCTGGCATTGAATAGTACTACTTTGCTTAATATGTGTTCTGTAAAACAGCCATAAACACTATGTTATCTTACTGTTGTATTATACAGAGCTCATTCTTCCTTCTAATACTGTTAGTTACTCTACAAATTCACCTGTCGTAACAATAAACCAGTTTAAAATACAACAAGTGTGCTGTATTTTGCAACCTTGTTAGATTAATTAATTTCTACTTCTATTTAATTTTTTATTAAACCTGTACAGTTAGGCTATACTTGCAGATAATGTGTTCTTAAATTCCTTAATTAAAAAAAAGTTAAATGAAGATGATTTAAATAAGCTTTGTTGCTTACAGATATTTCAACTGCATGGAGGGGAAGGATCCAGCTTTGAGCTCAGAGATGGAGTTAGATGTCAGGTCAAGAGTCTCCAAGGAAACGTACGGCTGTAGCTGATGCATCGACAGCTCCGAGATCCGATTGTGAACTCTAAATCATACAAAAATAATCAAGTATTAGTTTTCAAAGGCTTAATTACACAGATTACTGAGACAACCTATGTCTGTCCACTCAAATCCCACCATCAAGATGAGGTACATGGTACGAAACCAATGTTTTGGTACTACTATACAAGAGATAACGAGGCATCAAAACAACATAAAAATAACATAAATAAACTAAAGGCTTATTTTGAGTATTTGTTTAAAGGAGTGACAGGAGAGACAAGAAAACCTGAAGGAGATTCTATACTTACAATGACAGCGAGGTGATATTTGGGGAAACATCTCCAAGATAGGGAAGACTGGTCAGCTCGTTATGATTCATAGTGCTGAAATGAAATTCAACATAACATTAGTATCATATCAAAGAGGCTGCTAAATGAACTGTGCAAATTGAAGTGGGCACAGTAAATAATTAAGATTAACATCCGTTGTATCAGTCAGATCACGGCTCACACTGCTTCTTCCCAAAAGTACTAGAAATTTGGAGTAGTTAACTCCGGTCCACCCTGACGTGATATTGCTCTCAGCTTTCAGTTTATCAGGTACGCCTAGCTGTAACTAGTAAACTTCAATACAGCACAAAACAGAGACAAATACTAGCATCATAAGTATTATAACGCTCCTTTCTTTTTGAAACGTTTTAAAGAAGTTATGATCATTTGGAAGACCGTATTAATATTAGGCAGTAAAACTCAACACCATAAACTAAAACCTCCGAAGTGACCGCAAACACCTCTCTAGAAAGGTTCAACAACAAGATGAACATTATAACATCAGAGAAGGTAAGATTTACTGCAAGACTGTAGTATTGGACTATGTCAGTCACATATTATATGGTGGCTTGATAAATTAGGCCTGTACGTTTTTAAGCTTTTTGTACACATCAACTAATATTGCCTGTTGTGTTTACAAGCCATTATTGTCAATAGGAGTCATATTAATGTATTGTTTTGGTAATTTGGTTTGATGTTATTTATGTGGACTATTTAATGTTTCACATTACACTTCCAATGTCTGAATATTCTTAAGAATTAAAAGTTAATTGATCTTTAAAAGGGTGTACTTGCATTACCATACTATGATTTATTACTAGTATACATTATTATTGCATCAGTGTCACAAAATGGTCACAAATATTAATATTTCTGGGTATTTCTAGTAGGCTTTGTGATAACTCAAGTGATGATCATTCTTTTAATGTCTTCATAAAAAAATAAGAGAAAATGGGAAAATATGCATAAAGTCTATGTCTTGAAGCAAACCAAAACACAAACACAATCTTATCAAGAGAGTGAACTGGATAAAACACATCTAAACGTGGTTTCTTGGTATGTTATGGTGCATGCTTTGGTTGAGCAACAAATCAGTGCTGTGGATACAGTAGAGGACTAACTTCAACACACTTGTGTCTCTCCGGTTGTGTACTTACACTTGGGATATCCCATCTGGTGGGTCCTGGGGAGCCGTCGACAGCCTTTTCCTGTTACAGTCCAGAATATGAACCTCATCTTGTCCCCTGGAGCACGAGCAAGGAGCGGGACAAGACTCCAGAGCCCAGGCACTCAAACTCAACAGCATGAAGACAAGGGCCGAAGGAATGGGCCAACCTTCCGCCATTTTAAATGACTTCCTACTGAAGGCTACGTAGCTACGTGGCTAACTCGCTAAACTGGCACGTTAACAGTTACAAAAATCACCATTAAAATTGCTCCCGCGATTTGATATCAGTCAAACGAACACATACTTCAGGTTTAAAGTGCCATTATCCCAGGCGGTTATTATCCGACACGCTTGAGGCATCGCAGCAGATTTCTCCCCCTTCTTCCCAGTGCCTGGAATTCCTTCCGCTCCAATCTGGACACCCTCCCGGAGTTGCTAACGTTAACGCTGAAGTGATTTGGTCCCACAAATGCGCCACTTTCCACCGGACGACATCGGTTTAAGTCCACACTCGGTTGTCGTTGGATTGTGTTGAACCAAGTGAAGTATAATCCTTGCTCGGCTTGAATGTTTACAGTGTACTAACAGTATTTTTCCTCCGTCTTTCTATCCCGAAAGAACAACAAAGCGCCTTGAGTTGATGACATAGGATATCCTACACCCCGCCCCTTTCCAGCATACTTAGTGTTTTTCTATTGGTCCGTGCGTACGCTTGTCAAACATATGCTGCGATTTGATTGGATGTCAGTCTAATATGTTTGTATGGTAGTCTACTGTACACAGCAAAAAGTTTTGCTCTTGTATGAACTGGTATTTCACACCCTTCTGTTTATTGGTGGTAATTTCTACCTTTTAAGGATTTCATGTACAATTAAGAGTCTCTTAGGGAAGAATTGCAGCAGTTTGTAAAAAATAAAGTTATGCAATATGTGCCTGCTGGTCAAGTTATGGGCTTTAATTTTGATGAGAAGCAGTAGTAGTAAATAATAACTGTAAAGTTTTTATACAGAATCTTTCTAAACAGAGTTACAATGTGCTTATTATCGGGGGAAAAAAGATTAAAACATCAGCAACGCAGAAAAAGTAGAGACAATGAAATAGAATAAAATGCACCATAATAAAATACAATAAAATAGAGGAAAATAAAATAAATACACATAAATCAGATTAGACTTATGAAATGAAACTTTAGAATGTATTGATTTATTTTAGTATCAAAAGTATCATTGCTTTTTTCCACATTTTGTTGATTATTATTGCTTATTATTGTTATTTGTTAAATCATGGTAATATAATAAATATTGTGTTTGTGCTGTAAAACCTCTTTTTGGATGATATGTTTTAATTATCCTTGATTGTGTACTGTTAAACCTGAGGTCAAAATGGGGTTTCAAGTTCAGCTAGTGGAACAGTGTGACCATCCATTAAGGAAATGTGTGTACAGAAGATGTAAGTGTATTCTATATATCTCTTTCATGTCACTATCTCCACAGCTGCAGTATGATTTAAGTCTGCTAAATAATATCAACATAATGGTTTTGCCTTCAGTGGTGGATTGTAACTAAGTAAATTTACTCAAGTACTGTAGACTACAAATCTGAAGTACATAACAATGAATCCGGTAATCAGAAAAATGCTGTATCCAATAATTGGCCAGGCTGATAATCGGTCGACCCGTAGTATGCAGTATATAAATACATGTAAATAAAAATGACTTTCACTTGTACTTTCGGTACTTGAGTACATTTTGTACTTTTGATACAAAAGTAGATTCAAAAGTGCACTATGTAGATTCTAGATTCTTTCTTCTTTCTTCTTAAAATGATCACATTGTGCACCTTTAATATCAGATACTGTGAGACTTTTACTCAGGTAGCCCACTATTTATGTGGGTGACTTTCACTTTTATCTAAGTAATATTAAGAATTTTACTTAAGTATGACTTTTGGGTACTTTTTACAACACTGGGTAAAGCCTTTTACTAACACACAGTTTTACTTAGCAGCAGAGTTTTACTTGTAAGACAGTATTTATCAGTGTGGTATTTCTACTTTTGTAATCTGAATACTCTCTTCTCCACATTACCAACTCTCAGAGACCAAATCTTACCGAGCAGCTGACCTTGGGCAGACTTTCATAGCCTAATTTCCAATTGAATGATGGGAGGTACCGAACAAAAGCATCACCTGTCCAATCATCCAATCCCAAATCTCACTCTGCGAATGGAGCCTCAAGGGCAGAGTTTGTCTCAAATTACATAGTGGGATCACATTCCAGCACTAATGTGCCACCGCACTACTGTCGGTCCCGCATCAGTCTGTCTGAGGCGAACCACAAGCAACCATGTTTCAACAAGTCTCACAAACCGAGGTTCCTGCATTCTTACAGAAAAGAAGAAAAGTAACTCCGCAGTTTGGTCGAACATGTCGCCTGGAACCAGATTGTACGCAAAAAGTTCTTCATGTTCTCGGCACCCCTTTGGAGGCGAACCTGAACAGGTAAGACCGTCGATCGGACAGGAGAACATGAAACGCCCAGCGAGGTAGACGTGTTGCATATATGTTGCATGTTATTAATGATGATTAAGGAGCTGTCTGCTTTAACTTACTTTCATTCTACTGTGTGCAGCATTGGGGATATTAAGTCTTTTTGACATGTTGGGGAAAACGGTCTCCTTACTACTGCGCATGCGTGCGTTCATTGATAATAAAACTACACTAATACTTCTGCAGTGCACCACTTTGAATTAGTTAGGGATGTTTTTTAGTGTTTCACTTGATTGTTTACTCTGTGACGAATCTGAATTTTTAGTTTCTTTTTTGTTGTGTGAGTATTTCTGCTCCCCAGAAATGATGCGACACATTTAATTTGACTTTTTTTTGCACATACGCGCTCATATCCCAATATATCTCTAACTGATTCTGAGTAGTGTATAGTGATGCAAAAGACAAAAGACACCTCAAAGCAGACAGTGTTATTACTGAGGCTGTTGTAAATTATTAGTAGGCTAGATGTGTCACAGACTAAGTGCATGTCTTGATATAGGCTAAATAAATAGAGGAATGCTGAGGGGATGAGTAAACACGAGAGACAGAAGGGACGCAGAGATAGCTGACATGGACGGGGGGGTGGGAGGGTGGGGTTGGTGCAGTTGGCCGACCAATCAGCGAACGGCTTGGACCTTAAGCACCTGCAGCCTTTATAATCTCCTGTCGCTGTCACACCAGACAGTGTGCCAGTCAAGCCGTCTGCGGTTTTCGCTTCCTGATACGCAACAATAGCTGAGCATTCATTCAGTGCCAGTCTGTCTGCAGAGGAGCAGAGAGGACCGCAGCCATGATTCACCCCCGGACCCTCAGTGTAGATTATAATAGGACTGCAAGGGTTGTGTGCGTGGTCGGGTCGGAGCTCAATGTGAACCTGAGCAGGTAGGATCATATTTCAACCTGTTGATGAATACATACATGCACACGCAGACACACACACCCATACATACACACACACGCGCGCGAGCATCCGTCTCTAGACTGTTTGTGTTGGGAGTTGTTTGGTGATTTTGGGATGTTTAATCTAGAAATATTCTATTCTACTCTATTCTATTCTATTCGTTACCTTGGTTACCACTGTCGTTATGGTAGTGGCTTCAGTCTGTAAAAAAGCACCCAAGGGTCACACATGAGTTAAAGTAAAGATATCAATCTTAAATCTGGCTTTGGTGAAAGTGAAAGTCAGCCATACAAGTAGTACCTGAGTGAAAGTATTTTAGTATCTGATATTAAATGCACCTTTCTGGCAGTAACTGAAGCTGATTTACATTTTATTTACATTTAAGTATACGCATCATACTGTGGGTCGATAGATTAATGGGCTGGTCGATTATCAGATCCAGTATTCTGGTCATAAGAGTCAGTGTGACTGAAAAGTAACTCTAAAGTTATCAGATGAATGTTGTGGAGTAAAAAGTACACTATTCGCCTAAATTAACAGAAAATGGAAATACTCAAGTAAAGTACAAGTACTTGAAATGTGTACTTAAGTACAGAGTACCTGTACTCAGTTACATTCAATCACTGGCTATACTCAATGTTGAATATGTCCAATGTGACTGTTATACCGTTACATGTTATATCATTAGAGTTGTATTTCTTAAGCATCAATGAAGTAGCAGAAAATTGGAAGTAAAGTACAAGTACCATATAGTTGTACTTAAGTACCGTAGTTGAGTACTAAGTTATATTTCATCACTGGCGTGTAGGCTGTGTCTCATTTCCGAATTTTTGTTTCAAATATGAAGAGTTCAAGAGACAACCAGTTCAACAGTCAGAATCCAGAGCTGTACGTTTAGATTTGATCCCTATTTTCATAAAACATACACTCAGTTGCTAAAACGTGTGCAGTCCTGCAGTAAATCCTAACATCTCGAAGGTGATAGTGATCAGCTTTTGTTTGAAATGTTTTAGGGAGGCATTGATTCAGTTTTATGGTCATTTGGACTTTGTACTTGTACCTAATAAACTGGCTGCGGAGTGTATAATAACTCCATTTTAGCCACTATCACGAGCAGCAGGAGACATTGTCATTTGCATGCAGATCCTGGTGATGGCGGCCCCGACGGTCTTTTGTTCTGAGGAGAAAAACAACAATCCTCTGTTGTTGCTGCTCAACAGGAGAGACGTTGTTATCCCCAAAGAAATGCGGGCTCTACTTTCTGCCAAATGTCTTCCTACACAACAGAACAGAGCGAGGATAGTTTACACTGGGCCGAGTGTGTGACTGGCACGCAGCCTCGACACCCAGGGGTGCTGAGGGGTTATGGGAATATCTAAAAATGAAAGTGTAATACAATTTGAAAGGACACTAGAGGTTTTGTCTTGTTAAGGAGCTTTGTTTTCAAATCCTAAAGACAGATTCACATTGATAGTAAAGCAGTGCTCCTCATTGGTGGATCTCATCATTCCTCCTGTCTTATCTTGCCATGAAGAGATCTCATTCTAGCTCTGGGCAAAATGCAAAGTTAATATGACATTTGAAGATTTCAAGTAAGAGGATATCTTCCAACGTTACAGTCTTTTTAGCATAAAATTAACTTTTTATGAGCGGTTTCTTGCCCTCAAAGGGAATTTTGTGCCCCATCATTTACAGTGGAGTCACATTTGGAAGGGATCTCGTCACAGCGTAGACAGAGAGAGGAACAATTGCAGCAGCTGATAAATCTTTAATGTGCTTTTGTGATTATTGTTTATAAAAAATCACTGACCAGTGTAAGTTCAGTTGCCCGTATGGTGCCTACTCTTCAATAAATACGTGGTAATGACATACTGCGGAATAGCTGACACATGGGAAACCTGAGATCTAGTGATGGTATAGTGTGAGACTGTCAGGTGTCCCAGTCCTTAGGCAGAATACAGGCGTGTCCTCACTTGCGACTCATATCAAGAAATGTGTAGAACAAGTGCCCCTTTTTCTCATGGAGGCGTCTTGTCAGTGTTATCAATCTCTGGAAGTGAGGCGTAGTGGGAATTTTACCACCCGCTCTGCAACCTTTAACTGCCTCTGCAGTTTCTATCTGCATCACACCATAATAATGAGTTATTTTATTAAAAAAAAAGTCACACATGTTTGAACCATTTATCTCGAGTAACTCTTATCATGACTTCAGCTGCTTCTTTGGCTTACCACCTGTTGAACCATGAAACCCGAGCTTGTGCCTTTGCTGCGCACACCAACGCTCGTCTTGACTCGTATACCCACAAATATTTTCTCTCACCCGTACTTTATGTTTAATTCAGTCTGTTTGTGTTGTGTAAACAAGCTCTAACTTGCTTAATGTCCCGTTTGTCTTGGTTTCCCAGGAGTGCCCCTCCCAGCTCCGAGTTCTTCTCTGTGAAGTGCACTCCCAATGTTCAGTACAGCATCAGCCCCCCGCCCCGGGAGACGTCCCACCTCTCTCCCATCCCTCTCAGTGGAAGCCCAGTGCTGCTCATCAGCATGAGCAAGGCCAGCGAAACTGAAAATGATAACAAGGTAAAGTAGGTTGGAAGTGCATGACTCTGATGCAACAAAGCTGTAAGTCACATGAGAGTACTTCCGATGAAGTGCTAAGAGTGTTTTTCTAAGAGTGGTTCGCAACTATCAGAGAACAGTGTGGCAATATCTTTGATGATTCACTTTCCAGTTAACCAGACGAGATGTTACACATTGAACATAGGTCAAGAGCTTTTTGCCAGCTCAGGAGGTAGAGCCGGTCGTCTAGTAATCGGAGGGTCACTGGTTCGAATCCCAGCCCCCCCCAGCTACATGTCGAGGTGTCCTTGAGCAAGATACTGAACCCCAAATTGCTCCTGATGAGCAGTTTGCACGTTGCATGGCAGCCTCTGCCATCAGTGTATGAATGTGTGTGTGAATGGGTGAATGTGGCAAGCATTGTAAAGCGCTTTGATCTGTCAGTCGACTGGAAAAGCGCTATAGAAATGCAAGACCATTTACCATATAAATAACATGTGACTTTGTTTTATAAGCTGTCTGTCAGGTACTATGATGAGAAGAAAAAAGAGGTGGGGACAGCAATCCTGCACCTGACAGCTGTTGGTAAGTCACAGCACAATAACATGCATTTTTCTGAAGAATAAATAAAGATTTATTACAACTAATTATTTGTTTAACCTTTAAACTCAGTTTGAATTAGCGGCGTGTTTAAAAGCACATCGAAATCCAAACATGACTCATATATTTACTGAAAGGGTTTATATGTGGGTATCAACACAGCCTTTTAGAAACTTCAGCTGTACACTGATATGAAACACTATCTGAAATATTTTGGCCATGCGAAGGCTCTTCGCTATAAACAAATGTGTCTCTCACGCAGAGATCTCTCTGGATGTGGATGCTGACAGAGACGGTGTGGTGGAGAAAAACAACCCTAACAAGGTGAGCTCAGATGTGTCGGGTTAAGATGGCGGTGCAGACACAGTGCGACGCCTAATGGGGGAGATATTTTCTCCTCTTTTCATTTTCCAATAAACAATAACATGCCAGGTGTGACAAACTGAATAGGCTTCTATTTATGGAACCAACTCAGCGCTGCAGATTAATCATTTTAAAGTGTTCCTGCTCCTATTTACATTTCTGAACTTGTCACGCTGCCTCTTCTGTATATGCCTGAACAGGCTGTATTCAGAGAAGGCTCAAGTTTTGCCTTGACATGTTGTTGAACTTTTCACTTCGTCTAAGTTCCTCCTCTGACCTTGATAAATGTCAGAAGGACAGAAGTTTAAGTGTCTTGCAAAACATCTTCCAGCGAAATGTGAGTCAAATTCATTCACGTCCGGCTTGTTGAAAACTTGCTAGGGATCGTGGAAATGGGGTTCTGATGGGCACGGAGCCGTCCTGCTGGTCAACTGTGACTCAGAGCAAAGTTACTGGAAGAAACTGGACCACGCCCAGCGCTACATCTCCAGAGTGTCGGGTAAAACAGCGCGGCATCTTGTTCACCACCTCTGCACTATTAGCTTTTTCATGTTGGCGTTTGGGTCGATCGTATTTGCTTTTGCAAAGTCAGCAGACTAAAGAGATGATAAGGTAGATTAGTTTAATAATACTGTGTGGGGGTAGAGGGCGTGTTGATAAAGTAGGCCACTCGAATGACTTTGCAGTTGACAAACCAGTCGAGCTGAAATCTGATAGTACTCGGTTTGTCTCATTCACATCCTTATAGCTATCATGAATACAACCCCACATTAATATCAGTGTTTAGCTTCAGAGTTGAAAGTTTAAAAAAAAAAAGGAACACAGGCACATTTATGTCATGTATCTGTTACACATGCACTTCAAAATCTAAGAACACAACGACACATGCAGGCAACATTAACGTGACTCTTTGTGGATGTGCAGATCTGAAGGACATGTCTCTCATGGTGCTGCGGACCAAAGGACCCGCCAAACTCCCAGAGGGCTACAAGCTCACCATGCACATCTCTCAGAGTGATGCAGAGAGTGCCAGAGTCTTCAGGTCCAGAGAATCTGAGAATTATAGCCTGAGTGAGTAAAGATGAAGGGTGTGAATGCCCCAGTACAGATGATGTAACAAACATGTAATTCAGCTGGCTTTAAATCCTTTGTTTTTATTGAGCTTATTTTTTTCTTTTTCACGATGAAGCGCCTCAGTGTTTGAACCGTGCTTTTATGTCGTTCCTACTTCAGCGGGGAGTTTCTTGAACGCCTTTTTGAAGGACTACCCGATGGTTCTGAGCAGTGAGGTCCTGTCCAGCGAAGTGCCTTACCTCGGAGGCGACGCAGAGATGAAGTTTTACGTGGAGGGCCTCCGTTTTTGTGACAGAGACTTCGATGGGCTCATCAGCATCAACCTCAGTCTGTTGGAGCCCATCGGTGAAGTAAGACCTGCAGCATTTTAACAGTCTCCGTTTCATCTCCCACTAGTGTTGTCACGATACTGAAATTTCTAACTTTGATACAAAAATATCGATATTTGATACTGCATTCGATGGAGGGCATTAAATGTTTGAAGATAAATATAACACAACAATATTTAAGCTAATCTGACTATTTCGGCAGCAGATTGTGTGGACTCGCTGTCGAAGAGAAGGAAGAGCAAGAAACCACAACTAGTATCAGTATCAATACTAGTATGTAAACAGTTTCAAATATTCCAAACTGTTATTAATTAATTGATATTTTTGACAACACCATCAGGCGAATTTATTCACTGAAAAAAGCTCAGGTTTATATATCTTTATATGTCTTTTAGATTTTTCTTAAGTCAAATCACTTGACATAAAGAGAGTACAGCTGACTCAGCAGCCTCTCATGTTTTTACAGGCTCTCCCTGAGACGCCTATTTTCACAGACAAAGTCGTCTTCAGAGTGGCACCGTGGATCATGACCCCAAACACCCTCAAGCCCATAGAAGTGTTTGTCTGCAGGTAAGAGCACACGAGTGAATAATAAAGCTGATGGTGACAATAATCGTGTCAAAAGGATTTTAGTGTTACACACTCCTCTTTATTTTTACTCACACTGGCAAGAAAATTACACATGCGAGCAATGATTCACAGCAACACCCTTGTCCCTGAGTTTTAAAGATATTTCATTTTATTTGTTTTTGTTTTTGTTTGTTTTACCTAAAAGAGTTTGAATAACGATGTTTATTGGTGGAATTTGAAGATGTAAAAAGCCAGATGAACTCGCATATTATTGCTGTTGTGAAAACCTCTTCTCTGTCTGTGTTTACCTTCTCAGCACGACTGATAACTACCAGTTCCTTAAAGGGATGAGGAACCTCGTCAAAGCGAGCGGGTACAAGCTGAAGATTTGCCATGAGTACATGAACAGAGGAGATCGCTGGATGCAGGTAGGAAAAAAAATTGCTTCACTTTCACATCTATGCCGTTTATGGGAAGTACGTCTGAGGCGTCAGTGTCTGGAGGTTATTCTTGGGAAACTTGGCGCCTCTTTTCCGGTAACAGCCACAATAACGGCGGCATTGGTTACTTCATCGCCACATTGCACAACTAAAGAGGAAGAATGAGTAAAATAAACAAAGAATCGATTGAAAAAAATGTGCTTCTTTGAAAAATGACAAGCACACAGAAAAGACGAAAATCAGCAACGTATTTTTTGTTATTAAAAACCTCAGAGGACAAGTAAATATAATAATAACTCATTTTAAATCTATTTTTCAGGATGAGCTGGAGTTTGGTTACATCGACGCACCTCATCAGCGGTTTCCTGTCGTTCTGGATTCCCCTCGAGATGGAAAACTCGAGGACTTTCCATATAACGAACTACTGGTGAGAGATAGACTCAAATTTCTCTTCTCTGGTGTTTGTTAATAGAATATGCTTTCAGGGCAAAGGTTCTGGCATCATTTTGTATCTAATCATAAACCAACTTTTAACTGGTTATGAGCAGGGTCACGGGGTCCAATTCCAAGCAAAATCATAACAATACTAAGGCATGTTGATAACTTTAGGTATTTCTACAAAATAGCCATTACTGAGCACTAAAAGCACCCAAATCTGTTAGCTGTAGGCGTGCATGTAACCTAGGAGTTAACAGTATGCCTACTAAGACACATTTTAATTTGTTCCACTGTCGTCATATCGTATTATTCTTAGATAGCCACAAATAGACACATTAGCCCATTGCTATGCATCCTGCACAGATCCTTAAAAATAGTAGTATCGGAGCGCTCAGTTTGTAAAGCTTATGGCCCTTTGGTGTGTGTTATGTCACTGTTTCCTTTCAGTCTTTAGCTGTCCTGTCGTATAAAGCCGTGAAAAGGACAAAATAATATTGATAAAATAAGGGGTCTTTGTTGCACAAGCTTACAAAAGAAGATCTTTAAAAGAGGAGGCGGTGGTGCTCATCTCGCTTTCGTCCAGCAGGGCTGCCAAAATCAACAAAAGTGAAGTGAAGTGTTGCTTCCTTTGCTGCTTTAAAGTCCCCCCTTGACCCAAAAATGTGTTTTCCACTCTGTGTTTTCACCTGGATAGTTCAGCTTCCCTGTGCAGGATGATGTACAGTATGTGCAGAGTTGAACAGTAGAAGGCTGTTTTCACATTAAGCTATTTGCTAAAAGGGGGAAGGTTTCTCTGTGCTTGAATTAAATCTTTGTTAAAGGTGTGAGGTCAAGTGCACAATCAGTAAAGACAAAAAAACTTTCAGTGAAGTAGGAGACATCTTGTATACGGAAATTAAACTTCTGAAATGAAAAATATTTGCAAATTCATAGATAATGGATTTTTCAAGAAGGGATGTACATTTTAAGATGTTACTTACAGGTAGTTCATTGTCCAATGCAGAGTATTTCCATATGATTTTAAAACACGTCTGGATCTTTAACCACCTTCATGTCCTCAGGGTCCCGACTTCGGCTATGTGACGAGGGTGGCTGAGAGAAAAGATGTGAGCAGCCTGGACTCATTCGGTAATCTGGAGGTTAGTCCTCCCGTCACCGTGAACGGAAAAAACTACCCCCTGGGCAGGATCCTCATTGGCGTGGCCTTCCCCACGTGAGTGTGCAAGACACCCAGAGATGAATCCATGACTTAGGAAGAACATGAATCATTTATAAAAGAGCATATTCATATGATTAATACGTCCAGTTTATTTGTGAACATACCTGCATCTCTCTCTTTCTTGAAGGGCGACTAAAGGACGGAACATGACCAAAGTAGTTCAAGACTTCTTGTGGGCTCAGAAGGTTCAGGAGCCCGTTGCCTTGTTTTCTGACTGGCTCTATGTCGGCCACATAGATGAATTCATGAGTTTTGTTCCTGCACCTGACAGAAAGGTAAATATTCCCTTTTTAAAGGCATACTATGAAGGATTTGTCAGTTGCTGTTGGTAAACACCCATTTCAAAATTGGCCCCTCATCTCTGGCTCAACTGACAAAGCTGAGAGCGAGAGAGTGAATTAAGAGAGGGAGCGTCGTTAGCGAGATCAGAGCAGTGGATCAGAGGAATTAAACGTTATCTTTTGATTGTTTCAAGGCTGTCCAAAAACCTCCACAACGCCGCCCGGAGTGCGCGAGTGCAGCCAAAGTGCATCCTGTCCGCCTGCTCAGTCTATGTGTGTGTGTAGCTCAGCCCCGCCCTCGGTCAAACAGTCAACAGACCTGCAGCTGTTTATACATCTGTAACTGACTGAGAGCAGAGAGACAGAGACAACAACGTCCCCTGGTCGCTATGTTTTTATACAGTCCCCGAAACAGACCATATGCCGTCATTGGCTCGGGGCTACACACTAGAGCCCTGCGCGGGAATGTTTTCTTCATCCTGCTTCCCCTGAATTTCTGACCATTACCACCATCTCCTGGGTGCTGTGTGGTCCACTTCCACCCGTTCCTTCGATGTGTGTGTCCACTCCCGCCCACACCCGCAAACATCCTGAACATTCACTCCCGCACAATAGAGTTTCATTGATTTTGTCTCCCGTCCCGCAGGGAAAACACAGTGTGTGATATTAATGAAAGACATCCATACCTGTCGTTAACGCAGGGAAATTGGTTGTATGTCAGTACTTTTACACACTTATTGCAACATACAAAGTTCCATTGGATTTATTGTCAAAGCAAAAAGCAAAAGAACCTGTTTGGCAATAATTCAATTATTGCCAATACATTATTAATTAACGTTATGAAAGAGGAGGGAGTTTCCTTTCTGAACTGCAGCCTGTCACCTACAGCTCCTCCATGTTCCATTACTCCCACGGATCAGCTGTCAAAAATAAGTGGAAAATGACCGTGTTAACTCTAGTTAGCCGCCCGCTCCTGTGAGAGTTGGTTGGGTCCTGAATACAACAAAATACCAATAAAGTACATGTAGAGGGCAGCGTCTCTGGAGACGAAGACACCACCACGCACTTCTACTGGGTCATGAATGATGACTGAGAGGGAATTCTTCTTTATGATAATATTAATTGTTTTGTCAAACTCCTGAATAGTATGCCTTTAAACAGAAACCTCTTAAACTGCTTAACTGAAGAATCAATTAGTTAGAAGAGAGGACGTGATAGTGAAATGCTGTTATGTCCATTGTGAGATTGCATAAGCTCTCAGGATAAGAGACAGCCAGTGTTATCTTTGTCTCTTGTGTTTCTGTGCACAGGGCTTCCGGCTGCTGCTGGCCAGCCCAGACGCAGGCTATAAACTATTCAAAAGCTTGCAGAGGGATGGACACGGACAAGCCAAACTGTTCGAGGGTAGGCTCATCTTTAATAATGCTATCTGCAGAAAATTTGCCGTAATCTACAAACTCATCACATAATTCTTAACACTCTGAATAATGGTTCCTAAAAGGTGTGGAAGATGAAGAACCAATTACAGTGGATGAGATACTCGATGATGAGACTCTCCGAGATCATAATAGCTACGTGCAGGTGAGTGAGACAGACAGGATGATGAAAGACTGGCTCAATCTGTGAAAATCCAAACATTATATGTGGCTTCTTACTGGGGATGTACTGTAATCTGCGCTGTTTGGTCAGAGGTGTGTGGACATCCTTTAATACGCTGCTACAGCCTCCACTCTGAAGGCTTTCCACAGGATTTTGGAACCTGGCTGCAGGGATTTTGCTCCCGTTTGGCCACGAGAGCATTAGTGAGCGCCAGCACTGATGTTGATAGATAAGGCCTGGCACACTGTCAGCGTTTCAGTTCATCCCAAAGGTGACGGATGTGGGTAAGATCAGGATGATATCCCCTCAGTGGAACGAAGGGGCTGAGCCTTAATCGCGAAAGACGGCCTCAGACCATTAGTCCTCCACCAAACTTTACAGTTGGCACCATTGCATTCAGGCAGCACTGTTCTCCAGGCATCCAGCCAAACTATGATTTGTCAATCAGCAGGCGAGGTCGTAAAAAGGTTCATGACATCAGACAACATGCTCTAGATTTCAATGGCGGTGTGCTTTACACCACCCAAGCTGACATTTGGCATTGCTAATCTTAGTCTTGTGTCCCACCTGGCCATTTTCTTCTGTCATTACCAAGTTTCACTTTCAAGTTCCAAACTTTTTTTTTGTGCACACTATGTGCTCCTGCATGTTCTCTGAGCTTGTGTGCTCCTACTGCAACACTGTGCTTCCCTCCTGTGTTCCTGTGCTCCTCTCCAGCCTGCATTTCAATTAGTCCTGCCCTGTTCCAAGTGCTTATTAGCTCCTTCCCTGCTCTCTTATTTCCAGGCAGATGAGGGGAATGGGTGGAATAAAGTTTTGGAATAAAGTTCTGCAACTGATGTGTCTGCCTGGCACATCATTAAACAAGAGGTCGATGTTTCGGCCACATCAGTGAAACCTTGACCTTTTTATTAACACATCTATCAATGCAGTGAAAAGTGTGTGTGGGAACTCACTGTTGTTGTTGTCAAGCACCTCATAATGATGGTTTTGAGGATTTCTATGTGAATAAGAGACAGACCATGATTACAGAATGAGCAGTGGATGATGTAGTTGTACCGTCTGCTCTCTGTCAGCACTGCGTCGACTGGAACAGGGATGTCCTGAAGAGAGAGCTGGGCCTGGATGATGAGGACATCATCGACCTGCCAATCCTCTTCAAATTAGTAACGGGGAACAACGAGTGCGAGTACAGAGCTGTGGCTTACTACCCTGACATGGTATGTTCAGACATCCTTCGCTGTTATCATTTTCCAATGGTTGTTTCGAATTTAAAAGACATGAATGCACTCATCAGTGATAAATAAAATGTAAGTAAATGAGTCTTGTGATCTGTCTCATCTGTTTCCAGGTGAACATGATCGTCTTGGGGAAAAACCTAGGCATCCCCAAGCCCTATGGCCCCAAGGTGAACGGACGCTGCGCCCTGGAGGCTGAGATGCTCTCCCTGTTTGAGGGCCTGGGCCTCAGCTGCACGTTCATCGACGACTTCGCCTCCTACCACAAGCTGCTGGGAGAGGTGCACTGCGGCTCCAACGTCCGCAGGGAACCGTTTGACTACAAGTGGTGGAACCTGGAGATGTGAACGAATACTTGACAGTAGATGGAGATGGGTAACAGAACGAGTCCTTGTTTTCAAATCTTGGAAGAAACCCTTGAGTTAGCTTTAGGTGGGAGGAGATATCTTTCTTGTCGAGGCCTTACATTTCTTTCTGTCTTAAAATCATGAAAAACAACAAATTTTTCCGAGCAATCACTTTGCAATATGTGCCACTGTTTTCTAATTAACATGTGCCTCATTTTCAGATGACAATACTTGCACAGTAACCATCAACATTTATATAGGAAGAATTACCACAGAGGTTTGATCTACCGTATGCATCTTCATCTTTATTAAACATTTTTGTTGGCTTTATTTACAAAAAAGGATGAAAAGCAATATTTACAATATTTAGTCTTTTGAACAAGGGCTTAAGCAGACTGTTGACAAGAACCCAAAATACAAGAAATACAATCATTTGAATCGAGCACATAGAGGATTCACTCCCAATCTTGTTGTGGTTTGGGCCGGCTGTTGGCCTACAGTGCAAGCACAGCTAGATGAATGGTACCACATAGTGATGTGCTATAATAATACAGAGCCACGAGAGGGCGCACTTCATCTACTCAAGCATTTCCAAAGTTCAGAGGAAAATCATTTGAAATCATATCTTTTCATAAAGGCTGTAATACACAAATGTGTACTTGTTACAGAAAGTCTGTATATTTTTTTCTAATGCCATTTTTTTTTTTTTTGTCGAGTCAAATGCAAACTGTTACTTTGTTCAGTGTTTTGTAGCTATTAACAGCTCGATGAATACAGTTTATAGGCAGTTTTGCATTTGGTCCAGTGTCTTAAAACTTTTGTACTTTCAAAAAACTATAAACGCTGTCTTTAATTCACTATAGACAATAAATCGCATGTCTGCTTCAGTCATATTACCGAAATAAAACGACTCAGCTCAAACTGCATCAGTGCTTTCCTTCATAACAAACTCAAGACAGGAAAAAGCTTCTCCGCTCAGGAGAGGTGGACTGCCTCGGACTCAAGTTTACCGTGACCAGGAGTCACAGTACCACCATTCATTGGAGCAGATAAACGCGTATCTGCCAGGTTTTTACATTCAGTTGCCAGCTCGCAACGCAGTGCCTTTAAACACGACCCCGCCTTCGAAGCAGCCCACGCGACACAATCATTAGAAAGGCAACTTCAAGACGAGTCACAGTGTAATTCTTATTCAGCAACAAATCAGGTTTTTTCAAAAGGTCAGCATTTTCGAAATAACTGAAAACGTAGTGCCTGGGTCACGTACATATATTACATTTTACAAATAAAAGTAGGAAACTGGCATTTGGCTCTCTATCAGCAATGTGCGCTGCATCTGGAGATGCTGGCTGGTTTTTCAATAAAACACAAATCACAGGGACAACATCTCTATGTCAAGCATGGCACCAGTGTACAGAAGAGAGGTTTTTTTTTGGCAAGCAGATTTACACCATGCACAGTACTGTTGTATACACACACCCATACACAGACATCGAATCAGCAAGTGGTGTGTGACAAAGAGTATCTGGAGACAAAGGACTAAACAGCAGTACCTTGAAGTGTGGATTGAGGATGCACATTGCTGGTTGGGGCACGACAGTAATTATGTTTTTATACTCTAATTTTATAGCATCAATAGAGTCTACATCTGTTAAAATATTGATTTTCTTCTAAAGACTTACATAAATGTTTTAATTTAAAAATTGCAGATGCATTTTCTGTGGTTTATTTCACCTTTCAAGAAGAGAAAGGTGACTAATTGTATTACAGCCACCAACAACAGCATCACAGAAGTACCCTCCATCAAAAATAGGACATATTTACCGAAGCTGTCATAAAACGCGACACATATCCACTGCAGAATACTCAGAAGAAGAATAGATCATCAATAAAACACACAAAAAAAGTGCCCTGACAGACTGCCACACACACACACACACACACACCCGGTACATCAAAGTTTAACCCATGTACAATATCACAGTGGGATGTGAGGTTTACATAAAAAAACAAAACATTTTTTCCTCTCTAGTGCAACTCTCCTCTCTGTAGATCCACTTTTCTGTTCAACAAGCTCAGCAAACAACAGTCGTTTGATCGGTCTCTCTGCGTCTTTCACCACAAGATTAAATACCCTGTTCAAATCCTGCTGAGATGATGACAGTCAGCGGTTATCCTGCATGGGTGTGGAGGTCTGGTTTCCTTTGCCTTGAGCGTTCAAGGAGGGTCCACATGGAGCTGGAATGAGGGCGATAGGTCGGTACCTGTCCATGGAACTGGGTGTCTGTCATGACAGGCAGCAGATCCATGCCAAACACACACAAGGAAGATCTGTCAGTCTCTTTCTCTGGCTTCTAATTCTGCTCCTCTTCTGCATCTGGGGTGGAGTTCACATGCCCTTGGCTTGTTTTTTGGCAAAAGCTGCCTCTTATGGGAATGCTGAGACAAAGGAGAAGAAATGGGATTGGCAAAAAGGAGAGGCAGGTGAAAGAGGGGTTATTTCATTAAGTAGCCCAAGACTGAGTCAATACTATGTCTTACCTGAAAATGGACATCAATGTAGTGATCACAGGAGTGTGGCTAACAGTTCTGCAAACACACATGGAGAGACGTCACAATTAAATACAACAACACAAAATATCAGAGTAGGGCTGCAAACTAATGATCATTTTCATTATTGATTCATCTCTTTATTCTCTTCTTAGCCATGCCAGTGGTGCGGCAACACAATGTCTGCCTATGAGTTTACCACTTTGGTCCAGACTGAAATATCTCAACAACAATCAGATGGACATTTTTTCCCCGGAGATGGATCCTGTTGACTATGGTACTGCCATGGAATTTGGTACAGACATTCATGTGTCTCTCAGCTGATTCGAGGGGGGAAGTCGTCCCTGTTGTTAGCGAAATAACCAAAATGCATCCGGCTTGTTAACCTGCAGGTCTCCCCGCTCTCCTATCCTCCAGGTAGCAGAGAGAGAGGACAGGGGCAGAGTGGTTGTTTAGTTGAATATGTTAGTCTAGTCATTGATCCTTCGTCTGACAGAAGTTTGTGCAAGTTAGAGTCTATGGCCTCCTGTGCTGCGTGTTGATAAATCCACGACACTGTCCATGGTGCTGAAGTGCCCACAACACATAATTGTGCCTTTGTGGGGTTTTGGGGGCCATGGCCATCCCATTACATTACCTCTCAGGATGAATTGTTGTGCCTTTTGTGATCCCTTACTCTTTCATCTGGAGCAAGGGTCGCCAACATGGTAAGTAGGGCACCTTGAAGCTCCGAGACTGTCTCCTAAAACATTTAACCTATTAAACGTATAGCAGTGTTTCCCACACATATACTCTACCCGAGCACCATCCGATCACCATCCGTGATTAGTAACTAGTGGACAATCTGCCCTCGCTCTACGTATTACTCTCTCTCCTTGAGGTAGCTCCCAGTCTCAAAAAGGTTGGTGACTGCTCATGTAGAGCCTATGCTGTACTTATTCTTGTACTTGTGTTTACTGCTAATCACTATGTTAGCATTCAGCTGCTCACAGAAGCACAAGCGTGGCTGTAGACCCTTTTTATTGTACTGTTCAGTCCATAAATTGTGAAAAACGGCCCACTACAATTTCCCAGAACTCAATCTGTCATCTCTCATCTGAGGTGGACGTAGTGACTGTTTGATGTTTCTTCTCAATAAATGACTTTAACAATTAATCAGAAGGGAACATTCTTTCCAGTGACTTTGTAAAACACGGAGCAAAAACCATCCGAGTGTCACCGAATGACGGCGGTTTGTCTCACCGATGAGGACCTGTGCTCCTGCGAGAGTCGCTCTGGCTTGGGCTGGCTCTCTGTCCCTTTCGGCTCGGATGTCTTCACTCCCTCAGCTTGCTGTTGAGGATGAGAGGCTGTAGGGAGGGAGGCAACAGATGTGTGGCTGTCATGGTTAATAAACTCATGCATATAATGCTGCCAGCTGTTCTAGCCAAACTAGGATAAGCATGCAAAAGATTAATGGTTCACTTCAGAGTGAATCATAAATGATAGGAAAAAAATGCACAGCAGAACAGACGTCGTGTGGAAACTGCAGATGAGTTTTGAATGTACCTTTTAGGCAAAGCAAACTTTTTTCATTTATCAAGAGTTTGGTAATTTTCACAGAGTGGGCCTTCTGTCGTTGGCAGTGAGCTCCACTGGTGCGGCTGAGGTGAATCACCCGTGCGCCCCGATATTAATTGCTCAGGAAGCAGGGAGCGTTATTCTTACATCTGCCCCACCTAGATTTTCCCTAGGTACTCTGGGTAAGTGAAACAGTTGACCTCTGGTAACTTCAGGCTATCGCTGACCCAGAAATATGAACCCCCTTCCTTCTCGACTCACCTGGAAAACTTCCCTGGCTGCTACCGCATGCACTGTCCTCCATCGAGCTGTACACAAATGAGTCTTTCTTCAGCGGCGTAACACAAGACACACTTTCCTGCAGGAGGGGTAGAGGAAGTTAGAAAGATCCCCCTCCTTATTTATTTGTATAACAAGAACAAGAAAGACAGCATAATCATAACCACATCTCTACTCCATGATTGTATTTGCATTTTTTGTCTATTTTTTAGATGCAAAATGGTGCAAGTGAAAGGATAAACACATTAATATGTATTACTATGCAATACATCTTCAGACCTGCCATTGCTGCAATATAGTGAAATCCATCAAACCTTCTCACATCCTTTGTTTCAATTTTTAGGTAGCAGCAAGCAACAGATTAAAAAAAGAAGATTATTTTTCCCCCATGGTAAACAAGAGACAAATGTTAATAAATCAGCTGTGAGAAGCTGCCTGTTTAGGTTTGAGGAAGCGACATTAAATATATGAACTTTCATTATCTCCACCCACCAGTCCAGTGTCGTACTCCTCGTCTGCCTCGTGCTCGTTCTCGTGCTCCTCCACGACGCTGGCGAAGCTGCTGGCGTTGGAGGAGGAGCGGGAAAGGTCCTGAGCCTCGGGGATGGACGCCGCCCTGCAACACATGGCCAGACTACACACCTGGGTCACTCTGACCGCACAAACGCCTGTGTTTTCCCACACATGGAATTTATTTTTTGTAATTGTTGCTTTGTGTTTGTGGTATCTGATTAATTCATCATCTTCAACTCACAGCACCGCAGGTAGCACTTTCAAGCAGCGCAACTGATGGCAGTGTGTTTACTTATGTGCCAGGAGGAGTAATCTGTTAAGCTGTTGGAGTCTAAATGAGCTCTATCTAGGGCTCGGTAATATGTACCAAAACTTACAGTTTATCGTATTATTTTTAACTATATTTCACCTATGTTATACTGATGACAATCTAACTGTTATACAAAGCATAGTTTTTATGCAATTTTTCAACTCACCCAGTTTCCTTAATTTTTTTGTGCAACCTCACGTGCAATATTCTGTTGCAATTGCAGTCTCTGATTACTCAATATCATCTACACTGTAGTTATAGTGTACTACATAACTCACATGTCTATTTCTAGTATTTCTATTCTTATGTATATTTACATAGTTGTATCAAACATATCTATTATATACATATATAATGCACATTTTTTTTACAGAATTTTATATTTGATTTCTTATTATCTTTTTCTATTTATATTGTCGTATAATCTCTCGATACTGTAACATTTCTATGGTAGAAGGAGCAACTGTAATTTACCCAATTCCCCCTGATTTTGACATATGAGATGAAGTGCAGCCTTTAAGACATGGTAAAACACAATTTAAGCTATGTCATGCCAATACCATATTGTCTCATATCAGGTTTAGTACATGCATGTTTAAATGATCTACTTCTGCCTGATTGAGACTGCAAAACTATGAATATTTGGTATATACTGTGTCTTGTCTAAACTAGAAGAGTGTTGCACCACCAATTAACAAACACGAGTGAAAAAGATAATGTGAATTTGTTGGCTCGCCTTATTAAAAGGGCTCGAGAGACTTACGACTACGAGGGTAATCATCCATGTAATAAAGAAGCTCCTCCAATCTACAGTTTACAAACGCATTAATCCTTTCCAACCATCCAAACCATCAACCATCACAAATAACTTCTAAATGTGCGCAGATGTATTGAATGAAAATAATAGTCACCTATTCTTAGTGGCAGGAAACTCTGGAGAGCTGTGATTGGACGAGTTGTCCGATTTGTTTTCCAGCGAAAAGTGGGCGCTGTCTGGTGTCCTCTGGGTGTTGGGAGACACATCCCGGCTTCAGGGCAGAGATGGAGGGTGACACATGACAACACTGTAAGTGAGCTTATTTCATAAGACATTAGACAAACCCTTGATGGGTGTTATAACACATCCATAACATCTAAACATGTGTTGTGCTGTGAACATGTGCTGAAAACTGCTGTTTAACTGTTGTTGACCTGTTTTCCTCACTGTAGTGACAAGCTGATTTATTCCTGTATCTCAAATATTACATGAAAGGTAAAGACATTAATCATGCACTATCCCTTTAATTTTACCCTGACCTAACCCTGATATAGACTTGAGGTCATATTGCCCACCACTACTTGTCACAATCACAAGAGAAGCATGAAAGCAACAGCTCAACAAACGGAGGCGCTTCTTCCGGAGATCATATTGTTGTCCGGATGGTGCAGAGCAGAAACCACCAGACTGGCAGTGAAGTGACACAGGAAACACAAGAAAACTATTCTTAATGAAAAGTCTTCGACCCAATTTCCAACGAAATGCCAACAGAGCGCCCACACAGATGGGAAAAGCAAATTGCAAGGTGAAGAAAATAAACTGTGAGCGCTGCTTGCCCGAGGCCTCACACAAAGTGAGCCTATTATGAATCTTACCCAAATGCCATCCAACGAGGGCGTGCATCTTCGACAGCGTGTCTCCTAATGGCTGTTTTCCTCGTTCTAATGTCCTTGCTTCCATCTGTCGCAACACTACTCTCTCCTCACTACCCACTTCCCTGCTGATCATGCTCTGCTCGCTCCTCTCACCTCCTCTCTTGGACCTCCTGGATGTTCTCGATGCCAATGGCGCTGCTGCGGCGGGAGCTGAAGGGCCCCGACTTTTTCCTGGTCGGGCTTTTTCCAGGAATGATCAATGACTGACAGCGGGGTAGGGAGAGGAAAGTCAGACACACACAATGGGGATAGTATAACCATTTCACAACCACGGCATATACGTTTGTATTATACACTGAAACATGTCTACATGTAGGAATACGCTGTGAGGGAATAATGAACGGATGGCTTGATAAATCCTGATAATGCGATGACACATTGGGCTTCAAACAGAAACTGATTTCATGTTTTACATTCTCTTATTTTTGTTCTTATATCTAATGAAAAGAAAGGTTTCTGAGTACGAAGCTTCCTGTTCGTTTTTTATTTTGAGGCCAGACGGTGGAGTTTACTTGTCTGGCAAACATCTCTAATTTAAGAAGCAGTATGATTCTGGGTATGAGAACATAAGTAGGAGTCTGTTTACAATTTTCTTTGATGAATTAGTTTGACTTTTCTCTTTCTCTTGCAGTGCTCAGGGAACAAAACTTTAACCAGAATGACGTGTGTGATGTCCTGGCATCTGCTGCGATGGAATGCAAAAATATAAATCAGAAGGAAAAATGCGATCGTGTGAAATGAAATCATCTACCTGCAGAAACTTAATGATTAATGTTTAGATAAATGAGCCGTAACATCCCTCAGGCTACGATGGAGCATATCCTGTCACCATTAGCAAATGTATGTATATAAACGAATGATCAAATATCATTATGACTTATGACACCGATATATCTGAAATCCTCTCACAGCAAAGAGAGCTACGACAGGCACATTTTAAGCTAACTCACGTAAAGAAAAGACAAAAAGCAAAGCAAAGACAAAATTAGTGAACAAGAAGGGATAAATATACATGAACCTCTTCTATTGTTCCTATCCCTATGGCACTGCCTCGGCGTCCATATTTACTGGGACTTTTCCCTGGAACAAGCAATGACTGGGCCACACAAGACAGGGCGAGGAGGGGGGGGGGAGAGCACAGAGAGAGGGAGGAGATGATAGATTGAAAAGGAACAAAAAGAAACACATCATAAGATCACACATGCGCACAGAACAAAGAATTTAAAACAGCAAGGTGCAGAGGAGCTTGAAGAAGGAGCTCGCAGCATGACTTAATAGACAAAAGACATAATATTGAGAAGCTTTTTATCGAGCGGAAAGCAGGCTGGGGGGGGGGGGTCCAACACGGGAGGGCACAGCGGGAGAGAGGGAGCGGTCACTGAGGTAGCAGGCATGTCGGCAAGTTTCTGCCCTCAGGGATACAGGTCTGTTTAGTGATGCATTCAGAAGGAGGAGGAGGGCAGAGAGGGTTGACAAAATCCCACAGGGGGAAGCTTTTTTAGAAAACTTTGTCCTTTCAGAAATGGGGTTCATTTAGTTTTTAAATTCAAAATACTACCTGTAATGGAATCTGCAGTTGAAAACACAGTTAGCCCCCATCTTTGAAAGAAACACAAGAGTGCAGTGTGCTGTTCTTTTGCATATATGGCTCGGTGCCATGCGTACTCTGCAGCCACACATGCAAATATAAAAAAGGAGGTAGTGGCATTAACAGGAAGAAAAGGAAGAAAGCACAGTAAGGAGGGAGGGAGGGAGTCTGGGTAATCATACAGCTGCCACACTGAGCTCGCTTCAGGACTCAGGGTAGAGGCTACACCGGGGCTCACAAGCAAACAGAGTCATCCTGCGTCGAGGAGGAAAATCATCGGATTCATCCCACGATGGAAAGTCTGTTTTTAAACCATCATCCTTTCATATCTAACTGTCACTCTGTGTGGTGAAGAGGACTCTCTGAACATATGGAAATGAATGAAATGCTGACAATGAAGTTGTGTTTGTGTTAATTTATCTAAACAGAGAAAAAAAAGAAAGTCATTACGAGGCGTACACAGGAAGAAAAGAAAAGCAACGAAAGCTGCTTTAGTAGAAAGCAAGAGTGTTTTTTTTTAAAATGTCAGGAGTGAAAGCTTCGATGCTAACATACTGATGGAAGTAAAGTGCTGCAACGTGACAAAAAGGTGTCATTTGCTAAAGTGCTGCTCATAATCAGGAATAAAGGGGTTCCCAGCCTGCTGTGTGTGTGTTTATTAACGGTGAAAATATACTGTATCCTCAGTGTGTGTGTCAGGTGGGCATCATGTCAACCAAAGTGGGCTACTTACAATCCCTGGGGTTTTGGGGCTCTCTGCGGGATTGTGGGTAAAGCTGCCACTGTGACTAGTGGAGACTGTGTTTGACTTCTTGTTACTGAGGCCCATGGCGTCCATAGACTGGCTTCTGCTGCGGATGACCCGCTACAGAGAGAAACGAGGAGATACCGTCAGTGGATCCACTTGAGATATTACGTGGAAACGCAACGACACCGACCCAATTTCTTCAGAGCAGTATATATACCACATATGTGACTCGAAACTCAATAATAGTGTATTTGTTGCTAATATCATTGATGGAATATAACAAAGTACATTTACTCAAGTACTGAACTTTACTTTACTTGAGTATTTCCATTTTCTGCTACCTTATACTGCAAATATTGTACTTTTTTGTCCATTACATTTATTAGATATCTTTAGTTACTAGTTACTTTGCAGGTTGCAAAGCTAAATAAGTGTTTTTATTATTATTATATCGACAATTGGAAAACAAAACACCAATAATATAATATATCTACATGATGAACCTATTGTAAAGTGCTAATATATGTAAGTATCTTATCTCTGAGGGCACGAGTGTCTCTATACGTATGTGTGTGCATTCCTGTGTGCACATGGACTCACAGTTGGTCTGTGCTCACATGTTTTTGTGATGTTTTGTGTGCAGGACTATTTTTGAACACTTAGGGGCAGTGCAGGTCAACAGGCAGGAGGGAGAGGCTGCGTAAAAAAAGGAGATGTAGGTTCACAGAAGGTCGACGAGAGTGTAGGCTTTGCGGTGGAGGAGGATGACGCCACATCTCTTCTCTCCAAAGTCATCATGTAACGGGGGGGGGGGGGGAAACATCTACAGTGGGGTTTTGGTGTCATGGGAGGGGACGATGAAACAGTGTGAGCAAAGAGGGCGGTGAAAGAAAGTAGGAGAGACAGCGAGACGGAGGCAGAGGGAGGAAAAGGCCGAGTGGGGACTCGTTGCAGATGTAATTCGTGGAGGTGTGAGGGAGAGGAAGAGAGGCACCGGGATGCCTCTCGACAGGTAGGAAGATAGGATTTGCGAGGCAAGAGCGCATTTGTACAGATGTATTGTTTGAAGATATGGAGAAGAGATGGATCTAAAGAGACAAGACAGACTGAGAGGAAGGTGGATATATATTTCTCTGGAGTTTGCATGGAAATACAGAAAAATGGGCTGAGAACTATAGTTGGCGACACAGAGAGAGGAGGAAAAACAGCAAGGGAACGCTGCCCATGGGGAGACATGCGAACTGCATCATCAGCTCCCTAATGAGGGGTCATTAAATCGTTCATCAGGCACACACAATCACAGCTCCCCACCACCACTGTGCCTCAACGGCTGGGCCACGCTCCACCACCCTAATGGTCATTGATGGAGCACTCTCAGTCAGAAGCAAGAGGAGTCTCGCCTTTCATGCACAACAGGACACTCAAAACCACACCATCACATGAAAACACACCGGAGTTCGAGGGGGGAAAAATCAAAATGCCACAGGACTGGTCCTTTGAGATACACTGCACATTTTCTATGCTTTTGTTTTCTCATGTGTGAATACCCAGAATCCCAGCCAAGAGACAGGGGAGGGAAAAGAAAAAGCATCCTAAAAGTTTATCCAGTCAACCATTCTCTCATGCATGTGGAGTCTGCAGATTAATGCCGCGTCTTGTCAAATGAGGCACGGTGGCGTACCTTAAAGGATTCAAAGAAGCCTCCTCCTCCTCCTCCTCCACCTCCTCCTCCGCCGCCCCCGTTCTCCAGCTTATCTTCGTCTCCACCCAGACCCATCATGGACTGGCTGTTTATGTGCAGCTCCTCGTACAGAGTCTCCAGCAGGGCTGAACGCGTGCGCTCCTGACAGCAACACAGCCGGAGTCAGTTTTGCACAGGTACAAACGCTGACCTTGAAATCTAAAAATTCAAGTTAGTTCATCATCGCACATTGAGGGATACCGGGCGACGCTGATGAAATGCGTATGACAGCAACGCATCAGGGTGACAGACAGCAGCGCTGGCGTTACTACAGAGAAATATCCTAACTGCTTGTCCTAGTTTCAGAGATACAGGGAAAAAACACTATCTTTCGTCTACAGAAGGAATTGCTAAACTCATGGCTCAAACCTCGTATATCATCTTGAGATGTCCTAACGAGAATTGAAAACTTGATTTTCAGTCTGCACTGGTTTTGCAGTGCCTGAATCCATGAAAACAGCTGTCTCGCTTCACTTGTCTCTGGCTAGCTAGCTTGCTGTAATGGACAAGAACAGACAGGCATTCAGTTTTAGCTTTTAATGGGCAAACAGGTTGACATCAATATCAGCTTCCCCAAATGACAACATAGATGGTAGTTTCTCAAACAGGCTAACATCGGCGTTAGCTTGTCCATCACGCTAATATCCATGTAAGCTTCTTCAACAGGCTAAAATTAGTGTTAGCCTGTCTAACAGGGTAGCATTAGTGTTAGCTTCTCCAACAGACTAACATTAAAGTTAGCTTCTCTGACAGGCTAACAGTAGTGATACCCTCTTCAACAAGCTGACATTGATGATAGCTTCTTCAGCAGGCTAATTTGGAGTTAGCTTATACAACAAGGTAGCATTAGTGTTCCTAACTCAAAAAAATATTTGGATAGACTGGTCTGTAACTGAAAGTGTCCTAAGGTCCTAAACTGAGGATACTGAAGATTCAAACTGAGGAAGTTAATGTAATGTGGCCCCAGCACTTGGAGCTCCTGTGCGTTGTGGTATAAACGTCACTTGAAATCACTTTACTATCAAGCACACCTATGCGAACCGGCGTGTAACTCAAGTGTACACACACGCACAAACACACTGCAGGTATTCAGCTTGCATTGCGACACTCGTCTCACCTCCAGCTTGGCAAACTTCTCAGCCTTGTAGCAGGCGTACTCTGCGTTGATGAGCTTGGTAAATAGGAACTCGCGGAAGTCGAGTCCCTGAGGGGAAGGCAAATAAAGAGACGGAGAGGCGGAGAGTATGAAGGTTTTATGATGTCTGCTTGTAAAGGAGAATTGAGTTTCGGGAATTTGTGTGACTGCTGACCTTTTTGAAGATGGCAGGGTCAGGCAGAGCCGGCCCGAAGAAAGGTACATCATCCCGTGCTGTGACAGACACCTGGAGGCGAAAGCAGGTGAGCACAGTCTTTATAATACATGTGCTACTTTTCACAGAGCTGCACAGAAGATTGAGAGCTCCTGAAAAATGAATGAGCGAATCTAAAATGGGTTTGACAGGTCACAGTGTGTCAAACGTTCTTAATACATACGCCGTCCTTGAAAACCAAACCTTGTAGGTGACGTTGTCCGTACACCCGTTCTCCACCTGCACCACCACGTACGCGTGCAGGAAGTTGGACTGGATCATGTCGGGCACAAAGGGCGTATTCTCCTCCTGGAACACGATGGCTACGATGTCGTTGCCTATGTGCCTCTTCCTCTGCAGCTGGATGGCACAGATAGACAAAATTAACAGCGGCGGAAACATCTCAAATGACCAGTTGGAGAATCGGAAACACGGGAACACTTCCAGGACTTTCAAATGAAAGACTGACAGGGAATAAATATAGTCCCAGCAGAGAGCTGGGCACGACTTTGATCCAAGAACCCAACCATCTTTAGATGTTTGACAGCCCAGTTTAACACCAAACGGCAAAAAATGTGAAATTATTATGTCTTTTATCTCTCTTGAAGCATGTGTTAAGGACACAAAAGTGAAATCTATACACAGAAATAGTAAAACTCATATGTGTGCAGAACATCTATGAATGCGCAGCAGGTACCGGCCTAGAAAACCCCATAAATCCAGGTAATCTGTTTCTTTTCAAAGGAGTGAGGACGAGGTTAGAATAATTCAGGCCCAAGGTTTTAATGGCTGTTGATGGTGTTAGAATTTAATGCATCTGAATACGAGCGGAGGTGCTGCAAAGTCAAACAAAAATGCTTTATGATTCTGCAGATCGCTGAAAGTTAGTGACCCGTATCATCCCTGCATTTTCCCCGGTTGCCAAAAAGCTTCAAAGTTGCCGAAAGGACACCTCGTACGCTTGGAGGACGGCGCGACTCTGCTCGAGTTTTTTAAATTTCTATTCAAGCAATATCTTTTAAAACCCTCGGTGGTGCCAAGCATCAGGGACACCGTCGGGATATGTGACTCGACCTCATTGTCTTTTTAGCTAGGAACTCGCAAAGGTCCCATAAATATCAGAGGAGATTACTTTCTTCTCCCTACTTTTTGAAAATTCATCTAACTTTTAATATGTCACAATGTGTGTGATTAGGGTTTTTGCAGTAGCTGGGAGCAAATTTCCTGTTTGAGACGTGATAAATAGTGTTCATGAAGTGTTTTTCTCTCAGCAATCAAACAGTAAACTACTACTAATAATAATAACGGATATGAAAATGTCAAAATACATTCTGTTCAGCCTCTTGATATCTCATCATCAGTCTTGACATCATGGTATGAGGGTTATTCAAACAAACTTAAGTAGAGACTTTTAACAAAGCCACTTCACACCTGTTGCTATCGGCTCTAATTTAGCAGCTGTAGTCGTAGCCGGCGCTCCGATAAAATGCCTCAAGAGTCGTCTGATTGTGTGCGCTGTAAATATTGACTCTGGGATTTATAGACGGGCTCTTTTTTTGCTTATCAGTCCAATTACTTCACAGCCAGTCTGTTAAAGTCCCACATGAGAACAATCAGCCATCTGTTTCAGGCGCCGGCACGTTTTTTTTTCAGAATTTGCTGATGTCGTAAAAAAACAGGAATATAAAAGAAATACATTCATCAAATAGTACGAATGTGTTAGACTTTCATTAATCATCAAAAAAGCGACTAATTTTCCTTGTAATTGCACTTCTGAACACAAGTTTCAGTGTGAAATAACATTGTTTTAGACAGATATGAATGAGCAACAATTAAAAGTCATTAATGGGGAAATTCGAGTTATATTTGTAGCCATTTTTACACAGCTTGTTCAAGGCGTGAATGTTGCGCTGTTGTTTCCACCTCCCCCGTCGTACTGTATGAAACATACAGACGAGGACTGGGTCACTGTTGTTCTGCCTTTTAGTCAGCAGTGGAGGTAGAAACAGAGCTGAAGAGATGTCTGTATAAAAAAGGTAAGACGGCAGCATGGGTGACACGCTGTTTCATGCGCCGTTGTGCTTCAGGAACGACGGCATGCTATCCAAAATCACACACTGGGGGGGCCGAGCCAGCGGGTCTTTGTTGCAGCAGTAACGCCGAATCTCTGTGCAGGAATGTCTGTTGTTAAGATGTATTTCTGAGACAGTAGTGAGGGCTGAGAGTGAAACAGGAACCATGTGGCGGCAGAAGGAGGGCAGCCAGGTTACCACTGTATCATCCCCGAGCTTATGAGCTGTCGGCTTTAATATTTACTCACGCGGGGGCTTTCTGATCCCAGATAGCTGAATAATATTCACCCCAGTTTCTCTCTGCCAAACTCAACACAGACAGACACTTAAAAAAATAAAAGTGTGGGGCTGGATTGAGACACCTGAAACCTTTAAACACTGCCCAGTATATCCGCTCAGATCGGCTCATATTCAGACAGATCTAGCTCCATTAATTCTGCGGTTTCTCCCCCCAGAAATAATGCTATGTTATTACAGTTGCACCTTGCCTTCTTCTCTCGAGCTCCCTCATGAATCATCCCATGTGGGTGTTATTTATGTCCTCTGTCTCTCCTCATGCCTCGCCAATATGGACAGTCTGTGTGCAACGCAGGGTTACTGTGGTAACAAAGTTCAAGAGGCAGCTGAAGACTAATGCAGCTTTCTGCAACACGGCATCAAAGAGGCGAGAGTCTCCAGCCACGAACCGACGAGGGAGAAACTTCAATGGCAGTAGAGAGAACAATGCAATGCTAGGGCCTCTAAAAAATGATATTTCTCTTGGACAGTGGAGTAGTGAGGACATCAAACCTGCAAGCAAACAAAAAGTTTACTCTTTGCAAATGCTCATCACTGTCTTTACTGCATGTGTAAAACACAAGTACGTTAAAGACAAACAGGTTTTTAGATATTCATTTGATCAGAGAGTTTTTCAGCACTAAGGGAAGTGAATTCTGCCTTTTGCTGAAATATTCCTTACATACCGGTACAATAAATGTGAAAGCACCATCAGAAGACAGGTAGCTTAGCTTAGCACAAAGACTGGAAACAAGGATAAACAGCTAGCCTCGCCTCTAAAACCTCTAAAACTCACTAATACAGGTATACTATGGTGGATTTGTTGTTTGCATTTTATAAACACACTATTCAAAGTTGGCCCGTCCTCCCTGGCTCAACTTGTGAGCAGCTGGGGTCGAGCGAGCTAGAGAGCGAATGAGCAGAGGGAGCTACGTTAGCGAGAACAGAGCTGTGAATCAGAGAGCAAAACAATTATGTTTGTTTTACAGCAGTTATGTTGTAAAGCACAAACAAACAAACCCACACCTCTGCACAACCCTACAGATTTTGTGCGAATGCAGCCGGAATGCGCGCATCATCCCATCTGTTGTTTGCCTCTGTGGTCCATCTGTGTGTGTGTGTGTGTGTAGCTCAGCCCTGCCCTCGGTCAAACAGCCACAGACCTGCAGCTGCAGCTTTTATGCAGACTATAGTCCCATAGCCAATAATACTTCCAGCTGGCTGCACACTACTGCCCCAAAGGTTGACACCCAGAAACACCGCAAAATACTGAGAAAAAATAACATTATATAGGCAGAGGGCAGGGTCTCTGCAGATACAGACACATCCTTGGAATGGATTGTAAGTGATGCTCGAGATAAATATACTTCGTTTTAAGAAAAGTCCTGCGTAGTATACCTTCAACATGCTATGTCATGTTTGTTTAATCTGTACAAAAACCAGAGTTAAATTAAAAATGACAACTTGTGATAGTATAGGGCTGGCCAAGAAATAGTCTGGCACATAACCTTCTGTAAAACGTTCATTGTTATTTATACTTACCTAACAAAGAAGATATTATGTATTAACTAGTGAGTTATGAGGTGCTGGTATAAAGATTTATAAAGACATAGCCAGGCAAGCAATAGTTTAACATTTACCATACACGTGAGAGCAGTATTCATCTTCTCATCTAACTCTCAACTAGAAAAGGGAATTGTGTATTTTCAGGAATTGGAAATCTTTCAACCGCTGATTCAAATTAGCGTCATTTAAAAAAACCTTCATTTGGATTTTACAGCCCTGACCCATTAGCTGCTGCTGTTGCTGCAGTACGACACGTGGAAGAGTCACAAGAAGAGGCCTTTACAAATCAATTAGTGAAGCGAATTGCCCTGAAAGCACCAATTAGTTCCCCTGATAATTAATCATTGGAATGTCACTTTACCTGCTGTGAGTCTCCCTCTGTGTAAGGCAGCTTGGTGGACACGTGGAACATAATCTCCTTATTATGGAAACTTGTGTAGATGGATTCTGTCCCCGTTTGCCCGTGAGTGACATCCAGCCCACCCCGAAATCTGACAAGAAAAGAAGCAGAAGAAAAGAGGAGGTTTAAGGGCACAGGCAAGGAAAAAGTAGAGGGAAAAAAAGAAGATAAAAGAAAGTAAAGTAAAAAGGCAAAACGAGGACTGAGGTGAGCAGCCAAGAGGAAGAAGCGAGGCGAACAAAGCAGTGAACATAAGAGTGTTGCTCTCGGAGCACCCGGTCCTTCCACGCTCATCCATCATTGAGCGAATGCCAAGGGCACTTCTTCTGCCTCCTCAATCACAATGTCAGCAACACTGCAAATATCAGGACACTCCAAATCGCTTTTTCAGGGGATTGATTTAAAGCCAGCTCTGATCAATAGGTAAGTGAATGATGACCTGCTTCTGACAGACATGAGGTGGCGTGCGGTACTGAGACAGAAACAGACGTGCTGAAATCGAACTGAGTTTAACTGAAAAAGTGTCCGAACCCTTTAAAGTCGTGAAGCTCAATCTTGTGGCCCAGAAACTCCAAGAACTCAACAAAGGCAGGACTTTCTTCCATGTTTCCAAACAGCTCCTCCTCTGATGTCTGCGTGGAGGGAAAGCAGAGGACATTTTCAGGAGGGAGTGACACATGACTTCAAAAGCGAAGATTAGCAGCGGTATATCTCTGAGGGCGCACTCACCTGGCCAAACTTTTGATAAATGACTCCAAACTTGAAGTTGTTGCTGATCACGTGCTCATCAAAGGTGACAATGAGCCTTGATGCCTGAGGATGAGAGAAGGGAGAGTTTCCAGAGTTTTCTTGGGGATGTGGTGTCGGTGGAGAAAGTAATAACTGGAGAAATCTCAGTAAGTGCTGCTGCCTACCTTTGGGTAGAGGACGGGATAAAACCTATCCACGTTTACTTCTTCACAAACAAGCTGGAAGTGGAAAAGTAGTTTTCAAATTCAGCTTTTCTCATTTTAAACATATAGCAACATATTTTTAACAATATATTCTGTGTGATACCTTGGCCATCTGAACCACATTGGGGAACTCGGTAAGGCAGGAAATGGGAATCACGTCATGGAAGGTTTTTAACTTTGTGCTGAAAGGCAGAAAAACAGTTTGAAAAGTCAGAATGCTCACTGTTAAGTTTCTAATCCAAAGAAATCCTCTGGCTGCTTTAATGATTTTTTTTTTCTTTGGTGCTTTGCATTCATGCAAGTGAGTCGCCAGTTCTAAGGGGATCTTTTCCTATAGATGCCGTGTGTGGCTGGGATTATAATGGTCTTTACATTTGATGTGTTTGAGCCAAGATTGCCTGGGAGAGGGTCAAATGGGCATCATTACTTTTTCAGGGAGTAAAGAAAAACTTTACACAAAATGAGCTACAAAGTGAGCGCTGGATGCTAATCGTCCCCTTGACACACTCCTTAATGTGGATATTAATTATGCAGCAGTTACTAACTGTATTGACTTGTGCAGGATCGTGACAAAACAAGTCACGTCCTCGTTGCACCTTAAAACTTGAAATTTTGGGGCAAGAAGCGAGCCACAAACTGCTGATAACTGACTGAAAATCAGATAAATATGGTAGCTAAGAATCCAAACAGGGTTGTGTTAGAGGGAAACCAGACTTATCCTAAATCTTCTCATGCTTATTTACTTAGATGAAGGCTAACTTAGCTTTACAATGCAATACAATCCTTGTTTGTTCATCATAAACTGGTGAGGAAGTTGACTTTTTGTCTGGAACATGCAGCTTTTATTAGCATTTTTTCAAATTTAACACAAACCCAAACAGTAAGACCCACTGACAATGAAAATAAAAATAAAACATACGCTCAAAAACTAAAATAACAGTCAACATAAATCGGCACACAACGATTACAAACGAAAATGTACAGCTAAAAGTTAAGGGGGCTAAAATAGGAGAGATGGATGGAGACATAACTTAGAGTATATAATGGTCTTTTACAACATTAATGTGATGAAGACAGAGACCCAGCAGACGTTCATTCAATCATGTGAGACGGGAGACTCTCCATGTAATTGATTAAAGATTGCCATACTTCATAAAAGAAAAGGACTATTTTCCTCGGTATGCACTTCTGAGAGCCACACTCCGTCTGGCAATGTGAGATTCGACTTCCACTCCATCGCAATGATTTGGAGCATATGCTTTAACACAATCTCATCTATGTAGGATTTCCCATTGAAGACTCCCTTCAGAAATGTCTTGTTTTAAAGCAACAACCCAAAGCGTCAGTAGAAGACTCGACAATCAACCACGTTTCTCCAGGAAGTTACATTTTGTTGCTTTAAATAAGTCAATGGAGGGTGAAGGTCACTCAGAGACAACAAGCAACAATTGCTGAAATGAGAAGCTTGTTTTTCTCTCCTTACGTCTGAAATAAAGGCCTCATTTGTTTTAAAATGGGTCACTGATTTACACTAATATGCAGGACTAACGGCACTAATATACAGAAAGCTTAACAACCTGTTATCCTCATGTTTGCTAATGTTGTTTTAGTGTGTGGGACTCTAACAGCAAAATATAGAAGAAGCGATTATGACACATCATGTAGATCTCTTACAGATGCTTTAAATATGGACTGTGAGTCACTGCCTGTGACTAAACCAGCTGAGGGGACTGAATTTGACTGGGGGTGATGGGGTGACTGTGGGTGGTGCCCATCCAGTGGAAAACATCACTATGTGAAAAATGTTGTGGGCTGAATGGCCGTTACCTCGCAACATACTCATCCACTCGAAGGCTCCATTAACGAAGAGGGGAGGCAGCTATTAAAATCTGGAGTGGAGTCTCTCTGGTGCTAAAATTAATTCACAGGTTATTTTGTGTTCTGCCTCTCTCCCCCTCGTCTGTCTTTAGCAGAATGTGAAGAGGATTTCAGCGAGTGAGCATGAGTTTGGGCGATGGTGGGTGGAAGGCATTATGCTCGTACAGCAGGGATGAATAGTGTGCTGATTGTTGAGTACTTTGTGGCACAGTTTTCATTTAAGTCAACATTTATAGACAAGCGTGAGTGTTGACGCTGTACTACGCAAACCTTCAACACTTTTATTTATACTTTCATAAGTCTCTGTTTGGCCCTGGTGTGGGTTTTGTGGACACAAAAGCAGAACTTTGAAAGTTATTTGGGGATTTTTATGGTCAGATTTCTGTATGTTATGAGAAGCAGTTAGTTTATTTTATTCATCTTTTATTTAGCCAGAAGGGTACCTTTGAGATACACAATCTCTTTTTCCAGGGAGTCCTTGAGGTCCTGGCCATGTAGTCAGCATAAGCAGTTTCACATAAAAAATAAGGGAAAGAGGTAATAAATGTTCATGGGCGCATTATCTAGTATGCAGACTTTATTTTTCTTGTTTTCGCAGGTTCACCTCATTGGAGACCTATTTTATTTTTTTCCTTTCCTGCAGAGTTCTTGTTTATGGAAAAGATATCGACAGTAAAAAGGTCAAAGCCCAACAGAAGCTCCTCTCTCCCACAGGAAACAATGTTCCTGAAACGCCTCGTCAGTAGTCTCGCCTTAATAAAAAAAAAAAAGAGTCACACATTTGCACCATTCAGCTAGTTTGGCAAGTAGGAATTGATTTAGCACAGCTGCTCGGTAGTTGTTAGCGGTGCTGGCACAGGCTTGTGCGAGCTGACCAATCAGGGGGAGAGTGGGTATTGGGGAGGCGGGGCCTTAAAGAGACAGAGCCCATTAGAGGATTGATGGAGGAGATGTCCACAAAACTCTGTGTTATGAAGCCCTTCCTGAGATTAAATTTAGTTAATAAACACAGGTCAGACACAAAATGCTGTGAGTGAGCCGAAGTGGAAGAAAGGTGAGTACATTCATTAAAGAAGCAATCCCTTAACAATAGCTCGGACGCTGTCTGAAATAGGCAGAAGATGTCTGAAGTCGTGTTCAATTGAAGATGAAATGTAACCGGCACCCTCTGACAGCAGGGGCGAGCCTCTCCGCAGCGCTGCCTATTGTCAGCAATCGAGCTGTAAAACACATTTTTAAGTTCATCACTAAGGCAACCTGTGAGAGCTCAGATGCCTTTCTTCCTGTGTGTCATTTTTGCTCGGCTTAACACTATCCTTGAGCTATAAAGAAAAAAAACAAAACAAACATCAACCCCATAATGTAGCCCACACAATCAAGCCATGTGTGAAAAATTCTGTCAGTGAAATGGTACTGTGTGGGAGAGTGATGAGTAAATGCTAAACATCGCTGCATTACATAGATATCTGAAGCAGGATTGTTGCAGGTTTGATGCAAGAAAAGGACAATAGAGGGAGATAAGTCGAGTTACGGCAAAGAACAATTGTAAAGGACTGTGAGTAGGTACGAACACGTGAGAGAGCAAAAAGCACAAACGGGAGAAAAAAACAGGTCAAAGATAAAGATAATAGGAAACTGTACCGAAGCATCAAGCGCAGATGCTCTTGATCCCCGATGACATCGTACTTTATGGAAAAGACCAAGTGGCCCAGGGCGGCATCCATGGTGTAATAATTAAAGTGTTCCTGCGGGCGGAAAAGCAGAAGTTACTTTAATGCAAGAAAGAACACTCCTCCAGCAACTGACAGTGGGTGACATAATAATAATAATAAAATGCTATAATAAATTGGAAAAGGAGAGAGAGTAACGGTCTTTTAATTAAGGGAAGTAGTTGAACTGTCCTTGAGGAAAAGGTGTGAAACAAGGTACAGTGTATCTACTTGTATCTCTTATTTGGAACAAATTGCTTTGTGTATATATATATATATATATATATATATATGTATATATATAACAGAAATACTGTATTTACAAGAGGGCGATTTGTTTCACAGTTTAAAATCACATAGCATAGTGTGGCGACATGTACTTCCCCAGAGTGACTTCAAGAGGAGCACAGACTTTGACGTGTTGTTGTGAGGAGTTATAAAGGTTAATGAGTGATAGATAACCGACACACGACCTCAGAAGCAGACATGTGACGAATTAAAGGGAAACTCTGAATGAATGAGTGGAGAAACCTTTTGAGCGCTCACTCTTTTATGCTTTGGGGGGGCGCTTGGCTTTAATCACCTCTATCCTCTGAAGAAACATTTCTATCATGATGGGAGTGGTGGTGGTTTGATGAGTACGAAAATGATGTGAATCAAACGCGATGGCCGCAGCAGTCGTTAGATCTCACTGGGTGAAGTCAACCCATTATTATCAGTGTAGTCAGTATTATTTTGAGCCAGAATGAAATGTCTGCAGTTAACAAATCACTCATACGTTCATATTTGTGAGTGCCATGGCGCTACGTACTATATCGACATTTCTTCAATACATGTCATATCATGTTCACATTACATGTTTATGACCTGACATTGATATCGGGAGGTGGAGGGGGATGGTGGCGGAGTTACAGGCAGGCATGCTGCCAAGACAGTGACCCCTGTGCAACATTTGAAAGCATGACATCACTGATTATTTTTCAGGAGACTTAGGGACAATTTCTAGCTGTGTTTGTGGTGACCAAAGCAGGCATTTTAAGCCAAAACATGATCTTTTCTCAACTTTCCTAGCCAAATGGCTTTTGTGCCTAAACCTAACCATAAAAATCACCTCAGACACATTTTAAAGGCAAATGCTGGAAACAAGAGACCTTTCCCAAACCCAATTCTATGATTTAAGATACCAAACCAAGATAAATAGTTGTTCCTCTTCGCATAAAACCAGACCCCTCTTCCCCATCCTCACCTTGCCCATGAATTGCTTTCTGTAGATCTTGGCGGTGCTGTTTGTCTCCAGTTTGATGTGGGAGGCAGAACCGGGGGGTTGATCAGCCTCTGGTGCATCTTTAGGCTCATGATTGGTCCCCTCGATCCAGTAGCCTCCAAACTGGGGCAGCAGGATGAGTGGAAAAGGGCTGGTGCGACCCAGAACCTGACAGGGATGGATGATAATAATGCCAAAAGAAGACTGATCAGGAAGTTATAGTCTGTGTGTTGCTTCAAGCAATGCATTGCTTTGGTTTTTGCAAAATTTGGTGTATATGTTCAGACTTTTAGCTTTACAGTTTCTGACATATATAAAATGCATAGTGTGCAGGGTGAGTTATTCATGTGGACAGCATATCGTATGTACCTCATGGACGCTGGGATAAGGGATGTAGTCCTCTTCTGTCTGCAGGGAGGGGAAACGAGTATGAGTCAAGCTGACAAACAGCCGCTTCTAGTCATACTTTCAGTTTTGGCTCTTTGAGGCAAATAACAATGAGCATAAACACTGACAGAATATTAACTACAGTTTCATACAGTTCCACATTTTTCAGAGTTACTTTTCTTATCCTGTGAACATGACAGGGCCACATTAGCCTCCTTTTTGACGGATGCCTTACGTTCTTCCCTGGCGAACACATAGCCCATCTTTTTGTGAGTAAGTAACAGTTATCCGAAGCTTCAATCTGTCATTTGCCAAAAGCTGAAATTTTATAACCTTCAAAGATCGAGCTGAAACCTCTCAGTGGTGACGTGAAAAGAGGGGTAACAACCTTTCACTTTGATGAAGATAATGTTTTGACTCCTGCTGGATATGCATGTGATGGTGTGAGAGAAGCTCACTATCAGTTACTGGCAGCTAATGCATGCAGTATTATATAAAACAGGTTTCAACATCACATTAGGATGAACATTTTGTGATTTTCATCTGGCAATTTACTTCTTTCGCAAACCCACTTTTCCTCAACTTCAGACAGTGATTTTCTCCATTTCCCAAGACTGCCGCTCAACAACCCCAGCAGAGCACACCTGAACCTGCTCCATCAGAAGTTACAGGCTATATATGGCTGAAGTGACGAAGTCAGTGGGTTTCATCATCCGGTGTCCAAGAATGTCTGTTCAAAGTTTAATGGCAATTCATTGAATAGTTGTTGAGATATTTCAGTTCGGGCAAAGTGGAGAACAGACCGGCTCACTATCAGACTGACACCTCCCTCCACAGTTCTGCTAGCTTGGCTAATACGCCCGGTCTAGACAGAAGCTGTTGCCAAAGTCTGGCTGTTTTATTGGTTGCTGAAAAAAGCCTGTCCTTTTCAGTTCAGCTCATCATTTGTGCAGTTGCCGACATTAAAGAAGGAAAATAAACCACCAAACAACAAAAGTGACCCAGACACGGGCCAAAGAACACTAAAATATACGGCCAAAGTCTGTTCTGTTCAAAAGACAATATAGTGGACTGAGCTTTTGGGTCTGAAAAGTGAAGCCAATCATGAAGTGACTGCATTCAGTATAATGGCCAGAAAGGGATGACTCGACTGGTTGCAAAAAAAAGTCGAAAATGAGAAAATGACCCAACTTCTCATTGGATGTATTACCTCAGTGAACCGTTTCCTAATGAGTTTATAGTCTCAATTGCTAGTTTCAAGTCTTCTTCAACACAGCATGATGTTCATTTTGTAAATTATGGTCGCATTTAGAGTAAAATAGGCGATAAATCAGGGTGTGCTTTAGGGCCATATTACCTCGAGGCTTCAAAACGTCCAAGAGTCCATAAACTACGGGGTGAGATCCGGGAACTTAACTTGCCGACACTGAACCTCTCAGCCTCAGACACATCCAACACCTTTTGGGCATTGTGTGTTATTTATATTGGATGACATCTTTCTTTGCTTATTCATGCCAACTTTTTATTTCAACACTATTTTGTATACGAGCCGTTACACAAGTCTCTTCTTCAAACCCCAAAACCACATTAAACATGACAGAGCCTCACCAAGGTTCCTGATTTTTGTCACAGCAACAAATGCTCTCATGTTCTTCCCTCAGCTGATAACCATCTATTTCGTGCCCTTTCTGACTTGACCTCAAGCATCCTGCTGAGAGTCTCCCTCAGTCTTCAATGCCAGCCGCAGCAGCCTGTCTAGGTAATAGGACAGCTCAGGATTTTCAGTCTTAGTCCCTGTTGAGTTCCGAACTCAGCCGGTGAGCATCCTAAAGCCTGTCTGACAGCAGATAAGGAAAAGGTTTATAACTCTGCCATTACTGATGCTTTACCGGGCCGTGGTCTACGAGGAGACGAGAGGATTTGCGACTCACTTTGAGGGGGGGAGGGAGGGGACATCTTTGCTCATCCATTCTGCAACCCTGTAGAGACAGAGGGGAAAAAAAAGTGATAGGCTACAGGTGAAATATATCAAACGTGCGAAGATAAAAGGCAAAGAGACACCGACGTGGAACATTTGTGATTGTCCAGTTCCATTAAATTTATGGCGCTGCAGCATAGTGTGAGATAATTCAGTGTGACAATAATTCACGTTTACATAACACAAGCTCAATCACCAGCTGGGCCACAGAAAGAGGAAGTAAAGACGAGAGATAGCGGGTGAGAAAGATAAGCAGAGGTCTCTGAGAACAAGGTGTTTCCACTGAGCTACTGCAGATATTTATTTTCCCTTATCACTGTCAGTTTTAGTTGATTTCTGAATTTGCGTGAATCTTATAGTTTGGTAAATGTGCAGACAGATATTTTGCATGAATTTGAGTGTAAATTATACAGAATGCTTTCTTATTTTTTTAGTTTTAATATACCCAACTTGTTCAAAACATGACACTAATCAATTACTCATACTAAAAATTAGTTTTTTTCTGGATGATTTCTAGTTTAATATTGCGATATTCAAGATAACCGTGATGTTAAAAAATGAAATATTGATATCATGTTAATAATACACATATGATGATATCTTCTGAATAATCCAGCGAAGATGATCCGACCTTGTAGCATTTTTGTTTATGAGTTCATCTGGTTGCCTTTTCACTAGTCATTGATTAGTTGATAGTAACTGTTCCTTTCGTACACTTATTTCACAGTTTTGATTACAGACTCTCTCCACCTCCCTCAGCTCTTATTTTGAAGGTAATTTATATGCCAAAAAAAGAGACACGACACACAGTAAACAAAGTTAAAGATAGATTTGATTGCTAGCATTTTGTTTCGTGAATTCATTTGACCACGATAATAGTGTCGATTTGCATTTTTTGTTGGAAATCCAAGATTGACACCAAACTGACCCTTGGGACAATAAAGATTTGTTTGCTAGATACCTTGACCAACACCATTAACCGTAATTCCTTTCTGTTAAAACTGCAATTCCACTTAGGGGCCAAAAAGTGCCAAAAAAAAGGGCTCTTCATCTCCTCCATCTATTCTTATTCTGCTGACTCTGCTGACAGATCCCAAAGCTCAGAGAGAGATGAGTAACGCAGCATTCCTGATCAGTGGCCCCTTTGCGTACAAAACCCTGCAGCATGATTTGAAATGTATCAAATATGACGTTTTTTTTAAGGACTAAGCAAGATGAATCAAATGGAAATTAGAAATGCTTTCATTAAATTCATTCTTTGAAGACAAGTCCACTGCTTCCCCCTCCCTCTTTCCCTTTATGTTGAAGAGTATGCATTACTAATAATTGAATAGCTACTGTTGCATCTTGGCAGTGCTGCTTCTGTGCCGTCCAAGTAATGAAATTAAGTTTGAATCCCTCCAAAAAATCTCCAAATTAGGTCAGGAAGACTTTACGGTTAAACTTAATGCATAACTAATAGGTATCTTCATGCCGAGGAAGCATGCTTTTAGCACATGTGATTCATTTTGGTTCCAGCAGAGTAACTTTGGGAAAAGGTTGCTGTTTAAGTGTTTTACACATTCAAACCCTACATAATGTTTTAGAGCAATATCCTGTGCCTTAATCAAATATATTATCATAGTAAACTTTCCAGATTCAAATGGTGTTTCTAGTGTTTACAGTTAGGTTGACTTTGACACAGCAAGGCCAAAGGGAAAAGGTCAGTTTTATACCGTCTTTGACCACTTAAAAGAGTAAAAAATATCTTTTGTCGTACATGAATTAAACTCAAAAGTAAGAAAAATCTAATTGTCTGTTCATCTGTGTGGATCTCATCCCACTAGAGCTTCTTCAGAACCTACTGTTCTTGCTTCTAGTTCATATGAAGAGATGAACATCACCGGCTACAGACGAACAACAACCTACAAATCCATCTAGGCATACTTGAAAACATAACAACGTTTCACACATCTGGTGACGCAGAAACAACTACACAGCTGTGAAGAGAAAACACAAAAGGTTCTGTTCAGCACATTCAGAAGCATCAGGTTTCTAAAGGCAGCCTCGGGGCTGTCACTGCTGTAAATATATATATATATATATAAACACATAAATAGCAACGAGAGGGATACATGGACACGCATAAAAGTGTTGCAGTAGCAAGGTTGTGATCTTGAATACAAAAAAAGCAGGAAAAGCAGAGTCTCGAAACAGAGGTGAAGTTTTATGTCCGAAGCGAGCGAAATTCTGAGGATGTACTTTGATTAAAAGGAAGGACGGACGAGTTTGTGCGGCGAGTACAAAAGACAGAGCCCGGGGACCGCTCACAGTACCTGCATCCTCTCGATCATGGCAAACAGGTCCGAGGTCTGGGGAAGAGAGATGACACAGATCCAAAAAGGGACATGGGTTTGTCAGTTGTGTTGATATGCCTTCCCTGCTGTCCTCACTCATCCTTCATCTCTGCCCATTGTGAAAACTGGCTGTGCAGTCTCAAGACCTCCTCCTGGAATCTCTGACACCTCCTCATTGTTTAGTTCACTATGACAGCAATCCCTAATGCTTCCCTAACCCCACTTGACATTAGTCTCGCTGAGGATGCGCTCTCCAGGAGAGTGGTTCTCTCGTGCTTGAAGACAAACACACTGTAAACAAGTAACTCTGATGGGAAAATGAGCCGCAAAGCTCAACAGTGCTTCTCTCTGTTGCTACAGCCAACAGCTCGTCTGACTGCGTGCAACGGCCAAATCAGCTAGAAGACACCGATTATGGTGTGAAGCACGGAGGCTCATTATTGTGTGAATGAGACACACTACCAACCTAAGTGAGAGGCAGATAGGGAGTGTACAGGGAGGGATAAAAAATAAATTGACGCAGGTGATTGGGCAGCTAGGTAGCATGTCAACCCAGTTGCCAGATTAAATGTTGGCAACGTCTGTTTCTGTAAACCATGGATATGTTGAAACTTTACATTTCTTTATGTTTCAATCTTATGTTGTGACAAGGCTGTGCTTATTGTCTGGTTAGGTTTAGGCTTCTCTACCACAGAAAACGCTGCTCCTGAAACGCCTCGTCAGTAGTCCCGCCTTTAATTCTGTGACTTTGTGACATCACACTACCTCAACACGTCACACATTTGCATCATGTCTAGTTTGGCACTTGAAAATTGATTTAGCACAGCTGCTCTGTTGTTGTTTTTAGTGGTGCTGGGTCAGGCGTGTGTGAGCTGACCACTCAGAGGAGACTGGGTATTCAGAAGGGGGGGAGGCCTTAAAGAGACAGCAGCTAAAAATGCTAAATAGCTGCTGAGGTCGCCAAAACTTCTTGCCAACGTATCAGTTTTTTTGTCGACACAAAAACAGCTGGAAATTGTCTTGGTTTGGTCATAAACATGTCATGTGTATGTGATATGACATGTTTTGTAGAAATGTCAATATGGTGTGAATGTGAACGTACAAATGTGAACATATCGGTGGTTTACAGAAACGCTCTGGAGTCTGGGCTGGTATAATTCTGCTGTTTTTTTAATCGATGTGTGTTCAGGTGGAGTACTGATACCAGCACTGCTCATTAGAAGAAGAGGCTTCAATCCAGCTGCTGGATCTATAATTATACACCTCGACCATGCACTGCCACAGAACATAATTCAGTCTTTTGTCCAATTAGTAGAGATACTGGCGCAGGTTAAAGTATCCTCAGGGAGGCATTTCTCATCTCCACAGTCCAAGTTATGGATTTAAACAGCTCCAACCTGAGATGAAGAGGATCGCAGCTGGCCTGACGGCACTGCTTGTTGCGGGTTGAGCCCTCTGTTCACCATGTAACACAAGTGGACTGAAGTGCCAAGCTGATGTTTCCACATGACAGCTTAAATTTACTGAGGGGCACTGCAGGGCTCGCAAAACACACTCACACACGCAAGCACACACACACACACACACACACACACACACACACACATTTGTGTGCAAATACACATTTTCACACATGCATGTACTAAAACATGCTCGTAAACGTACACATATCACCACCCATGAAAGCACACCCACACGCACACCTGACCCTGACATAGTAAAGCCCAAGGTGTAGCCTCGGTCTATTGTTGCATGTGAAAATAAACACTGACATATGATATTCAGGGAGATACCGCTCTACTAACTGTAAAACAAACATCAACAAGCATTGTCTTATGCTGACCAGATTATCAGTGAACCAAACACACAGTGAAATTTCTCCTGAGGAAGGGAAAGGAAGCTATGCACTCCTGTGTTATGGAGTTTGAGTGCAGCAGACTGTGAACCATAGCTGTGTAGGCATATTTCCTCATACAAATAGAACCATTACAGAATTTTATAATTGTATTATACATGTTATTATCAGGTTAAAATTCAAAAAAAGCATGTACTGCAGTGGTTGATTGTCTGTATGGGGCTAAAAAGCAGATCCCAGTGCAGTGAAGCCTGTATCTATCTGTACAATGCACAAACATGTACTGTTCTGCAGCTCCACACACAAGATATCTCTGTCTCTAAGCTACCTTAAGAATTAAACAAGCAACAATAACTGGAGCGAAAAGAATTTCTCACTTCCAGCAAGTGAAAAATACTCACATCGCTGAGGCATCGTCTCTTGAGAAAAGGATTACTGGGGGGACTGTTGAGCAGTCCATCCAATAAGGCGTTCTTAGCCATCCTGAGCTCAGTCATCATTCCACGAGTACGAACGCAGGCGGCGAGCTGACAAGAGCGAGGGTGTTGATGTCACTGTCAGCCACGAGGAGAAAGGCGAGATTGACAAAGACACTTCGCGCTCACTGTCGCTCAGGCAGTAAACTAGGAGAGAAAACTTGATAGCTGTCCATCAGAATCCATACGTAAGTGTGTGGCAAAAGCACATACTGTAACGTGAGATTTCCTTTCCTTCCCTTTTTTTTTTTATGTCCCCCACCCTCCCATTGACACACAGCTGTTCAGTAGGAAGTCGCACGAAGGGTGGAACAATGTTTCTCCCCTCCCTGTGAGCTCTGCACAGCTATCTTCTCTTTTCAATGCAAACACACACACACACACACACACCCACACACACCCACACACACACACCACACATACACACACATCGCACTATGAGACTATTCTCTTCCTCTTTTCTTTCATCTCATATTTCTCAAGCCTCCCTCTCAGAAACACTTCTTCTCTGCTTCACACAGACAGACATACATGAAAATGAAAACAGGTCAGTCATGACCTGCCATTTGTTTTACCTCCATAGTGATTCAGGTCAAACCTAGAAACTTCAATATATTTTGCAGTTTATGTTTACAGCACATGCTGAGAAGTAGGTTAATTATACCTCCAGTGCTCATATAAATTTAAAGAGCTCGTGTGAGCTTTCGTTATGCTTTTATTTCTGCACAAGCAACAAGGAAGATGTTAAAACCTTTTCTTGCTGACGTATGTTTACGATAAATTCTGAAGGGGAACTTCCGGTATAACTATAACTAACTATATCCCTATAACTGAAGTGAGTAAATGATTCATACTTCCCAAAAGTTTTGTAATTGATCCAGTAGACTGCCTCACCTGGAAGCCTCGGCATGACTCCAGTGTAATTCTTTGGGGCAACTATGACTGTCAAAGTTTCGTCCTCTAATAGTGCTTGTTGTTGCCAGTGACTGGCATTCTGTGGTGTCTTCAGCTCTGTTTCCCTTCTGTGTTCTTGTGCTCCTTACCCGCCTGCCTTTCCCTCCACACCTGTCTTGCATCTGTCTCATTATGCCTTCCTTGTTCCTAGTGTTTTCCACTCATTACCCTCACCTGTGCTTCTCTGCCTCACTCCACCTGCACCTCATCCCCTCGTTAGTCTGTTGAGTTTCCCTAATCCTGCCGCATTTGCCTGTTCCTGCCGTTGATCCTGAATAAACTTCATCCGCTGATGTTCCCGCTTACCGTCTCATGCATTTGGGTCCAACTTCTTTGATCTCAGCGAGACAGTCAGAGAGTTAGAGAGAGGAGTTTGGAGTTTAGGATCTGCCAGCAAGTAATTATTTCCAGAGTCATGGCTGACTATGAGGCAAAGATGAAGCAAAAACTGTAACTACACCTCTTGAGATTTCAGAGGGAGACCTCTCCTTGAACATGACTTGTGTTTCTGGTTAGAAGAAGGATCTTGTTATCAGACACTTTTAATAACCTCAGCCTGTTAGTGGCAAAAAAAAAAAACTTTTAACAGACATAACTTTGACAGTCGAAGTTGCCCCAAAAGATTACATTGCAGCCGTGTCGCGGCGATCTACTGGACCGATTCCACAGCTTTCAGTAAATATGAATCAGTTACACACCAACACATGTAAATATATGACCCAGGTTTAAAAATAGCAGAATTCCCCTTTAATGCCATTAAGAAGCCATCATAAATATTGAAAAACGTGGTGCACTCTACATGTGAATGCATCAGGCACTTTCCACTGGATCATGCTCTTGGTTAGAAAGCATCGATTTGAAAATGTTATCACATCCACCAGGGAAGATGTGTGAGATAGGACGGCAGCCCAGTTCCCTTCATGTGTAGATGCCACAGCCTGATGGAGGACTTATCCAACCTCAGCACCTCCCGAATCATCTGCGCATAGCTAAACACTCGTTCGACACGAGCGCATAAGAGATAGTGAAAGACAGAGGAGGAAGAGGAGCGATAAAAAAGCCGAGGGAGGCATTGTGGGACTGCTGTCGTTCTGTGAAGTCTTTTCTGTGCGGCTTTCTCCATCAGATATCAACAAACACTGACCTACTTCTAAAAAGAAAAAAAAAATACACTGCTGAAAGCTTTCAAGGGGACAGATAATCCCCATATATGTTAAGCGTTTTTCATTTTGCAATGGAAGATAAACACAGTCAGCTAACCGCCTGCATTGATTTCCCTTGGGGAAAAATCGATGGAAGGTACACACAATTCGGAGAGGTAACATTGTTTGAATGGAAAGTGCATAAAATGTGGATTTTATAAATACAGAAGTAGCTCTCAGTAGAGTGATACTGCACCATAAAGGGTCGGCCGTTTAAACACTGCCTTGCCCCGCGGTTACTTTCATTACTGGCGATCTGTTTACTCGGGTCCGAGCTGGCATTAGCTGAATGCCAAACTAGGATTTGAGAACATCCACAGAGGACAGCTAAATACTAATTAAGCTTGCCCGATGATCATGTACAATTGTTACATGAATGCAAAATGTGAGGGAGGTATTAATTACTATTCATGCTGACACTATGAGAACTGACATTGTTTCAGTTGTAAAGCATACTGATTGCGAAAGCGACGCTGGTGAGCGCGACATTTCAGCTCGAGCTCAAGCTGTTGCAGCGGAGCCCTGCTTGGATTTGGTGGCTCCAGTATGGGGTGTGATCTTATGTACAATATGCACTGAAGAAGATCAGCAACAGACAAGTGAAAGGAATCACAGGTTTCACTGGAAAGTTTCTCAGCCGGACTTTCAGACTTCTCATCCTTCAGTCTTTTAAGCCGCTCACATTTCGTCTGCTGCACTCCGAGACAATATGGAGCCTCTGCCGTGAATTCACTATAACTGCTTGAATGCCTGAGGGGTTGAGAGCTACACATCTCGCTCTTCTCTGACTCGATTACCAGAAACTGTGTGTGTGTGTGCCGAAGAGAGAGGGAGTGCATGAGCGAGTGAGTAAATGGCTGAGTGATCGACTGATCCATTGATCGACTGACTGACTCGGATGAATGGCTAAGTGACAGTATGTGAGTGAATACATATGAGGGACATTAATATCCATGATACATGCACTTCGGACCTTCATCCTGCAAGCTGAGGAGAAACGCTGTGATTCCAGCTAACAACCAGAGCCACATTTGAATTTCGACAGACAAATTGTCAATGATTTGTATCCAAAGCCATATCCCCACGCCTGCTCACTCCCCCACCCTCCATTTATGCTCTGTGGGTTAGCCGCATCCTCAAAGGCAATACAGTAAAATGGGAAACTGAACTTCAAAGAGAGTCAATCAATGGGCACAGAAGCCTATCATTTCAGCCAGAGAAAATCCATAGGGGTCCATTCATCAGGTCTAACTCCAAAGACGTGTCTGACCTTGCTTTGGCCATCGGGGCCTGGGGGACACAAATCTAGCTCACACGGATGGCCCCCTCCACCCCATCAGCGCCTCAGACGAGCTAGCTGATTGCCACAGAGGTTGAGGTCTGCAGAGCTGCTGCTGAGTTTTCTGCACGCTGAAGCAGATCTCTTACTGCCTCCACTCTGACAAAAGCAGTGAACAGTCACTTAAGACAAAGAGGCACCGTAACCCTGCCTGTAACACAGCACATCTCTTGCATTTTGATGAACATCTACTGGGTATTAGTATGTGTAATGCATTACTATGACTAACTGCCTTATGAAGGACTTAGGGAAGGAAAGACCTTGAACTTTGGGCATAAATCTGTTGGATCCATTAGTACCCTCTATTACTACTTGAAGAGGTGGGTATGAATAGACGAGTACACCACCAATTTAGCACTTCTACAGGTCATATAAACAGCAGTCACACACACAGTCCAGGTTCATGAAATAGCCATCCTCCTGAAAAGTCCAGAGCTCCATCAGAGCTGTCTATGAATGTGAATATTAGCGGTTAATATTCACATTCATTAGCCATTTAAACAGCATAGCAGGAATATTACTTTTTTTCAGACTAAGGGCAAAAAATGCACAAATAGGTTGAAGCAGCCGAAAAGATGTTATCTTTTTAATTCCAAGCATTCCTCGTTCTTGTTAAAACCTGGTGCCGACATAACCCTCAAGGCAACTTGACCATTAACAGTTCATTCAGACTGAGGTGTGTTGTGCCAGAGGCGGCTCCACTTGTTAGCCTCGAGCACAGATGAGGAGCGGGCTGCAGGGGTCTGTAAGCCCACGTCTATTTAACTCCAAAGCCACAGATGCATTTCAGTTTCGAACTCAGGCGATTTATCAGACTTTGTGAAGCTCTGTCTGGAGCCGCAAGGCTTTATACAACTTTCATGTTCTAGCAGTACTCCCCAAGCATGTAAACAATTTGTGATGTGTAAAAATTGGTGGAGTTACCCACTAAAACAAACTGAATGTGGGAATATTTGTGATAATCAGACATGAAGCAAATGTGTGGATCAATCGGTGAGATATAGCACTCCTCAGTAAGATTTACTTAATCCGAAGTATATCTCTGATCAAGCCTCTGCTATGTGAGTTCTGTTGTACTCAGAAACACTCGGCTGAATTACTTAAGAAGCTTTTAACTTTAACCACTGGCAATTTTCTAGAGCAATAAAACTATAAAACGTTGCCGTCTTGTTTAACCACTTGGCTTTAACAACCCTACTGTGTGCAACCTATAACCCTGTGTACGTACTGGAGGAAATAACCACTACAGACACTGAATCCACCGGCACTTGCAACACACAGCAAGCAAACAAAAATGTCACTGGTTTCCTTAAAATTTGTGGCATTATAAAAAAAAATCAGGTCTACGATTTGACGCTTCTCACATGAAGAGTTGGAAACGCTTCCCTGCAAATCTATTCTGTGCAGCTCCTTATTAATCCCTTGCTAATTGTATTTCCACTGCATGCGTGACAAAAATAATATCAATGTGCCCCCTATGGTATGTACTGAGAGGGACAACTGCTGCAGATCTATATTCGTCTCAGAAGCCTGTGACAGAGGGCGCAAACTCTTCTGTCAAAAGAGACAACAGCCTGCCAACGGACACCCGGGCTGGGGGGGCATTAGAGGAACCTTTCACCTGAGTGTAACGGCGAAAGGATTATGATGAGCCAAAAAAGAGGGAGGAAAACAGAGAAGTAGGGGATTCAAATACAGACTGGTAACACTATTTCGGTGTTGTGTAACTCCTCGTACTGGACTCACAAGCGCCAAATACTGATCCGACCTGTGGCTTTGAAAGGTTAGGCTGACGTTATTCTTTATTTCTGTACTGTCAACAAATCCCATGAAATCTCAATTCTTTTTTAATTCCCCACTCGATGTCTGTGGCACTCGTTCCGACTGAAGGCATACATTTTAAAAACAAATATATTACTTTATATTCTTTTAGAAAAGCCAGGTTAAAGCTACCACCTTAGCCACAAATTAAAACTGACTCATAAACACTTAAACTGCCACGTATGGTGACATGTCCGTTCATGAATAATCACTGACAGTCAGGCTCACTGATGTTGATCTGTGTCAACAACAGTGCCATAATGTTAGCAAGATAACTTATTGTTGGTTTTGGCCTATTCGTGGAATTTGTTAACAATTGGAAAAGTATAATATATCATCATGTCTACATAATCCCCCATTAGTGACAGACCTTGTCCGCCATCTTGAACACCTATGTACACTCAAGTGGAAAATGGCCAAATACTTGGACAGTACACAAAAACAGTGATGATAACATGATGCTACTACAGGCAACCATGCACGTCTGTCTGAAATAATCAGTGGCACATGTAATCATAAGCACATAAAGTCTATCCATCCATCCATCCATCCATCCATTGGATGGATGTTGCCGTAACTAGCTTTTCAAGATGGCAGACACACATGTGCAGGTGCTTCTCTGGTTGCAGCCCAGTCTGCATAATAAAATGCTGGCAGGTAACATTTCTGCAAATCACAGATATGTGCAAATTTGTATGTGTCATGCGTACAATATTTAAATTCTACAACACGTTCAGATTACAAGCATATTAGCTTATTTCATGTCTGTAGGTGGACGGGATGGTGATGTAGTCACATGAATGTGGCAAGGACACCAAGCCAGTGTGTTTAGCAAGATGCTGGGACCTGTCCAGACTGCTTTAGGCAATCTTTTCTAAACACTTACTAAGTGGTTTTGGTACCTAAACCTAACCAGATCATAACCACAGTGTACGTTGTCCCAACATTAAATGGAAAATTGAATGTGAAGAAATGCAAAGTTGCAACATATCCGTGGTTTGCAGAAATGTACATTGCTGACATTTATTTTGGCGATTGGACTTCAGGCCATGGGCTCCTGACCAGTGTTTTAAGACTTGAAAAATGAATCCTGAATTGTACATGTGGTTTTACTGCGAGGTCATGTCAAAATGTCTGCTGTAAAAATGATCAATTGTGTGAAAAAAGTGAATTCTTTGATTTCAGGCATGTTAAAAGTCAGATCAGAGTCTTGACACTTGCTCAGTATCTGATTCCAGCAACTGTACCCTGAACAGAGATGAGAGCCGCAGCAGGTCGAAGTCTTGTGTTACCTTTGAAAGTACGGGAAGAGGAAATGGAGGGTGGGAGTGTGCTCGCGAGGGCTCTACTTCATCAGAGATACGAGGAATCCTTCCATCTTGTTTCCTGTGAGTCAGAGAGGATGGAGGGGTGGGTGGGGAGAGAGAGACACACAGAGAGAGAGAGAGAGAGAGAGAAAAGAAAGACAGATTTTATGGCTTGCCTTGAGCTGAGTTTCTCATTTAAGCAGTTAAGAGCACAGCAAAACGTCTGGAACACAATTGAATCTCATCAAAGGCGATCACTCAACATCACTACCGTGAGGAGTATCAAAATTATGCCACCATCCTGAGGGTTTTTCTTTATTCAGGAGTGAAGCGTGTGTCGTTTGTCTGTGCAGTGTTCTGCCCTCGCACCAGTGAGTCTGAAAAGCAACTTGATGAGTGCGATTGGGAGAGATTGTGAAACACTAGAGATCAGCTGCACAGAGGAACAGAGAAGTGTAGAATCAAGGGAGAACAAAGTGAAAATTGATACCAGCGGAGGAAGAGAGGACCCTCAGCTTTCATCTCTTAACCCGCCACCCTCGCCTCTCTGTCTCTGTTCCTCCCGGCCCCCTTCTCTCCTCTCCTCTCCTCTCCTCTCTTCTCTTCTCTGTGTGATTGGAGTGAATTATTCTGACCAGGATTCTGGTCACAGCATATTACTTCACACTTTGTCTCACACAACAGCCATTTGCGAGAACTGGCAGCCCGTCTGTGCATGCAACCTGTTCACAGACCTGCAGCAGAGGGCATTTGGAAGCAACACGGCTTTGCAGCAAAAAAAGAGACACAGAACAATAGCACAATCTGATTTCTGGTTGGGAATGGAGTGAGAATTTGGTGGAGGCATGAACGCTCACACATATTTCATCCATTCTGCCGTCTTGGCACACGCCACCATGATTTAAAAGGTGGGGAGGCTGGAATAAGATCATTTGCAGAGCCGACTCTCTCCTGCACACAGTGCATTACTAGACATTGCAGCTGTCTCTGTTAAAAAATGCCTTGCCTATTACAACCGGGGAGAATCTGTAAGTCTGAGTAAACAGAGCTGCTCTTTTATGACAACAGACCGCTGACCTGGAGTTGAGGTTAGACAATCTATTTGTACCAAAGCACAGGAACACTGCTCTTTGTTGCCTCTGATCTCTGCTGAATCCTGGGAAATGACTGAATGAGGCTGTCAGATCTTTCCTGCAGCATCCTCAGCTTCTCAGAACTGACATTCCTCCAGAGAGTGAACTTTGTTACGTCTTTCATTCGGTGCAGCTGGAACACAATGAAAATACGATGTCAAATGCTGCTTCCAGGCAAGAGTGATGCATTAAAATCTGCCTACAAAGGACAGGCTTACTGAGCTTGTTCAGTCACAAATCTGCCGTTTGCAAACTGAGATGACACCTTGTTTAACCGTCCCATGAGGAAGAGTAAGCGTAGCAAGGTACATAACGACACATATAAAAGACTTCCTTTGAATTCATGGTTCTTTGATCATGTTTTAGTCTTTGCACAGTTGATGTTACGGTATTGTAGAAAGTTTTTTTTATTATTATTATTATTATAAAGCAGGTCTCGGTGCTTTATAGGCCAAATACGCATGATTTGATGTTGCTGTGTTGATGTTGTTCCGGGGAAGATGTCATAGCATTTCAACTCGATGATAGAGACCAGAAAAATTGAAACTGGTCCTCTGAAACATGCGTTAAATGATGTGAAAGGGTAAACTTTAACATGTTCTCACTCCCAACTAATCAAACATGGCAGCTTGGTCAGTGGCCTTGAGCTATGTCGCTCTACCTACCACTCCAGCATCAGTTTTGGACGTGAAGGGCAGCAACACTAACACAACCATATCAGCAAGACCATATAAATACTGTCAAAGTATCAAAACGCTCAATCCACAGAAAAATGCGTACAGTCTGCATTTAGAAACCTCGCCTTCAAGGTTGTGATGTCACAACTATACAGTCACTGCCCACAGCTACACCCCCAATACGGCCGTGGTTGCCAAAACATCAGCAGAGATGATGTGGCCGTGCCTTCTCTGGCCTGTGAGAACTGACCAATCAGAGCAGACTGGACCTTTAGGGAGGGGGGGGCTTAAAATTGTTGTAAACGTTGTCGTCGTTTGGCTAACTTCCTCTCCGTTTTGCAGTTAGCAGTCCACTCCCTCCTCTATACATCAACACATGAACATGCTGCAGTAAACACCAGACAAAGCAGCAAACAGGTGTTCTTTGCCCTGATTGGATAAAGTGGGCAGGGATACCAGAACATTTCTTTACTCTTTTACTGCATGAGCGGGAGGAGAGAGACATGGGTTACAGATCAGACACTCAGTATGAGAAAAATGATGCGTTTTTGAACATTAAAGCATGTAAACATTATCTAGCAGACCGCCAAAATAAAAGTATGACCCTGAAAACGAGCATAAAATGGGACCTTTAAGTCACCTGCCCACTGCCTCAGCGGGCAGACAGCTAACCCAAACCTCCCATGCGGGACTAACCATATCCAGAATGAAAGGCAAAGCACAAAGGTGCGAATCAGTCTTGATTAGGAAGACTCGACAGACAGAAAGATGAAGGCCGTCTGACAGCCTGCCACTTTCACTACCGACGACAAGCTTGGTGGCTCTCATCACAGAAGACGAATATATTTTCTGCGCTACGTGTGAGCGCGTGCGTATTTGTGTGTGTGGGCCTGTTTATACCGTCACCGCATTAATTTACACGGCAGATAACAGAAAATATCTGGCGAAAGGGTAAATGTTAAGTTTGACTCGGGGAGAGATTTGACGCTGGCATATTCTGACGACCACGGCGAGCACACGTTATCAAAATACCACCATCCTGACACATGACACGATGATACTGTATGATACGGTTACTAACGCTCGAATCAAAGTCAGATATTTAGTAGTTCAACATCTGCTGCAAATGCCCTGAGATGCACCTGTGTAGCAGATTATTAGCAGCATGAAGAAGAAAAGGACTACTGACAGCGGTTACAAAGATTTATTTCTCAATTCAAAAGGTGGAAATCTATCATTCTTTAATGGTTGGTTAAAAGTGGAGTTGAGTTTGTGAAGCCTGGTATAAATTATGTTCTATTATTCAATATTTACCGACTCCAGCATATTCTTTAAAGTCAAACAGGGTGATAAAGCTTTTGTTTTATCAGTAATTTCCCCCTTTCTGTCCTTTTTGAATCACCAGCTCTCACTGCACCGTGGCCTGGAGGCATTCCTAATTGGAATTCAGCCATTATTTTTTTTTAATGGCATCACTTACATCAAAAAAGCAACTAATAAGCACTAGAAAGCCCCAGTGTGTTAATAAGCTTATGTATATTGCAGCAGAGGCACACGTCCCCTTTCCCTCCTGAACTAGACTTATATAGATAACCAACTGTGGCGTGTCCTAATGAGCTCTGGACCCGGTGACTGGCACAGGTCAGTCCCGTGCACAGCAGCAGCCAGGTGGCAGGGTCACCGTGTCACGACGGCAGGATGATTGGCACCGCCTTAAACAATGAGTTAGGCTGCTGCCCATTGTCAAGCTGCTCACACATGACGCTAGGTGAAAGGGTCATTCTTCAGTCACATCTGATTAACTAGTTGCAGTCGTGTGGATGCAGAGAGCCAGGAGAGACGCTGAGAAATGATACGAAAAGATAAGTGTTTATCTGCTTTGATGGGCTGAGTACGCGGTCGCTGCATTTGTGGTTTATTTTGTCTGGTTTAGGTTTCGGTTCTTGCACATTTTGCTCGGCGGTAGACACAATGTGCACAAAGCTCTTCCCTATTTCTCTCTCCACATATTGTGGTCAAATTTCTTGTTTCAGCTGCAGCTGTATAAATGTGTGTCACCTAGCAACATTACCTATCCCTTGAAAATGATTACCTAACTCCTTTAAAAGGAATGTGCAGTTTTAAGGAGACTATTCAGGAGTTAACGCTTCAAAAGATGACCTCCAAGTGTTCAACCATATCATTTTATCCTCTGCTGTAACACTTGTACCATAGAATACACTGATGAAAGATATTAGACGATAATCATCCAAGGTAAGGTGACCAACTTACACTTCTGCACCGATGGATTGTAAAAGCAGTAAAGTCTTTTTCAGAAAAAAATGGCCAAACTGTCATTCTCCGCCAAGCCCCTTCTATTCGAGACTACGATGGTTTTGTGATAGAACCGTGTCCTTATGTTTATTTCTCTCAAAAGAAAGTTGCTGAAATAATTCTGAAAATAAATCTGCCAATTAATCCTGTGCGTTGCCAGCGGCTGCCTCCACAGTCCGCTGGGTCGTGAGCTCTAATAAGGATCCCAGCTTCCTGGAGTCCAGTGACAGTTCAGGCTGGGCAGCACCTGCAAATACAAATGAGCTGGGCAACGCCGGATGCTCCGCTAACAGAATTTAAAACATACATTTGAGTAGGACGGTTCTGTGTTTAAAGGGTAACTCCACCAGTTTTACACATTAAAGTATGTTTACAGGTCTTGGGGAGTACTACTGTGTGCGTGAAAAAAAGTTGTATAAAGCCATTTGTGGTTTCAGAGGAAACTGCCTCCTGTGATGTCACTCAGTGCATTGTGGGTAATGTAGGCACCAGGCTTTGAAAGGGAAGAAGAATGTGTGGTGAAGGTGAAGTCTCTTGTTCTGCTGTATTGATTTTGATAATTTGTTTTTCAAGCAACATTATGTAACTTTTATACCTTAAAATAAGAGCTTAAAATCATTTTGATGGTAGTGACTTATAATAGGGTGAATGGTATCTCTGCTCCCATCACTAGTTTCTGCACTATGTAACTTCAGTGAGAGGGTAGGATCACAGCGTTACATACATGTTTACTTCAAGATATAACATTGTTATGACGTAATGAGTTTTGTTTGTAGTTAGCACCTCTATTACATCTAACAAATTGTTACAGAGCTGGGATTTGTATTTATGACAGTGGTTCAGAAGCTCTGAGGGGCGCCAAATTCTGCTTAATGTAGCTTTAAACTGTCCATAATGATGCAAATGCTAGACCAGTGGACTGCTTTTCAAAACCAGGTGCCGACATTACCCACAATGCAACTTAGCCACTGAGTGACATCACCGAAGGCAGTTTATCAGATTACATGCAGCTTCTTCTGAAATAGCAAAAGGCTTTATACTCCTTTGCATTAGTACTCCGCAAGACCTGTAAACACACTTGAATGTGTACAATTGGTGGAGTTACCCTTTAAGGCCAGTCGGATATGAATCATCAGCATATGTATCAACTACACAATCTGCTGACTGATCAAATATGTGTTTCCTCTGGTGGTGGGTGTTGTAACTTTTGGGCCATAGACTTCATATCCTGTAAGTGACATGTTCGGTTTCCTGAAAAAGCTTAAAAAACAGTAAAAATAATATTTTCACTGACTATATGAGGGGGAAAAAAAACAGCAACAGACGTGTGCCGCATGATATCTACAGTATGGTGTGATGATTAATACTTAGTCATTGCCAAATGGCCTTAGCATGCTGTTGGTCATAGCACAAGTATTTAGTTCAATTTAAGAGGTGGATATTCAGAGGGTCTGCCATCTAAGCTGATTATAATGTATACGTAAACACCTTAGATATCAATAAATGCTTTGACATTGCACCACACAAGCTAACGTACAGATAATAGTATCCGTCGATGCAGTGGGAATCAGACAGATCTGTTATGAAACCAAATAATTGAAAACTTACAAGGTTAAACACAAGACTCATCTCAGAGGCTCATCAACAAAAACTCTACAATGGCTCTGGTAAATACTGCTGACCTCAGGCCACATACTGGCTGAATATGATTACTGCATGTGTGCCAGCTCAACAGATGCACTGGCAGAAAGAAGAAAGCCGTGGGCACTACAGGAAGACTCAGATATCACCGGATTGAGTGCTGGCATGGTGCAGTAACCTCGCCTATTAATGGAGGAGGAAACTCCTTTGCAACAACCAGGCACACGAGCAAAAAGACCTTGGGGCATCATGCATTAATAATGAGATTTCAAGTGCCATCCATTGCTTTGTAACTACAATATATCTCAAAAGGGTAACGTGATGACTTCTGTATACAAGCAAAACAATCTTAAAACATATGAGTAACAGAGTGCAGCAGGGATGACAGATTTTTTCTCGGCCAAATCATGAGCCGAAGTCAAAAAACAACATTGTGATGTAGTTGTTGTTTTCAAGATTTGTGAAGACTGAGTAGAGGGCAGTGGGTATGGCATCCTCTGGTCCCTTCAACTAAAAAGGAAGGAAGAAAATATTGAAGAAAATGAGCTCTGTGGCAAGCAAAAGATTTGATACTTCCATGTTTTTTCATCATCTTCACAAACCAACAACACTTTAAGGATTTTTGAAGCGTTAATGCCATCGTCAGAAGACTTCAACGTCACCAACACAATGCTTTTTACTACACTAACCTATAGACGAATCCGGCGACCAATTTTTGTGTTCTGCCGTCTAGCAGCACCACCATTAGTGGCAGTGATGACTGCGTCTGCTGCTGCTTGCCGACAGTGACAGCAGCATATGTATTTGGCTTGATGACGTTACAGAGCGGCTCCCAGCTACAGACGATGGTAGCCATAAAACCCATTCCCTAGGAGATGAGGGAAAACAGAAGTGCAAAAATGCTAACTCATTTCCTGATTTCAGGATCTCCCTAATTCTTTTAAACCCAACGAAATGCCAGTAAGTCAGTATTTAGTTTAGTTCAGAGATCCTGTAATTACAGATCTGACAACATATGAAGGTTTGTCAAATAGACACAGATAATTAAAGATAAGATGCTTTCACTATAATCCCCGCTAACATCATAAATAGCACGAGACAACAGCATGTTTATCATCTAGTAAAAGTCAATCATTAGCAATACTTTCCTGTCAAGGTTAACTGCAGCCTGTTGGCTCGCACTGCTCTAAAGACTCGGCTGAATAGAGTAAGTGATTCGCCCTTTGTAACCACGACTCTGCTACCTGTGGGACTCTTGCTTTGCTTACAGCTAATTTGCTGGGTGTAAAGCTGTAACTCTATTTTGATAATACTATAAAAGCTTATCATCATCATCATCTCATCATCATTATCATCAGTCAGTTCCTTTTCTTGATGCCACCAAAAGACAAATCCTATTAAACTGGAGCCGAGCAGAAACTTTGCAGACACGCTGGCCCATTTTCTTCTTTAAATTTCTGACGTCAGTGTAGCTCAACTGAATCTGAGGGCTCAAAGCAATCTGAGACGAAAACATTATTCTCAAATTCATCTCGACTGGAACTGCTCCAGGTTTTTCGCCTCTCAATGGCATTATAGATTCAATTCCCGCTCCGGGCTTTGAGTTTCCTAAGATTCATAAATACCGAGCGAAAATAATATTTGAATCGCATTTTTGCTTTAAGAGTAATGTCTTGCTTGGCTGCATCTTTCCCCTCGACCAGCACCGCACAGACATGCACACACACACTGACAGTCCGAGAGAGATAAGTACACATGAACCCCTAAGGTTTGCAGGTCCACTTAGTAGAGAGCAACTAATCTAATCAAGTACAGCAGCTAATGCACAATGAAAGCAGACTCATTTACTGGAGATGACAGTCAGCCGCTTCCTGGGTGAACGAGAGGGAGAGAGAAGGGAGAGGGAGACGGAGAGAAAGTTCAGGGTCTGGAGTGTGAAAGGATGAAGAGATCAGGACGGATCAGCTGGAGTTAAAAGACAGGCAGTCTCTTCTTTAGATGCTTGTATCGCATATGTCAGTTTCACTCTCTTATCTGTCCATCCTGTATTGACTTACGCCCTTTTCTCCTCAGTTTATCTATCTTTCAACAGTGCGCTCGCTCATCTCTGTCCGCTCTTACCTGTGTTCAGCGCTGCCTCACTTGCAGCTCAGTTTCCTCCCTTCAACAACTTGGTGCTCCTCTATGTATCGCTGCGTCCGTGCGTCTGACTCAGTCCTTCTCTATCCACCAACACCTGCTGTCGGAGCTCAGCCTCTCTCCTGTCAGATGATGCTGAGAGCAGCCCTCCCTCTATCCTCCCTTTCAGTCCGAACCTCCCCTGTTTTTTCCTCCCTTCTCCTTCCTCTCTTTGCATGCGTGCAATTAACTGTTTTTATCCTGAGATGAGCACAAACGCTCCACTCTCTCTGTCTCCTGCTCTCCTCTGCTGATGTCTCCCCCTTTGTTCGCTTTCTATCTCCACCTCCCGTCTTTTTTCTCTTGATCTGTCTGTGACAAGAGAGCTGCCCATTCAAGCTGTGGGTGTTGCTTTTGCTTAGCATTTGCCTCAGCGAGTCTGCTTGTTAATCACAGATTCTGCTCATTCAACAGGACAAAAACGCTGTGGCCGGATGTAGGCTTGAAAGCAAAGTTTTCAAAAAAAAAAAGGGGGGGACATTACCTCATCTGAGAGGCGACATCAAATCTCTCTATCCTATTATCTGCCTCTCTCTGACAGCTTGTTCCAACATCATAAAACCCCTTCTGCAGAAATTAGCCTAACCATCCCATTGTCCATTTGACACATTAGCAGCAGGCAGTTAGCTGAAAAGCTCTCAAATGCTGCACATTTTTGGAGCGCGCTCTCACATAATGGGAAAAATCACTTGCTCAGCCCACAGAGGAATAAGCACAGGTCAGTGTTGTCCAGTGTAGCACTGAGTAATCACATTTCCCTAATCCTCATGCATAAGACAGTACGAGGCATCACCACACATTACATGTACAGTCGCAACAACGCAGTCTCGCATAAAAAGGCATTCACCGAATTTCCAATGCTCCGCAAACACAGTGCAGCAGAAATAACCGTTAAAGCTTGAAATCCCTTTATCACCCAAAATAAGTGCAACGTAGGATGTAGATGGAAGCAGCTCACAGACAGGCATGCTCCTAGTCTATGTCCACAACAGTTTTCAGATTAACTTTGGCTAAAACATTGTCTTTACGTATTTCAAACTGGCAATAGACAACTTTTTTAACTTTTTCACTTCTGTGCTTAATCTGAAAATATGAAAAAAAGCACCATCCACGTACAGTTTGGTTCAGTTTAAACCTCGTTTTCACGTTATTGCTATTCAGTCTATCACAGGCTTGATTTTTCTCTGAAAAGGAGGACAAAATATGGCACAAAAAGTGTGTCTGCATTGTTTTCCCTGGTCACTATTCCCAGGTAACTTTTTTAACTTTCTCACTTCTGTGCTTAATCTGAAAAAATGAAAAAAAGCACCATCCACGTACAGTTTGGTTCAGTTTAAACCTCGTTTTCACGCTATTGCTATTCAGTCTATCACAGGCTTGATTTTTCTCTGAAAAGGAGGACACAATATGGCACAAAAAGTGTGTCTGCATTGTTTTCCCTGGTCACTATTCCCAGGTAACGCTGGAACAACTACAATAACTGTGGAAACTCTACACTGCAAAAAACATAATGGCACAAAGGAAGCACATCTGCCTTTGCGAAACCTGAACAGGAAGAGGCATTGTTTTTTCCTGGGTCACTTTCCCCAGGTAACGCTGGAACAAGTGAAATATCTGTGGAAACTCTACACTGCAAAAGAGGACTGAAGACGGAGGGTAAACGGACAGACACTCGATGAAGAGCACTGCTGTTGCGTCATAGTGTGTTTCCTCTTGACACCGGGACATGAGGCGGTTAAAACCGACATTTTTATGCTAGATTAGTAAGTAATAAGATCTGCATACTTATTAATACAACCAGGTATTTTACTCAGCACTGACATCAGGATTTCAAGGTCAGGTTGAGATTCTCATGGTTGTTTTTTGCTTTGGGCAGTAGCCAGGCGGTTAGCGGTAGCCGCGCTGCTCCTTGTGACTGCAGCCTCAACCATGATACCACAAGGGTTAGGGACGCTAGGGAAATTTGAAAAGTTGTCTTTGCTTTAATAAAATGAACATTTTCCAGCTAATTCTATTACATAAGTTCAAAGTAACGGGTCACATTTAAAGCTGCTGTAAGCGTTGTCGTCGTTATAGCTAACTTCCTGTCTGTTTTGCAGTTAGTGATGCCCTCCCTCCTCTCTACATTACCCTCGACCACAGAGAGTAATGCAAATATTTCCTATTATGTTGAGTCAATGTGAACATATTAAATATCTATGTGTAGTTTATTACAGGAGACTGAATAACCCATTTGAAATGCATTACTTTTATGTCTAATGCTTGCTGGATTATTAACACTTGAAAAACACATTTTGTTTATTTGGAAATTCCAGTTAACTTTATTATATTATAATTTAATAGGCGCAAAAGCTTTATGTAAAAGTGTGCATTAATTCATTTTAACCAGACTAAGCTATTTAATTTATTCACATTCTCTCAACATGTTTTCACATTATGAAATAAAATTAAATGATAAAATGTACATGTAGTTTAAATACTTAAAGTCACTGTTTCAGAGCATGCAGGTGAAGAGAAAGCCTCAAAAGATCCAAATGCAATAAAAGACCCGTGACTTTACCAAACGTGCTGCACCTTTCTGGAGACGGCATCAGAGAAGCTCACTCTCCACAATCTCGTACGCATTCTTCCTCGTCCTGAGTCTTTGCTCTGAAGCATCGCCTCTGGAAAACAGATTTAGCTGCTTGCTACAGTTTCAGTAATAGTTCTGCTAAGAAGCTGCAGAAGATCCGACGGCAGCGGTGCCAATCGATAACACCGGCTGCAGGCCCTTGAAACAAACCCATAAGGGGATGTGAGCCAAGCCTTCTGGCGGCATGTTGGCTTGTCCACACCCTCGTGTGTGTATAAAGTTACAGGTAGCCCAGAGCTAGCTTCAGCACACACACACAGGGAACACACAAAGCCTGTTTTCTTTTCATTTACTGCTAAAGAAGGGGTCTGGGTTACGACGGATAACCTCCATTGTGGTTTTTCCAGTAGAGGTCCGTGGTAAGCTGCTCCACCACTCACCCAGGGAGGATAGTGTTACCCCAGGGAGGGCAGGATGAACATAGTTGAGCTCCAACAGGCAGAGAAGGAGCATGAAGCATGCAGGTTAAGTACAATCAAAACCTTTCTGCCTGTTTCAAGCCTCTGTGCTGCCAGCCAGGTGGAGCTGAAGATGAAAGAGGATCTTGCCTTACACGGAGGCAGAACAAATGAGAGTCAAACCAGGTCAGGAGAAGCGCGAATAAACAAATTATCAGTATTTCCTTCCAAGTGAGTACATAGGAATTCGGAGTTGTCAAGTTAATCAGTCGGTGTGCAATTTCAAGAGCATTTCTACTGTATGTGGGTCACGCTGAGACTCTTCTGACTGCTTTTTCCCCCCATTTCTCATTTCATTAGTTTCATCCCCCTCTCTGACTCTGTCTCTCATTGTGACTGTCTGCTTCCCACTCTGTTCACAGTCCCCTCCTGAGGCAGCTGAGACTAAATTTAACATTTACACACCACCAAACTGCAGAGAACACGCTTAGAAGAAGAATCAGTAACACATACATTTACAAGACACCGTATACTACGTGAGCACAACACAACAGCTGCTTAAAAACTTAAAAACCTGCCTCATCCACAGCCAGAGCTCAAAAAAAAGCTGCAGTTTTAACTTCGTTGGTTGCATTACTTTAAGTGTGAGGGATGTTGTGAGTACGGCTCAAATCTTTTCAACACTGCCTCTGCAGTTGCTGCTCCGCTCAGTGAGCTCCGAAGGTCAAAGGTCAAAACTGTCAGAACTGTTGTCAATAGTGCGTGGGGGGAAAAAATCAATTCTTAGATTCATCAGTATTGCCTTGGAAGTTTGTGTCTCTATGAAGAAGAATAATAATCAGACATTTAAAACCCAATTCTACATGAACACTTTAACATTTCTGCTCAACCTGTCTGTAGTTCTGGTGAGGACGACTGAGCGTGAGCAAAGAGCAAAGAAGTAGCGAGTAGTCACACAGCCAGATAAAATATATCATGTATAGAAATCTAAAATTTGTATGCATTGTGACACATCAATAATCATTTTATAATCGCACTATAGCCCTCTAAATTTTGAATCGTATCAAATTAAATCACATCAGGAGATGCCGAGAGACTCCCATCCAGTAAAAAATGCTCCTCTGCCAAAGATCTAGCAGCCCTGTGAATGGATGGATGGATGGATGGATGGATGGATGGATGGCACTTTTGCAGATTTAGGGGGAAACACAATAAAAAGAACATATCGTTGCAGAAAAATCATAGTTCGTAAATTACAGGCGGTGGAATTAGATTTGGGATTTTGACTCGCCCTGCAGTCAGCAGGTAAGCACAATTACAAGATGTTGGATATGGGAGTCTTTTTTTAACTTTTGGTCCTGGTTTCAAGCATCAGTGCAAGGCTAAAAGAATCAGGCTAAAAGAAAATGTGATTAAACTGATAAAAGAGACAACCCTCTTTTACACACCATATAAGTATACAGTATTCTGTGAGTATTTTTGGGCCATGGAGACCAGAACTAGAACAGAAAACACAATCCGAGCTGCAGAAAGAGTTCGCTTAAGATTGAATATTAGCACTACAGTATGGAGCAATGTTTTTAAGTGGGTCCCCATTTTATTAATACGACCATACATGAGCACGAGGATGCACGTGTGTTCATACAAGCATGTGGTGGCACATTTTTACTTCCTACAATTGGTTACACAGCACTCTGCTGGTCTACAATGGGTGGCGGTAACACTCCAGCCAGGGGCGAAGATCTGTTATCAACTTTGGAGGTGAAAAATACGTGAGGGGCTACCACAAGTAGTGCTGGGGCCCTGAAACACTGGTTAATGTTACTGTGGCTCCCTAGCTAATGTCAGCTAACTGCTAGCTAACAGAAAAGGTGACATGTACTGATTCAGTGTCTTCAGACGCACATTCCCACACATGTACTGTACCTGCATCATGTGCAACTGCTGATGGTCTCTAAAGGCAGAGTGCCTTTATTGCGTGCTATTAAAAGAAATCACATAGCTGTGTTTGCAGTGATATATTGGGTGAAACAGATATATATTCTGGTAAGTATGGTGACACTGATGAACTATCTGCTTTAAACTAATGCAGGAAAAGAGGAACAAGATGACGGTCTATCAAAATGTAATCATCACGTGTAGCCCTCGGGTGCAGGGTGGCCATGGCTCTCATTTCTCTCACGGCTTGAAAAGTAGAAAAAAGGCAGCAGTTCTTCAATACAAACACAGTGTTGTCAGCACTCCCAGAGCCCTGCTGGCTCTCATAATTACCTTGTGTTTGGGTGGCCCTCTCCATTGATTTTGGCAGCGATATACTTGGACCCAAACTGAGTGTGAATCCACAGGAGCAAGTGGGCAGGTAGCATATGGAAGACTGACTGTACGGTAGCTCATCCACAGTTCAGTTGTATTGTCTTGTGCACTTATATGTATTGAATTTCTGTGGATCCACTAAATGAAAACGCACATGTGTGTTAAATGTGGATGAAATTAATGAAACGGTGATTAGCAACAGATTTAAATGTCACTACTGTATATAATCCCCTTCCTGGCCTTGACATGATATCAGCATGCTTTGGGCAAGTACACCCTGAACAGGGCGCCATCACACAGGCAAATATGATCACATTCACACCTGCAGGAACTGAGAGCTCTAAATTTCATGTTGGCGGTTGCCTTATGTGTCTGAAAAATCACATTTTAAGTAAATTGCACGAAAAATTCATTAATTTAAAAATAATTTGAGGGTCAAAAATAACTAATTGGGTGCTAAACTTAGACTTAGCTCCAGGGAAAACCAAAATACAACTGCATATTCAATCAGTTTAACAACACACGTAATTAAATCTGCAGCATTTTTATTTCCCCAGTGTGCCAGTGATTAAGGCAAGCTTTCCAAAACTTAACATTTCCGTAATTGAAAGTCTGACTTACCTCCTTATTTCAAATTTCCAAGTCAATGAGGACAAAATATTCACATTGAACTCTCTCATAGAAGGTTTATCTACTTTGATGTGAGACAAATAAAGAGTGAAATGTGATCATTTGTGTATTTCTATTCTTGGAAATTTTCAATGTGATTTCCCTCGACATTCTTCTGAATACGCTCACTGCATTTAGTGTTTGCACTCTTCTGAGAATCTGATTGTTGAAGTGCAACCTCTTCTTCCAATTCACTACTTTCTCATCCTGGATTGATTGAATGGCAAGTGGATTGAACCTAACCCCACTCTGCTGTGTTTCTGAGTGCCCCAGTGACTAATAGGGTGATTAGAGTCATTATGTGGACGTGCAGCGCTGACAGCAGCGGCTCCAGGTGGGCACGGTGGCGGCTGCTGAGTGAGGAGCACAAAAAGGAGAAAAAAAACAACAACAACACAGATGTCCAAACAAAGACTGAAGCATACTGAGATGCAAATGAAGAACAACTGCAATATTGTAATGTTAAATATAAAAACCAGCGTACCTAGATAATTAAAAGTTGCTCCGTTGTGGGAAAACAGCAAAAATTGAAAACAAGTGTTTATGAGACGAACTGCAACTGTCATTTTGGAAATCTCATCACCAAATGTTACATTATCGTCAACATTTTCCAGACAAAAGAAGGTGACAACTCGTACCTAACAATTTGGCTTAGAAATATGTAGCTGACAACATTAATTGCATATGTCATCGTTCCAAAAATGATATAAAAGCACCGTTTATTTGAATAAAAAGGATTTCTTTCATTTGACTATTGTTGGAAACATTTGGGATGATGTAAGAGTCTTGATGTAAGTCTTTATTTTTTTATTTTAAAGGGGCTCTGTTTAACGTCTGTGTTGTGCCGGAAGCCGCTTGTTGGTTTAAGTTAGCAAACTCCATTTTTAAACTAACGTTAGTTACTGTTGCGAGTCAGGGTGATTGTAAACTGAGGCGACAAGATGGTGACGATAACCTGGTCTGCATCTTCACACGAAAAGTTCCACAACACTGTCCATCAGCTTTGACTGCGTTTGAGCACAAAGCATCAATGACGCACACACAGAGTCCACCGTTCCTGTGTGTTGCGGTGGAGACAGGTCTCTGTAAAGATGTGGACACACAGCATCTGATACTAGTTGATGTTAGTTGACTCCATTAGCTAATGTTGCTCTCTGTTAGCGGAGCGGAGAGCAGCACTGAGACGAGGCACTCGAGAACATGTCATATCCTTTGGACTGTTGCGAAAATCACAACCCGAGTCCTTCATTTCAAAGAAATGCACCGTCCAGGAGCATTAAACAGCATCAACACATCATGCACAGGCTTGTAGAGGCAGCTGAGAGAAACAGGGAAGGTCTCATTTCTCACACCACGTTACAATCCCCTCACATATGTCCAATAAAGACGTGATAAATACATGTAAATGTGGAAATGCCTGAGTGAAATAATTGCTCCGTACTGTTTGAGTGACGCTGGAAACACATCATTTCCTCCACCGTCGTTCTCCTTAGCTCTCTGTCATCCTATTCAGTGAAGTATGTGAAGTGCCTATTTAAAAAGTCTCCTGCACTGAGATGTAATAGAGCTTGATTACATGGAGTCGACCTCCCGATGATGTTAAATGGCTACAACTGCAAGCAACATTACCCACCTCAATAAGTCCAAGCTTTTCAATTAACTGCCTGAATATGTCTCTATCATGGGGGAGGCTAATGAAGCACAACTGGCAGGAATATACAGGAATAAATGTAGATTAACTGTATCTCTCAATACGCAGTGATACATGTTAAAACAGCAACATTATCTCTCTGCAACAGCGTCTTAAAACTGAACATTATAATCTTCTAAGAGATCCAATTTAAGGTAGCATGAGGGTGGACAGTACTTCAAAAACATACTGACTCATTTCTCATCTACCACTGCTGCTGCCGCAGTCTGCGTTTGACTGAACAGGTGCAGTGAGTAACAGACGAACCCCATCTGCTAAAATAACCTCCAACATCACTGCGATTCTTTCCGACTGCGACCCCCCCCCCCCAACCATGCATAAGCAGACCACGTTGCAACTGCATTGGGTCATAATGTTTTCCTCTGCGAACTCACAGAGAACTGGACACACCCGTCTGGATCGCAGCAGGGGTCACTCCCCCCCCGCCTGGTTCGGATGCAGTTGAAATAAAAAAAGCCACACGGTGCTTTAGAGAAAAAACTTCAGCTGCTCTGGGTCTGTGAACCATTCCCACAGACACTAACTGTGGTTTATAAGTGCTGCTTACCCTGCTAATCCTTTATGTACAAAACAATGGAGCTTCAAGGTGCACTATGTAGTTTTGGGGAAGAAATTTTGATCAGAAGAGAAAAATCCTCATTGACAATTTCATGTAGGTAAGATATGTGAGCCACAGACCTCTGTAACACTGCATGGACACAAACTGTGCCGTGTGGCCCATACATGATTTGCATTCATATGTGGAATAGGTTTAAATCGTTCTTGTTTAAATCTGCCCGAGCGCCTGTGATCCCTGTATGAGCCGTGGCTGTCTGCAGACATCTTAAATGAAAACATCATCAGAACTAATGAGCGTGATCGCTACACGCAGCTGCGATCGCTCTCTCTCAGAGCGAGCTGTGATAAATGTATGTAATTTATGGATTGGACTCTGTGATGTGAGACAAACAATAACTAATAGTGGGGTTGGGACAATGGAGATGAAGTTGCTTGAGTGAAATCCAGTCATATTAACTCCGGGCGAAGGCTATGCTTCTAATTGATATCATCAGCAGCATCCACTTCAATCAGCGCAGATGAAGGGAAGTACGAGATCAGACGAGGCTGAAATGAACTGTGCAGAGCAACAGATGGTCGAAACGACCAAGTGACTCAGACAAGAACATAAACTTGTTGAATCCCAGTGAGACTAATATCCACTGAGCCGACAGAGCACCACACACAGCTCCATTAAATAAATGAACCTTTGCACTATAAGGAGTTGTGGACAGGTTAAAGAATAATTACACTGACGGGAGGAACACGCAAAGGAGTTGCTATGTCATGTGTCACCGCAGCAGGAAGGTAAAAGTTGGGGGGTGTTTCTTCCCAGCACAGTTGTGCCCACTGCTAAACCTGAAGCCCCAGGATGTCCTGGCAGCAGGGTTGTACCTCCTAATGCCGGCTGAGACTGTCCAGGAGCGGTTCAGTGAACATTAGAATAAATTCAGGTTGATGCAGCAGACTGCTCAGCCATCAGATCTCAGGCCAATTGCACATCTGCGAGATGAGATGGCGCGAGTCATTCAGACTGTTTGTGAGGCAGAATATCTCCATTGGTGTTTTGTTCATATTCTGTGCGAAATGTAAACAGTGTGTTTGTCCCCACGGCAGTCAGACCTCACCCCGGGCTCAACACACGAGCCTTGATGTGACCATTGAGCTCCAGTTGGCTCTCCTCTTTTCCTGTTTTGCTTTCCTTTTCATGACACTCGCCACGATATTGGGAGGGAGAGCGGCCATTAATAGCAATCTGAAGAGGCACGGATTCCCAATTAGAGGCCTCTTCGCCCCGCTCCTTCTCATCATTCAACACTGAGGACCACTTCATTACCACCCAGCTCCTCGTGTCAGTCAAAGGGTTACTCAGACTCTTGGCCCCGAGGCAGTTCAGACTACGTGGCTGCAAGGCAACAGACATACCTCCAGCTGTGCATATACATTATATATCGCATTATCTTAAAGAGGAGCCGCTTGAGGGGTGTCCCTAAGCAAACATGTTAATTAAGAAATTAGGGAAATGTATCCACAGTTTGGTTCATACCTATGAGGTTAGATTAACTTTGTACATTAACTCCACTTAAATTAACTACTTAAATAAAGAGAAATAAAGAAATACAAAAAAACTCCTTGGACAAGACCAGTCTTCATATAACTCCTTCAGCGAAAAGAAGTGAAAGTGAATGGAATATGTCACAACATTTGTAATTTACGAGCAGTCATTAAATGCACCATGTAGACCGCAGGGGTCAGTTCACAGAAGCAGGCAGCTGGACGCGGTCGAATACTCTGACAAAACCTGAGTTTTAGAGACTGGAAGAGAGTTGACTTGAGGGGAAAATTCATCTTTTTGCTGTTTTTTTTTCTTTGGTGACAGGATAAGAGCAGTAAATTAGAGCTTTCTGGTTTTTGGTCAAGTTAAAAGGGAAAGTTGAAAGAAAATGGGACAGCAACTCGGAGGGTGGCAGTGTTGTGGTCCTCGAGATTGGCCTTTTTTGAAGGTCTCGGTCTCGTCTTGAACTCTTGTCGCGGTCTTGGACACGGAGGACCAGTAAAGATGACAACTGCAGTGATATCACAAGATGCTGCAACATATCTGGAGGGTGGATGTTTGTTTTGCGTCTTTGGTCTACGTTTCAGAACCGACACACTGCTTTGCATTACAACAGAAGTGCTCATAAGGTTGTCCTTTTTTTGTTGCGTCACTTGATAGTAATTTCATGGTAATATGCCAATCTAATGCTTCCCCCCCCATTAGAGCAGAGTCGAGTTGTTGGGGACAAAAATGTCCACATCCAGATTGACAATTCTCGCAGAAATGCCACGGCATTTATTCTGGCCTCCTTACTGCAGCACGGCGGCAGCTTTAGACTGAGGCTGATAAGCACCGCCATTATCGAGAGCAATCAAGTTAATGAGTGTTTAATTGGGAACACTCTGCTGAGAGCAGTTTAGCACAGTAAAATAAGTGTGTTCCCACCTTTTCATGAAGGGCAGCCCCTTGTCCAAATGAGTCAGGGCTACTTAAGTCACATACGAAGTAAAGTGTGTGTGTGTGCCAGGGTGAGATGATGGAGGCGCTGCTCGGCAAGGGTGACAGCGAAGTGTGAGCACTGTGGATTTGATGCCCCTCCACACACACACACACAATAGTCTCACACACGCACACAGAGCTACACCTGGCTGGTTGAGGATAATGTTGTGATGGATTAGAGGCAGTGGCACATGGCAGAGGATCCAGAAAAGATAGTTTTTAACGACGGTTTGAAGCCGCTGTCCTAAATCTCACCGACATGCCGCCTCGCCTAACACAATAGCTGTGTGAGAGGCGAGACGGAGAGAGCCACACACAAAGTCCCTGTGGACATAAATGAGACATGTCCTAATTAATTCATAAACCTTTTCAAAACGTGATCCAACCATGTTTGACACCGGAACAAAACCTACTGGATGAAAAAATAAACTCTCTCCCGGGGTAAAAGACAGGAGGTAGTATCAGAAGTGTAAGTATGTTGTTGATACTTGGGTTTTTTAATCCAAGTGCAGCCTGAGAATGATGGAATACACGATTGGCATAATGACTCAATGATTATAATCACAGAGCTCTGCTGTGGATAGCTCGCACAAACCGCACAGCCCAGCCCTGAGCTGCCATTAGCATGTGCTACAGCCGCGTTTGCGACACAGAAACACAAATCCTCTTAATGAAATTGAGCGGGTGTGTGTGTGTGTGTGTGTTTTCTCCTCTGATGAGCCTGAATCATCCTCACACCTCCAATTTCACAGAATCCTCTCCTATAGTCATGACTCAAGTCAACAGCCCATTTGATTTATAACTGTGAAAAACAAAAGAATACAATCATCGTCTTCCTCATCTCTTTGTTCTCTTTCCATTTCTATTCAACTCACGGATGGACTGTGTCCGGTGTCAGTCAATGCAAAGTAGAAACGTTCTGCTAAATAACACGTTTTTTTGATGACATTTGAATCCATGACATAAGAAACTGTTTGTATTAGTATGCCTATATATTACTATACAAGTGTACTTTTTTGAGAAAGTTGAATATCCTGGAGTTTTATATTAGAAATGTACAGTTTAAAAAAACTGCCTTGTTGGGCAATTTTCACAGTTAGTACAGTGTTTCCCACACATAGACTTTACTTGGGCGGGCTGCCCAGGTATATTTGGATGCCTGTCATTGTTTGGGCTTTTGTTTTATTTATTTCCTGTTTAATTTTGAAAGTTTTCCCCGCCTTTTTTACCCTTTCCCTACGAGCGTCCATGTTTTTCAGAGCAAATGCATGTTTTTAGTTTGGAAGTTGGGATTACAGACTGAAATTCCGACTTCCGACTTGCAATGAAACGCACCATTAGTCCCTGTGAATTTAAGCCTGTATTTTTCTCAGTCTTTGTCAGGTCGTCTGTGTCCTCATGTCAGCCCTGCAGTCTCTGTTCTCCAGTCCTGTTTTACTCCTCGTGTTCCCTCTGTGTTCCCAGTGCTTCGTTGGTTTACACTTTATTTAGTGTTGTATTTTTTCGTTCTATTATTCTCAGCTTTGCCTCCGCCTGCTTCTTCTGTTTTTGTTGCCTTGTGTTGTCAGCTTTTTTGATTGCTCTCAGTGACTTGCACTTTGTATCCAGCCATCCACGATCGATCAACTCGTGGGCAATCTGCCCTCCCGTCTAGTGTTTGTTCGTTAAGCAACGATATGGAGGCAAACTCAAAGCGATTCTGAAAAAGGCAGCTGATTTTTGAGTCTCAGGTCAGCAAATACCAACACTTTGAGTTGGTGGCTCGGGTCCTACACAGTTTCAGGGTCATTCTGTGGCAAACGCTGCAGTACAATTAGTATAAATTAGCATAATCACCTATAATGGACTATATTACAGCAACTGCTTGGCCAATTTAGAGAATACTGGAGTGGTTTTGAGGTTATTGAGGATGCTGAACCCCTCCATAATATTTTCAAAATTCGAATGGCCACTTAAAACCACAAGTGGCCATATTTTAACTCCCTGTGGGCCATTTTTTGGTTAGTAAATTTAGTGATTTATAAGTTTGAGAGGGTGCTGAATCAGTTAGATTCGGTATGATAACTTAACCTCCACTCAGTTACAAATTGTATGATTTTTAAAACCACAATCATGCAAACGAGGGCTCTACTGGACGGCAAATAGTCTATAATAATAACAATATCAATAAAATATTACATTAAGTTATGTAACTCACAGCACAACAAACAAATACGTGCACAGGTTCATTACTGCAGCAGACTATAAATAAGGAATTGCAAATCATTATCCATGTAAAAGCGGTGCTATCAATCTGTCCGTGGCCCTTGATGGTTGAGTTCACAAAAGCATGTGCCCGACATGGCCAGCTGGTGTTGCACACATACTCGTGCTCCCTGACTCCCTCCATCTGCTCTCACTCCTGTATTTACAGCCCCACATTCCCGCACTCCATGCTGTGAAACTACCTGCCAAGCCGCAACCATTACAAGCTCCACTATCTCCTCTTCGATCATATGCAGATGACCCAAAGCAATAAGAGCACGCAGGTTTTTAAAGCGAGAAAATAATTCAATGCGTGATTGAAAATCTCGCTATGAGTCAGGAGAAAGAGATTAAGAAGAGCCATGGTCTGCTTATGGCTCTAACTGCGTCTCGCTCAGGTCATCACACTGTCTCCAGTAGAAAGAAAAGCACATTTAGAGAATGTTAAAGGGAAATAGCTTGCAAGCATCTGACTAAGCATGAAAATGATGGACAAATCAAAGTCTATCTCTCTGCTCCTCATGCTGACTCAACTGGCTGTAAAAGGATGAAAAAAAAAGCTTGTTTATTGCTGCAGCACAAAACAGAAAGTCATGCTGACAGTGAACATGGGTGGAATAAAATGGGATACATACTGAAGATGGCATTGCTCAGCCTCGACACAGATCATCTTGGTTTCATTCTGACTGAAGTAAGATATCTAATCAAAGTTGTGGTTGATCATGTGGACTCAGAAAACAGTCCTGTGGCCTCCATCTTAACAACTTCAGTAGTTTTTCAATGCATCACGTTAATCAAAAAGGAGAGGACTTACCATAAGGTTCTGGTTCTGGAGAAGCTCTTGTCGATTCTAGAGAGAAACAAAGTGATGAGGGATAAATGTTAGTTCCCATCTTAAATATTACTGAAAGATGATTTTAAAAAAACGTCTGAAGAAGGTGAAACAGTAGAGTAGACCTTAGAATTGTATTTTTTTTCAATTCTTAAGACATGAACTTGCCACCCGGTCATACCGTTATGAGGCCTCGAGTTTGACATTACATCCATCACCATTTTGTTTTTTTGGAGCCAGAAATGACCATGTTTGGACAAGTTGCTGGAGCTGTGGAGGATACGCTATGCTATGACTCTATCCTGATTGAATCTGACTGCGATTAAAACCAATATTTACATTTCTTGTTAAGCAGCGACCTCTTGTGGCTGTAGTAATGATTACAGCAGAAAAGGAGGAAGTCAGGATGACGGTGTGTTGTTTTATTCATAAGGTAGCCACGCCCTGGTGCATACCCTCCTTTATCTTTGAATTTACTCTAAATGGGACCATAGATCACAAAATGAACATCATGCTGTATTGAAGAAGTCTTAAAACCACCACTTAATATACTGTCAATTAGAACAACTTGATCAGCATTAACATGTCGCCCTGTGAGATCTGATGTGCTAAATCTCTTCAAAACAGCTGCCAGTGACAGATGTAGGCAACACGGAGCAATGCTTGCATTCATCTTAAGTTGTCTGATTGACGTCAGAACAATATTCAATCTCCTTAAAGCTCTGCTCGCTCTCCACCAACTCCTGAGGGAAGCCTCAGGCTCTGTTGCTGCTAAATTTCCCAATATGTTCGCCAACTCACTGCTAACTTGAGTTAATGATGAGCGTGAGCTGCCTGTTCTGGCTGGAAACAACACTAATGACACTGAAACACAACAGTAGATAGTGAAACACTCCATAGAGAATGGAGGAATTGCAGAGGTGGGTGATAATACTCGATAATAAACAAAGTGATCCATAATGAAAGAATACTGGTCGGTGTGGCTTTGATGTTTTCAACAATATATACCGCAACGTGCCTCCGTGAAGCCAGATGAGTATGATCCAAATCGCCTCCCTCCACTGATCCCTTTTCTTCCCACCACTTCCTTTATCTACTCCTCTGCCTGCCAGCCACTTGCTAAGTGCAACCACAGTGGGTTTGTCTTAAAGATGAGAAGATGTGGCAGGCAGGCAGGCAGGAGTCGAGGAATGTGAAGTATGATTATAAAATATGAAAAATGTGTAAATTAAGTGGGGAGGAAGCATGCAAAGCGGACAAAGCATGTGGAAGATAAACTACCCACAGAATTGATTACAGGAATCGTGATCTTGCGGTTGACATTAATGACAGAGAGAAGAAGAATGCTTACTTATAGGTAAAACTGGCTGTGTAGAGGAAGAAGAGAGGAGGAGTAGAAGATATGAGGCCGGCAGAAAGAACAAAGTGGTTTGGTCAGCCCACTTGCCAGAATGAAATGTTGGCATTGTACGTTTCTCCAAACCAAAGGTACATCTACATGTACTGTATATCACATCTACGTCATCCAAACCAAGTGGCTTTTGTGCCTAAACCTAACCAGACCACAAACACAGTGTTGAAAATTGAACATGTAAAGTTGCAACATATCTGTGGTTTGCAGAAATGTCACATTTATTCTGGAGATGGGGTTGGATTTGCCTGTTTTCCTCTGTTGGTGTGTGACATTTTGAGAGTTTTAAGAGGATTTTTGCGTGGCTGCTCCTCTCTTTTCATTTACCCTGCATGCAAATGACGGAGGACACCCTGCATCTCCCACCTGGATCAGTCTTTGAAGCATCAGTCTTTGAAGCACCAAGTAGACGCTGGTTGAAGACAATCAATCTACTGATAATCACTGCTTATCCCTTCCTCCCCTCGGGCTAAGCCAATCAAATAATTACCATTGTCATTCAATGCCAACAGTCTCACAGACGCTCGCTCTATTCAGCAGAAAAACAACGTGAAGGTAATCGAAGCCACTTTTCTAACATTGTCTTTCAAAGAGACAACATGCAACAAGTTTTATTCCTTTTTTTTGTGTGTGTGTTCAATATAAATGTGCCAGGAGGATTCAGTTTCAACTCCGTGCAGGGTTACTGCTGGGCCAACTCTACCTCAAAGAAACATCTCCACTCTCATCTTCACCAAGACTTCTCAAGATGTGAAATGACAACTTATGTGACTTTGACATCCAGCGCTACAAAACCCAAGATGTAAGCCTTCGATTCACCTCCAGTCTGTCATCACTGTCTGTTGACAATGACAGAAAGACAGTGGATGGATTATTCCTTTTCCCTACTCAGTCTCGTAAAGAACCGTTAAAAATGATGAATGAGATTCCCGGCAACGTCACAGACCATTTCAGATTTACCCAAGGAGAGTCTGAAAGTCAACACTCGCAGCGCATCTCACGATTTACCATCACATTCATAAAATATTAATAGCACAGCATCTTATCCAGTTTTAAAATTATTTATTTATGCCAAGGAGAGTTAGGGATGTATTATAATGTGTGGAGAACACAGTCTGACACTATGATTTTTCTACTGAAGAGCAATCTTGTCTCAGCTTGAACCGGCCCCATTCACATATTCGAAAAGCCCAGCCACACAGCTCCAGCTCATCACCCGCCAAAGACTTTCCGCTGATTGTTTTTTGATATACAGCATGTCTTGATTTTCTCTACAATGGCAGAAAACTAAGGTGCAATGATCACCACGGACGATGGGATTCTTTTCATCATCGATTAGTCTGCCAATATGTTCTCAATTAATCAATTTTGTTCAGAAAATCAAAAAAATTTAATCACAGGACATTACACAGAAGATGACGCAACAGCTGTGAATCCTCACAGTTGAGCAGCTGGAAACTGAATGTTTGTATTTCTGCTTGAAAAAGGACTGCAAGGGAGAATTAAAATAGTTGCAGGTAAATTTTATGTCAGTCGACGAAGCGATGAGCCAATCATTTCAGCTCTACTGCGCTGTCCAACAACCAATTATCATTCCACTGATTGTGCACCTGAACTTCACAATGAGTAAAAATCAGCCTGTAGAAACATTTGTGTCATTGTAAACTTGTCTTCTGTGGCCCTGGAGGGAGCTTTTCCAAAGGCTGAAAAAATGACCTTGGTGATGTCGGCATTAAGAAAAGAAACTGCATTACAGACTGCAGGTGTGTGCTTGAAAGAACTTGGGAGGCAAGGAGGGTCTAATGAAAGAAGCTATCAAGTTGCACTGTGGAAAATATAGGTTCCTCGAGTTTAACATACAAGGGACTTAAAATCGGGGATATCTCGGCTCCGATGCTTCACCCTCTACCTCTATCAATTCTGGAAACACACAGGTGCAATACTAAATTATTGGAATATCCGTTTGAGTGGGAGTTATTACAGGTGAAAACATCTTCATTCTGACTACTAGTGGAACAGAAGTGTCCAAAAATACACATGTAAATGTTTTTAGCTTGAATTTCTGTTCTGGAAATATCTGCAAATTAGTGTGGATTTAATTAGATAACGCATCATTTGCATATTCAAACATAAAATACTAGAAATTAATCACACAAGACACAAAGAGCAACACATAAATAATCATCTTAATGCACTGCCATAATTAAGAATTTTATAATACATATCTTTAAAAGTCTGTTTTCTCATTCTCTGAGCCAGAAATCTCCACTTCAGAAGCACTTACATACAACAAACTTCTCAGTTTTATTCCTATCCTGAAGTTTATTACAGAGGGATTTGTTCATAAATCATTCATAACCCGATTTAACCTTAACATTTTATTCCTCAAAATACAGGACATGCATTTTTATGGCTATAGAGAGATTTATGGACTAATACAAAGAAGTATCCAAAATCCCCTCTGTGAATACCTTTAACTCTAAGATGTCAACAAAATTAATTAGTTATTAGTTAATTAATGTAAATATTTCACATGACAATGCCTAATTTTTCTATTTCAGGGTGAAACAATACTAGATTTCTTAATGTAAGTAATCAACTGTTGAAGATTCATGGTGATTCAAGTATTTCAACTATCCACCTGTTGGATCGCCCCTTAGGTTGATGGAGCAGTGGGTGAATATTCAATAGCGTGCCGGCACCACTGGGTGACAGGATCGAGTTAAGTGCTGTCAAACCAGGACCGTCTCATCTTTGTTTCTGTGCACGTATGATTCTTCAGAGTGACGCTCCTCTGTTTCTGCCAGCTCTGTGGCTCACTAGTCCACGACTATCTCTATCTCTGTCTCGCTACTCCACCCCTCCGTCCTCCCTCACCCCCGTCTCCCACTCCAGTACTTGTGTCTGTTATAAAAACATTGGATGTAAGTGTGTGAGAGCGGCTGAGATGATGTAAGAAAATGAAACAGCATCCCCGCAGTGCGTCTGACATCAAACATGTTATTACACAACCGCTTCTGCACTTGCACGCTCGTAGCACTCGTCTCTGTCATCAGACACAACTCACCTTTGTGTGTACGACTGTTAAAAAGTATTTGGCGTGCAAACAGTGACATTCTGCGTGTTGCTGGTGAGGGCTCGGCTGTTTTGCCGTGTTTGTTGCCCACTGTTGGGAATGGAAATATGAGTTTGCCAGTCAGCGATACGCTTGGTGATTATCCCCCTGCTGACACTGGCAACACACTGTTTTGGTGTTAACAGTCAGGGCTGAGAAACAGACCGTCACATAAACAGCTACACCTCCATCTACTGTGGAGGCATGTGACAGTCAGTCAAGGGAGGACACACAAATAGGTAGAAGGCAACAAAATGGGCTTTGGCTGGTATGACGTTTAAAACAAGAAGTGAGAACAAGACGTTAACATCTATTTAGAGCTGGTCTCCACACGTCTGTATGTTCTTACAAGCAGCTTAAAGGTCTTAAAGATCTTCATTGACTGATTTTTAATGACAAAAAAACAAACTCTCTTCGTTTTCATGACTGAATAAACTGAATAAACAAAATGACCTTAAATGCCATCACAATTACTGTTTTACTTTGTTTATATGTGGCGGACCCTGCCAACTTTCTAGCTACAAACAGTGTTCTGGGGACCTTGTTTTCCTCTGAGAACAGCTTGTTTATTCAGTTTCTGAGTTTGTGTTTTTACCTCATTAATATTCTGAGTTTGAATTTCTTCTCCAAAACTACACAGTGCCCCTTTAATCATTCCCCATTGTATCATCATGGAGATCGTTTGACTTTAAAAGAGCCGCAAAACCCTCGGCGTGTTGGATACTGCCATCTTCGTGTTTTTCACCAGAGTATCACATGGCTCTCGCTGACAGCTGAGAGACTCAAACCTCTCACTTAGACCACAGCGCGCCGCTTCCTCCTCTGCCAGGAAAAAGAGACAATAGACGAATCGAGCCATTCAGACAGAGATAGCTCTTTAAATCACGTTAAATGTGAGAAATCAATACGAGATGCGGCTAAATGTATTCATCAAGCTTTCCTTGAGTGGAAGCGCCGGCCTTCAAAACAAGAGGGTCAAGAGCACTTCAGTAATTATCTCACATCAGCACGCTTCCTCTGCTACCCCCTGATAAATAAAGGCTGCTGTGATCTGTTAAGCTCAGTCTGCGCACTTCCAACATGTACAGTCTTAGTCCTGTTTTATATTCTTCCATGCGGTCCGCGCTGCGTGGATCAACAGAGATGGCAGCGAACCAGAAATTCATCGGCTAATTTGATTTTTTTTTCGAGCCGCCATCAAACTTTTTAGAATAATTGGACTAAACTGAATGCAGATTTAGTGGAAGTGACAGGCAGAGCCTTGTGGGGAAATAAGGCAGCACTTGGCTGTGTTGCTGGGAAAAGACGTAGCTTGGCAACGTACTGATAATTCAAATAGCAAACATTTCAATCTTCTCAGAAGCACATGGGAAAAAAGAGATGAACAGACAAGTCAACAGAATAAATCATCAATATGTTATCTAGACTGAATATTGACGGCATGAACGCTGCCTTTCAACAAAACCAGGAGTTGTTATGGAAAGAGACAGAGAATGAAAGGCCCCTTAAAGAGCTATTTTTTTGTCAAGTTGCAAAAATCAAGTGTCAGAGTTGTTTTCGTTAAATGACATTTTGTTTTATAGACAGCGGATGATCTGTCTGAATCCATCTGAGCCACATTAACACAGGCCTGTGCTCAATCAACCCCGTCAACCAAGTCAGTGGATGTGACTAACAAGACAGGGGGCTGGAAAGTCTGTTGTTTGTTGATGCGTTTGGACTTAACATAATTGAAAATCTTTATTGCTTGGCATAACTGTGGACGTGCACAATGCCAACCCGACTGATAATATGCCAAGTACAGAGGTAAAAGAGGAAAACAAATCTGCGAAGTGTGAGAAAAAGTTTTGACGGAAAAAAAAGGCCTGGAAGCAAAAACTGAGAAGCTGAAAAAAAAAAGGGGGAAGAACGAGCAAAATAAATCAGCTTATTTTCTCAATCAGCTTCGTTCTCTGAGCTCTGCGGTTCCACCTGAACAAAATTAGTTATTTCACAAGCACAGCATACCTGTATGTGTTTTTAATCCACCTTTAAAGTGGGCGTGTCTCAGTTGGAAGAAGGCGATGTCACGTATGCTAAAGCACCAATCAGGATTTATTATTGTTATTGAAATCAGAATCTGTTGACAGTTGGTGGGTTGTTCAGTCACTGTCAATCAAGTCTCATCAAACTGCACCCACACAGTCCTGATCCAAGAGTTCAGTGTTAAACTCGAAATGAATAATAAACCAAAATGTTTTCTCAAATTTGATTTTGCTTATTAAGTCATGAATATCTAATGTTATAGAGAAATACAGGAATCAACCGCTTATATCGTATCGTATCGTATCGTATCGTATCGTATCGTATCGTATCTAAGTGGACTAAGAGTCTTTTCATACATGGAAAAAAATAAAACTGAGGCAATTCTTTATTCTTTTGTTTATTTTAGACTTTAATCCCACTAATCTATGCCAAGCAGTAAACCATCTGCATCCAGCTGGGTACCTGAGGCTAGTGCTGCGTGCACTTTGAAATCATGACAGGTAAAATAAAAGTCATTGTTCATCTCAAGGAAAAAAACGAAGACGAACTGCCAAAAAACATCCAGCAGAGACAGCTGCTGTTCCTCATTCAGTCTACTCTAACACAGGAAACAGTCACGGTTGGAGAGAGACTACGGAAAATATACAAATGTCAACTAGACGGTAATCTGTTTGAGAAATAAAGAAACACATTTGGTTGTAATAACCATCTGCCCATAGGGGTCGAATTCAGCTGGACAGATATGATCAATATAACAGGGTCCACTTGACTTTAAGACAAATTTCAGGGCCGTCGCGCAAAATGATAACATCTCTAATTATCTCTAATCATCTCTAATCATCAGCATGTAGATTAAGGCTGAAACTGACAATTATTTTCATAAAAGATGAATCTGACAATTATTTTCTCAGTTAACTGATTTATCATTTGGTCCATTAAACGTAAAAAAGCATAGATGTACAGAGATTTTAAAAATGTCTCTGACCAACAGTGAATCATTGCTGATTTAAGTTATTGTTTGACTTATTATTGCAGCTTCAAGATGTCAACAACCACCTAAAATGGATCAGAACCATGAAAAACAAACAAATACACAGCTAAAATGCCTGAAAGTAAAGGTGTACTGGGTGCACAGCCGCTCCGTCCTCCTCCTCAACACCAGGTATAATACCTCCGAGGGAGACCGAGCAGTGGGTTATGTGCACAATCCTATAATCCTTCACTTGGCTGAACTGTTGCCAGTTGTCTTCAGGCTTAAAGCTGACTTAACTCACCAGCAGAGAACCAGCCAGCTGTAATTCAAAGCCTGTGAAACCACCAGCGTCATCGACTGGCTTTCTCCAAATCTTCAGTTTACCATCACAACCTCTCAAAATCTCCAAACAGGCAAGTGGTTCACATCAAACAAGGCCTTTAAGCTTGTGTTTGTGAGGGGGCAGTGACCTCGCCCGCTTGTTCTCACGGTTTATGGATTTAAATACAAGTGGGAGGTTTACAGAGAAAGTTGACAGAAAATCCACCGAGGACACAATGTTAAAATCAGCTTTTCACCCACACAGTCAACCATCTTTGAAATCATTTTGCCTACTTCACATAATTGCTGGCTCCGAATTTACATAACACGAAAGAGAAAGTCAAATCAAAGAGGAACCTGGCACAGCAGATAGTAAAATCGATGCTGAAACAGTGTCCAACTTCCAGCTGCTTTTTTTAAGCTCATCAGTTTTTGTTTGCAGTTTTTGTACAAACAGCCACGTTATCGTGTGCTGACGGCAATTTCCATGAAATTGCACGCGGAAATTATGCTGCAGCAAAATATGCTCGTCAAGGACAAAATCCTGAAACAAATGCAGACCGGTAATTTGACGGTCCGGGTCTGAGCTTCATCCATTTCTGTTTGAGAATACTCTTCCTGTTGTTCATTAGGCACTAATTTCCCCAGAGACTCAGTTTTTATCTACAAGGCTTTTAACATTGGGGACATATTTTACTGACAACCGCAAACAAACCAAATATTAGTCACATTAAAGTGAAAAAAGGAGAAAGCTAATTTCTCTCTGTCTACGACAGCTGCGTGCTTTCAGAGAATCCTGAGGAAACTGTGGTTTAGAGATTAGAGGAGGATATCAGATTGGATCATAGATGGAGGGGGGAAATTTAGGGCAACATTAATAAATATGGAAGGCGGTCCCTCAACAGGCAGAACCACTTAACTATCACACTGTTCCGGCTGAGCTGCTCTGGGGACGATCTGGGGGCTGTGTGAACAAGGACAGGCTGTTCTCAGCAAAGCTACACCTGCAAGAACTGCTCCAGTCGTTTCACTGATTTCATTTAAATTCTGAAAATAATTGGTGATTTAATCAGGATTCAAAATGTTCCAACCTTTGACAAATATTGTTCTACACACCCGGGTAGATCTTGCCTATGAGTCAGTGGTCGAGATCGGGTCGGGTTTAGGCGTAAAAAACAGAACGCCTGACGAGTTCAGGTCAGACTCATTACTACTCTCTCAGACACAGTCCGCCAAAATCCATCCCCGAATACCTCTGTGGGCAAAAACACTTATTCGTCTAGAAAGAAACTGAACTAATAAGAAAGTCCAAGTTCCTAAAAAAACAACTGAAGAGACTACAGTATATATCACCTTGTCATGTGTAGTCCACTAGATTTTCATGAGAAGCAACACTTCCACTTAACCGCCGTCACATGTGAGGACCTGAAGCGTCTGACACCTAAATGTCGAGTCGATATTACTAATCAATGTCCAGCTGGCTGCAGCAGACTGGGTGTCATCTCACATGTGTTTCTCTGTAGGGTGTAGATCTGTGCCTCACTTGGCTCAACCAGTTTAATCATTAAGTTTAAACATGTATAAACACAAAACCTATGTTGTTACAAAGAATACATTTCTAGTAGTTTGTAGCAGGTGTCATCCTGGTGAACGTCCACATTTTTCAGAATGACACTACTTTCTTTTTGGATTATGTTCCTAGAATCTCACTGCACACTTTGGGAACAAAGTGGTTGTTGCCATTCCAAAAATATTGTGTTTTCCTGCCCTACATTGCACTTACTTACTTGCTATTGGTTGTCGGCATCTGCCTGTGCACTCAGCACGGCTAGCTTTCAACCTCCTACAACAGAAATGTCAAACTGGGCCTCGTGAGTGTTTTTTTAGTCAGACTTGGCAGAAACCCTTAGCAGCAGAAACAAAGTCGTAAAAAGTAATTTCACCGCCTCATGAATTCTAATTCTGGCTGAGAGGCTCGCTGCTCACAAACCAAAGTGTTTTCATATCTGAGAGATTCACAATCTGACGGCCACAAAATCCTCAAATGTATGATTCTGACAAGGCCGTGACTATAGAAACCTCTTTTACACCGGGGCTGTCAGAATTAGACACAAATGACGTTCAATTATTCCCGTTAAAACAGAAACATACAGGTTTGAACCACTAGAATACCTATTTTTGCAACATCATGTACATAAGAGGGCAAACCGATACAGAGACATGACTTCTTGTACGGGTATATTTACTTCAACATGAGCTTGTCCTTTAAAAATAGACAAATAAAATAATGTCCTCTACCATTAAACATAATTTGAAGACTACAGACCACTCTCTCTCTCTCTCTTGCTGCAGTAGTGCTGCCTTTTATTCACAATAATAATTTTCATAATCGTTTTTCTGTGTTTTTTTTTACCCTTATATAATCAAATAAAAAATATTCATCGACAGCCCCATGTTACATCCCCCTGCTGATGCAGTAACAGGTAATTTATGAGATGTCGGCCGCGCTTGCAATTATCATTTTGTTCCCTCGAGATAACGTCAAAGTTGTTTAACCTGAGAAAGCAAAAGCGTATTTCCTCTTATTACTTACAGTTTGAGGTAAGTACAAGCGAGCAACTGCTGCAAACAGAACAACATTATGCCTTGATTTACTATTCAGTCATTAATCCTGAAGAAGAGAAGTAGTTTCCTCATGATAAATGATCTTCTTATCTTCAGAAAACTGCTTTGTTTCCTCAATATAACAAGAAAAATGTGCCGGTTCTCATGAGAAAATGAGCTTTCTTATCTTGAGATATTGAAATAATAAACAAAAAAAAGAACGTTTGCAAGCACGGCCGTTCTTGGCTTCCATACCGTCCTCATCGGAAAAACAATAACATAGGTCGTCTGTGCAAGCAGCTTATCACGACTCAAATATACGTTTATTGTTATGAGGTAGCCTCCAACGGTCGTAGTAAATGGCTGCAAAGGAAGAAGCCAGGTGGTGAAAGGGAGGCAGACGGAGTGGATGGTTCAACAAACACTTACACTCAGACCCAGGAGACTGTTTGTGTCTCAAGCCGTGAGCTTTTCCAAAACCTAACCAAGTAGTTTAGCTGCCTGGACCCAGTGTTGAATAGACTCTAAATAGACCCTCTTAACCATCCATCCCCAGCTCCCAGTAGTGTTGGGGGTAAAGTGTTGGAGCAATGTATCACTTAGAACCGTAAATAAGTAATATTAATGCATTACTGAAAGGTTTCCAGTGGAATTATTACATTAACTATGTCGAGAAATGTGTTACTACCAACCTCGTGTCATACACTACATCAGAATTGTCAGTTTACACAAAAAGGACCCAAAAGCAAGACACACACAGCGGTAGGAAGGTTCACAAAAAGTGAACATCACAGGCTTACATACACAGGGAGTGATGAATTGATGACACACAGTTGTTAACAGAAAAAGGGCGGGAAAACAGACAAAGACAGGAAGTGGAAAGTAAAACGTGACAAATGAGGATAAACTTTCAACATAAAACAGGAAACCACAAAACTAAAAACCCAAACGGTGACAAAACTGTCGTACTTTGACACACTGAATATCTCTGGAAAGCTACAGTTTAAAATGACTGACATGTCGACCCAAACCAAACCAGACTGCTGCAATGGCCGTTTTGGGAACTTTTTCACCGCCGCCAAAGTAAAGATCCAGCTCACGGTTTTGCTTTGACTTTCCTCACAGTGAAATGCACAACCTTAATAAGTCTTTAATTGCGTCTGTTATCTTCCAATAACTCACTATTTCCAACATTTAATTGTCTTTCTGAGATGACGCACCACTTTTGATGATGACGAACGACCGCTGCTTTGTTTTTAATGTGTTTGTTTTCCCATAAAGAGACCACACACACCAGAGGTAATGAAAAAGTCCCCTCATGTCTTGATAATTTTTTGGATGTTGTTTACCACTAATGAGTGAATTATTCTCTCTAACTGCGTGCGGTTTAACAGAACTTTTGATGATTAATGTTTTTCCTTTCAGTAGTCAAACAGTCTCACCAGCAACTTCTGCATAGTCTTTAAGAAAACACAAAAGACAAGCTGGAACAGGTCACCGTGACGGAGACGGACAACTGGCAATCTCATCTCCCTGATCTCATTATGTTAGCATCTCAGCAGCTGTTCACTGTTAATGGTTAAAGCTGTAAACTAGGAGCGCGCGGTGCTGACAGTCAACGACCGTGTCACAGTCATCTAGTGCTGCAGTTGTTGAGCAGGTGCAGGAGTCGGAGTCTCGCACCTTCCTCTCACCACTCCTCTCAGGTTGGTTGGTAACGAGATGCAACAGGTACACTAGCACTGCCACGCACACACACACAGCACAAACTCTAAAATCGGTCTGCACTCACACCTTTATTATCTTACCCTCCATAAGCTCCAAATGTGAAACTCCTTTTCCTCTGAGGCATCCTGCTGGACGGCTGGTCTCGCTTCCCAGGTGAGCGCAGGATATCGGATATCAGTTCACAACATGAGGCTAAAGAATAACAGCCATGCCTTCTTCCTTTTCACTATCTCTGTTCATGCCTCTCCTCCTCTTTCAACACCTCTAACTCTTCCTCTCTCCTCCCTCCTTGTCTCAGCCCTCATCGTGTGTGTGTGTGTGTGTGTGTGTGCGTGTCCTGTCTGAGGGTATTTTATGTGTGTACACATCACTGCCCTCCCTCTTCTCGTCTCCTCTGTGCTCTTCCACTAAGTAGCTCCTATCTCTGCCAGATTAAGAGGAAGGTGCGTCCGGCTGTCCTGTTGTCCTGGAAACAAACAGGACCGATTCTCAGGGCTCTGTACGACTAAGTCGCTCTCATTTGAAGCAGGAAGAGGCCACAAAATACTTTCATTTCCTACCTGTTCCCTATGAAAAGGCAACTTACTCCCTATACCAGCAATTATCATGATGGGAATTACAGAAGCTCTTTTCTCAGAATGGGTCTTGTGGGAATAAGATGCAGATACTTAAAGGCTAGGGCGATAAATTATTTATTTTCTTCTTTGGACTTTTGTTGATAGTGTTTTATAAATTGCTACCGACTGACTTTTCCTGCTTAGGCCTTCAGTTTATTTCTCATAACATCTTGTCTTGTCACTCTTCTGGAGCATGCTCACTCACAACGTCTGCACTTATTATTTGAGAACTTTAATTGAGATATCAGCTGGTCACATCTGTCCAGTAGCACAGCGACGCACCTACATTGTAAGCCTATCATCTTGCCACTATCTTTTAAATATGATTAACTCCCTGCCTTTAGTTCAGTCATGCCGCTGTTCCCCATCATCATCATCTCCATGGGGGGATTTTTCATTCATTCCAATCACAAAATCTCCCTGTACGGTCTAAACACCAAAGACTTTCTGACAAGACACATTTTATCTGCTGTAACAAACATTATCTTTACGCTCCTGATTGAAATATTTTCTTCATTGACTCATCTGCCAAATATTTTCTCCAGCAATCGTTTTGTCTATTAAAACTAATAGTGAAAAATGTTTAAATTTCCCACAGACCAAGGTGAGGTATTCAAATAGCTTGTTTGATTTCTCAAACTCAAGGAAATTTTGCTTGCTATTATAAATAATGAAAAATATAAAACCAGCACATTTGAGAAACTGGGATTTTTACCGACTAAAACAATTCATCAACCATCAAAATACTGTCGCTGCTCATTGCCTTTTAAATGGTAAAGTAATTGATTTATAGTGGCAGCTGTGCATTTGAGTATATGCAATTTGAAAATTCAACATCAAAGTAGGGATTATCGGCGGATCTGAGGGCTTTGAAAACAAATATCGACAATAGTCTTCCAACGATAAGTCGATTAAACAGTCGATCAAAGGAAAATCGCAACTAGTTTGACAACTGTTTCTTTGTTTCAATCATTTTTCAACCTAAAATCTCAAACATTTCGTGGTTCCAGCTTCTCAAATGTAACAATTTGCCAAGTCATTGGGTTTTGGGTCAATAATAAAAATAATCCTTTTGCGGCTCTTATCGGCTACAGCCCGAACTGAGCAGGCGTAGGATGATGCTTTTCTTAAGCACATGCAACATGGACCGATGACAAAGCAGCTTCATCATTTTGCCCAGAGAATATGGACATTTTGAAAAGCAAAGTGTGTCTGCATCAAAATATGTTAATCACACCACAGGAGAGACTTGATGTTCTCTGGGATTAGGTGGAAAACCTTTGAGTAAATAGGCAAATACACCAGTTCAACAAGCATAAAGTCATCCACCGCCTTTGTGTTTTCACCCAAGTACAGAGTGGTAGCTTGGCCAACAGTCAACTGCTGCAGACAAGCTACTAACACACTGAAATTAAAGTTGTCTGTATGTGGACTGACTGTTTAGCTTAATTTGCCACGTAGCTGTATCTTTAAATCCGGAAATTTATGGTAAGCTTAGCTGCTGGTTGAGACCGACCATCTCCTCCTCCCTCTACCAGCTTTACCTGCAGGCAGTGAATCACCTCAGCAGACTGATGTCTGTGTACTTCAGTCTTTCTAAACCTCACTCAGTATTTTGATGTCAGGATTATTTATTTTATTGGCATTTTTAAGGTTGTTTCAGTGAGATATTACTGAGTTTATAATGACTTTGCTGCTGAAACCATTCCTGTTCCTGCTCTGAAAACAATATAGGAGTATTTAAAACATTAAACTCCATTCCTGTTCTGAATTTTTATTATTTTTTATCATCAAAAATGTTTATAAAAGCATATATTTAACAATGAAAATGAACCGATAAGGACTGTTAATGAGAGTATGATATGATGGAGGCAGCGGTCTCTACCTGTGTAGATATGAAGTGGAACGCTGCCCATGTTCAGCAGTGATGTATTTGCTCCTCTACCCTTCAGTGGTCTGGCAGAAAGTTTGGATTGTGCCGGAGCTGCAATGCCAAGGTGCCATGCCAGCTCACATCAGACACTAATTTGGCACACCTTTTTTTTTCTCTGTTTCAAGCGACTGTAGTTAGAGTCGAAGTTTTGAACCTGAAGATTTGAAACCAAACAGAGTGTATCAGTCCTCAAATAGACCTGCTGCATTGGATAGTCTCTAATTTTCCTGTCAAAGTACCTGGTTCACATCAGATGAAAACTCCCACTGCCGGGGATTTTGACCGAACGGAGGTCGAGCCGAATTATCTGATGTTCGCGAGTCTCTCGCGGTACTTGACCTGTTTCAACCCGGCAATTCCGGCTCTCTAACCGCCATTCAAGGGTTTTTGCTGTGATCACACTTTTCTTGAACTTCCCCGGTAAATCAAAGGGGGAGACTTGTCAAAGTGCCACCTACATCAGGCTGTGTGGAAAGTGATATCTCTGTTGATCTGCTAGCAGAGCACATGTCTGCTTATGGTCAAACAGAGGACGATCTCACGTCTCCTCCGTCTTGTCTCTTCCCATTTTCTTTCCTCTTCATTTCAACTCTCCCTCGCCGCCGTCCCCTCTGCTCTTTTCTCCTTTCATGTCCTCCCTCTGCCTCTGGCTGCCGTCTCCCCCCTGCCTCTCCGATATACAATTTATCTGTCTTTATTATTAAGTTTTTTTGCTATGATGAGACGGTATATCCTTCCCTGCCCTGTCCGGCTCAAGAGCATTGATTGTCTTCTTGTCCCCGGTGCTAATGTCGGGGTGCTCTGACGACTCCCCCAGTCGACCTTTAGTGATTCTATTAGGTCTGACTGGACTGTGGCCAGACGTGTGCTATAAATCAAATCAGATGTTTAGAGGAGAGGACGCAGGAATGTGTCATTCACAGTGTCCCCACCAAGGTCCTCCAGCTCCTTTACTGACTGATATTGATACGGATTGTCCTGCTTGACTTTTCTGTCTCTAAAATAAAAACAATCAATCACTGCTAGTGAAAGGGGACTTAAATCGCTGGTTTGGGACCTAGAATGTTACAGTAAGATGAAGTGGCAGCGCCGCAGAAAACAAGCAACATACGTTAACATATAATATTGTAGTATCTGATATATTTGGGTCATGACCTCAGGGCCTGAACGCAGCAGCCACTAACAATCCCTTCACAGCTGAGGTGTTTTCAGCCTCTTATTTGTTTGTTTTCAAGGTGGAGCGTCTCCTTATTTTACGCCTTGACGGTCATTTTATCTGCCAGCTTTGTATGCAGATGTATCTTGCTGGAAAAGCAGGACTTTAACAGTACAGACCGCAGGCAAAAATATGCATCCTCCTCCAGTCGGATCTCTTTTATATTTAGACAAAAGTGTGCACAAACGGCAGCTCCTCTATTCCAGTCAGTCCGCCCCGGTTCCTCGGCCGACAGCGACACTGAAATGTCTCTGACAGAATGATTCTCCAGAACCGCGCTCCCGCTGACAAACTTGTTATTGTCGCTACAGTAATGTGGTTTCAACAGCTCTTTTCACCGTAGCCTTTGCTATCGCGTCCCTCAAAAGATGTCCTTCGAGAGGATGTGGATAGTGAGAGAGAAAAAAAAAAAAAAGCTATTTACCCAGAGTGATTTGTGTGAGGCAGGTGAAAGGGAAAGGGCATTTTGGTGTAATTAGTCTACGCCTGCAGGTTTCATTTGGGAGATGTGGCGGGCCGGCTCCTCCAAAGCAGGTCAGCCTTGACTTTGAGGACTCGACTGGCGACGGGAGGAGGGAGGCAGCGACGGGAGGCTGCCCTCTGTGAGATGGGGTTCACTCCGCTCTGAAATAATGCTGTCACAGTGGTAGATAAATACTTGGATAACAAATCACCCTCAGAGTAAACGGCTATGCATCCAAGAATGATCGCTGTAACAATTTCTTATGAAAGCTCACTGATGGGATGTAGAGAACTCAGTCGTTGTTTATACAACTTAAAACCCTAATAAATGTTTATACCTGAGACATACCGCCATCGTTCTTCGGCGCTGATGGGCCTTACTGATGAAGAGTATGAGGCACATTCATCCTCAGAAGACAACGACTCTTGCAGCAGTGTTTTCCTCTCCTATCTCCTCTCATCTGTGGAAGTTTTCATGTCCTCCTGGGATTTTTTTCTGGTTGTTTGTTTTTTCTGCACAAGTTAGAGGTCATCAATATCCATTTTCCTAAGATGCCAACATTATTGTTCATCGGTGTGGGTGCTCACAGCGCTATCGTTTGTCTTTCTTGGTGTGAAAGAAAGAATATGGAGAGTGAAAAGTATTTGCATAAACCTCTGGTTCTCAAAGCGAGAGGCGTGCCCCCTAGGGGAGGCCCGGAGTTATAGCGGGTGGGGACGAAGCAAGATGCATGAGGCATCGTACTTATAGAGAATTTTTTAAATAGATTATAGTACCACATCGTACCTGTGTGACGTTTGACTGCAGTTGCTTCAATCAAGACAAACTACTTCATTCATTCATTCATACATTCAAATAGTTGTATACATTCCACGAACCAAACCGCAGCAGGAGGAAGAAGAAAAACTTATATCACCTGCCACTTTCTGAATAATTACATAAGATGGCAGTCGCAGCCCTGATTTGAGAAGATCTGCAGCACAAAGCCTCAACAGGTCGCTGAGAAAGATGGCGGGATTAGAGGTGTATGTCTTGCAGAGAAAATGATCGAGCGTTTGTTTGCTCCTGGGGAGTTGCCATTTTCGTGCAGAGAGGCAGTTTTCTAATGCTTCCACTATCAAGGTGGACTGCCCCTAATTTAGTTTTTCAGTGGGAGGTCGCATTAAAGTTGCAGTTCTTCATTGATTACGCACAATTGTACAGAAGTTTGCAGACAAAAGACGTGTGTGTTTGTGTCGCGGCTTGAAAATATTCATCTAGAGAAAATCTGAGAAAGACAAAAGACTGGCATGAACAGATTTGCTAAAAGAAACACTGTATAGGAAGGAACTTAATTAGTGGCGTAATGGGTTGAAGGAAATTGGCATTGATTTTCTCCTCTACAATAGTTTGTATCTGACAAAGGCAGGACGATACAAACAAAAAACACAGGAAGCTCATTGAAGCTCTCTGCACTTATAGATTTCTGCTCTGCTTCACTACCTGAAAAGGCCAAACAGAAGCTGAACAGACAGCTTCTTCTATACAGCCAGCCGTCCTCTCATCAGCACTCTCTTAAGGTGCCAACAGTCAGCAAACCTACAAGTGCAGCAACGGCTCTCCTCAAGTTTGTCTTCAGGGCTAATGAGCTATTATACAGTGACAGTACAGTCCCTTCCCTGTGGGGACAGCAGAGCCGGACGGCGACACATTAAATATTCACCAGTTGTCTGCACAACTACACCCCTGACAAGATGGCAAGGACAACAGGCTCTGCCTCAGCGGCCTGACATGCCCACAATCACACTTTCATGTCCTTTTTGTCGGACTTTTCCGCGGGATAACATGCACTTTTGCTTTGGCTCGAACAGCACCGTCTTTTAAAAAGTGAGATTTCTCTGAGGTGCTGCGCTAACGGCTCGCAAAATCGTTAGCAGGAAGTTAACTGCTCGAGTAATGACTCATTGATTAGCTGTTGGGGAGCGCTCTCCAAATTTCCAATGCAGAAATCGCACAAAAATATTCACCACTCCTTCCACTTCACTTATTTTCTGGGATTTATGTAAGAATGGAGAGAGAGAGAGGAAAAAGAGGAACGCAAAGGGAATAATGAAGATGTCTTGGAGCAACACTACCCCTCGCTGTTAGCCAGAGGAACTACTTTTCATCTTCTCGAGCTGCTGAGTGTCTCAGGGGCTGTTTGAGAGCCCTGTTTGACACAGACAACTTTGAATTTTAAGCAGATAGACTCCGCCGCCTTTCAAGCAACGGAGCGTGCCGCCTATGATGACTTTCACAGCAGTGAGAAAAGTGAGCAGAAGTGGGGAGGGAGACACAATAAGCCACGAACAGAGCATTAAGATCCTATCCCGTGTTATCTTCATGACGCCGTGTCCATTATTCCCTCTCAGGTTGCGCGCACGCTACTGGGCACCACATTTCTAGGGTTATGGAGCAGAAACAGACGGCGCAGAGGCAGCCACTGTGCCGTAACCAAATGCAACAAATGAGATTCTCTCTCTCTGCCGCAAATTGCGGGAGCGAGATTATCGGGGGTGCTGACATTGTATAACTCGCTCATCAAAGACAGACTGATTCCAGCAGGAACTCAAGAGACTATTCTTGTCCTCCATCACCCAGCCCCTCTAGATCTGAATGTCATGAATTTCACAACTCTTCTCCAGGCCATGATAACAGAGGAGGAGGAGGAGGGAGGTGGGGGTGACACGGGATAAAAAAAGAGAGGGAGATAGGGAGAAAAGAAAGTGTGTCTGAAATGGGCGACAGGGTGTGGATGTATATATAGGATGATTAAGCGTGACAGGACCCGGTCGCCTTTGTTTCTACTTTATCTGTCTTTATACAGCCATTTACAGGCGTGAGTAGCGTGTTGGAGAGGAGACAGAGAAGGAATACGAAGACACAAATCACACCAACAGAGTGGGAGAAGCTGCGAACGAGCCCCTCGAGCGATGTAGAGCGAGGGCACAGCGTGGCGATTTACAGCAGCGCAACAAGCACAAGAGCCCACTGAAAAGCCCCAGCAGGACGCGTGACTCGCTCTCTGGGGTGAGAAGCAGGAGCACAGGCCCATTAGAACAAATAAAAAGCAACCAAGCTTATTTTTCCCGCAACAACTACTGAGTGGAGGCAGGAGGAGAGAAACCCCCGTGGACGGCATCCTTGGAATAATGACTTTGCAGATAGGGGAGCAGCAGAGGCCCAGTTAGGGGCCGACTTTGATTTATCCACATGAGAAGGCGAGATAGGGACCGAGAGGAGGCGGGGAGAGATTTCTAATCATGCAGCCTCATCAAAATAATCATTCATTCAGACCTCAGGGCCTGTCCACTGTCAGCAACCTCATCCTGACCTGCGCTGCCCTCCTCCTCCTCGGCATGTCATCACACTTAAAGTTCTTACACTTCAAGAAGCTTGTGTTTACAGCTGAGATGTGGCAGTGAATATAAAAGAGATGCAGAGAAGAGGTTTTTCGCTTGTTTCCTTTCTTCTTGGCATCTGTGGCTGTAAGTCTTAATTGGGGACCTGTACTATGCAAATTACCTGTCACTTTGCAGTAAAATGACATTTAAAAAGAGTAACAGGGAATGTCAGGTTGTGCAGTCGTATCGTGGCAGAGTTTCCTAAATATAGAAGCAAGAAAAAGCATTTTTTACGCCTTTAATATAGCAGAACTAGCATGTAAATACTGTGTGCTAATTCTTTCCAGACAGGTTCAATTATGTAGTCAGATTTTTATCAGTGATATGATAAAAATTCAGTCATTATCTAAGTTACTCACCCCCAAAATCTGGTGTAGTTTCGTAGTCCACAGCACATTTGTGAAGCTTCACAGCAAAACTTGTTTTAAAAACGTTAATAAATAACTGAAAAAAATAATAATAACATGCTTCCATTCAGCTCTTTCAGTGTCATCAAAGTCTCTGGAAGAACCAAGATCCCAAATAGAGTTGAAAAGACGTTATTTCCCCTTGTTTTTTAAGCTGAAATCTTCTCTGTAGCTGTTAAGTTAAAACATTAGCTTGCACCCCGTCTGAAGTGGGTGCATGAGCTCAAACGCACGTCGAAAATAAAACATTTTCATTTCAATTTGGGATCTCGGGGCTTCTGGAGACTTGGATTACTCCAGATGTTTATGTAATGTTTTATCATTCAGCTGTTTTGCCACATATCAGTACAAGTCCCCATCTACTTCAGTTGAGAATGCTGCAGAGGTGTTGTGCTGCTTTTGTTTTGTGGACTAAGGAAGTTCACCCGACTTTCCATCGGCATGAGCATCGGTAGATAATGTCTGAATTTACATATAGGGGTGAACTTATCCTTTAATACTAACATTCACATGCCTCGGGTTGAAACGATTAGTGGATTCACTGATGAGTCAACTGACATAAATTGAATGAAATAAAATAAATTGATACCTAATGAACTTTTAAAAAAGCAAAAGAAGCCCATGTTCTTCAATATGAGGATTGTCTGCTTCTGTTTTACTTCTGTGGTTAAACTGGTCTGTTTAAACTTTATTTTTACTATTTTCTGAGGTTTTTTTGCCCAGATGATTATTTGATAAATAGAGAAATATGACTCGAGCTTAATGTTCCTCCTCTCTATACTGGCACCAAAGTGATCCTAGACACGGCAGTGAAAAGACTTTAACTCTAGAAGATATTCACTTGATACGACTAATCTCAGGCTGTTAGCTTTAGATTGCTTTTTTTTATACAGAATGTGGACTGTTGAGGTCGTCCCTGCTCTCCTCTATTGGAGTCACTTAGAAAGAAATCACCTTGGGGTCAGCGAGGAGAAGAGGAATAAAAACTGTAACAGCAACCATTACTCTTTCAATATACTGCCATTTGAGTTAGTTGACTTGAAAAACTCGGAACATATCCAGTACTTTTACTTTTGGAAAACTATTTATCAGAAGAGTTTCTTTCTTTGTTTGTTTCTTTGTTCTGTTGGTTTTATCCTCAGGGAAGTTAACACTAACATAAAAGTGAAGTATAGCATCCGGTGGAAACAACAGTCATTTTTTTTATGCTCGTCTCTGCTTTGCTCAAGAGATATTGAACTTTCAGCACCACGGACAGTAGCAGTAGAAAGTTCTGCTAACAGATCCACTTAATCCTGCTGACATTAGGTGAATCTTTCATTGCTAACATATATTGCATTGAGCAGCTTTATTTAAATCCACTGACCTTTATTGTTAAATCTAGTCAAGACTCATAGTTTCCTAGATGCTCTCTGGTGTATCTATACAACCTATTTGCTGCTACCTGCCCATTTCCATTTGTATGTTGTATTTCTGTATGTTTTAATGGTGTGCAGTGCGGGAAGAAGCTAAAAAAATGTCCACTGAGATGGACAATAGAGTTAATCTAATCTAATTAGGAAATGTGTCACAATAAATTAAAGGAAAATAGCAATAAATGCACAAAACCTCAAGAGTTCTTTTCATGTGATGTAATGCCAAAGCTACAATGAGTGATAATCATTTAAATCCAGGTTATTTAGCGTTTTTGATTCATACATACTACAATTCAAGAGAAGACAGTTGCTCCATTTTGTTTTGTAAATGATGGAAATTTAGTTAGAAGGGAATTTATTGAATAAGTTTGAGATTGTGAACTAGGCATGGCAACATCCCTTCATTTAAATCATGTCGAATAAACTTGAGCTCAGTGGATTCTTTCCAGGCACGGTTGTTTCCAATGATGTGACCTTGAGTCAGTCAGTTTCAGATTCAAAGGAGATATCACAAGTATTAGCTCTTTCTATTAAACAAAGATGCGACTTTAACCTTCCCAAAAGCCTGTTTTAAATATGTATTTGCTAAACTTCTTAAACAATAACTTTGCTGTTTTCCCCCTCTCCGAACGGCGTGAAAAAAGCTGTAAGCACATCTTTCACATATTATCACCTCTTCAGTTATCAGGGCAATCTTGGCTAGTTGCTAACTTTGTGTGCTGTTTGATTCTGGGCAGGTAGCGACCACCTGCACAACCAAAACAAAGTGCCTCTGTTTGACCACCTGAGAATGAAACTTTTTGACTCTTCTTCTGAATCACTTTTAAAGTTTGGAAACATACTTCAGCTTTCATTGCCAGGAGTCCATTAGTTCATGGATTGTGGAGGCGTCTTACTGCTGGACGGATAAAAATAAATAAAAGTGAAAATGCTGAACTGGGTCACCAAATATACTTGGGCAGCCCACGTAAAGTCTATGTGTGGGAAACACTGATAAAGAGTGAATGTTTTTACTTTTTTCCACGCCACAGTATTTCCAAAAATTCCAGTCATGAGACAGGCCGGAGTGAAACAGCTTCTCAAGGTGAGGCAATGTGATTCGTAGCACAGAGTCCCACTGTGCGGTGTGATCTCCGTGTTCACACCGCTCCACAGCTCTTGGCAATAACCCTCGACTTCAGTTGCAGCATCAAAGGGCAAAAAAGCTCTTTAATTTGCCTTTGTTCCCACTGTGGCATTTCACCAGATCTGACAGCGCTGGCACTGTCCAATCCCTGCTGTGGCTTCGACCCTTTGAGAGCCCCCAGACTCCAGCTGGGAACTGCTAAGCTCGCTCCTGCGAGGGGACGACTTGGTGTGACGCGCTCTCTGGGACAACGTTTTATCATCTAGAGGTTTGTAAAACCAAACAAGCATCACAAGAGCTGCTCTGACAGGATCATAAAAATATCACTGAATTCATTTCCACAGAACGACAACAGCCCCAAAAAGGATGATAGAAAAATATTGTGGATCAATAAAAAAAGGCTTCAAATGTCAGATCTACTTTATATTTGGAAAGGGAAAACAGCAGAGCATGATGTGAATCTATTTGTTCCAGCGTGGTACAAATGTTGAACACAAAATCTATTGCACAAGGAAATTTGATTTAACTCGATAAATAAGGGGGAAATATCATCCTTATCAAACTGCAGCACTCACACCAGGTTGCATTGCTCAGAAATGTCTAACAACAGGCAGCCTAGGGCAAGCTGTTATAAATAACATCCATCTGGACCCTGAATGATAAAGCAATATACAATATTTTAGCTCTTAACATCACTCAAGTCCAATCTTCCCCTTGAGGCTGCTTTATCAGTTTCTGTTCCGAAAAAACTCTGCAGCACTGATTCTAGAAATCCTTTCAATGCTTGGAGTGTATGTAGAGAGAGGAAGAGGAGTGGCAGTGCTCTGGGTCATTTTACATTTCTTATAAGCAGTATTCAAGTCAGGAATGAACCCCTCCCCCCGCTCTATCCCACCTTTCAGACTGGAACCAAAGCCTAATCAGGACGTCTGTGTTTTGGAATGATGTATGACTGGCGACACAAGGTCGCATCAAAGACGAGCGGAGGAGAAAGTCATTGTATCCTCGGTGAACGGGGCCCTGAATGAAAGAGAAGCATCTTAAGGCAGCAATTTACCAGTTTGATCAAAGAAGCTCAATGCGTGGAAGTGATTCGAGACACAAGCAAGGACATTAATGTTACAGCAGCAGACGAACGCACATGGTGGCTTAAGTGCTTCCCTCAGAGAATCAATACACAAGTGAGCTGAGATGTATGTCTGTGTCAGTTTGCTATTAAAGGAGCAATATGCAAGAATTGGCCATCTCAGTCAATCAATCAATCTTTATTTGTAAAGCGCCAATTCACAACAAAAGTCCTCTTGTGACACTAAACAAATAGAGGGCAGCATGACATCAGTACAATCCCTAACTGCTGCTAACTGTAGCTGCCGTTAGCTAGCACACTCAGTTAACCATGTTGCTAGTGGTCATACTAGATAACTCTGTTGGTGTTGTTTACTATTGAACTATCGCATCTTAATGTACGAAGTGGCTAGTGGGTAGCTGGTTAGCATGCTAACTTCTATAGATATCCTGGCAACACAATGACTTTAACATCACAACCTCAAAACTGATATTTTTTCACATTCTGTTACAAATTTTAGTCATTTTTAAATGTTTTGATAACAAAAATCTTACATAATGCTCCTTTAAGCACTTCAGGTTAAACATGTATGCTCACATGGTTTCATCCATACTTGCTTGGTAGGACACATACTGTTATTTTCAACAGCTCTCTACCTCTTATAGTCATTTCCTTTCCTGTGGGGTACCCCAGGGCTCAATATTAGGACCACTGCTTTTTTCACTGTACATGCTCCTATTTCAGACAATTATACATTCATTTCATCTAAACTTGAGTATTGTAACGTTCTCACATTTTCCAAAATTCAGCTGCTACAATTTTTCTCCTTAAACCAAAACATTTGACACATAATACTGATTCTGTCCTCACTTCACTGGCTCCCTATTTCAGCTACATCAGACAACAAACCGCTCATGTATCAACACCTCTTTACACCTTACAAGACCTTACATTTCTCCATGTACATTCAGATCCCAGCATGCAGTCTCTCTCTTCAATCTATCATCTATCTTTTATTGAGAGGATTAATAAGAAATCAAAAAGTTGGCAGGCTCAGAGCTTTTTCTTACTGCTCTCTACTGCTGTGGAATATCTTTTTTTTTTCCAGTGAGAGGCTATACCAAAAATCAAGTGGTCATGTACTAAGTACCATACAAGTGTGTTTAGATAAATGATATTGTCTTTATTTGTATTTACTGTGCTCAATCAACATTTATTTTAATGAAACATCCCTTAAATCTACTCAGTCACCAGAATAATTGTTGTAAATGTAAATTTCTGCAAACCACGGACATGATAAAACTCTTTCTTTATATTGCAACGTCTCGAACGCATCAGTGGTTTGCAGAAACCTTAGCTGCCAACATTTTATCCTGGTGACTGGGCTGAGATACTTGATTTATCAAAAACATACTTATTATTCAGGTTTTGCTACATGCAATGTAAATAATACTGACATTGTGCTCCACACAGAGAACTTGTCTTTCCTTTTGCCCTCCCTAGAGAGTGCAGCGTTTCCATTTAGAAACATTTCTTTTTTTTAAAACTCATTATTTGTTGTAACTTGCACCCATCAACTTCACCTTGGCACATAGCCTCCAGGGCAATCCTCTGTGTTATTTAAATTATAATACATTATCCTGGAAATGCAAGTAAATACAGATAAACACTCCTCGAGTGGGAGAGAGCAGGTCAAGAATCTGTAGACAACTATTTTTGCCCAGAATACATTATTGTTATTAATTTGGTTTTCTCACAGTGGAAGAAACTGCAATATACAAATGTAACTTGGGAAGATTTACTGTGTATTATTTGCTTGCTTAAAGGCTGAATGTTTTATATCCAAGGCTCCCACTCTCTATTTGGACCAAAGCCTTGGCATGTAATTGGCCACTTGAGCAGTGATGCTACATATCACGGAGGAAAGTCAAGTAGTGAGTCTGTAGGTGACTCATTAAACAGATCCAGCGTCTCATTCAAGGACACATCAGCAGGAGGGATAACGTCTAGCGGAGGGACTCATCCACCGCTCCCAGCGACCTTCCAAGGTAATATTAAATCTTCTCGTTCCGATCCTTCTAGGAGGCAGGAGGATTGTTGTCTCAAATGAAGACTATTACTTTTCTCGGTATGAGTACAACTACATCTGTTTTCCTTTTATTTTTCATTTCTTTGTATTTGCTTATAGTGCGGCTCATGGTGATGCAAGGTTTCTGCAACCTGCAGCACTGGAAGTTAATCCGTGAAACAAAAATAAGCGGGTAATTTTGGGGCAGGCAATTTTCCTCAAAGAAGCCATAACACTGCATAGTGGAGCCTGTAATGAGTTTAACTCGGAGCCATGGAGGGGCCCCCGTGGGCTGCCAGGCGATACTCAGAGTGATCCACCACTACGAGGCCTTATTAAACATTGTCTGGGTTAAGTGGAGTTTTATTGTTACGGGCACAATGAACAAATTCTAGTTAAAATAAGATTACTTACTGAGATAAAGAAATTTTATGAGGGATTTTACACAAGTACCTTTTGGGGAAAGACCGAAAAGTTTGATCTGTGATTGGTTGATAAATTTTATGGCTGACAGGGCGTAATTATCAAAAGAAGTTGATCATTAAATCAAAACAATATTTTTTGTGTCTTAGTTTTCTACAGCAAATGTATTACTTAATCAAACATATAATGATTAAAATGCTAATTAAAAAAACATACATTCATGGAGCAAAAATCTTAATAGATACCATCGTAATTCGTCTTTCATTGTGTATTAGAGGAATTTTGAATTTCTCTTTTTTTAATGACTATAAATCAGAAAGTAACAACAAAAAAACAATGTCCACCAAGTGTTTAGGATAAATGTGCTCATTAATCAGGTAAAGAATGATAAATGAACAAAGGCTTCTGTAAAAATCTTTAGTATATTATAAAGCATATTTCTGCTCATCCCCGGAGTCTGAAAAAACAATGTTCTCACCTGTACTGTTTCACCTTAAGGGATTGTGCAGACTATTGCCTATCCTCATAAAGAAAAGCTGAACATTAATGTTTAATTTAGAGCAAGCAGGTGCGGTGCACGTTTATGTGCGTAGATCAGAAGGTCTGTGAACAGACCATGCCTGTGTGAATTATGAGATAAAATCAATATTAACGATAAGATAAAAGAGAAATGCAAACATTTCATCTGGTTTGAACATTTCTAATCATCCTCTGATGAGTCATAGCACAACGGAGATTTGTGACAACCAGACTGCACTTCACACAAACACATCCTGCAGCTATTTCAGTGCTCGCTGCAGATAAGTTAAATAAAACAGCCACATTAGTTATAATACAGAGAGCGCTGCAGTATATAATGACTGGTTCATTGTATTCACATCCAGCAAGCTATTAAGGAGAAAATGATTCTAATACATCAGTGTAAAAGCTTTGTCAAGTTCTGGTTTGCAGAGTTTTACCTCTTTGCATTAGTAGAGGACATATTTTTTTCATTCAGACAACGGTGCCACATTTAGCTTTGTGTTCCCTGTCATCGCTGGATTTCCAGACAATCTGAAAAGTACAGGCAACAGAGGTGACCCTGCACTGAGAAGTGTAGCCCAGTTCAGGCAAGGCGCCCCGTCTTGACAGCCTCATCTGTTATTTCAGGCTATGAGCTGCTGAACACTCTGCTATCAGTGCCTACTGCATCATTCCTTGACCCAAAGTTCAGAAAACTTTATGCCTCACAGCTGGGGTCCAAGGCAACCCATCACTGACAAAAATGGACACCGAGGAGGAAGAACACAGGGAATAGAGAGCAAACCGAATATGAAAACATTGGATCCAGGCTGTTATTAGAGTCATAACCCTGCACACAGGAGCTCTGAAGAGGATAAATACTGAGTGTGAGATGTCTGCTTCCTCTACAGTAAGGTATATATTAGTCAACAGTCAACTCAGTGTGGAAAATGTGCCACATCTTTTAATTCTGAAAGGGTTATTTTTCCCAGAAAAGCAGATAATGCTTATCACCTCGTCCTTAAGTTCTCCTGTTTGTTTATCTGCTTAGCATTTTAAATATTATCATTACCCTCTTATTACATGTCTTGTCTTGTATGTTTATGTTCAGGAACCAGGAAAGACTTTAATGGGAATAAACATAAAACATTTTGCAAGCCAACTGAGAAAGTGCTGTCACGTCTGCTAAACTTCTGCATGACATTTGAATTTCTTTGGATAATGAAATGGCATCATTTTGCTCAAAACATACAAAATATATTTTGTTTGCAAGGCATGGCCGGACGACATCACTTCAAATCTATATCTCGACAAACTGCTGCATTGGTTTTGATGTGTGCTGTGTTTACACGGACTGTAATATTCCACTGATAATCAGCATATTAGCCCTGATGAAACAACTCCAATGAGAGGAGACTGATCCATTCTGGCCAAATCTAAATTAATTTTCAGTCAGAACGAGAGGACTGGTGGAAATCTGTTCGACGGGAAAATATTTGTGCCTGATAACTATGCAAACGCTTAATCCGATTGTTTCTCTCTGGTTGCAATGAACAAATTATTTTTCGCCTCGCGTGCGGGTGAACGTTAGGTGATGTTGCTACCGGGAGGGTCAGAAACATGGCGGCAGCAAAACACAACTGGTTCTGTGACAGATGCAAGTGCTCTGCTGGAGAATTTAAAAGATTGCAGCTTTGCAGGTGTAATTAAAATTTTAAGCCATTGATCTGATCAGTGATTTTTAATAGTTGTGGCTGGTTCAGGTTTGATTTTCTGTGGTGCGGATGGAAACATTTTAAAAAGGCAGATCCTTCATCCTCCACCTCGTTAAGCATGACAGGTGTATGAAATAGACCAAAACATTCTGGGGTTGTGCCGCAGCCTCGGTTCTTCTCTACACTGTACAGTCCCTGCACTCTGTGAGCCGAGCTGACAGTAGGCCAACTCATGAATTATTCAACCGGAAGTACACAGGCAAGCTATGCAGATTGCTTTCTCGCCAACTGAAGTGGCTTGCACTGTCAACAACACAAAGATAAAGGCACTCGACTGTGGAATTGGAAAAAATGTGGAAAAGTTGTAGAAGCTCTGCACGCAGAAAATGTCTGGAGTAAAAGATAGAGCAGGAGACAAGAGCCTGACTGTTGGGTTCATGTGACAATGATTACTATCTTATGTGTCATATAGGGATAAACCCCCCCTCGCTTTTCACTTGGGTGTTGCTGTTTTTTCAAACACAGCATTAGCAACATGGCTACCGCTAACAGTCTGGCTACTGTGCAAAGCAAAGACAAAACGAAAGAATCGAAATTTGACCCACAAATCCCGATTTTGACCCGACACTGCTACTCTCCATCGAGTTCACTCTTGTTTTACCTCCGTTTCTATCACTCTCCGTCTTCGCCTTCTTCGCCTCCTCCATCAGCGGAGTTAGTCCTCTTTTGCACAGTTTCCACAGATATTTCCCTTGTTCCAGCGTTACCTGGGGAAAGTGACCTGGGCAAACAATACGTCTTCCTGTTTGTGGTTGCTCAATGGCAGATGCGCTTCCTTTGTGCCATAATGTGGCCTTCATTTTTGCGGCAGACTGAATTGCATAGTAGAAGCAGGGGTTTACAGGGCGCCTATCTTTATGTGGATGGTGTCATTTTTCATTTGTCATTTCAGCAGCAACGTTTTTCTTCTTTCTATTCCCCTCGACAATATTTTGTTTACAGACAAGATTCAAAGAAAGCTACAGTGCCGCAAAAAAAATTGATTAATTCTTCTACTGAACTGAAAAACTGAACACAACCAAACTGAGAGATACAAAGAGAAGCCAGAAATGAGATGTAGTCAGGCGATCAGGAGCTCAGCTGCATTATAAATACGGTACTGCCACCGGACGAAGAAACACAAAAGAAGCTCGGTGCATTAAGTGCACCTTACTGACACCTTTATAAATATCTTTGTCGTTAAATGCGTTTAAACTCTTGCATAAAATGCACAAGGAGGAAAATGAGACGGCGGATGTGATAAAAGGTAGAGAAAGCCCTCTGTCCCCAGACAAATGCAGCACATAATGGGTTTGACCGTGTTTCCTCCCTAATTAACCACCGAACAGGTCCATAATTAAAAGGCAGTGCTCTAAAACCTCCGAAACCCCACGCGTCTTCGTCTAGTGGAGCACAGAGTCAGTATAAAGACAGCAGGGTTTAAAGGGGCTGAACGCTGCTGGCTGTCTCTGCTGCTGACTCCACGCAGAGGCAATAATCTCAGCAAATACCAGTCACAGCCATCGCAAACACCACAGGAAGTGACCCGGAGCGCTCCCGCCGCATGGCAGCTCGCCATACACAGAGTGGCAATAAAACACCGTGTGTTTTTGTTTCTGTTCTCTCTTCACTTTCGTGCTTTTCTTCCCGCAGGGCAGGTGAAAATATATGAGCTTGAATTCTATTTTCACTTCTGCCCGTCAGCGAGATGTTGTAATGTGATGATGCGTGTAAATGATTGTTCTCCTACCTGTAAGCTGCCGAGCTTTATGATCCTCGTGTCAGCTGATCCTGTGGGAAACAGAGAAAAGATTCATCTAAATTCATGATTAAAAAATGCTGGAAATATATTACTGACAGGAGAGAAACACCATCAAATTAACATATTCAGGTAGCTTCAGCCACAGCTTAACGTACTCATCCATCAACGAGCAGATCGCTTGGCTGAAGCTGTCCATGTTATAACAATTAATACCGTAATCGTTTTCATTATGATACGCAGTGAATCACATCTCACGCGCTTCACTGGAAAACACGCTATAGTTTCCATGCGGCTTGGATTTGACAGATTTGTCGACTTAAATATGAAACACATCCGGGAGCAGATTAAACCACCCACCGGCCCCCCGAGTCTGTGTACACTGAATTTAACAGGCAGCTGCAGGAACGCACATCATGAATATCAATTATTACTAAAGTGGAGCTGTGGAAATTAGCAGGGCGGTTCCATTGTGTCGGTTAATGGAAACTCAGACAGCCGTTTTAACTGTAGGGTTAATGCCTAGTACTAAGCCACCATGACAATTCTGTCCCTGAGCCTGAATAATACATTTGAAATGTGTGTGGGCCCATATGATTGGTGCACGAAACACATTTATTAAAAGAAAAAGAAAAAAAGCAAATAAGGACAAAGCAGAACAAATTATTGTTTTTTTTGCCCAAAACATTAGATTCATGCTTGAGGAGCTCTGCTTCTAAATTCGACATCAATCATTTAAAGAAGACGCTCTACTTAAGTCACATCTCAAACATCAGTAAGTAATGAAGTATCTGTATGTGTAGTGTGTATTTTACTAACATGAAGCAGCTTGGATGCATGAACCTGAGTTTTGATCTGCTCCCTGTCGCCATGTTAATGTTTCTGTTGTTTGTTGCTGATATCTCAACACTTCCATCACCCGTGTCACATGAATGCACATCCAGTTGTTGGAGGACTGTAATCTGTAGGAAGTGCTGACTTTCATTAGCAGCTGTCGATGTCCTGTTTCTCTAATTGTCAGTAAATCCCATGAACCCACCTATGCGATATACGGTTGAACGCCGATGGCTGACAGTAATCCGCTGGTGTGCTTCTTTCAATCATGCTTGGTTCTTTGCATTTTCTTAGCTTAGCCAGCTAACGTTGTTTCAAGCTTCAGAGACCGAACCCGGCACAGAGCTGTTGACGGGGGACAGTTTTCTCTGTTGGAGGTGGCCCTCAGGACGATGTGGAGGGGCACTGGTGTCTACAGAAAGTGCGCTAGTAAGTAACTTCCACTCTCTCCAACTCTCCCACTACCTCATATACAGAAACACATCGTAAACCTACACCCCATCCCAAAAAACTACATCATCATCCATCGCAATGTTTTCGGCCCTGCTGCCGTAAACTAGTGCACCACATGCGTAATATCCTGCAGCTGAAAACAGTCCCCTACAAGAACTACTCCTGTTGGAGTAACGCTTGCTAAAAAACCACAGCCCCCGGCTGTTTTAGGAAAAATGGCAACTATTTATAACCCGTTTTTAAAGATTTATGTGTTCAGTAAGAATCAGTGTGCCTGAGGCTCAGTGCCATAGACAGGGCAGGGGAGGTGGGAAGTAGTGGGCATGGATTTTTATCTTGCTATCAGGTTCACTCTTTGACAAAGAAACTCAAAAATGGGAAGTAGCTTTTTTGTTTTCTTCCTTAATCTCCCAGCAAGTACTTGAGACCTGTCCATTTTAGTAGTCGTCTTCTCGGTTCTTACAGCGTCCTGGCAAAGTTAAGTCCAAGGCACCTAAACACAAAAAGGTGATGAAATAAGCTCTGCAGATACAGTTTACTAACTGATCTAGCCTTGAAGTGGCCACTTTGAGATGGATGTTTATCAGACTAGAATCCTGCAGCAACAAACTGAGACATTTTTTGGCTGTGAGTATCACCTGACACAAGAAAATGAGTCCTTGAGATGTTTACAGCTAATTAACCAAAGTTTAAACTTAGACGATGACCCCATGACCCAATCCAAGAATGAGCACATTTCCATAATGCATGTCCAGGTTTACATGAACTCATCTTCCATTAAATTATTAACCAGCGCTGCATTTTCCACATACAACAATACCTAACACGCTAAGGCCTATTTTTAGTCGCCATTATCATCACCATCAGTGACACATCTAATCCTAATTAACAGTAGGAGGGAGGGGCTCATCAGCCAGTCCAGTTATCTTAATCGACCCGTTCCACTGAGGAGCAAATGGAGAAGGAATGAACGTAATTGAGTCAAGCACAACTGTAATCACAATGCCTTGATGGGTGAAATGGGATAATCTGATCCAGCACGCTTCCAGGTGGAGGAAGAGAACGATAAATGATTTATAATATGAATCTAGACCATAAAGGAGAAAACAAATTGAGTAATAATGGCAACGTGAACCCAGATGACTTTGTGAGGCAGCCTTGATCTCGATAAAAGCATAAAGAAATGCATTTTGTTCACTCCTCCATATCAAGTCGACACAAAGCTGCACCCCGCAGTGAGGGCTGATCAATATAAAGAAAAACATTGCTTTTCATCCTACACCTCTGCATACATCTGGTGCACAGGGCCTGTTTGCACAAGCAGCTCACCTCCACACGCTGTTAAAATAGCGCGGTCGTATTGGATTTCACCCTCGGCTCTAGCACGGAAAAAACCTAAAACGTGCCGAGATCAATACATCAGCAAACGTGTCTCGCTTTGTCCGTGGAAACGTTCAAAAATCTTTTTTAATTACTAACACTGCTTTGAAGTGCTTCGATGGAAAGAAGGGTGAACACCAGAGCGGGACGATTTTCTTCAATAAACAAATTGGGAACTTGATCAAAGAGGATGTACTGAGACTCACAGTGCTGGAGATTCACGCTCACTGGGGAAGCTGTCTGCTTTTTAGAGATTGGTGCACGCTGAGAGTAAAATAACATTTAACTCCTTTTACTTACACAACACAGTGACGATAGACGGATGTTTCTTTCAGGGCCGATACCAATATTAATAACTAATAATCAAGGACACATGTGGAATCAATATCATAAAAATCTTGGTGTTTCCATTTCCTGTCTTCGTCTTTTTCCGGCCCGATTTCTGTGTTTTGTGTATTTAAGTCACTCACGGTTGGTCGATCTGCATTCTGGTGTCTGTTCCCCGGTCCTTGTGTGTCCTCTCTGGTTTGTCCTCTGTTTTGTGTCATTGTCTTTAGTGATTCTGCCTCTTTGTTGCCAGCCTGTCATCTCCTGCCTTTTTATCCCCTGCATTTTGGATTTTGGACTTCAGCTTTGTTACTAAATCTCTCTTTTTCGTTTTTTAACCTGCCTGCCTCTGTGTTGTGTGCTTGGATCCTTTTTGATAAAGCCAAACAACTTTATACCTCCGATTCACTGCATTCATTTGATAACTTTAGTTAGTTACATTGCAGAGTAAGACAAAAAATACTAATAATAATCTGACACAATAATCAGAAAAACAGCCTGTCAGCCCCAATAATCAGTCAACAATCCCTACAATACAGTAGCTACGTATGTATACATGGACTATATTTCTTCATTCTGATTGAGGATGTATCAACTGTTTTCATGGGATGGGCTTAAAAGGGTCTGGAGTTTACATGCAACAACAAATTTGATCGTTACAGTGATGTAACATCCTGCGTTCCTCTTCCTCGTCAAATATATTCTCTCCTTTGCCGCTTGTTTAATCAGCTACGTGTCCATCGAGCCTGAAGACGGATATCTGTCATCTTTGGCATCTTATTACGTTAATTTATCAAAGAGTTTGTATTAAAAACCCACGTCACTATGCATTTATGTGAAGACAGTGGGCACGCGCTGAAAAAACGTAGCCGGAAAACAATCAGGGTGAATTGTTTACATTTTTTTTTTTTGACCGGTTTATGAAAAGTGTTTGGGTCTCATTAAAAATGGGATTATAATCAGAATATTAGAATAGAAATGCAGCTTGTGTCTGATGCAACAAGTCACTCAGTGTGAGGAATGAAGCGTTGCTACAGTCTGTGCTGCACCTGTCAGGTGTTTGGGGGAATGTCTGACAATCCCTTATTATCTTTAGTGTCACTCACTGCGAGGTCCGGTGTCATTTATTGATGCGAACAGCGCAAAAAATCGAAACACTGCTCTCGGTTCCTCCTCTTGTACTATAAAAATAAGTCTCCTGCTGATTGTGACTGGACAGCAGAGTCAATACAGTTTTTTTTTTATTTATAACATCATGACTCACAAGACACAAATAAAACCACCCACCTGTAAGCTTCTCCACAACAACACCACCTGTACTAAAGCACAAAGCTCTCATAACGTATTGCTCACACAGTCCAGCTTAGCAGGAAGCTGCTCTCATCCTCTCTCACGCAGAAACATCTCGACAGATCGAAGCAGGGCAGAGGAGGAGGATCAGGAGAGCATCCCAAACACCCCAACTTCTGCCAGATTACACCGTAAACACAACACAGACCGTGTACAACTGTCTCTTCGACACAAAAGCTCCAACACAGCTGTGAAACAAATGAAAACAACGCTAACAAGATGCTTGTCTCTATAAAACTGGATTACTGAATATATGCTGCACATTAAGACACTGGGATTGCTTTACGAGAATGTAAAAAAGGCTATCAAATGATGTTCGTAATGGATTTTTGGATACGACGCCTCTACTAATGTCCCCCGAGGTTGACAAAATGTAACAATAAGGGAAATAAAAACACGGGGAAGCTCTGCATGACATGGGCAGATGTCTCCGAGAGCTGTAGGCCTGGAAAACATTTGGAGGATGAGGCGGAGAAACAATGAGTAGCCAGAAGGTAGAAAATGAAAACACAAAATATGTCGGAGTAAACAAAGTCGTCACGATGTAGTGATCGGGGAATACAAGACCTGAGGGAAACGTTTCGTGGAGCAATGACTCGGAGAAAAGTGAGTGTAGGAAATTTGAAAACTTATGCTTGTGTATCGAATGGAAAGGGATGTATCGGGTTATAGTTTTGTAGGTTTTATTTCTTATTCTTCAAGATAACATTTTAATCACCAACTTAAAAGATGCAGTATGTGTTTCTGTAGGAAGATAGATGGTTGAGTCTCAAATCTCAAAAGTTCAGATTTGCTGGGATTAATAACACGAGCAGTCACGTGATCATTTTGTCATCAAACCGCCTTGATGATCATCCCCAAAAATATGGGGACTGTTTGGCATCATTCAGTTCAGCAAGTTCCCAAAACTGTGGAGGGTTTTAAGGGCCAAAATTAAATATATATAAATAAATAATTGTATAATTAAATGTCTAAATAATAATATATGTAATTTTTAGTGTCACCATAAATAAATAGATCACAAATTCAATGACACATTCAAATGTAACATTAATTTGAGACATTTTTTTTATACTTATATATTGATTTTGTATACTTTTATTCATTTGCATAATTATTTTTTATGTATTTATTCATCCATCTATCCTTGGTGTAACTTGCTGCAAAGAAATAAATCTGTCACTTTCATTCACCAAAAGTCAGGGGGCGGGTTAACGCCTCTGATTGGCGAATGAACAGTGTCACAGACCCAACAGGCTCAAACAGCTGACTGTTTTTTATATTATTATCACGTCACTCCAACAGGCCACAGTAGTTAGCTGCTCTTCAAACTGCCATTTTAGTTTTTTAAAGCGTGACCACAATTGTTCCCATTATTGTAACCATGACGACTAAGCACCTCTAACCTTACCGAAGTCATTTCAACCCAAACCACAATGTTCCTCTGACCAAACCAAGTGGTTGAACAGGATTGTCACATCATGAAGAAGATGTATTTTCCGCAGTGATTTGTAAATGGTTTTGGACGGCTGACATCATATAATGCAAATGTTTCACAGTATATTAGCTGTTGGACTGTTAGGAAGCAGAGGCACTGCCAATGACTTCATCAGCTCTAAAGCAAAGTCCAGGATCTTTAAATCACTTTGAACAGATACATTTTACTCCTGATGGCTGAGCAGTGGGGTCCTGAATAATCATTTCTGACATCAGAATCCAACTGCTGAACTCTCATTCAACATTTCACATCAATCTGCTACATACATACATATTTGTGATTGTCAAGTTTCAGTCATCTGACAGGGTCCCAGCTGGAATCAGTTACAGCCTGGAGGCTCACTCTGTGTAACAAACAGTGATGATAGACTATCAGGAGACTGAAAAATATAAAATAACTCAGGTCCCTCACCTGGCACCTTCCTGATGTAAATGCTGTCCCTTGCAAGCACACTGCAGATAGACTACCTGCTGTGCATTCAGCACTGCCTCCTCATTACTGCATCATTGTGTTTTCCTCCCCTCTTTGCTCTCTGGGGACCAGCAAGGCGGTGTTGCTTATCTCACTGACAGCGTGCGCTCTGCATGGCTGTGTGTGAGTGAGCATATGAAATGAGTGTGTGGGGTTGTATGCGACGTACAACCGTTTTGTTTTTTTAGACATGAAAACTAAAGAGCGAAAGCTTCTTCAACTAAAACATGGTAAATAATAAAGCTGATAAGTGGCTCTCCTGGTAAAGTACATGTCTCAAACAGGCTACTGAGGTTGAGGCTTGGGGTTCAAATCAAAGTTTTTGCTGCATGAAGTAAAATGTGTCTGGCATAAAAACTTTAATCCTGAACCACAATAAATTCTTTAGACGCCTGTAACTGTATTTGAAAAGATGTCACTTGGACATCACTGGTGAAAAGATGTCAAAAAACCTTTCATTCTGGCTCTCTATTGAACATCTCCAAAAGACATCTTTTCAGTGTTGGCAGAGATGTTGAAAAGATGTCTTTTGGATATGTTTTTGCTCAGTGGGTGGTGTTTCTTTCAGTTGTGACGTTGATATGTGTTTTCTGCTCAACCTCCTCAGTATATCCTGCCAGTTAGCTTTGTTTCAAGCTTCTGAGGCTGAACTTCTGTTGTCAAAAGCATCAAAATCGCTAAATATTGATACTGAATATTTGAAATGATTCAATACAAATGTTCAGTATCAATACTCCAGTATTGGCTGTGTTTTTTCGCTCCTCTCCAACAGCGAGTTAACATACACACACACACACACCGCTGCAGTGCCTACATAGTCCCACCTCCTCCAGAAGTAAATAGACTCAGATGCTGTTATTCACACACTCTACAGGAATGGTATCGAACATCCATATTTTTCAAGGTACGGTATCCAAGTTTGAAATTCCAGTGTTGTGACAACACTCGGCTGAACACAGCTAAGCTACAGATATGTGTTGGGAGATGAAGACCCTGGCATGGGCAGACAAGGGGGATGTATGTCGGACGCTTGCAGGCAGGGATGTGAGGGTTGATCTGATTCCATTCGCAGGTGACCGGAGACTGTTTTTGCTGCTGGCGGAGACAATCAAAGTTTGCCTTTGTAAACTGCCTCTGAGGGGACACACCACCTCCACTCCCCCCTGAAACAACAATGTCCATCACAGTGTTTCACTGTGGACATCATCATGTGCCAATTCATTAGACATCACCCTACAGTGCAGGGCTGGGTCTCTGCCCAGTGTGCATGAAGGAGAGGCAATATGCTGGTTATTATTGAGGTGTAACCACAGCAGGCAGGCTGTACGGAGACAAACCTAGGACACAGTGTTCATACTATATAGCAGATAGTTGTATTGCTTTGCTTGCTGTGTTTTGAAAAGACATTTGTATTCATGCATGTTGGTGTAGGTGATTTAGAGAGGATGGTGATGCATTTCCTCTGAGTTTTACACCAGCAGTTTTAAAATGTAAATTTCAAGTGTATAACGTAAAAGTCATTTATTATATTTTTCCCCAAGTGTCATAGACCAACAGGTGCCCAGCCAGCCACACTAAACAGCAATAATATGATAATATAATGAGAGTGAAAGAACAAATACAGTTAATCTCCATACATGTGATACCACCACGCACATTCATCGTCCCCACCGAGAGCCTAGAAGATCCCAAACTGGAGCAGTTATTGATCATTTGCAGCCCCTAGTGGCCATCGTGAAGAATGAGGTGTCAGCAGTCAGTTGAATAGGTTTTGCAAAAATGATGAATCACCGCCAACACCAGAGGTCCTCAAGCATACAGTCATAGATGCGCACAAAACATATCAGGCTGATGGGTCCAGAAGAATGCAAAATGAACCATCGACACACACAACCACACATGTGATTCCCTGTAGGGCTACGCCTGGCAGCGTTAACACTACCATCACAAGCAACCAGTGTATCCACATATGCATAACAATTTAAACATCCCTCTTAGCTTGTGTATGCTGAATGTTAATAAGATTTCCCACCATCCTATTTGTGATTGCAACCCCGCTGCCTGTCTTGTTAAACAAGATTTCCCCGCTGGCCTGTTAAGATTGTGGATAGAGACGCGTGTGACCCTGCATTAATGCATTATGGATTTTGAAAGTAGAAATCCTCTGATCGTTGGTGCGTTTTTCTCAACACTGTCCCAGTTTGCCTTTAATTCAATGCAAATGTCTTTGTCTGTAACTTGATTCCAGAATCTGCATTTCTGTGTCAGACAGAAAAAGGAGAGGGAGAGAAACTGAGAAGTTGGAGATGTTTTTTGGGGAAGCAGCCGGACGAGGGCAGGTCATCGTCATGAGGTCTGACTCATGTCTCCCGCAGGGCTTCTAAGCGATGCGCTGAGGTCCGGGCTCTCCCGACCTCACATTTCCCTCTCCTTACGTCATCAACACCGCATCGCTGGAGTGTCTTGCCCTGGCCTGGATGTAGCATTCATTCTGTTGTTTTATTACATCTGACAGGCTGAGTTTTACATAAAGAGGGCTTAGATTTACACAGCTGGCTTCTTCTCAATATTGTCCGTTAACCACTGCACTACAGAGGCTTCTCCAGAGCTGATGCACCCTGCGTAATATATCTGACGCACATCCAGGGTTTGAGATCTTCGCTCACAACGGAAGAAAAGGCTGGTGAGATAAATTCACTTGATCAAAGAGGAGTTGGACCTTGCCTCTGCCTGTGGCTCAAGGATACATGACTCACAGTTTCTTGAAACAGAACGAGGATAATCACTGCATAACAACCTCCAACACAATACTTGATACCAAAGGATGCTTCACCCTTGAATTCTGAGGGCGGAAACTGTCTAGCCAGTTGAACAAACTTTAAACCAGCCTCACCTTGATGCAGACTCTGGGTGAAACTTGTTTTTCAATCAAACTAGCTTCAGCTTGATGTTTTACCTGCAGTGCAGCAGTGAGTTGTTTTTTTTAATCACAGATTATGATTGATTGGGCTGTTTATTTCTACTTTTTCAAACTCGTAAAAAAAACAAACTCAAAGCCTGTTTCTTTTATTTGATGTGCTGCTGTGATTCCTACAAAGTGAATGTGCAATTTCATCGACCAGTCCATCACTTGCTGATTTAGACAATCCCGACATCTCTCTACTGTGTGATGTTGTGCCACTGCTTGTTTTCCCCAAAGATAAAGTGAAATAGTTTCTTCTGGCATCTGCACGCTTTATTTAAAGGGTACACATTACACTTTTACAGTGTGTTTACAGGTCTTGGGGAGCACTACTGCATAATGTGAAAAAGAAGTATTACAGTATAAAGCCTTTTGTGGCTCCAGAGGTAGCTCCGTGTAATCTAATAAACTGCCTACATTGGTGTCGTTTGGTGGTAAAGTTGCATTATGGGTAATGCAGGCCCCAGGTTTTGAAAAAAAGGAGGGATGAAGAAGAAGGAGAAGAAGAAGAGTATGCATTGGTTATCACTAACATAATCCCTATCCTGCATCCCTGTTAATCAATTATAATTGCGACATTGGTGACCAGGAAATGGCGCTTAGGTGCCTCGTTAAGGACATGATGTCTTTTTGTCTTTCCCTTGGTGTGTGTTAACGTGTGTGTGTGTGTGGAGTTGGAAGTGGCTGTCATTACACTACTTAATTACAGAGGTGACAAAGTCCTCGTGCTGCATGAGTAATGGGAGGGACTGTGCAGCCAACACTGCCCGTCAGCCCCTGAAGCACACGATGACTCTCATCCGTAAACTCATCCCTGCCTCCTGACCTTTCAACAGCTCCACAGTCGTCCATCCCCCTGTTCCCCCCTCCTTCAACAGAAACACAGCGCAAGAGACTGTTCTCCGCTTGCATGACAGGTACTGTCGTGAGAAGCTGCAACGGATTTCACTTAAGAGATTCAGCCTAATCAATGAACACTGTACAGCTCTCAGCGCGAGGGAGTGGATCGATTCAGTAATAAATCAAGTGTGTCTAACTCCTGTCGCCTCTTCGTCTTCTGAACAAATGGCATGCCGCTGTAAAGTTGAGCCAAAATAACTTGCACACAGGAGAGCTGAAGTATGGCTGAAGTGTTTTGTAATTCTCCGTGGATTTGTCGCTGAGTGTTTCACCATCTTTCAGCCAGTTGGTTTCACAGCCCACAACTTTACAGATTTGGCTCAGTTTTATCAGTCAATGTTGTTTCTGGCAGCACAAGCAACTATATTCAGCAAAGAAGCTCTGATAAACTCTACCTGCCTGGCGCCAAACAGCAGAAAAAGTTGGTGGCAAGCTGGTGAAAATATTTGAGTACTAGCCGGATATTTCCCTCAGGAGCTGGTGGAGACCAAAGCAGAGCAAAAAGAAGAGTTAATGTAGCACCTGAATCCCCCGGGTGGCCCAAAACAACACTCCAAAGGATGCTTAAGTTTGCTCACATGTTCACCAAAAGCACTTTGTAAGTCATTAATATGTCAATGTTGTGTTTCCTCCAACAATCAGTCTCAGTTTGTGGAAGTATTTTTGCTGGATTCATTACTAGTGTTGTATAATGAACAAGAAATATGCATACCTTCTCTACTACACACACATATTTGACTTAGTAGTAAAGACAAGTTTATCCATATAGCCCCAAAATCACAAGTAATGTCTCAGTCTAACACCCTGTCCTCGCTGTTTGCTGGAGATCAGACTGGAGACTTAACCACTCATATTAAAGATGGGTGAGTTTGCTACGATACTTATTTTCCTTCATTTGTATTTTTTTAAACAGCAAATAATTATAATCATAATGAGAAATGTAGAGGTTTATCTACTGGAAATGATATACAACAAAGCCAACAGCAAGTAGAGATATTGTGTTTTCTTACTAGAAACTTTCAGCCAAAAGAAACTTTCTGGCGATCTCCCTCCAGCCAGCTGGCACCTATTAGGTTTTTGTAGTGAAAGAAGACGGATGGTGTTGTATAGATAACTTCAACATTTCAACTCCAATGACTCAACGCGAATGGCAGGAATGAATAGACAAACAGGGCATCGACAGGGCAGCTGGTTTTGTTGCTGCTGTTAGTTGTGGAAAGCTCCAAAAACACCTTTCAGCAGGTAAACAGGTTCATTGATAACAGGTGATCGTATCATGAGTGATGTGTGAAAGGGGCGTCCTCCAAAAGGCTCAGTCGTTCAGGAAGAGGCAGGGTTCACCACTTTAACACATGACTGTATAAAAGATTACTACATTAGCTCAGAAACACTGATTGCATTCAGTTTGTATGCATGTTTTACACAGCATCACTCCTTGTTTATCTCCTCCACTGCTCGGATGTGCACTGCCTCGGTAAAACATGCATCTGGATTTGACAGTTTTTACAAATATAGATAACAGAGTGTGTCATCCTCCGCCCCAGCACAGAACCCCGGGCTGCTGATGTTTGTGTTATTTAAAGGCTCCCACTGTGACCCTATGTTTCATAACCAATTTACATTAGCTAATCATCGTGCACACTCTACATTGTGATAAACATGATTACTGGAGGATATGTACGAGAGATAAATGAGCAGTCATTATCATAATTTCAAACAGGTTTGTCATTTTCCTATTCTCTGGCACTGTTTTTTTTTTCTTTTTTATGTAATAACAGCCTGGAGTTCAAACCAGGGCTACTCCTTCTTGAAGCTCAAATCTTTTGTGCTAAGCAATTTTGCCTCTCTTATCTTCACAGACAAATCATTTGTGCTCCAGAGAATATAGTTCAGTCTGTAAATGGTGAAAAGCTGCGAAAACAGAGAGAGAGCTCTCCCAGACACCTCCACATTGTATATTCAAAAGTGGATACTGCAGCAGCCCTGCGATTATAATGGCACTAAACTGTCTCCAATTTAATCCAATACATTTCAACAGCACAACAAACCTACAGCTCCCGAAAATACCGTAGATTTCACCATAACGAATGAATACCTCTCATAATCTGAACGGATCTGAAACTGACAGGCATGTGACAAGAATACGACAGGTCGGATTTATGGCAGCACTGAGGAGCTACAGTTGGTGTACCTCAAAAAACTGTCAAACCGGTGTGTATTTAATGCTGCACAAGACAGACACCGTGCAAAAGCAGGTGGAATATTGTCAAACAGCCTGCAGAGCAATAAAGACCCAACACACAAACCATGTGAGACAAAGTCGTGATGGAAAGTACAGAGATCAGAAAGAAACTTTTGTTTCAGTTGGCAAAGAGTTAAAGTAAAGTCGGTTCACTAAACAAGAATAGAGCAGACATTGTTGTGAAAACTATCGCACAGAAAAGTATCTGAAAATTAACTTTTTAAACATTTAAACGTCAGACCTCCGAGAGCTCCGTGTGCGCGTTACTAAAAGTTAACAAGAAACTTGACTGACTGCAACAACATGATGTTTCAAAGTGATGAAATAGAGGAAGGAAAATGAAGAATGTTCCATTCCAGCGTTATTTTGGATCACACTACCTTGCTCGGCATGACCCGCCCTACTCTGCCTCTGATTGGCTACATCCTGCCCGTTAAGTAATGCACATGTGCAACGCTCACCAAAGATTGAACAGAGCCAAGATGTCTCACTCTATAGCTAAAACAGTGTGAAAAGGGATGCTGCAGCGATCCACCACATGAGAAAAATAATGTTTTTTGAAAATAGACGAGTGTAAACCTATTCTACAAGGACCCCAAATAAATGTCTATAAGTTACAAGACCTTTTACCAATAACTTTCAGGGAAATGTGTTTTTATTATTATCTTTGGGACAATAGCATCTTGTTTAAAACTATGTACCACTACAAGTACAGACAGGAGTTTAATATATAGAGAATTAATCCTATGGTAGGAGTAATTTGCACGTAGTATTTCAGTAGTACAGGCAGTTCTAATTCTTCAGATACAAATTAGACGACTAAAGCACAAACAAGTATTGAGGACAGAGACATCAAGAGCTTTCACAAGGTCAGCGGCCCAGACTGAACCTTAATCACTGTCTGCAGATCAACATTGTTCTCCACATCTCAGCTATTAAGTTAATGAATCGCTGCTGCTCATGTTTCACAGATCCGTGAAATCTTTCCACAAAATGTCCCACATAAAACGAAATCTGGCTTCCTCCGCGAGCATCTGGGCTGCTGCTCCTCAGGAGGGAACGACTCGACTGCCTGTGAATCAGGATGAAACCTCATATCCATTTTGCAGCCGAGAGTGTGAAGACGGAGGGATTTGTAGGACTCCTAGGAAAATGTGAAAGTGTGATAATGGGCTGTATAATGCCTTGTCCCGGCAAACAGGAATGTGATGAATTTTTGATTTTGACAACGTGCTCTGTCTCTGCCAGGCTGCTGATACCTGAAGGGTAATATATTCCTTGTTGCTGTGAACCACAGTGGCAAAGCTATCAAAGAACAAATCAGTGGCACAAGGAAAAACAAATTGTGTCCTCCTGAAAACGCTTCTCTCTGACCTGTATTTTAGAGAGTTCAAAGTTGTCTGGAAGGCATTCATTACACATACGGAGACAAAAACAGCCTCACGCTGATTGAGGAAAATGACGGGGCTGGTCTCGTGCTTCACTCTGGCAATAAAGCAGTTTTATGAAATGGGACTTCTGGTGGCATCACAGAATACCTAACAAGCTTCCTGTCTATGATGGCTCAGAGCGCCTCTATTTCTCAGGTTTATAACTCTATTAACAGGCTGCAATGAGCTGCATCGCACTGGTTCACTGACAGAGGGAGAGATCAATACAAAAACATTAAAAAGGATCAAAATGGGAAATCGCAGAAGACCATCCAGGGACAAATAGGGATGCACGATATGGATTTTTCTAGCCCATACCGACCTGACGTCGCCACATAGTTTGTTACACAGAAACATCTGGATAAGGTGCCGTTAGAAACAGTTTGGCAGACAGGCAGACACCTCCAAGAAATACTTGGCAGGTGACTGGATGAACCATCTGTCTATCACAACAGGTCAAAAGTGAGAGAGTGTGCCTGTCGATAAATCAAACTGTGACCAAAGCCAGTCAAGATCAAACATCAAGAAAAGCCTTCTGATCTTTGCTCTCCTGTCAATGAAGAAATCCTCTCCAGTTCTCGTATAACTGATGCTAACGCTAACCTCTGGAGAAACCGCCATCGAACACAAAAGAAATCTTGTTTATGTCCTCCTTATTAGGATTGGACTGCTATGTGGACATATGTAACGTTTATTGTTATATTCTTTACTTGAAATTACCTGACAGTGCGTCTCAGGCAATGTAGCACAGCAGAACAAAATCTTCTGGTTGTTAAAAAATCTTACCATATAGACATTTTACCACCGTTTAATGTTTGTATATGTAAGCCCTTGCTTTCTTTGTTATCCCGTCTGTTGATCGATCTGCACTGTATGTCATTCGAGTATAATTGTATGCAGAAAGCAAAAACATTGACTGAGCAGTGACAAACAAAAGAGCAAAAAACAGAGAAAGACCATTTGTGCAGGTTTTCAAAAACAAGGCTATTTTGTAAAGAAACAATGACAAATCACACAAGGAGAGGAAGAGCTGACCTTTACAGTCACATTCTCCTTGTGTGAAGATTGAAACGAATAAAGCTCTCAGCTTAACAGGAACAGTTGTCTGTTTTGTTTTTGTTTTTTTTACAATTGCAGGTTCAAAACTAGTTATTCATGATGACACCGACTGCGTCTTGAGGAGACGGACAGAGCTGCACAGATGACTAACACAGTCACAGCCACACTCAGACAGCTGATTAGGGTCAGTTGTATGCAGGTGTCTGTAACTGTCGAGACAAGTGGGCAACGACTTCAAACACTCTTCCCATGTGGCTACTGTCAACATAAAGCTAAGTTCAAAATGTACTAAAGAATACTGGACACTTCCCTCACCTGTACCACTACATGTGTACTGTTTAATACAGTGAGCATCAGTGATGGTGTTTCATTCCCATCAGACTTCCAGTTTTCTAGCGATCCTAACCGTCTGTCTCTGCCCCTCCTCTCCAGCCGTGTTCCCCGGGCTCCCACCACCGCCTTAATCCATCCATTCACCGGATGCCCTCGGACTTTCCCTCCTTTCCATCCTTCATCACACCCGGCTCCCACTTCCTTCATCTTCTCTGCAGCTGCCTGGCATTCCCTGCCCACTTCCTCACCTGGGTCTCATTTCCTCCTCAGCCCTGCAGATACTCCACCAGTCCATTACCTGTCATACCCAGACGGTTCTGAAGAAACCCATAAGACTGTCATTGCATTGTACCATCAACATCATGTTTTACTTGCTGTTATATCTTTTATCGCTGTTTTAAAACAGGTTGAGAAAATAGCAGTAGAAATATTCACAACCTATACATTTTTGCTTACCTAGCAGTTAGCTAGCTAACACAAGCTATAAGCAAATCTAAAGCTAATATCTTTGCACAGTGTTAACTCATTTTAAGTTTGTTTTTCTTGCTAATACTATAAAAACAGTCCCTCCATATCTAAGTTTGTAAACATGGATGAAGATTGTTGCGATATATGCGACTTTCTAAAACATAACTGTATAAGCTATCACAATAAAAAGTTTCATGTTTATGCTCAGCATGAATTAATGATTTTTGGACATTTGTGCAGAGCAGGGTGCCGTTTGATGACTATATCTGGGTGTGAAAATTAATGAATGTCTATCATTGTCCAGATCTACCGGTCGGTGAGTGAGAGAAATGTTTGCACGTTTGTTTCCGTCTTTAGCTTCCCAAGATGCCTTTTTATGCGGTGGACAGGCCATCTTGTTCTCCATTACAGTGTACACGAGGCAGGAAGCTTTAAATTGGCCTGCTCGCATTTCTTCAGCAGAGTGCAGTAAAGCAATGGATTTGCTGCTGGGCAGAAGTGGCATTGATCCTCCTTTAGTACAGCAGCGGGAAGTCCTTTCAGGGGAATCAATAGGGGAGCTCATTAATCATTACTGTACGGTAAACAGCGGCTTGTCTCGCTTTTGTTCACTATTTTGTTTCTCTTCAGGCGAAGGCAAACAGACGATGGCCTCACGCTGACCAAAAATAAACAAAAAAGCAACAGAAGTTTATCATCTGTGTGCCCACAGGAGGCGGGGGAGGGGCAGATGGATGCAGAGATGACGTGACGTGAAAACCAACACGTACAGGAGCTTTACACTCACAGCTGTGCGGTTTTCCCTTAGTTTCACTCGTCTCACAGTCACATTTTGGCTTAGAGGCTAAACATGCAGAAAAAAATCCCTTTCATCGTTTCATCCTTTGTGAAAATCAACGTCAGACGACAGAATGAGGTGAACTGGCGGAGCTGTTCGGTTCCATGTAGGATGAGTCAACTTGGGGAGCGCATGTGTGTGTCGGTGTGACAGGACGCGGGTCACTTGTTGGTCGTAGAAACATTAATACTGTTCAGAGACGTCTACAACATCTGACAGGCAACGTCCGACGTAATTATCAGTTTAATGCACACTTATATATGGTATTTTTTGCCGCGAGGGTTTTTGCATCTCCATTTTGTGTTCATGTATAAGAAGGATAAAAAAAAGGGTTTGTACACTTGTGCCGAGAACTCCTTAAGAATAATACATCTTCAGTCGCTGCCTTTTCATTAAATCCACCAAACATCCACAAGAAATACTGGAGTTAAGTAAGAGCATTCAGGGTTTACTGACGTGTTTTTGTTCTACATTCTCACACGAACAATGTATCCCAGTGTATTACTGAATAAAGCGATTCAATTTGATTCAATTAATATCAACTTGGTTGGGGTTATTTTAGTTATAGTGCCAATTCTGAGACAGCTAATGCTTTAAATTGTACAACAAACCCTAAACCAAGTGCATTATTAAAAATATTCATGTTTACATTGAGAATTTAATTCAATGTTTTCTAAGATTTGTGGTTAAAATCTGCCTACAGGGAAGTTATCAATACAAAAATGCATCTTATGGGAATAATGAAAATTAAATATACTTCTTTTACCACCTCTAAAGTCTGCCTTCATGGTCACTCAACTAAAGTACATAATGCGCACAATTTCCCTCAACTACAAAGACCAAGAACAGCAACAAAAAAATCTCAATAGGGCCTCAACAGACCAACATCTGTCCGACAATCTATTTGAGCGAGGTCCACAGTGTGTCAAGGACAGAATCAGAGTGAGAATCAGACCTCTCTAAAGTCTTCACAAAAGAGAGTCGTCACAGCCTGATTGGCTGCGAGGGGAAAGCCTCAGGCCGCTCTCACTCATTATATAGGAGCCAGCCTCCACACCCTGCACCTACAGTAGGTGATGTGAATCCACTGCAATCAGTCCAGAGAGACCTTGAAACTCAAAAAAGATAGCAAGTCCTACAGTACATAACTGGGCCGCTGCAAAGCAAAACAGAATCCAGAATTTATGAGGTAACACCTGAACATACCATGAAGTCCTTGTTCCTAGTGTGAAACAGACAGACAGCAAAGAGGACAACAGCAGTGAGTCTGTTAATGACAGTGAAGCACGGCAAAGACTCTCAGCATAGTTTTCATCAACATAACGGTTTTGGGTACAAACAGTTCTTTGGTACAACGAGCTTTCAGAGATGTCCTCGCCTAACGGGAAATCTACCAATATGAAGTTCAAGAACATTGCTGCAAAGCAAGACTATTTTTTTTTTTTGATAGGGTGATTAAGTTAAACGCAAAGACTTATAATCCCCAGACAGACTCCGGCATGTCTTCCAGCCCTGGTCGGTTTACTGTGCCATCAGAGAGATCATAAAAACAAGAGACAAAAGGCAACAAAAACTTGGCATCTCTCATGAATAATGCAGGAACCCCCTCCAGCCAGTTATTAACAACAGGCACCCTTCCTAAGAGATTCATCCAAATCAGGGCCAGTAGTGTATCAGTTATAGCCTCTGAGAGTCTCAAATTTTGATCTTTATTAATTGCATCCGTAACCTGCCAATGTCTGTGATGTTTATCGAGTCAGAGCCCAGTGACGGAGTGATGTTTTTCAGAGGCAAAGCACTTTGAGAGAGCTGCGTCCTTGAACGGTCCGACTATCACAGAGGAGCACAAACAATATGTTTTCAAATGTTCTTAACAGCCACAGTACTCAGTATTATATTAAGTGTCCTGTGGGAGTAAAGTGCCCTTTTAGGATTCGATTTATTTTATGGCAGTCGCTGGGATATCTTACAAAGGATACTTGCATTTGGGGTTGTTTGTGTTTTTTTTTTTTTTTGATTAATCGGTTAATTGTTTGGCCTATAATGCTAGTAAATGGTTAAAAACATCGATCAGTGTTTACCAAAGCCCGACATGACGTCCTCAGATGTCTCGTTTTGTCCATAACCCAAAGGTTTTTAGAACGAAGGGAGACGTTTGACTTTTTTTTCTTATACAATTACAATAAATCGATGATTCGATCGATCGCCGCAGCTCTAATGTGCATAAGATATCGTAAAAATGTTTGACCCGAGGCGGCTTTCAGATTGTTTACAGCACAAACGTGGGCGGTGTTACGAGGTCTACGAGGTTAAAGTTAAAATCAATAAAGCCTTCCTTTGTTTAAGAGACACTGAGAGCTTTAAGATTACTGGAAACACATTCTCAGAGCCACTTTAATTAAAGACCCTGTCATAGAGGGGCGACATTAACGGGAAGAACAAAAGAGGAGAGGCTACAGAAAGCAGGACACATTAAAGCTTCCATTCATGCATAAAAGGTTTGTTTCTGATAAAGAAATCCATTAGCTTCTACAGCCGAAAAAAGTGGTTGCTACGAATTTGTGCATCGTCCTGTTGTATTTACAGAAAGAGAGTGAAGATTAATGATCTGTCTCCGTTATTTGAGCTGAGCTGGTGGTTGGTTTCATCCACGTATTTAAGGCTACTGGAGCAGTTTGGCACAGAGATGACATTTACTGAGCTGCATGATTGAAATCTTTTGGTTGAAAGGTCAAATAAATTGATTTGAAGCACAGAGTGAAAGAGGGGGAAGAAATTTGCTTTGATTGTCCAAAGAGTTTCCAACAATATGCCGCTAAACCTCTGCTGACTGCATTACTGTACGTGAGCGCAGTTCAAAGTAGCGTCTGTCAAAATTATAGATTTTTCAAAGCGTACTTATTCAGAATATTAGAAAATGTTCACAACCTGCAAGCTGAAGGTGCTGGCTTAACCACAGTTAGCAACTTAGGGTACGGTCTCCTCCCTTAGGACACTTCGACAGGTGGAATGAAGATTGAACCGCCAACCCTGCTGTGATTAATGGACAACCCACTCTACCTCCTGAGCCACAGCCGCCCTGGCAGGACATCTGTCTTTGTTTTCCAAGAAAAAAAATGATGGGGGCTCTCCTATTGGTTCTGCAGCAGCGGAGAGCCGGTGTGACATTCAGTAAAAGGTGATGGACCAGCGGGCAGAGAGGTTATGGAAGGTGCCCGCCGCCGGCTGGACGAGGGTGGCTGCTCTGACTGTGGAGGTCGTCATTAGGATGCAGACAGACACATGCTCACCAAATGGACTATGGAAGCAGTTACGGTGACGCTGAATCGATTTGATTTATGGGACAAAACATCGTCCAGAATATTACTGTAGCCTGATGCTGGAGAGTCGAGTCTGGGGATGAGATGTCTGAAATCTCCACTGGTCATGATGTTGTCTGTCTCTCCTCTGCTGTCTTCAATATTTACAAATAATCGACTAGCTACATAAACTTTGAATTCAAACACACGATATATAATTTCTGCCACTAGGGGTCTCTCTATCAAAACAAAGCAAAAGACGCTTGCAGAGTGTTGCGTCCCAGATCTTCTGGAGGAATAAACACCAGATTCTGCTCTGATCCGGATCTGTTTACCGACAGGAGGAGAGATCAGAGATTACTTTTTAACTTTTGGTATTAAAATCATGGATTTATCTTCACTCCTGTTTATCAACCTGACTGCAGCAGCGATCCGTTCTGGCGACCTTCGGGTGTTTATGTACTGTAATGTTGACTGCTGACTGAAGGGAAATTGTCATGGTTTGGGTTTTTAGTTGAATTATTTTCATCATCCTTGTGTCAATTTTTACTTTCCACTTCCTGTCATCTTTTCTGTTTTCCCGCCTTTTTTGATTGCCCCATTAGTTTCACTTGGGTCTTATTAGTCTTCCCTCGTTTAAGTCCTTGTCTTTCCGTCTCTCTGTCAGTTCGTCTGTTTCCTCCTTGTATTTTCTGCCCACATGTTTCTGGATTCCCGTCGGTGTTCTTCCGGTTCGTACTTCTTTTGTTATTTGTATTTCTCTTTGGTTCTTTCTGGATTGGCCCCAGCCTGCTTGTTGTCAATTTTGTTGCTTACAGGTTGAACCTTGGATTTTGGACAACAGGTTCAAAGCTCACTTTTTGTTTTCAACCTGCCTGCCTGCCTTTGTGTGTCTTGCATTTTGGTCCTCATCATTTTGAAAACTGTAACAGAAATGTACTTTACTTCACAAATGTTACATTACAGAGAGAGAACCTGAGTCTCTGGTGAGTGCTGAGTTCAGTGAAAGTTGACTTGTAGTCAAAAACGCAGACACGCACACTCTCGGTGTGTGCCATTTGCTCGCTAGCTTGCGGCTAACATACAGTAAAGTAATCTGGCTGTTTGGGGAAAAACACATTCACGCAACTAGCGCAAATAAACACAAATGATCCCGTTTTCAAACTTGCTTCACAATTAAACAACCACCAAGGACTAGATAATCTTAGTTTTATTCACGTTATGTTTCATCTCATTCACCAACTTTCTTCCTCACTCTCTAACTCTATCCTGGAAATAGCGACCACATGAAACACGTCCTCACCTTGAATACCTTGTGAACTTCTCTTTGTTTGAACATTGTAAATATCTGGGATAATGTTGTCACACAACTTAACAAAATATAATAACAGCCTTGTCGTTTTTAGTTATTAATATTGGATTCTTACATATTACATCTTTAAACAAATTTTCACAGGAGCTGCCAAGAACCACCACAACTTTGCACCAGCTGTTGCATGCCTTGCTCAGAGGCACTACAACACGCTGCCAAATTTTCCCTGCTGAGACATTCCAACGCACAGGATTCAAACCAGGCGACTTCAAAAGCAAAAGCTAATTTCTGCACCCAGCATGCCGCCCCTTTCTATCTGATAAAATGGAAAATGACAGTCGAAACGGAAAATAATCTGTAATATTCGCTCCTGTGTGATCCTCTGCAGTGAGCCGCGTTCAAACAGAATATAAAAATTATCTACTGAATTAATACAGTTAATTAAAATAGAAAATAACAAAAAAAAACCTGATTGTTACATTAATCAGGACTGCCTCTGCGTGATAAAACATTTAAATTAAACGCAGTTTCCTATATTCAGCGAGTTATTTCTGTATTTCCAATCAGAAACGTGGTTTTCCTGACATGCAGAATTAATTGCACATCAAGTGTTTAATCAGGCTGCTGCAGCAGCTGTAAGTCACCCTGCAGCCTCCAGTCGTTTACCTTGAAAAGGTGCTGCATTGTTGAAATAATTACACTACACACATCTAACTTCCCCCTCCTTTCTTTGTCAGGTGCACGTGCTCAGCCCCAGCATGCATGAGATTGATTGCAAGAACAGATGAAGTGAATCCAGCTGTTAATTGGGGGCTTGGACCGCGCGGAACAACGCGAGATTTACGCACACGGAGCGGATCACAATTATGTCCAGATGGATGCTTTAAAAAGTTGCTCCCTCTTACCTGTATGGGGAATCGTGAGAGGTGATGTGTGCGGACGCGCCTCCTCACTGCTGTTATGATGATGAAGGCAACAACAAAAAACAAAAACAAAAAAAGGTAGGTCAGTGGTTTTAAATTTGCAGAAGATGAAGGGAGGAGATTATTGTCGCATCGTTGGAATAAAGAAGGGAAAAAAAAGATGTTGTCCCTGCTGGAGGCAGCAGCAGCAGCGCAGTGGAGAGGTGTGCGGGATGTTCAGCAGCCAAATCCTTCGGCGCGTATCAGCCCCGCATCTGATGCTCGAGTCCCTCTTTTCCTTTCTTTTAAATCGAAAATGCTGTCACAGTCACGTGACCATCCTCCGCCGTCCAATGCGCTTCCTACTACTCCTCCATCCACACACACCAAACGATGCTGCAGCTTACTGTGCAGCTTTTAAAAGCTGAGGGGTGAATAAAAAACATACACGTTTTGCGCTGCATGCTTTGCATTTAAATTGCTGCTGTGAATGCACCGCGAGCAAAAAAAAAAGATGTTTGGACACTTGTTCGTTTTCATATTATTCTTAAGACACTCACCTCTGCAGTAAAAACAGAGAGGGTGGCAGGATTTTTGTGTTAAGATCCACCAACAACTGAAAATCTCATTTAAGTTCGCTGACAACACAATCACACGTTCCTTCCTCCACCCAGCACATCTGCTTGATGCTATTCCCTGCATGCCTTCCACACACCATCCCTTTTTTTAAAGCCTCATCCATCTTTGGTGTCATTCTGTGTCCATCAGCGATTCGTGTTTGGCTGTACGGAGCCTCGGGCGCTGCTGATGCGAGGGATTTGATGTCTCCGGCTCTGTTAAGTCGCTTGAATCAAGGCTGTGAAATTAGTATGGATCCCACCACAGGGTAATGGGTTAAAGCACTGATACTGGCCCACCGAAGCATAAAGTTGCATTTAGGACGAGAAATTTAATGGTTATGTTTTTAAAAAAATGAGCCCTGGGTCATAAAAAGTGACAGACACACACGCAGTGAAATAAAAGGTGATCATCCGCAAAACTCCTCAACAGGTGCCGGAGCAGTTAAGGTCCAGACTGAAGTATCTCACCGACTGTACACTGGATGAGACCTGAATCTCCAGAAATTAAAGCACTCTGCTTTATCGTCCCTTTTACTCTAAATGGGAATCATAATTTACAAATTGAACATCATGCAGTTTTGAAGAAGTCTTGAAACTGGCAACCAAGACCATAAACCCATTAGGAAATGGATGCTGAGTTAATAAATCGAGTGAGAAGTAGGGTTCATTTTCTCATAGGCTTACATCCAAACAAACTTTCTTTTTGAAACCAGTGGAGTCGCCCCCTGCTGGCACTCCCACACTGGCTTCTTGGTGTTGGTGTCGAACTGTCTTCTGTTACATGACTACATGACTGATCCACGTGTGTCTTTGGCGATGACATTATAGAAGTCAATGTATGTATGAAGTCAATGTCTCTGCTTTCAGTTGCATTCAATCAGTTACAAATGGCCACCGAGCTTAATCTTAAGTGCTACAGTAATCCCTGGACTCATGATACCTCACATAGAAATGATCCCGGTGACTTCCACACAGCGAGGTTTAAAGATTTTACACATCTGGGGTGTAACGAGTGCACTGATATCAGATCTGTGTCCTGTGACAGAGATCTGAGTTCATGTGTTGCAATCGGCATCAGGAGAGAAGAAGTTGGATAGCTGCGTGAATATTTCATGGCACACTGTCAGAACTTGTTGTGTACGAGTGAAATCCAACCAGATTCACCATGTCTTCACTCCCAGCTCGTGAAATACAGCAGCTTCGGTCAAGTTTCACACTATGACGCTCTGCTTAGCCCTCTCAAGTCTTTCTTGCACATGCAGGGCTCCATGTTCAAGGTATCAATAATAAATATGCAACATCCAGTGAGACTTTCAAAATAAAGCTTACTGAGAAACAAGTTATTTTAAGTTTGGGACTGTTAACAGCCGGGCCTGCGCGTGGTGGAGCGACTTGCTTTTCATTTCGCCACCCGTGTATACGAGCTAGAGCAGCCACTCATCTCGAGATCTGGAGTCCTGCATATTTGTTCGGCATCACGCAGGGCAGTTCCCAGATAAAAATAGACCTGAAAATGATGGGTGGATAGTCATATCGGCATCATACCAGCGTTTCAGAGGCAGCACGTCAACAATGTAGCCGTCACGCGTCGCTCACGCGGGATATTTAAGTATGACCTGGTGAAATGGTCGCAGGTTTGGTGAAACCCAGACACCAACATTACTTGGTAAGGTTTAGGAAAAGATTGTGGTTTGGGTTAAAGTAAGATCAGGTACGTTAGTAATGAAGGGCATCATTATATGTTGAAAAGTGGTGGGGACGTTAGACATTTTTTAAAGGTCATCAACATGCGATTTTGGATCATTATGGCGAGAAATAAACAGCATAACGGCACATACTGCAGAGTCAACATGAAAACCCTCAGCCTAAAACATACAATAATATTGAACGACCGAGTAACAATCATCCACATGCATCACATCCACAACTTCAACACCACAGCAATAGAAAAATGCCAATATTACTTCAGCAGGGGAAAGCACCAGTACACAGAAAGTGTTGGGGACGTGTCCCCAGTGTCCCTATTGTAAATGACACCTACGTAAGTGATGTGATGACTTACAGTCTTCCACTGCGTCTGTGCCAGGGCTGGACAGAAAACACGCTGACATCACCGTCCTGAAGGCCGAGTCGATGGAGGCACGACAATGCTGCAACTAAAGCGTTCAGCTCTCACAAAAGCGAGACACGTCGCTGTATCGCTCGCACGACTCACACCAACATATGGCACCTCAGACAAAATCTTCTTTCTCAGACCTGTAGCAGAGGCAGCTTCTCCCGTACGGTGACTCCAGCAGCTCCAATCTATTTTTTAAAAGATGAATTGAAAGCCAGAGAAAAAAGTTGAGAGGGAAATCCTCTGTAGACTGTCTCTTCTATAATGCATGCCAAACAGCCTGCAGCAGCCCGAGCATCTCTTGTGTAACCGCATTATTATGATGCATTTTAATGAAGAGCGTATTACCTCAGCCCCCAAACTTCACTGTCTGTGGTCCCACCTCTGCTGCCAGATGAGGCCTGGAGGTTTTTTTTTTTATTTTGTGAACTCCCTCGCCACTTTCTGGGAGCTGATTATCTGCTCAGTGTGTGGATTGAATGTTTTCAGGCAGCATCCAGACAGACAGTCCCTCTTTCATGCACTTCTATCTTTACCGATCTCCAGTCTAACGACTCTGTGTGCTCAGTACCGCCTTTTATCTCCTTTGTCCCTGATGTCTTGATATGTTTTTTACCACATGCTGTTCACATCTCATCTCTCAGCCGTGACTTTGTCCTCTCTTTCGTTTTTCGGGCTTTATTTCCTTTTTGGCACCCAACCCAGCTCTCACAGTTTTTGTCTGAGGTTCACCGGTGTCACGTCATTCACGGCTAAATCAATACACAGCCACGCATCAAAGCAGGTATTTCAGCAGCAGATCATCTCAGCCTTCAGGAGTTTCAGAGCACTTTCAATTTGAAATTTTGATTTATTCGCCTCGACTGGAATAACAAACAATATTCTGACTGTCTTTTCCGAGCGAGGACAGTGCAAAGCTCTCCGTGTGGTGTTCTTGAAGGAGTGGAGAGGAGAAGTAAAGGTGCATATATTACTCCTTCCTGCCACATTCGAGCCTCATAACCACGACCTCCTCCCAATCCATCTTTTTACATTGGACTGTAAGACACTGATTCGAGTCTTCGCTCAAGCAGCTGCTGAACTCCAGCGATGGAAAAGTGTTCGACTAAAGCAGCACGAGATGGGACAGACTATAAAGTAGTGAACCTACTGTATAATATTATTATTACTCCTAGAGCTTCAATGAGTCCGTTAGATGATTATTTTAATGATTGAATTATCGCTTTAGACACTAATGAAGCAAACAGGACAAACATTTTTTGCTTCTAACTTCTTAAAAATGAGGATTTGATGCATTTCTTTGCCATACGTGATACTTGCAGCCCTAATAACTTGTATTTATTGGAATATTTCATTCATTTAATAGACGACTCCTCAGTCCAAAATCCAAAAAACACCCTCTGTTGTGTTTCACTGTGACACCTCAGATTTCTGTATTACTTTAGAGGCTTCAGGAATTTGCACCTTCAGTCTTTCTGGTTCCAGTTTCTTGATACCTGTGCAACCTTTCTGATTGGATGAACTGACTTCTATCTATCTTACCTGGGTATAAACTACAACTATAAAACTACCTAAGATGTGTCCCACCTTCCCCGTCGGATGGAAACAGTTATACTTTTATCAACTACAGTCATTTTATTTGTTTTCAGTATCTATTCTTATTGTTTTTGGGTGATTTCCCAAAAGATCAAGAACTACAGAAGACGTCATAAAGGAGCGTTTTCAGAACTGCAGCACAACACAGAAACGCTTTTGCATTAAAATCGAGGCCACAAAGTTTTGTCTCTAATTGCTCTTTGTTTTTGTGTTTATTTCTTTTGAGGATAGTGCTGATGTTTATTTGTTGTTTAGTTTATGCACTATTGTAATAGTTTAGGGGGACGTTTGGGTACTGCGGCCCCAGGCTCCCTCTATGCTTTTGTTCTTTTTGGCCGGGCCTCCAGACTCCTGCAGGCCTGGGAACAGTTTTTACTTTTGTAAACAAAATCATTTTGCTCTACAATCTAATTCTCGTTTATGGCATCCTGTCTTTATGTTGGTTATATATGTGTTTCTTTTACTGTGGCCATAAGGTTGCACCATAGAAAACAGAAAGAAATAATATAACTACAACTAAAAATATAAGTCAGACCAAAACCACAAGGACGGAAATCTACAATACTGTTACAGATGTGCACATGCACATACACATGAACGCACAGTTCAGTCATTGTGTTTGTGTTTGTTTATCCATACTCTGACTCCCACCTGTCAGCCCTTAAGCCAGAACATTCACCTCACCTGTTCACCGTCTCCACTCACCTGTTTCCCGTTACCTCATTAGCTCTCTAGTATCTATAGCAGCCAATCTCCTATGAGTCTCTATCAGACTGTCTTCATGCCATGTGGCTAAGCTTTCCAGCATCCTGTTTACCTGTTGATTTGATCCACCCAGCCTGTATTTTTAAAACGTTTGCCTTAGTCTTGCCCTGTTGGACCTTGTTTGGCTGCCTCGGTTTCGTTTCTAACGTATTTTTTGAACTGTGACAGTTTTAGTGGCCTCATTTTTATTGTTTCTTGTATTGTTTGTTTTTATGTTTCCTGCGCTGCCTCGCTGCGAAAAACAATTTCCTCCCGTGCGACAACAAAGATCTGAACTGAACTGAACTTAAAGGAGATGGACAAAATAATGTGAACACTGCTTGCATGGAGAGTGTGTCAGAGAGGCACAATGTCACAGGTAAATGATGTTCCTACTGTGTGAAATCCTGTTGGTCTGAGCCCAAATATTCAGCAAATTGATATTGACTTTTCAGAACACCTAAAGCCGATTGAAAGCAATTCAGTCGTCTCTCACGACTCAATTGTCATTAGCTGGGAGGCTATTAGATTTCTCTGGCCTGCGAAAATTCAATTTCAGAAGTCATAGCGCCACATTCAGAGCACGGGCCGACGTGGTTCTGGATGAATGTCATCCGGGTGGAAGTCGCCTCAGGAGAAAGACACTCCGTCACAATAATGGTCCAGCTAGTTGGGAGTTTAACTGCACTCACAACTCGAACAGATGTTTTAAACATGACATTAAGTTTGCCCTTTCGCGAAGCTTTAGTCATAATTTCTGTATAATTCAAGGGAACGGGTGTAATTTAATGATAATTTCTCTATTCATCACCTCAGGTAATAATACTGAGAATCTCTATTTAATGCCAAACGACAATCATAATTATGGGCTCCTCGTTATATAATGGTGTTCCAGTTGACTCGGAGCCAATTCAATAATAGTCATCTGTGCAATCATCACTTCCCCGTCTTTTACATGAAACAGGAGCTGCTGTGCTGTGCTGCTTTCTGTGATGAGACTTTAGTCCTGCACTGAAATCGGTGAACAATCCGCGGCAGGCTTCTGCTTTCGAAGCCGGCCGAGCGAGGACACCGTCTGCCTGTCGGGAGAAGGGCATCAAGGCTGCCTAATAGATCTGTATTCATTATTCAGACCTTGGCTCCACACTGCACAGAAATATTGTAGGGAAATGTCAACATCATGCGCCTGTAGCGAGCCGCGCTGTCATTTCGTTTTAGAGAAGGGTCTAATGAAAGGGATGGTATTTTTCTGGTTTAGTGTCGTGTAGAACAAGTCGTTTCTCGCACAGGTTTGAAATCTGAGCGACACAATTTTTACACAGTGTGATTGATTATCTCTCGAACACTTCAACATCCGTCTCATCCGTCTGTCGACTTGGTTTCGACTCTAAATATATTACGTACTGCTGCTTTAATGTGGAAAAATGAAATAGTTTGTCGCTCTCTTGGATCTTGGACATTGTAGAGCCAGCAGACGGTTAGCTTAGCTTAGCACAAAAGCTGGAGACAGTGGGAGTGAGTCCAAAGGAAACACAGTCTGCCTGTCAGCACGTCTAAAGCTCACTAATTAAAGTGTTGCATCTCATTAGTTGAATCCATATTAAAAAAAAGAAATAGGGCTGCAGCTAACAATCATTTTAATTATAGATTAATCCGCCCATTAATGCCACAATTAATCAAGATCGCTTCAGTCTATAAAATGTCAGATGCTAAGATCAGTCTTTATAAATGTAATATACATAAATATTTTTAAGAGGGGGGCGTTTCCACAGTGTTGCTTGTTTCTGTGATACAGAAATTATCTCCAGTCTCTCTGGACTCAGGACATGAACCGGACATGATGTGAACGATAACAAGACAAAAGCAGAAAAACTCACATTAGAGAAGCTTGAAAAACAACTTCACATTCAGACAATATTTCAACTGGATTTGCAATATTGGCTTCAGCTGAGTAATTTGGACCTGGTTTTCTAAGTCAGTCTCCAAGATTATGATTATGGGGAGTTGTGGTGGGGGGGTCGCTGGTTCAATTCCCGACCCCTGCAGTCTATCAGTCAACAAGTGTCCTTGGCCGAGATACTGAACCCTAAATTGTTGCTGGTGGCTCTTCCATCGGTGTGTGAGTGCGTATGAATCGAGGTGCCGCATAGCATGTTAGCCTCTGCCACCAGTGTGTGTGTGTGTGTGTGTGTGAATGGGTGATTGCTGACTTGTGTTGAAAAGTGTTTGAGTCATCACCTAGACAAGAAAAGTGCTCTGTGTCATGGTCCTGTCCTTGTTTCATTGTATGTTTCTCTGGGTTTTGTGGTGTCTTTTGCCCTTTTTCTTTCCAGCACTCTGTTTTCCCTCCTGTGTCCTGATTTTCTCTCCACACCTGTCTTATATCTGTTTCATGAGCCCAGCCCTGTTACCTGTTACTCCTCCCCAGTCTGCTTTCCCTCCACACCTGCACTACATCTCCCTCGTTAGCACCTGTTTCTAGTGTTTTTCCGTTCATTTCCCTCACCTGTGTTTCTCCGCCTCACTCCACCTGCATCTCATCCCCTCGTTGGTTTAGTTTGTATTTAAGTCCAGTCTTTGTCAGTTTGTCAGTTCAGCTTTCTGTCCTGTTCTGCTCTTTTCCTGTCTCCTGGTTTCATCTCTCATTTGTGTCTGGTTTTTATTCCCTGTGTCGTTCCTGGTTTGTACCCTCGCCCTTTCATTTTCTTGGTTTGAACTTTGTTTAGCTTTTGTGCTTCGCTGTTGTGTGTGGGATTGGATTTCAGCTTTCATTAAAGCTCGCCTTTTCTTCCTTACCTGCCTGCTGTGTTTGGGTCCCAATGTGTGTAACCTGACATTAGAATAATACAGTCCATTTAGCACAATACCTCCTGAGCCAAATTGCCACGTGCCACTTTTCCCTGAAGCCTCAAATTTATTTCATCAGCTTGTGCACCTCGCTCCACGACTCCCGGTTTCAGAATAGTCAAAGCTGTAATGACTAAGTGCAAATTCTTGGTTTACAATGATGTACGATACTGCTCCCTTTGTGATGTGCTGAAAGCTTCTTGTTAGCAGTACGCAGCCTATATAGTTACATGTTTGTGGCACCTTTATATGAAAATACACCACATTTTTCCTGCCAGTGCCACATGACTTTGGAGAAATACCTTCACATTAATCGATATTTTCTCTCCTTTTCGACCTACAACTGGAAAAATTATTATGATTATTCCACTAACATGTGTTTTGTGATGCATCGATTTTGTAAACATATTTTATCTGGATGAAAAGATGATGTTCAGACCGAAGATTATCCACTTTTCAACTAGAAATCAACGTTGAAATCCCGTTTCTCTTGTTTGTTCTGGTTTACTGCCAGTTGACTTGTTGATCAATAAGCAAATGTTTCAGCTCCGACAGACTCCAGGAAGTGAATTCCCGCCAAGAAGTCCAGTAGTTGAGCACATAACTTAACAGGTTCTGTCTACCACAAGACATTCAGGCCCACTTCATGCTAAGCTAGGCTAACATCACCTGGCTGTAGATTCATATGCAACAGTCAGAAGTGAGAGAGTTGAGCTTTTCTCCTCTTCAAAATGTGGAAGTTACTTTAACCCTGTAGGACCCCCTGTTGCAAATTTGCCACATCACTTTTAACAATTCTAAAAAAATGCCTACAAATGTTTTTTTTTCTCAAGACCACATTTACATAGTTAATGGGTCCTATTGTTTGTCCTCACAATGCTATTGGATAGAATAAGTGTTTATAGGTTCGGTCATCTGGCCATGAACTCACTCTATCTGCAAACTTCCCGCTGAGCTCATCTCCTTTTTTTGCATGACTTGATTTGTCAGGATTAAAGTAAGTAAAATTCCTTAGACATTTTTTTTGTGTCTATTACAATGTGTAGAACATGTACATATTTAGTTATTTTGGAAAACATTCATTAAATTTGATTTAGAGCTTCTTATGTCCATGTTGCAATTCTGCCACGTTGGATCAGGGTGGTAGTCAAAATAGCCTGTGCTCCTTACACATTACATAAGGACACTGCACTTCTCACATGGTCACAAATTGAAAAAAAATGTAGTAGAAATTTAAAGTGTTAGATGATTCAGTGTAACTAAGCTCTAAATGTGTTTTTACTGTTAAATGTTTAGTTAGTTTAGCTTAGACCATAATTAAACACATGAATAAAATGTATAGGGTATTTGAAACTCCCTGTATCTTTGTAGTTTTTTGTTTGTTTTTTAACTTCTAAATGATCCTGAGCTATTTTTCTCAGTGTTGCCCAAGTAGCAGTTTGTAGCATTAGGAGATAGAAAAACAGGTTCTGAATGTTCTGGAGTTGTTGGGGGGATGCCTGTTGCATTGTTCTGGGACAGGTGTAAATGGTCTTGAATGTGAACCTGTAAGTGCTCTGGGGGGATGCATGTGTTCCTTTTAGTATGATAAGTAGAGAGCATAATAGGCCAGCCAGACAGTATTGTTTGAATGTAGTGGAATTTGATCAGCATTTGTATTGAAATGATAATACTTATGGACATACTAATGGAAATACTTAGATCTCTACCCTCGACACATGGTCTACCACCCTGTCTATTCCAAAAGTTTGTGACAGAAGACATGATTGAGGCTCTGACAAGAAACACACATGAGTACAGCTTGCAAAAAAATAGAACATCTGTTAACACCAATAATAGGGGAATTGAGAAGATGCTTGGCATGTACCTGAAGATGGGCCTAATGCAAATGGCCGGAGTTCAGGGACAGGGACACATTCAAGACCATTTACACCTGTCCCTGAACAATGCAACAGGCATCCCCCCAACAACTCCAGAACATTCAGAACCTGTTTTTCTATCTCCTAATGCTACAAACTGCTACTTGGGCAACACTGAGAAAAATAGCTCAGGATCATTTAGAAGTTAAAAAACAAACAAAAAACTACAAAGATACAGGGAGTTTGTTTTGGGAGACAGACACACGGTACATCTCTGTTTCTGATGTGATGTTCCGCAACAGATTCCAATCTCTGTTGACTTCATTACACTTAACAAACAACTTGACTGTGTCAGAGATGGAAAAGAAGGACAAACTCTGGAAACTCAGACCATGGCTACTTAAATGTTCTGTATATCTGTTCAGACTAAGTGAGTACAAACACAGAAATTCTGCTCCCAGCTATCCCCAGCGTGGCAAATTTGCAACATTTCCCTAAAAACTTACTAAAATGTAAAAAATTTGAAAACTCTTTAATTTCTACATAAGAGGCCTCCTAAAACAATATCTGAGAGGTCAAAAAAAATTTTGCTCATTTTTTTCTATATCTGGGTCTTACAGGGTTAAGAGGTAGGTAAAGGCAGCTTTTTGGGAGTTATGAGGAGGCTTTTTCTTCAGTATCTGGCAGAAACCTCACAGAGGCTGCAGTTAGTTCACATTTTTAAAGACGTCCCCCACTAGAGACCCATAATCAACTCATTTTAGTGACCTAATTCAAAGCCCGCTCTGTTCACGGGCCTTATCTAATGAGGACAAATCCTCTTATCCAGGTGAATCTGAGATTTAAGTGGGCGTCGCGGTTCTCCATAAGTCAGGTTCGGGCACTCCGTTAACCAGAGAACATTATGTCCCACTCTGCATCAGTAGCTTCAGTATAAATAGACTCTCTACATGAGTCAGGATGCGCTCGCTTTTCAGGATGAGAGACAGCATGACCCCGGAGAACGGTGAACGTGGAGAACACTGGTGTGATTGTTACGCGCCGGCTTTTCAGTAATCGTGGAGAGCAGCGCGGGCGTCTCTCTGCGTGCGCTCTCGCTGGTTTATGTCACATTTCGGAGCCATCGTGTCTGAAATGACATGTTTGCTGATGGATGTTTCATCGCCGAGCAAAATAAGCACATGCTCTCGTTGGAAAACATCCCCTTTTCAAAAGCTTTTTCATTTCATAGATCAAAAGTAATTACCCATTCTCCCTATTATTCATGCGAGCGTGTGTAGAGCCATTGACTTCGCCCTCTCGATGAGTCACGATTTATTCACATACTGTACAAGAGTGGGAGACCGTGCACTGCTGGAGGAGGAGTGATGACAAAATTTCATGTGCGCTGGCTTTTTCGATAAGCAGCGGCTGGCGCTGTAATACTGTCTCCCTGCGTGTGCTACCATCGCTTAATGTGCTGTCTGCTGTTTGGAAAAAGCACTTCAGACATCCAGTGTATCTGTCAGAGAGGCTTTTTACTGTACTCATCTGTGAATCGGTAAGCATTCAGTTTCACCCTCTGGTCCATTAAATGTTTGTGTGCTTTTTTGCACAAAGAAGAGAAAAAGAGTCATTTTCAGAATTGCTCTTCCTCTCCTGTGAATGTAGGAAATGGCCAATTTGCAGCAGCATTGTGCTTGCAAAAGATATTGAAAGTTAAAAAGTCCGCGCCAACGGGAGCTCCTCTCTCCCACAGAAAACACTGCTCCTGAAGTGCCTTTAATCCCCTGACTTCCTGACATCACATTATGTCACCATGTCACATATTTGCATAATCTATGTCTATATTAATGACTTAATTTGTGCAGGAATCCTGCAGGTACAGGGCCTGGACCTCCCCAGATTGGGACCGGCACCTACAGTATTTGATAGGATTGAGCATCTCCTTTGTTACTATCAAACAAATGTTATTATTATATATTTAATGTTATCTATCCGCTGACGTTTCAGTGACAGACAGACATAACATGTCAACTAGTTTGGTTTCGTAGCCTGCTGCCTTTTGTAGTTGTTTGTAGATCTTTCGGCCATAATTACATTTCCGCCCATTGTAGCCGCCCACAAACAGGAAAGACGAGTCGACAGGGAGGTGAGAACGAGGAAAGAGGCCGCGTGCAAACAGGTTGCAAACATGTTAATTAGCTGTTACTACGCACCGCTCCCTGCTGATTATTGTGAATGCTCTGATTAGTAAGTGTGAATGAATAATGCTAAGTTTGTAACCACTGGTTTAGTCCTGTTAACCGCTCGCCCTCAGGCGCGCTGCAGGCGCAGTGGATTTTTGATGCATTCCCTCACTTTTCGTTCCCCCCGACCCGCCTGAACAACACACCTGTTTTTTTTATTTACAAATCAACCACTGCCTTTATTCATGGTAGAAGTGAAAGTTGAAAACACGACGGAGCCGACCCCGGTGCAGGCTCAGGCGTGTGTGAGCTGACCAATCGGCAGACTCGGTATTTGGGAACGGGGGGGCGGGGCTTAAAGAGACTGAGAATGAGAAAACTGATGTGTTTTTGATCATTAAAGCATGTAAACCTTTTCTAGTAGTAACCCAAAATGAAATTATGATCCTGAAAAAGCGCATTATGTCTCCTTTTAAATTCTTGTGTACTTTTTGCACAAAGAACACACAGCAAGTCATTTTCAGGACTGTTTGTCCTCTGTGAATATAGGAAGAAACTCATCAGTTCTTCTTTATTGTTTCTTTTTATCTCAGGCTTATCAGCGGTGCTACCGAAGCCTTTTATCTACACGATGCTGTGTGTTGTCAGTAAAGGTGATTTGCAGCAGTGGAGATGCGCACGTGGATTGATTCGTCTTTTGAAGGTGCTTCCTGACATGTGGGTGATGCTCTACAGGATACGTGGACAAACATCGAGGCCGAGAAATCATGCAGGAGGATTCGTGCGTTTGAAACGGCAATTGTGCCCGTCAATAATGCGCTCTGGGCAAAACACACGCCTCTTTATCTGCAGACAGAAATAAAAAGAAGGTTATCTGCTCCACTGTGCAGGATTCTGTGGTGAAATTTTAATCGGCGCCGGAAGATGTGTTCATCCGAAGGGAAGCGCTGTCACAAAACATCTGTACAGTCTCCTGCTGGATGATTTCAGTAGATTTCAAAGGTTTTTCTCAGATATGCTATCTCCACTCGTTCTGCAGAGTCACAGAAGCAGCACCCTTATCCTCCTCTCCGGGGACGACACGGCTCGGTGATCTGTGCCTGCCGGTCCGTGCCGCAAGCTCCATTGAGCCTGGGATCGATATAACCCAGTTTAATCTCAGCGCTGGTGTAATAAGCCAGAGCATTACTGTTGGGCACCTGTGAGAAAAAGAGCTTGCACCATCCCCTGTGCCCAACCCTCCCCCCTTCGATGATTGAAAACCAGATCTGTGGAGAAGGAGAACAGGTGGGAGGAGGATAGGAGTGGGTGTGTGATAGTGTGTGTGTGGGGGGGAGGTAGGCAGGTGTGCACGTGCATTGTTTGTTCGGATAATAAATTCAGGTGTGAGGCCGTTAGTCCACCACCAGGACAGATTGAGTGGAGACAGTGGAGCTACGCGAGGCACCATAACTCAGCCTAATCTTACAATACATTACGGTTGTTTGCACAGAGACGTCTCCTATTTCAGCGCTGAATTTAATTTGCGAACCGCCCCGCTGTGGAGCCCGCAAGTCAACCGCAGGTGAACAAACAAAAGCGTTTCTTCTGCTGCTTACGTGGCGTCTGTTAATCTGCAGTTTATATCAGCTTCGGTCTGCAGCGACAGCTCGGTCCCCCGGTGCTCCTGTCACTGCCGGGCCCCCACAGAATACATGCGTGTGACGAGTCAATAGGTTTCATCTATCAAGCTGGATTATTTGTGGGGATCATCCATCACACGTGTACCACAGGAGTAATTGATCGGGCGGGGGCAACGTGGGTCAGATGGGACATGGTCTGTGCCTGCGGGTGACTGAGGCAGTGTGAGGACGTGTTTATTTTACTTATTGGTTTCTACCTCTGACGTTATTGTGTGTGAAAATACAAATCTTTGTTATAACAGCATTTTTTTTGAATTTTTTTTTTTTTTTTCAATCAGCTTCGTACATTGCGATTCCACAAATTATTTTTCATCAATAGCCTGAGTTCTTCTTCTGACTTTGATGCCAGCAACATGTTTCAAACACGTTGGGACAGGAGCAACGGAAAAAGACTGTTTGGAGCATTAAACAGGTAATCAGGCTCGCTGTCAGCAGGTGATAGCATCATGACAAGGTATGAAAGGTGCATCTTCCAGAAGGCTCAGTGGTTCACAGGCAAGGACGGGGCGAGCTTCACCACTTTGTGAAACACATGATTATATAAAGGGTTTTACTACAAGGCTCAGGAAAACGTCTGTAAACACAGTTTGTTTGCAAATGATTGACATCTGTTTTTATTTGTTTCACATAGCGTCCAGACTGTTTTTGGAGTCGAGGTCGTACCATGAGCAACGGTATCCCTCCGACATTAACACACATTTTTCTGCCAAAGTTTGAACACTGTCAGAGAAATGTGATGTCAATTGAGGAGTTTTAACTGTATGTTGTCAAATTAAATCTGATTACACAACAGCAATTCAGTCATTATGTTGTTTAAACTCTATTAATCTAAAGTAAAGAAGGTTTTTGAGTGAATTTTGGGTTTGTCGCTTACTTAGTCATGAATAGTGGGCCGATACTTGGAAGCCATTTCTAAACATTTTAAGTTAGATGTCCCAATCACAAGGCGGCGGGTCCCCAAAGCCTTGTCCATAATTACCATTAATTATTATCTTTGTAACGTCATTTTGAGATATGGCATCATAAATGAAAATGGTGGAGGGAAGACGAGATGCACCAAGTGCTACTGGAAAAACTGTTAAATCCTCTAATTCTCAGAAAACCAGACAGGTGAAAGAAATATATTTTAATAAAAAAGGATTTTGGATTCTTCCTTTTTGTAAGATTTAAAATTATGATATTTACTTTTGAATAGTTTTATCAAACAGCAATATTTAAAGTCTAATTTGTAAGAGAGTTTACTGTTGAGTCTCTTTTCCAACTCGTAGAAATACTAACGCAGAACTAACTTTGGTGCACAATGTCTACGGGAGTGGACGGTGTCTTTTCAGTCACAGACAGAAGGCGTACGGGAAAAACATTTTGTTAATTATGTTGGTTTTTAGCTGTCTGGTTTTCCGAGGGTTTGAGAATTTAACAGTTATTCCTGAATCGCTTTTTCACACCGTTGATGCGGTCGTCATACTTCAGTAGACATTAACTCAGCTCCTTCAAAATAACATAACATAAAAAGTAATTGGTCCTCTGGAGTCCCGAACACAAAGATCTAATCCAGACATGCACTGGTGAAGGCGACACCGGATCTTCTTTGCACGGCTGCTCTTTAGTTCCTGCCACACCACGGGCTCTTTTAATGGACTTTTCCCTGCATTTCACCCAAAGCATGCTGGGATAGCCTCTACCCATGCTGTATGACAGTGAATAATTAGCAAAGGAAGCTGTAGTCTTGTTCTCATGTCTGATAATAAATGGCAGTAAACAGTGTAATGACAGATTACAGAGTACTCCATCCCACAGGAGCCACACATACGCTGAAGATGATTCACCCGTCGTACTTAAACGCATCTCTTTATCCTCCCTCTGATTCACTTTTGCATGTGTGTGTGTGTGTGTGTGTGTGTGTGTGAGACACTTTGCACACAGCAACAATTTACAAGGGAAGGGATTGTGCTTTGCAGTGCGGCTGATTTAGTGGATATTGGTAATTAGTTTGCAAAAGAGACTTTGGTTACTTACAGCTTTCTGTCTTGCTTCCTGTATTTTTTTAAATGAGATGCAAATGGCATTGGTGCTGATGGCTGTGTGTGTGTGCGCGTGTGTGTGTGACTGTGATTTGTGGGTTTGTTATGTTGCCAGTTTAGTGTGTAGCTCTACATCGACACATTCACTACTAACATACTGGAGACGCAGGGTAAAGGGAAGTCAAATTAATCATGATTTCTATCCATCTCACTCCATCTTAGTCTTGAAATCTAACTGAACATTTCGGACTTTTTTCAGTAACTCATGCCTCATATTTGCATTCAGCGGATGCTCTCATCCAGAGCAGCTTACACTGAGGGAACCGGCAGAGTACATTTTCAGAACTTTCCCCATGTGCCATCCGCTTCTCTTCCCATTAGCGTTTTTGCATTTTAATTACACTCACCACAAGTTCAAGAGTTGAAGTCTGGCCTGCTTCATCCGCCTCCAATGACTGTCTCTGCACTCAGGTCTCCCCTCCGGCCCCTCAGGACCTGAAGTTTCCGTGTGGTCTTTTCCGCTGTGGATGGAGTGATGCACCAGTGAATATGCAGCGCTGGCTTAGCTGTACTACAAGCCCAATGTGGGTCCTCAGGGATCGAGGCTGGTGGGGTGGAGGATGGGAATCCGGGGCTCGCTGTGGCGGAGCAGCTGAATTATTCATGTCCCTCCACCCTGCCTGCCTCCTTTCCTCTCTGCAGTGCATCCACCGAGACCTGCATAACAGTGTGAATGAACGATCTCTGTCTCTCCCCTTCACTAAATCTTAAATGGGGTGCTTTTTGTTGGTTTTCACAGCAACAGCTACAAGATACAGCCATCACAATATCCCCAAATATTACAGCTGCTGAAATTGGACCGAAATTGCACCAGAACTTGGACACAAAGAAACGCCCAGAGGTTATTTCGCCCCTTCCTTATTCTGAAGGTAGAGCTGCATCTGTGAGGTAATTTTCAACTTTTAAACGAAAAGATAAAAAAAACACCACCGGTGAAGTCAATATTTTGTGTAATAACACACACTTACCGCACACGTCTATCACTCAGTTCATGTGCGGACAAACACGCACAGGCGCACGTGCACGCTCAAGACCCACACACTTTGCTGAGAGGTGGCCGAGCTATGCTTTGTATAAATAGGAGGCTCTAAATTTGTCTGACCTTAGATACTGTGGAGAAAATGGATCTGCTCGAGGGAACACTTGTACTTGTTCCTTCCCATCAGCCTCCTTCAAAATGTCAAATTTGCTTCTCACCTCGCAGTCACAAAGCGTCGACTGTACGGCTCCACCAGCACAGTATTAGGTCGACTAATGAGAATTTGTTTTGCTCTTCATTAGTATTCACCAGAGGCTCAGGAAGGCGAGAGGCAGACTATTGTTTCTCAGGCGAACGAGTTTTCACACATTTGATCGATCGAAAAAGCCACGTTATTTTGGTTTCACATGTAGTTTACATGTAAAAAAAACATCAACATAAGAAAATTGTGTATTCACATGTGAAGAGTGAAATTACACTTGAGTTAATGTGCCATTTTCTGTTTCTACATGTGAAACAATGTGAAAACAGCCAATCACACATCAGTGTATGTAATTCACATGTAAAGATGTAAATCTCACGTGCGGACATTTTCATCAAAATGTGAAAAAAAAGCAGATCACATGTGAAGAATCAAATCTCCACATGTGGAAATTCAAATTCACATGGAAATTTTCATTGAAATGAGAATAGAGCCCATCATGTGCGGAAAGATTCCTGCGATGTGATTTTGTTTTCACGTTAACATTTTTGTACACATGTGATGCGAAAAAGGCAAACGTCATGTTTGACATTTTGGCCATGTTCGCCATAAACCTTCCCCACAGTGTTGTCACATCATACAGTGGAATACATTTCTCTCAACCGTAATTCATTTAACCGTAAACTGACAGATGATGTTGTCCCGGCTTCACATCAGATCAGACTTCGCCTCTGTGTTCCTTCTCCATGTGGCGGTTACAGCGAATTATGTCTCTCAATTTTGAAGATATATTGAAAAACATGAGCAGCATTAAAGTCAGTTAACCTACACATACAAACAACACGCTGAGATAGAAAGATTATCTGCATGACAGTAATGTCACAGAGGCAGAATGGGTCGTTCTGCCTGTAGAATCCATCCTGTCTCTATCACCACAGGTTTCCTTTATGTTTCTTCCCTCAGTCCATGATTTAATATAAAGTACAAAGCAGTGCGGGCGGTCTGCGCCTCCTGCTGTGATTTCAATGCATCATAATTTCCTCCACGTAGCCTTGACTCTGAACACATCATGTCCATAGAGCTGTGGTTCCCTCCTCCCAGACAGCAGCAGCCTCCTCCTCCCTGTCCCTTTATGTCCACTTCACCTCCCTGTACTCCAGCCACTAATGCCCTGCCGCTGTTTGGCTCCTTGCGCCTGACGCCCTTTGCCGCCCCCTCTCTGTCTCTGTCCCTCCCTCTGTCTTTATCTCAAGGTTCATTTCTCTGTCAAGTTGCTCAGACTGTGTCAGTCCTGAATGTCTCAAGCTGTCACAGTTTGTCACGGTTGATGTGCAATGTCAGAAATAATTACTCGAGACATAAAATGAATAGCGGCGTGTTCTCGGGGCCGCGTTGTGCTCTCTCTCTGTCCGCGTCTCTGCCTCCGGTGCAGGGGGTCATTAAGGTACAACGGGGCTGTGAACGCAGACGCCAGTAAAAATAGTTTGTTTTACTTAAATATATATGAAATAAGGATTTGTGGATTTATGGTTTCTTGGCTTTGTTGATGGAAATTGAATATTATATTCATAATTATGTTTCCATCAGTGTATAGTCACCTAAAACTAAGAATTTTAGTATGACAGTTTTATATCTATGGTAGCCCAGAATGGACAAAACAAACACTGGCTCTCGAGTCTCTTCTATTTGTCATGTTGGAAGGAGAGGGTGAGGAATATACAGACGTCAAAATCGATGTTTAAATGTTTTTTATCTCACATGTTTTACTCTACATCTCCCCTGTGCAGTATCAGGCCCAATAATGGCAAGAAAGTCGTTTTGCAGGTGTTCTTAATGGTATTTTAAGAGTCTGTAACTTCCTAGAAAACGATAACAATTGTTGATGACTCATCCTGCACCCTGGGGCTTATACACGTTTTTCATACAATAAATGTTTATGAGACCAGGCCTCATGGATTACTGTACAAAAACACACATTTATAACGTGCAGAAAAACAACTTCATTACATTCAGCGCTATTGACTACGGCAAAAGCCAATCAATATCTGCAACAATTCATTGGGTTTTTTTTTAATATAAAATACGATTAATTTAACATTTTGGGAAATTGACTTATTTAACTCAGTTCAATTTAACTTTAATTATACCACACAGGTCACTAACAAACTGTGTAGTCCCTTTATGCTACTCGTAAAAAATATCAAGACATATCAAAATGTCAAAATATCAAAAATAATCAAGCAGTGAAAAAAAAGTGCGGAGGATGATTAGGGGTCTCGCAGCCTCCTCACAGAGGAGCTGCTGTGGCAGAAGTATCTGCTGCTGCACCACATCTACCAGACAGCAGCAGGGTGAGAAGCATCTGTCTCAGGTGGGTGTTCACTGTTAGTATCCTTATGAGCTCTATGGAGGTACCTCATCTCTCTGATATCACTAAGATCAATAGATGAGGATGTTTTGATTCCACTCTCGTGTTTGTAAGATAAATATGAAGCTTGAGTTAGCTTAGCTTAGCACAAAGACTAGAAACAGAGGGAAAAACAGCTAGCCTTCCTCTGACCACAGTCTGAAAAAAGTCAGACATTGGACACAGCCAGACTAGCTCTTTCCCCATGTTTCCACTCTTTATGCTAAGCTAAGCTAACTGTCTCCTGGTTGAGAGTGTCAGTTTCCTAAAATGTATACCCTTCATTGTTTTTAGGATGTATTTCTCTTCTCTGTGATTAGCACATGAAAATGTCCACGTCCTCGTTAATATTCAGGCAGCGTCAGCGCTTCTTATCATGTTATTATGTATATTGCTGTTTGATTAATCTGTCCTCTCTCTCTGGGGAAATTTCACATACAGTACAAGCCCTCTGGGATCCTCTTCTGACTCTCGTGCTTTAATTCACTACCTTTCATTTTGAGTCATTTTTGTTTGCTGGCTTGTGGTAACAGCAGTCTGGCATGTGTAGATTCATGTCAAGGGAGAGAGAGGATGACATCCAAAGTGTAGCTGCGTCTCGACTGAAGCCACTCGAGCATGGGCTGTACGACCCTGAGGGATCGAGGACCTCGACTTCATTTGCATCACAAAGTCTTCATCGCGCACAGTGATTGCAATTTGCTATCAGGAAGGGGGGATTGTGCTGTTGATAGATGCACGCTGCTTATGAAGATACAAACTCAGCCGAGAGCGTGCGGTGCCCTCGATCCTGCCCTCCACCCTTCCTCGACTGCTGCTAAAACAAACACCGCCTCCTGTACATGCTGTTATCAAGTTCAACAGTGTGTGTGTGTGTGTGTGTGTGTGTGTGTGTGTGTGTGTGTGTGTGTGTGTGTGCAGTCTGACTGTGCACAGCTTGAGAAAAATGATGACTCAAAAATGAACTTGCAGATTTTTCAATTATAAAACTGTAGGACATTAACCGCAGCTGACACTTGCACCCAGAGCTGTCTGTTTGATGTTACTTAGTTTTTTATTTAGTTATTCATTCTTTTATTTTGGTTTTATGCTATTCTTATATTAAAGGGTAATTCTGGGCTGTTTTTCAGAACTTGGGTCATAGTTTTGGCCAAAAGTAGCATTGTGTGTTTGAGCAAAGCAACTTTATGAAACTTTTTGATTATTTTCACAAAAAAATCAGCTAAAATCTGTGCTAAGATCACAGGAGTGACACAGAAAAGGACTTGATCTTATTTTGCAAACAACAAATCCTACAGAAAACGACAAGTAATTCAGCTTCTTCTTGTTCTTGCAGGTGAATTTTCTCTGTTACCATCAGGGCGCCGATACGTTTAACCTGCTTGTAAAACGAACCGCTGCTCGAAGTCTTTTATTCCCTCTGCAGTTTGTCTTTTAAATTCACTGTAGATGTTTTTACAGTCTCCTTGGCATATTTAATTTTATTTTATTGTATTTAATTTTTTATTCTTTATGTTTTTTATTCATTTCTCATCTATATTTGTGTCTACATGTTACTGTATGTTTGAGTGTGCGTGCAAGACAAGCTGTTCAAAAAAAACAAAACACTGACAGTGTTTACTTGCAGTAAGGAGAACGGTGGTGGTACACATGGCACTCACTATAGCTGTGAGCACACAGTTTTGCTGTGTATTAACAACCCGGTCGTCAGGATAAAATCTTGGCACTTTTCTGCAAACCGCTGAGATGTTTAATGGTGGTGGAGTGACAGTGACAGCAGTTACAGAGAGTGTGCAGCCAAGCGTGACGCCAGTGGGTATTTTTAATGGACACCTTGGGACAATTTCCAGCCGTGTTGGAAAATAAACAGTTATTTTATGGTATTTATTTTCCTAATCACCTATAAACCTAACCTGTCACAACAGGAAATGTAGCTTTGCCATGGTTTCCAGAAACGTACATTGCCAACATTTATTCTGGTGATTGCATTCATATTGAAGGATTGCAGACATTTTGGATGCGCACACTTTTAACTGTGAACAAAGTGGTTGACAAGGCCTGTCTAAACCTGTCGGATCATCTATAACCTTTAGTTAACATGGAAGACACATTGAGATCAAAATCAGCCAAGACGGGCTCGAAATAGCAGCATCAAGGACACGACAAGACGACAACATCAAATCAAATCAAATCAGAATAGCAGCCGTCAGTATACATGTATAAATATACACTTCATAATACAGTGACAAGGCGTGCGTGAAGCTGGCGGTGATCTCTTCCATTATTCTGCATTTAAAGATACAAGCGTCTCAAGTGTAAGTTTGGCCTGCGGGTCACTCCAGCACCAAACACCATGGTGGAACGGGCTCGATTTACTGGCTTTCAGTCTGACAGAAGGCACTTTGAAACAAAGTTTGTGCAACCTGCGATTATAACTAAGGTAAGTTGTATATATGAGGATAATCTTGTATATTAACATGTGCCGGTGTAGTAGTCTACACAAAGTGACGGATGACCGTCCCACCATGCTGTGCAAGGTACAGTGATGGGCCTGAGAGCTAGAATAAGTCAGTGATACATGGGGTTGAGTTTAGACGAGGTGGACGGTGAGGCAACCCTGTAAAAAGCATCACCAAAATCAGAGTCGGAAAGATACCAGCAAGATCATGTGTTATATATATTCCTTCTGCATCTCCCTCTGCTGTAGTGAGGTGCCTGTGTAGCCTACAATGTTGTCTTATGCACTGGCTAAAGCTAGAGATCCCAATTATTCTTAACTGTAGTGTGCTTTTCTAGTTTTTCTTGAAGAACCAATAGAAGTACTCTAGATGTAGACGTTCACACTTCACACTCGCACAGCTGCACATATTCAAATGTCAACCCTGACATTTCAGTGTCATTTCAAGGAGCTTTAGCGTTCCCAATGTGGGAGAGTTTCCATGGAAATTGCCAGCATTTACATAGTGCTTTTATCCAAAGTGCTTTACTTTGCCCTTCATTCACCTATTCACACACCAGCACCGATGGCAGCAAGCTACCATGAAAGGCAGTGGCGCGATCTTCAGGAGCAATCCGTGGTTCGGTGTCACACCCAAGGGCACTTTGACATGGGGACAGGATGAGTCAGGGACTGACTGTTCATCCTGACTGTTCATCCTTAAAATATACAATTACATCCTCCCAGTATGCCACGCCAACAGGAATACATCATTCGAATACTTAATGCTATTTTCAAAAAGATAATTTAAACTTGAATTAATATTTGGCGAAAAAATATTGCTTGCCGCGTTTCCCAAGTGGAGAATAATCTTCTTCATAACAATCTCCCTTCTTGTACGTCGTCCTGAGGGTTTAAAGTTCTGGCTTCGGCAGAATAATCATGAAGATTAAAAAGAAAAAAATTCAAAGAGACACACGTTTGTTCTTTTTCATAATAAATTATGTTTCGACTTACAATGACATTCACTGGAAAATAGGTGCAAACTGAATGATTAAATTATGCACAGCTTTGATTTTAACGACGACCTCATCTCGACTCGTCAGTCCGAGCTGGATTGAATACAAATCGCTGTCGCTGATGATTCTGTCACCAACGTTTCCGTCATCATTAATAAGATCCGGCGCTGTTTTTACTTTACCTTGATGTCACCTCTAGCTATCTACAGTATCTAAGTGTTTTACCAATGAGTTCTTGGGCTGTAACACCTTGACATCTTCCCGGGCCATCTACAATCAGCTCAGAGTCCCAGAGTTTAAAAATTCCTCCGGGTCACATTGTTGGTGGCAGAGCGCCAGAGAGAAGACAGCGCCTGAGGCAGGGAGAGCAGAGCAGACAGGCGGGCATCAAGACTCGGAGATGGCATAATGACCAGGGGCAGCGGGATAATGAACACTCCACAGGAGGAACAATAACAATAACAACAGGAGGGCGCAACTCCACGACTCCACGGAAGAGGGAAGAGGACACCTACTGTACGTATGACCTTTTGTCCTTGATCTAGTATCGTCATGTGTTTGTGATCAATCTTAGACTATAACACACTCTTTGCTTCGCTTCCTCTGTTGTTGCATTAATAGGCAGTCAACCGTAAAGTCCCATTTAGAAAAACACGATTCACACGAAGGAAGGGCTGTCCTCTACGCCTTCATCTAGTCGTTCTGTTAGTGGGGCAGCTCACTCAACCAGAAAATGATCCACCAATAACACCATTTATTAAACCGATTACATCCAAAACTACACAGCATCTTATTTCTCTCTATGCAGATGATGTCTTACTTCTGCTTTATTTCTGTCCACTGTTGTTATCCTCAAACAATTTAGTCATCAAATTTAAGAGTTTGATGTTGTTTCCTAAGCTGCTCTCGGTGTCCTTATCAGACAGAACGATGAAGATGTTGTATGAAGATAGATAGAAAATAGAAAAACAAAGGCATTGAACAAAGATAGGTCAAAATAAACATTGAACAATTAGTATGTATATGCCTAAATATATATAAAACACAACAATAAACAACATAAAATGCCTACAAGTCTTTATGTAAATGGTGCAACGGAATAAACATCAAGTGGTTATTGTAATAGATTAGTTTATATACATGTGGTTGGTCTAGAGGGTTAATTTGCAAAAACACACGTCTGTATTTATTTTTCAAAATACTGTTTTTTTATGCTTTCCAGGGAATAATCAGTCAAACTGGTTGTTCGGTTGTTGTGATACAATATCTAATAACAAACGTCCCATTTTCATAAATCATGTTTTTGTGCGTGTGTGTGTGTGTTGTGAACTCAAGGGAATATCAATCATCGTGTTTGTATAACTATTGTTTGCTTTAGGTTTGTTTGCATCTGGTTTTGCAAATGTTCATATGCGTGTATTTATACAGTACATGGTGGCTGATGAGTACACATTAAAGCACAGTGTGTACATTTTTTTATTATTGGGTTATGCACAGTTGAGTAAAATCAAGGGGTACTCCAGTGATCCAAAAACACTGTAACCTACAATTCCCATAATGCAACTTGAGAGCATCTTTTGCCAGCCCATCCATGCTCATATTCTTCAATCTTCCCATCTCTGTTGTGTAACACCGTTTATGTCAAAGCCCTCTAGAGCTAAGAGGACATTAGACAGCAGTGTAATGAAGTTGTACTTAAACTGATGTTAATGTGTAGAACCAGTGTAGTTTAATTTATAGTGTGTACGTATGTATTATAGTATGTAAGTCAGTACATGATATCTGACGACTCCCTCCAGTTGTGCTCTTACACAGTCTGCTCAGTCCAACAGATGGCAGCAAACTCGCTCATTTCCTTTAAGTGAATCGTTGCACACACTTCTAGTTATTTTCCTGAGTTATTTCTGTTGCCAGAATCAGAGACACTTGAATCTCTGTGCAACGTTCTTTACTTCAGCTTTCAAAAATTGCCTCTGAAAGTATCTTGTGTAGCTTGTGTGTATGCGTACAGTATATTGTTAAGAAGTAATTATTTCTAGGACCGACCCGTCCTACAATCCCAAATTGTTTTTGACACACAGTTGAGAATGAGACTCAGAAATCAACTTTTCTTACAAATAGGTCCTTTAACACATCAGAAAATACATTTGTATGTAATTATTTATATAATGTTTAATTTATTGAATCTTTAAATTATATAGTAGCTTTCTTGAGGGCTGAAATTATTTTGTAAACACAACACATACAGTCACTATTTCAGATTAGGGAGTTGTATATATGTTTCAAAAACAACTTGGTTCTTACTGTGAAATAAACGGTTTCGTTCCCTCCGGTGTGTTAACGCGTCACGTAAATATCTCCTCTACACTTTCATGGACTGGGAGAATTGATGATGCTGTTACAGGTGAGGGAAACAATCTGCGAAATGGACTGCGGTGACTCAAGAGAAGGAAATGTGCACACTCAGTCAGAGGAGGCAGAGCCAAGAGCCAGCAAAGCATCGCAGCTTAGACCTGGACCATTAATGCAATTTGTAAATCCTCCTCATAATGTGTAGCAGCTCAAAACCTGCGTATGGAAGAGAATGATCATTAATCTGCTAAGTATTACGGCTTTGGACTTCTTAAATAGTGCAAAACATGTCCTGATGGGAAAGTTAAAGAGCTGAAACATTCAGCACAGTTATTATTTCAAGTGTTTTCTCTTCAGTTGTTTTATTTTGCTCATTATTTTCAGCTAATCGAAGGTGACTCCCTTTTATTGTGTCATTTGATAGATTGATCAGTTGATTAACTTGGTTTTCAGTGCACAAATATAGACGGTACACAACAAAAAGACATGTCCCAAATTCATTCTTCATACTTATTCTCAACAGGTTTTAAGTATGTAGTGTGTTCACAACCCGAGAGTGACAAAACTAATGCATATTAAAACAGTCCATTCTGAATGGGCTGTTAATGACTGCTTTTCTCCCACAATGCAATGCACAAAGGAAACGAAGGAAGAAAACAACTCGAATGAATTGTGGATGATGGTGAAGCAGCTTCGGACAGATCTCGTAAAAGGCAACGACAGAAAGATAAAACTAAAAAAGACATCTCGCTCTCTGTTTGTGAGGTTTAACTCACAGTGACGACCCCAGTCACAGTTTGATGGACTATAATATATAATGTGTTAGCAGACAGCGCCTAGATCGAGATTGTGGGTGATTTGTGAGAAATCTACCGTAGAGATGTCTGCTTGTTCTCCTATATAATCCAACTAGATGGCACTCGGCTTTCAAACCATCAGCTGGTTACTTCAGATAACACAAAGACCTTGTTGTGAGCAGTTTCATGCAGGAACTATTTTCTTTCTTTTGACTGCAACCAGCAGTCATGTCAGTGTTTTTGTTTGGTGGTTTCAGCACCACAGCAGGCAGCTATCCAGTTCCATTATACTGAAGAGAGGGCAGACATCTGTGAGGCTGACATCTGCAAAACTCACACCAAAACAAACTAGATGGATGAATAGCACCACAGGTAAGAGAGCAAAATATGTGTTTTTGATTTTGGTATGTTATTGTATTATTGTATTATTATTAGTATGTTGATACGCATTGTAAAAACAGGATACACTGGCTATTAGTACATATAGAATGGATTTGTGACACAGCTTCAGTCATGGCAAACACTTGACGTGGTCTTGCAGCGCAAAATGAGCAGCTAACCTTCATAAGCAGTGATGGAATGTACATTTACTCGAGTACTGTATTTAAGTACAGTTTTGAGGTGCTTGTACTTTACATGAGTCAGCCCAATCACCAGAATAAATTATGGCAACGTATGTTTCTGCAAACAGCGGATAGATTGAAACGTGACACTTTTTCCATTGTTGTTCAATTTTGCGTTACTTTGTACTTCCACTCAGCTACAGTTTAGAGGGGAAAATATTACTTTTTACTCCAATACATTTACCTGATAGCTTTAAATACTAGTAGCTGCATGAAAGTACTGCATTTTTAAATTAATCTATTTTATCAGCAAAACACTTTATGATAATCAGAAAAATGCTGAATATCGGTGCAATAATGAGCCGGGTCGATAATCAATCAGCTCTTAGTATACAGTATATACACACTGTACATGTAAAAATGACTTTGTTATACTTTTAATACTTGTATTGGCAGAATCATACACACACTTTCACTTTTACCAAAATGATATTTCAGAACAATACCTTAACTCAAGTGTGACTTCTGGATACTTTTCACAACACTGTTTGTAACACAAGCGATTGTTTAGAAACTCATTTGCTGCTTGACTGCAAAAAATCTCAAACAACCAGAACCAGTCTTTTTTTCCCCCCTGAAATTAACCTCCAGAAGCAACAGACATGATAAATCACTCTCTAGCAGGTGTTGTAACAGCATGAAACCCTGGAAAACAGAAAATCTCCCGTACGACACGTCTGCCTGGAAATGAGATAATTATATTTCGGGGAATCGTCGTGTTCTCCAAGATTTTTTGCAGGTTTTATGTCATGTGGAGAATTTTCACCTCATTGACGTTAGAGACAACAGAACGTTTTAAAGATTAAGCTTCGTCTTATGTGTGCGACCTACTTCCTGGCCGGGGTCTGCCTCCGAAACCGGAAAGGAGAGAGAACGCTTTGATGCACGAAGAATCTGTTAATCGGTCGTACTGCTGTTACTGATACTGTTTGTCAAAACTTTATCTCACCTGTCACACCTCCTCTCCTTTTGTCCATCTTTCTCCCTCACCCTGACATTAATTTCTCCAGGGAAAGTTTTCTGGGCACGCTTCCACTCTTTAGCATCAACCTGTTTGATGTTCGTTCTCCTGTGAAGCCACCGGTCTATTAGTATTGGCTGCTGCAGCAGTTTCCCCAGAGCAAACAGGGGTCACAGGTCCAGCTCCAAGCCAACCAGACAGAAAGTGGTTCCTGTTCACTTTTCTAAGCTTTGCTGATGATGTCCACAGCCAAGTTTCTGTACACTTTAGAGCAACACCACCCACCCATGAAGGCTGCTGTCTCTGCTGATACACAGTTGGGATCACAGCGAGGTTAGATCGTCATCACCCACCACCCTGAGCGTCTGTTGTATCTTTATCTGACTGCAGGGTTGCAATCCTGCTAGATCGACTTTTTAGTCAGCACCAGTTCTTCCTAACATGCATCTCACCTCATCAATATTCATCTATTGATTTAATCTCTGGCTCATTTTCAGCACAGGTTAAATCTTCCTCATTTGCAGATCTGTGAGTTCGTCGAGCTGCGAGCCTGCAGCCTGTGGATACTGTCGGCCTATAACAGAAAGTTAATGTATAAAATATCAGCTGCGGCTGCTTGATATTGATCTGCAGCCCTCTTACATAATCCACATCTGAGATGTTTCAAAGCTTAACGGTGCAGTATGTAAGAATTAGCCACATGAATTCACACTCCAAACAAATGTGGCAGAATATCACCAGAGTAATCTCTAACTGCGGATAACTGTGGCTGCCTTTAGCTAGTTAGCTCAATTAGTAATGCAGCTAGCGGTCCTATTACCTTACTCTGCCCAGGGGAGTGTTGGTGTTTTGAACTACAGGCGGCAAAGAGAGGGTTTTCAGGCCTAGAGCAGGGGGGATCGAGCGCTGGATGGCTAGTGGGGAGCGGCGCTGCAATGTGCAGCTGAACTGGAGCCGGGTCGGGAACGAACACTGCCTCAGAGATGGACAGAGGCCAGTTGGACAACAGGGAGCACCTGGGATGGACGTTCTCTGGAGCAGGTCCAACATGCACCCGGCCCGCCTCCAAGCAGGCTGCGGTGATGTAAATGACAGCAGTGCTCTCCAATTCTGTATTTTTCTGTTAGTTTATGGCTGTTTTCAGAAGTCGTGTTAGGTTACCCAACATTTCCTGGTTTTGCTGCTTCATAATAAAAGCTCTAAATAACTTAATAACTGAGGCCTTTTATTGTGAAGATTTATTGGAAAACGAGACGAGTTTGCCACCGTGTTTCCGGTTATTCTTCCATGGTACTGCAGGGAGGAGGAGCATTTAACGGCACATGTAGATTCAGGGAAGAAAAAAAAACAGTTTTTAAAGAGCATCACAATTTCATACTGTTTTCCTTTGGTCATGTGTGCAGGACTCTTCTAAGTCGCCACATTTCAAGCTGCTCTGGGGACATTATCCCGCTCTGAGGGTGGATTGTTTGTTCAGTTATGGAAAGACATTCACAGCATAAATATTTCTGAGTTGTATTATTGTCGTATTAATCCTGTAAATATCACCTTTCTGAGTTTGTATTTCCTTTCCAAAACTGCACAGTGACACCTTCAAGGATTATTTTCCTCAGCTTTATAACAACTCCTACCTGGAGTGAGCTCATCAGTGGAAGTGACAATAATATTTCAAGGAGTCTGGACAGATTCCCAGACATCGGCTTCCATCAAAGCGAGGATATGTTTTATAGCGCGTAAGCATAGGATTAAGGAACAAGGAGGACAATCAAACGCGGAGGCTCCGGTGGTCACAACAATTACACATGCATGAATCCGAGATAATCCGTGGAAATTGTGAAAATGTGCTTTTTAATAGGGGTCGGCTAACCTTGTGTACAGCATGTCTCCTCCTCCTCTGAGGATCCTCATCCCCTCCCCCTCGCTGAAATCAATAACGGCAGGACATGAAGCAACGTCACAGTCATATCTAACTACAAACATGCCTTTGAACCAGATGAACCCATCCATCAAGGAGGAGGAGGAGGGGTTACATGTTTAATATCAGGGGAAGGAGAGATGGAACCTGCGTCCATCGTGACGCTGTAGAGGGCGTCTCTGCGTTTGTTCCACCCTGGAGGTCCTGGCCGTCTCACTATCTGTCGAAGCTACAAACACTCATGTAACAGGGCATGATCAAACATATTCAAATGCTTGCATCTGCCTGGGCCTCTCCTGTATCTCATTAGTCAGAATATTGCTCTCAGCGACCTTCTGGATTGTTTAAAATTCACAGAAACAGACCAGGACTTCAAAATATGTTTTGCTTGTTTGCTCTCTGCTGTTATAGTGCTTTTTTTTTTTGCAAACGCTTTAAACCTTAAAGGTCACGGATGATGGGTGATCATTACTCTAATGTTTGCAGGTGTTAAGGCTGCAGCTCCGCAAAGAGAGAGCGAGAGAGAGAGAGAGAGCATCAGATCAGTGTAAAAATAAAAGATTGCGGTGCTGGGATTTAACAGACGTCTATGAAAAGGCGCACAAGTGAGGTGATCCTCCTGCCCTTTAAAGACAGCTGGAGGACACGAGTGAAGTGAAGCATGTCTCGAGCAACCATAGGCCTAATCTCATCCATCTGGAGGTCATCCACGGAGGTCAAAGTGAACTCAATTTCTTCCTCGCTGTGGGGTCAAACTAAGAATAAGCATGCATCTACAGTCCTCTGTAAAGATGTGGTTAAATAAGCTTAACACAAAACACTGACTTCACCCGTTCAAAGACCTCGCTGGTAAAGCATTAAACCAGTCATCCAGTGTCAGAACGGTTGTGTAATAGGTTGAGAGGTCTTTTATTTCTTCTTAGCATCTGAGAGAAACTGTCGATTCGGCTGTTCTCTGAAGCCTTGCTGGTGAAATACTTGGAGGCGCTGAAAAAATCAATAAAATTAAAATCAATTCCCACTTATCATTTCTTACGGTCACATTTTAACTTTTAATTTGACCTTTTCTCTCATACTGGTTTATGCTGAGTTCAGTCGCAGCGAGGGGGTGTTTGAATATTTGTGTATATTGACGTTCTGACTTCTTTTATTTTTCCTGCAATGTTAATATGAAGTTGGCTCGAAAAATCTCCGGCTAGTGCAGTTTTTTTTAGGTGTCCTGTGAATCTTTAACGTGTGAAAATATTCACCATTTTCTTGTGTTGTTTTTTTTTTTTTAATCAAAAATGTGTGCCTGTTCCTTGAGTTGCCGTGATCTTGAATAAATCTTCATCCGTCCGTCGCACTTCCTGCATGCCGTCTCCCGCCATTGGGTTCACCTTCCCTGCTTTCATCATGGCACTTTTTTAGTTGCTGATCGATGGGGAAGTGGTGAAATGATAACAATGTGTCAGTTTCCCTGGAACACAACAGCATATTATCCCATTCAAGTTTCCCACCTTGAGTCAGATGAAAATGGCCACTGAATGAATGCTGTTTCCCCATAAATCGGGAACTGTTTGCTTACATGTGCAGCCTATCAACTTTTTAATTTGGAGTCGTTGTGCTGCCCCCTAGTGGCCAGAAATCAGTTATTGCAGCTTTAATTTGAAACAAAAGGACAAACTGACCCCAGAAAACTCGAGCTCTGTGTGTATGATTTATTTTATTCAGCCATTAAACCACTTACATAAGACTGCACTCAGGACATCATATATCACAGTTCACATTCCAGCACCATACACACAGATCTTTTATTATTACAAACATTAGAATATGCTCTGTGCACTAAAAATGAAAACACTACAAGGCGTCTCATTAACACAATCCTTACATGAGAAATCTGAATTAGAATCATGATAGTATTATTAGGCCACAACAAGTCTTTAGATATAAAATCAAAAGGGAACAGAAGCATGAGAGCTAAATTCATAGATATGTACATCACTACAGTACTAATCATTCATTTATCTATCAAAAAAAGTTTTTTAAAGTTTAAATATTTTATAATTTTGGAGTGGGTGGGGCTGTAGTGTGTTTTCATATTTACATCATGTTGCGTTCAGACCACCAACCTGGGCCATGAGTGGATTTTCGACGGTGGCTGCATTCAGATTTAAATGCCCGAGCAGGATTGTGATCTATATACATAAATAAAATACAGTTTTGATATTTGTGATCAGTCTGTGCAGGGGGAGTGCATTATTTTGCTGGTGAGGATGTGTGAAAGGCACAGAGCATGGATGTTACAGTGCTTTCCTGGACGAGCGAAGTGACCCATCCAACGACAAAAACGACTATAAAGATCTACTATTTACAATAATTAACAACCAATTATGGAATGATTAATATGGAATTTGACTTCTGGGTTGGATTTGGATCAAAGCCCTCTGATGAAAATTTCCATATATACTCACAGCTGTGTGCTCAAATACAAGCCCTAAATAGATATGAACAAATGATACAAATCCACACATTCCCATTTCAGAAACAACAAGTAATCCATCAGCAGTACTTAAGTCTCTCTTCAGTAACAAAGATTCCACACTGTGAGTAAAAAACAACAACTGAAACAGCCTTTTTCAGTAACAAGGAAGTATCTCTGTGAATAATAAAGTGCTGCTAAAAAGATCCTCAACTTTAAAAAAGAAGAAAAGGTCAACAAGTGATACAGCAGTCATAGACGGCGATTTTTTTTTTTACAGCTATGCAAAGTGAGCCAGACTAGATATGTTCTTTCACCAGCGACCGTATACAGTATAGCACAAAGAGAGAAAGCTAACAATACTGCACCGTAACAATTTGTGGCCGCCTCCCCGGACGCATAATGGCGATTGTGGAGTGCAGGGAACACTGGGAGTTCGACCCAAACACTTTCAGGTGACATTCATTTTTGGTCCCTGTTAATTCTTTCTTTTATTGTGTCAGATTTTTGAAGATAGTTCGAGGAACAGCACGCAACACTGCAGCTCCTCTTTGTGTGAAAAGATCCAGACAGCTCTCGGGATAATTCAGCAGACTTTTGGAAGCTCCACAGGTGCTCTCAACTCAAAAATACTTAAAGTGAAGATTGTCCGCGGACAGTAGCTGTCAGTCTGGATCAGGTCGATCTGACCTGGAACTGCTCCGACTGGATAAGGCTGAGAGGCTGAAGGCAGAGGAGGCTGGATTTTTTTTTTTTTTTTTTTTCCTGCAGGCACTTAAGCTCACAAATGCTCCGGTTCTGTGAGACAGATTTTTGGTTTTTGGGGCTGCTGATTGTGAGAGCGTACTTATCTCATGTTGTGGCAAAATGGGTGGATGATTTATTTATTCAACCTCACTGCCAGGTTCTGGTGCTGATCTGTGCAGATATTGCTCCTCTTGTGCGGATCCACTTCAATATCAATTTAACCAAATGTGCTGCCAGAAAGACGTTGTGTAAAAATAAATTGTGAATTCTTTGTGTTGTCAGTTTTGTCTTTATGACCACAAATCTTTTTAAATTTTGTGTAACAATACAAATAGTAAAATATCGTAAATGAGTAACAATAAAGCATAATATGTTAAGTCTAAAAAAATTCATATCCTCACAGCACTACACTGTGTACTCAGTAACTTTAAAAAGGTAAAAATAATTTATTCCTTATCAGTGGAGCATTTGGACCTTGTCTAAGGGCAGTGCACCATCTGGTGGAGAGCTGTGCAGCATCTACAGTGCTCTACAGTCTACAGTGATACAGCTTTACAGTATGATTGATAAAAACAAGTATTCTGCACAGTGAACTGATCTCTACAGCAATATTAAATCGGGTAATAATAAACTGACTGTAACCGGCTACAAAGAACAGAGCATAAGCACACATCAGTAATATATTCAGTGAAAAAAGGGTTTAAAAAAGGTTTGTTGATTGATGCAGACACACCTTTTCCTCCGTTAGAATATCTTAAAAATATTAAAAACCTTCCCCATCTATCCTCGACTCCCCTCTCCACATCCACCAGGCGACATAGTGCCCATCAAGTTTTTTCTTTGTGTGAAATGAGAGGGGCAGCAGATGACGTCATGTTGGAGAATCACACAGGGCTGTTCTGTGTTTGGTAATGACGCCCGAAATGTGGTGACAGTGAGAAAATGACTCTACCAAATGGATTTCTCTACTTCTACTTAGTAGACCCTTCTCGTTCCTCCTCAGGTCTGAGAGAGAGTTTGTTAGAAGTTTAAAAAAAAATTTTTAAACAGTCACTCAGAGCTGAGAATCAGCTCCCAGGCTGTTGAGCTCCTCCGGCGAGTGCTTCTCCCCGCCGGTGGCAGCTGTCTGTCGGAAGCCGGCCGCGATCTCGTCAAACGTACGGCCCCTGGTCTCCGGCACTTTGAAGTAGGTGAAGATGAAGAAGAAGATCAGCAGGATGGTGAAGATGATGAAGACGTAGGCGCCACACACTTCCTGTGGAGAGGGACAAGAGGAGAGACGACTGTTTAGTGGATTCATTCCGAAATGTGATCTGATAACAGCGGTGTCACGATTCTTTCTTTTGGTTTTAAGGTCATGATTTGATTCGATTTTCAATTTAAAGGGGTATTTCACAACAACAGTTCGACTTAATCAACGTAATTATTTCAAGTAAACTTCCCAAGAAATTAACCATTAAATGCTGTTCCAACTCACCTCTATGTACTGGAAGCCCATTCCCACTATGAAGTTGGCAGTCCAGTTGGTGAAACCAGCAACAGCGATGGCAGACGGCCTGGGTCCCTGCGAGAACAACTCTGCCACGATGAACCAGGGGATGGGACCCGGTCCGATCTCAAAGAACGCGACAAAGGAAAAAATGGCCACGATGCTCAAATATGACATCCATTTGAGCTTTTCCTAGAAGAACAGAGGACAGGACGAAGGTTAGTTAATGGTATTTACTCGATGGAAACAACCGCCTCCACCATTTGTACGTATAGTCGATACATATCTGTGTTCTTAAGAGAAACCTACCAGCAGAGCCAAGGCGATGGTCATTAATATGGCAGATCCGGCCATTCCCAGCAGCCCCAGCATGTGCAGAGACCGACGTCCAGCACGTTCTACCACAAACAGCTAAAAAATTAAAAGGATGAGGAATGAGGTCAGTACAGCACTACCAAGGTAATGAACCATTTACAATCTGAACACAGTTCAACAAAGATTTAATATTTGCTGCTTAAGATAAGAGCGACCTGCCTGTGGAACTACAGCTGGCTACATCAGTGTCATCTTCTACATTTTTAAAGACTTGTTTTTATTGAAAGGCCTTCCTACTATTAGGTTTATTTATTCTCTTTAATTACACTGCTATAATCATCCATTGTTACTGGTCTTATTTCACTTTAAATACTTAGTATTTTATCATTGTGTTTTCATGTTTATTGTGAACCACTTTGTTTTTTTAGGTCAATGCTATACAAATAAACTTAGCATTATTTGTATTATTATTATCATTTTTTGGACATTTTATAGACAAACTAAGTAATTGATTAATCGAGAAAATAATCAACAATGAAAATAATCATTAACTGCAGCCCTAAACAACAGTAAAGGATCTTGAACATTTCTGAATCATCTATTATTTCTTCTTGTGTAGGGAGATCTCTTTCACTTGATACTTTTGACACTGTTTTTATCTGTACTTCACTTCACTGCTGTCACTTCAAAATGTAAAATATTTACACTTTACTCACCGACACCACAGTGAAAGCTGTGTTAACTACACCGGCTCCAATGGTGGCATAGACGGGCTGCGCGACTCCGGCTTTCTCAAAGATACGAGTGGAGTAGTAGAAAATCTAGAAGACATGACAACCACAAAGATCAAACATAAGAGAGTTTTCTTTCTATACCAAGTTGACTTGTATCTCTGGTGTGAAATAGCATGTAAATGTGTACCAAGAAAGAAACCAAGAAAAGATTTATCTTTATCAGTGACAGTCCTCAGAGTGAATAACATCTAGGCTTTGACACTCACAGCGTTGATGCCGGAGAGCTGCTGAGAGAGCTGCAGGACGAGGGCGATCAGGAGGGGCTGGCGGTAGAGATGTGAGCGGAACAGCTCTGGGATGGTCACCTTCTTCTCCCTCATCATCTGCCGGCTCTCCTCCTTCATCTCCTGCATGTCGGCGCTCACGTCTGTGGTGCCTCTGAGCTTCTTCAACACTGGGATGTGCAGAGAAAGAGCAGATTGTTTACTCAACAAGCTCCACTTTTTGTTTCATTTTGGAAATTTTAGAAGCCCAGTGACAAGTCGGTAACGAATGTGAGGACGCAACAGTTCTGTAAATGCTGTTTGGAAATGACCTCTTGAGTGTGTGTGTGAACTCACCAGTCTTGGCCTTGTTCTCTTCGTTCTTGTTGATGAGCAGGAAACGAGGGCTTTTGGGGCAGAGAGGCAACAGGATGCACTGAATTATTGCAGGGATGAAGATGAAGCCCAACAGGAGCGGCCACAAGTCATCGTTGCCCATGACTGCCTCCATTCCAAACACCTGAAATCAATCAGACACACGGCAGATATATGATCCATCTGCACAGCTTCTTTTGACATCTTTTTACAGTATCAAAATAAAGCTACTTGAATAAATATTATCTACCAACCTGTGCAATAAGGATGCCCAAGACAATGCCCAGCTGGTGGAGTGTGCCCAAGGCTCCTCGTAGGGATGTTGGGGAAACCTCACCAACGTACATCGGCACAAAGCCTGTGGAGAGGCCGGAGTAGAGGCCCACCACGAAACGACCGGCGATCAGCATTTCCCAGGAGCTCGCCATCTTCGAAAAGGCCATCAAAGCAGCTGCGATGAAGGACAGGACGTTGGCCATGAGCATTGAGTTCCTCCTGCAAGCAACAGAGAAAGAGAACTTACTTTTAACAAGTTAAATTCAGACAGATCATGCTGTCTAAGAATCACATTTGGTATTAACTTAACTTTTAACAACCAAACCCTGATTTTTTAATCTTCTATACAAACTGAATCCGGCTCAGTGTGTTTCTTTATGATAATCCTAAGGCTACCCCGCTTTTTGTAATTATAGCAAAGGGTCTCGTTTCCTGCTTACCTTCCGAAGCGGTTGACAAAGAGTCCGACGGAGAAGGAGCCAAAGATGCCACCAACCGAGAAGATGGACACAGCGATGGACCAGATGGCTGTGAGCGAGCTCTTGGAAATGGGGTCCTGGTAGCGATCATACCACGTCTCATTGATGAACTTCTCAATGATCTGCCACCGGGGGAAAAAAACAGGACATTTGTTAAATGTTTTTATACAATAAGCAGGGTTGTGCTGAATAGTTTAGAACGGTAAATCAACATTAGGGGACGAATATTCTGTTTTTAATGCTTTTGGTGTTTTGGTCTTATTTGCTGTTTTTATCATACAGCCATTTGAGGCATGCTGTGTGATATTAAGATATAATAAACTTTGACTTAACTTCACATTTACAGATGGTCAGCATCATGAATTACATTTATATGATATTTACTGTATGTCTTTACAAAAAAAAAATATAAATCACTTCATCAAACTGAGGATTTTGTTGAAGGATTTAAAATATTTTGTTCGGGTGAAGACGTCATAAAATATGACCACAAACATTCGCAAACCTTCAACTGAAGCTATGAATGTAAAACAATTATATTCGGTTCAACCCTATAAATAAACAATGACAATATTGTCTGAGCTGGCTTTGCAGACTGAATGAACTAAACAGGATCAAGCTTTATCATATTGCATAATGAAACACGACCACAATTTGAACTTAGAAAGAGAGAGTCATCATTACACAAGCTGTTTTAAAGTCACCGTTACATAAGCTCTTGCAAAAAGTTTGTGTGCTCTATGTTTTCCTCTTGCTCGAGTGTTTCTGTGTGAACAGCTGGTGGCAGCACCGTATAATCATCACCATTTCCTGACAACCAGGAAGTTTGCCAGTCATGGTTATGTGTCAAGTTTCTGTTCCCCTCCCCCGCTCCATCCTCATCACAGACGACTGTTGACAAACACACCCAGGCAGAGTAGTGACAGGGGTTAAGTGACAGAGCATGCGTCTGCGTATGTCTGCGTCACACTGACACCTCTCATATGATTCAGAAAGGTCACCACCCCGTCTGCAACCTCTCATTACACTGTGACCTCACCAGTATGCTTCTGACCCCCCAAGCTCACCACCGTGTTACCGTTCGTTAGCTCCAGCTCTGTCATGTGCCTCTGCTCAAGTGTAACATCACCTAAATCTGTTTGCAAACACTCGGCAGGTGACCTAGTGCCACAGCTCTTAACGTACCAGTGGAACACATAATCAGCAATGTTCTCCAGAACAGGTTATGAATAGAAAAGTGATCAGCTGCTAAGAGCTGCGCTGTGGTGGAGAGGACATATAGGATGACACCCTTGATACTCTTTACACAAGGCTTGGGTCAAACCCACTATCGACTTTCACTCACAAGACCTCGCTTAGTGACATCTAAAGTGTGTCAACACACAGTCCTGTCCACCTGACATTCATCACGTGCACCTATAACTAACTAATTATTCTCTGTTAAGGGTGCTCTATTTTCTGCTACTTAATATTTATACTTCACTAGATTTCAGAGCACATTATTGTTATTTTAACGCCACTACACTTGGAGGCAGCGGAAACAACTTGTAAACACATTAATGACGTGTCATCAAACACTTGCCTTTTTGCACACCCAGCAGTTACTGAGCGACATGATCATCCATTTGGAGTCATGTTTCTGGCCACCTGATAAATATTAAGTCCAATATTCGCTCTCCTTTAGCTCCGTTTTTGGTCTCCACCAACACTCTTGCAACGATCAGCTATGTTCAACAGCTAGTCGCTAACTTTGTTAACCTTCAGTTTAGTGCTGAGCAGGTAGTGTACAGTCGGTTTACAGTGATTTTGCTCTGAAAACAACAGCAAATAATTTAATTTAAGTATATTCTTTGTAAACAACACAACATCAATACAGCAAAATATTGGCATGCATGTTTCATTTTGCTGTCCGTCTGTCTGAGTCAATGTGAATGCATCATATCAGACTATGGCGCCAAAGTGCCACTTTCACTAACTTAAAAGGCTGATCTCGAGAAGTTACATAATTACTGAGTTTTCTCTCCAGTCTTACTCTCAATAGTCCAAACCACCAGCTGGCTCTAACCACACAATGAAACAAGCTGTCTATTCATGCCATCAGGCTGTCAGCATATGATATTGGGAGCTGGCAGTAGCCGAGTCAACAAGGTGTTCATTCAGCACACAGTGAAAATAAAACTGATTGTAGCAAGTGAAGTGATCTTCTTCAACGCTTAGTTATTTGGACAAGTGGAAAACAATGAAGAAGTTTTGCTTGTTTTCTTGGCAGTTTTTACCATTTTACAAAAAACATCTTGAATTTTATGTAGATCCTAAAAAATGATCGAGCTCACCGGAAGCGATAAGCAGTGTTTTAGATCTGTATTGCTTCAGGAGGACCTGAAGCAACAAACTTCAAACAGAGAAAGCTGTAACTCATAAAAGTGTAGAAGCCCTAACCTTTAGCGCAACAAATGTTCCCAAAAATAAAATAATATAAACAAACCCCTTGATTAGATTTCCAAATAAGGATATTATTTGCTTTGTTGAACAGGCAGACGTGCAACAGGAGGAGGACAGAAGCAGCAGCGAGGCCCTTGAAAGAGCGTATCTTATCAGAGACCCTACAACACAAGTGCATGTCCTACGTCACCGACATCACCGCAGCCACACTGTAGCACAGAGGGGAGAGGTGCTGCTGATAATCTGAAGTGCTGTTGCTATAAAAAAGTTGTATTTGTAAACTTATAGCTGCTTAAGGGGTCATTACCTAATGAAGGATTAAGTGTTGGGTAACTGTTTTTCTGCACAGGTTGCACGTGACTTCTCAGACCCTGTGTGTGTGAGACTGAGGTGGGGTGTTGGGAAGGGGATAAAGAGCCAAGAGGGCAGGTTCACACTAGCCCAGTGTGTAACAGACCAAATCTTTATCGCCTCCCTCTCGATCTGCAGCCCCTCAAACAGCCACTCACAAGGCACTCGGTGGCTCCTGAGCTGAGCTCCGTCAAGCCGAACACGTGCTGGTGGAGGCAAAGCTCTGCTACTCTGTAGTGTTGTAGAGGATTGAATATTATGACATAAGAGTAAGTTTTGATTATGTTGACTTATCAATTAATTATATTTTCCCTACTTTACATCATTGTAAACTAATTATTGTAAGGTTTTCAACTGTTGTTTGTGACATTTGAAGAAATCACCTTACACTCTGGAACCTATGATAGACCTTTCCCATTATTTTTCTGACTAATTGTTAGTTGTAGTTGTAGATGGACTGCAGTTATTTGTAATGTATAACCAGTTCACAAAACGACACAAAGGCTTTTACATAATAAGTTTCATTGCACAATCCGTGACGATTGCACAAGTTCTGCATACATTTCTCAAGGCGTAAAATTCCCTCGAACACGTGCCGTCCACTTCATCTTCTCTTTATGACACCAGGAGAAATGAAAGAGATCATATCTTTACCAAGACTCACTCTTCTGTCTCCTTTGTTTCTGTTTCAACTTTTTCTTTAATCCTTTACTAATGGAATGTCTGCTTGTCCTGTTTTTCCTCATTTTTTAAGGACAACTGATGAAAGCTGCTCTCGTTTACAAAGCGTCCCTCACATCAAAGTCCAGCACAGCTCTGACAGTGTGATGACAGTGTACAAGGAGTTCAGATGGAAATTCGGCTGCCCTCAGCGAGAGAACACCGCAAACAGCTGTGACTGTAGATCACTGTGACAGTCCCCACAGCACAGCGTGGACTCTCATATACCAAAGGTAAATAAAAAGAGCAGGCGCAGCTCAAGCCTGTCTGGTGACACACCTGTGACCTGGCAAACAGCTGTGTAGCTACAGGGCGTGTTCAGTCCACAAACTGGACAGACACGAGGTATTTACACACCATGCAATACAGACATTCCCCAGGAAATGAGTTTCTTTTGTGTACTCGCCTGTTAATGAAACTTACAGTAGATAAAGTCCATGGGGGTCATGAACACAGCTTGTATTACTTATTGCATTGTTATGGGGATAGGTGACAGTCTACTACCTTCATTTAATTTCCTTGTCTGGCTTTTCCCAGCCTGCTGCTGGTCAACAGAGGGCCATATTTGGACATGGACACGCTCTTTTACACAGGAATTACTCAAAGTCTGTTAATACAGATGTCCTTGGGCCTGATAGGCCTGAATGCAGTTATTATTATCTGACCCCTTCACCCAACCCCCCTCCACTTTCTGTCCCGTTCTGTAATCTACCAAGTCAGTGAACTACCAGGGAGAATTATCTGCTGTGTGAATGATAGCATACATATCCTGCAAAACCAGTAATGTTGCATCTTGATGGGCTAAAAACAAGCAATAAAAACACACTCTCTCACTCTCTTTTAAACAGCTAAAATTCCTGTCATGTCATGTTCGTCAAACTTTGACACAACAGGGCCTCGTATAATAATGACATTTTAACAGTTTAAAAGAGAGGGCCTTGGAGTTTTCTTGTGTTTATTATGTCTACATGTGTGCTTATCCAAAGAGTACCTCAAACAAACTGAGTAAGTCCTGGAAGTTCTCGTACTCTTACATCTTTAAGCCCTAAAAAAAGTGTTGGAGACACAGTTTGAGGGACGTGTTTGCAGACATATGACTCACCTTCTGTGGGGCATTGATGACACCGGTGTTGTAGCCGAACTGCAGGGAGCCGATCACGGCAGTTCCAACACTCATCATCAACGGGAACGTTATTTGCTGCAAGACAACAGAGTGAAGAGGAAGTTACGGACAGTAGACAGACCAGTTCGACCAGTGAGTCACCATTTTTTCCCAGTGGACAAATGGATTCATTCGTCCAAGAGGTGGAACAAGTTCATCTAGTACAATTTACAGTTGTATCATCTTTCTTCTTGACGAGAAACTCCCACACAGATCAGTTTACGTTTAAGTGAAAATTCAATCAATGCCAGTTTATGGGACAAGGTATTCAACATCACTACAAAAACTCAAAATCTTCTTAAGAAAACAGACATAAAGTCATAAAAGTCATAAAATCAAGCTGGTTAGAAAAACAAACATTGAAAAACAGACAGAAGGAACAAAAATTAAGTGACATCAGGACATGCTATCTGGTAAAAGTAGGTTTTCAGAGGGGATTTCAAAGAGATCACTAACTCGGATGACCTGATTTCCTCGGGCTGATCGTTCATTTCACTGAGATATAGAAATCTTGTTTTGAGTAAATTTGCTGTATCACTGACGCAAACCTTTTTTTACTTGCAGTTGTGCTTCAGCAACCGTGAAAAAAATCTGCTGCAACAAACTGTTCAGGTTGGTCAGCCTCTAATTTTATCCTGACTCTGTATTCATAACAAACACAATGAATGCACTGTTCAGAATATCCTGAAGTGTGTCAGAGATGCTTGCTATCACCACATTATGCAACACAGTGAAATTAGACAGACCAAAAAAAGATGCCTTATGAAATGTAAAGGGATGGGTTCAAGAGGAATGTATCTTCAGCACTGGGTTCAGGTCTGAGGGGGTTGAAGAGTTATCCAGACATCTGAATAAACCTGCTTCTTGGAACAGGTCCAGGTTGGACCCAGGTCTAAATGTCATTGTCTGTGCTCCTGTTCCTGTTATTGTAGACCTCACTTGTAGCTTGATCTCAGTAGAGCCCAGCAGATCAGCAGAGATTTTCCTCATACCAAAAAGTTAATAAACCAGAGGGGAGAATGTCGCTGTCTCTTTCCTCGTCTCAGACAGGCCTCGAGCTACAATTCACCTTTTGGTTGTTCACGCAAACATTCTTCTACTACTAACTGTATGTTTTGCAACGCTCAGTGTTTGCCGTGCGGACTGAGAAGTTTTTCAACCTAAAAACACTAGCAGGGATGCAAGTTTCCACACGTACTTCAGATTAAATTTAGAGCGAAACGAACAGCAGAGGAGTTGCTTACTATTTCCATCTTTTATATCAGCATCAGTCATCATGTCTGGATGATTAATGTTTTGACTTTAGTCCTGTGATTCACACGCACAAATCCTCTTCTACAGTGATTCAAGTGAGATGGGTTCCACATATTTTGGCAACAAAAGATTTAACCTTCTCACAGGTAGAAGCATATTTTCAGATATTTTTCTAATTTTACATGTAGACCTGCATGAGAATGGACACAAACCAAGGACAGCATCAATACACAAGGTCCTATGATGATCCAAGACATTAGATAGATCCATGTACAAACAGCCTGGTGATGCATCTTTTAGCAAGACATTTATAATGTATCGGGCCACTTGGGGGCAGCAGTCACAACCCGTGTCGACAATACTAACATTTTATCACTTAACAGTTAATATGATGAACTTTTTGACAAAAGCTTTGGCGACATTAGCATTAATTTGAATTTGTTTTTCCGGGAACCTAGGATATGTAAGTCCAAAATGTACTCGCCGTTCAACTCTGTTTTGGTCTCCACCAACTCCGAAGGGAAATATCTCGGATTTTAGTTACTAAATGCTCCACCACGTTCACCAGCTAAATGCGATCTGTGTCTGCCTGCTGTTTGGTATTGGGCAAATACTTTAACAAAATGCTGCAGCTGGAAAAGATGCTATGAGAGCGGTGAGGCTGTAAAACCAAAAGAATGAGCTGAAAGATGCTCAGATGCTCTGTGGGGCTGAGGGGAACCGCAGATTTGAATGATTATAATCTGTTGGTTTATCGCTAGGAATAATGGGTGTGACAATTAAAATTCTAAATTGAAAATCAATTGGAACATTCGGTTTCATTAATCAAAATTAAAAGCAGGATCTGCGATTCTCAGTCTGATCTTTTTCTCTCCAGCATCACCTACTCAGCGGTGTGTGCTGCTACATGCTCGACAAAAAGCTTCTGTAGAGTCTTCTGCCATTTAGTGACTCTCCTTTTTGTTTTTGTGTGAGTTTGTTTCCAATTGACTGGATACCAATCTCAACTGGCACTTGACACCATGTAGTCAAATCTGCAAATATAAAGGACATTTGTCAGGGCATGAAACTATTGTTCTGTAAATCTTTACAAATAGTCTAACAATGGCACATCTGTCAGTGCTGAAAAAAAAAGTTTACCTTGAAAACTGAACCGGATGGCGACTTTAAAACTGAAAGTCAACTCAAATCATGGATTTGGAGATCCATTGTTAACATACAAATATCATTTTTTATTAATTTTTCCAAGATTAAAAGGCCACTGCTATTATGCTTCTTTGAACTTCTTTAAGAGTACAGCTTTGATTCAAACCCTGAGGCTGAATCTCAGGAATTTTCATTTAACCTTAAGAAGATAAACACAAGAACCGACCCCACCAGGTTTCATTAAAAGGAGAGTTCTTAAAAACAATTTCAAAGGATTGTACATACTCCTCTGCAATATCACCAAAGTGCTGCAGGCTACTTTTAAATTGCAGTATTCCTGGTGACAGAGGTAGTCTGGGTAACTCGAGTCAACAACTTTTCTTGTGACGGCCAGAATCCCCCCCCCCTGCATGGTGAATAGGGAGGAGAGCTAGAAGAAAAGCAACTTCTGTGTGTTTCTGGAGGCAGTCACTCCAGCATGACTAAAGACACTCAAAGTCCCACCTACATTTCTGGGCCAATAGGAACTCTCAGTTATTGAGGGTCACTAAGTCCGTGACCAGGCTGTTTAGGCTCAGAATATAAACACACTCAGTTTCCAGCATTGTGGGCTGGGCTCTTAAAGGAGCCACGTCGCCAATGAGGAGACCTACGGGGAACTGATGTCATTCTGTAAGCTACAGCTCGACTTGCTTTGAAATTACCAAGAAACAGCATCGAGGTTCTAGTGAACAACTAGTTGCTTTGTAATATAAACAAAGAATTCCTGTCTGTCTGTCTAATTCTCGCCCCCCTCAAGGGACAAGCTGGGATTATTTGCTCCCTTAAATATGGATGTTTGACTCCAGCTGCAAACGACTGCCAAAAGTGTGGATGGCAGTGTGTGTTCAAGTGAAATCAAACACTCCTCTGTGACATCTTTACCTTTAACCTACATACAGTCCCTTAGACTGGCCTCTGTGCACACTAGTCCAACATATAGTGATCACAAAGTTCTGGGACTTTAGATAAAGAAATAGTTTTCACCTAAAAATGGAGGAAATAGAAATGTTTTACTGTTCATAAATGGATATTGTTGTTATGATGACACACATCAAACCTCTCCTCTTCTCTTCTCTCTTGAAAAGTAACCACCTAGGGTGGGTTTGACACTGTTCCTCGTCCTTATAAACCAGAGGCAGCAGAATAATACATGACTTCCTCACTCGGGAAACAATGAAGTCACACCCACAACAAGTATTTTCTGATCACAGCCTTGAAGTCACTGATGAGGACGAGCCCGAATCCTTGTGTTGTATCTCTTGCCCTTTAGGCATTTTTCACCCAGCTGCAGATTTCAGGTTTGTTTACATTTCTAAGTGAGGTTTCACATGCTTGTTTACTTCCACATAATAGCTAAGCTATTCATTCACATGGGCCTGGCATCAAACTAATCCACAAGCAGCCTTAAATCTGATTATAGGAGTAGGAATTCACTCTTGAGAGCTCTAAAAAGGTAAACAAACATTTCCCAAAACAGTTCTCAAGAAGAGGAATATTTCTGAATAACATGCAAAGTAAAGGTTCTGAGAAATTGACATTTTCAGTCATGAATCAGAAGGTTTTAGGTTTATAATACTGTCAACAATGAGGCAAAGTCAGTAACTACTTGGGGAATTCGGCCTGTAGACGTCTCAGGCTTTTATTCACATTTTCACGATTTTACCTTCCAACTGGCGATGTCACAAAGAAAAAAACCTCTTGACTTGAACTGCCAAAAGGCTGTTTCAATACAGACAAACTCAGTTGCCAAAACCCACCAGCATTTGGTGAGTGGGTGCATGGTGGTAATTTCCCACCATGCTTCTGAAAACTTGGCTTCTTCATCCAAACTGAATCAATGCACAGTGGTGCTGCTGGTGCATCTACATTCGTCTGGAAAATTAATCCGCATTTTGTTGCATCAGCATTGGACTCCTGAGGGTAATAAACCTTCTCTCCTCCTGCGGCTTTGCTTTATTTACATGCTCAAGCAGATTAAAATCCATGCAAATTCGCCCTCTTTGCATGTGACAAGTGAAAACATAATGTTGTTCGGCTGCTAGGAAGTTTCTGTCTAGTCACTGCCTTTGTATACAATCAACACTGTTGATAGTAGCTTTGGTTGCTTGGCACCACAGACTCTCTGCTCTTATTGGGTAAACACTGGACTGACAGAGAGCATATTGATTAAAGCACATGATACAGGTTATTAACATAATGGAAAATGGTGATCGGTGCAAACATTTAATGCTCACACTCTGCCATGCTATCACTTTTCTCAGTCACGTCCACAAACCACAGGATCAATGATGATGAAGTAAGAGGAAATGAAGTAGAGGAACAGTTTTTTCCAAATAAGAATATGTGGAACTATAGACATTAATATAAACTATCATTTCACTATCAATGCTTGAGCCAAGCCCCAATATAACCTCCTTAAACATAAAGTTGATCTATAAGATTCAACAAACATCGAACATCTTATCCTGAATTCAATCTTGCTTACCCTAACCGTACACTATTAGTTATTAAATGGGACTCAAAGTCAAAATACATCCACTTTTGCACAAACATACAGAGTCAAACCAGGAAACAGTAACTCATGCTCTGATAAGCAGAGTCAGCTGACCGGTTGGTTATGTAAATTCTCCAAAAGATGAATTTGCATGAAGGTAACCTACATATAAATATAAACAAGCTTGTCACAAGGTATGAATACGATACTGTGGCTGTTTACAGCTGCTATAAAATATGTCATACCATTAAAACTTCTCTAAGATGTGGGTGGTTATCTGGCAGTGATGGAAGAATTACTGAGATCCTATACTTGAGTAAAAGTAACAGTACAACAATGTTAAAGTACTCTATCCTGCATTCAAAAATAAAAGTACAGAAGCAAAACCTTCTCAAAGTTTAAAAGTAAAAGTTCTCGTCCGGCAGAAAAATGTCCCATCATTAGGCCTGACCTGGATGCATCGAAGCTTCAAAGCCCTTACTGTTGCCATGCTAATCTTCATCCAAAGTTTTTGTTTAGAAGGAGATGTTGTCTCCGCTGCAAGAGCGAGAAATGGCTCTCCTCTATGGCATTAAATTACCATCCACGTAAAAACCAGGTGAGTGCACGACGTGATGCAAGCACACCTAAAGTCCCTTTCCACTTCTAATGTCTGACAACGTTGACCAAAGTAGGTCAAAAAGGCTGTGTTATTTTAATGATACCTCATAAAAATAAACAAATTATCTCCTCTGTATAACCATTTATTTTTTTAGTTAAGCAAATTCTCTTTAACTTTACGTCAGTTTATGATCTTTTTCCTACGAGCAACAGATGTTATCTTGTAGTGTTTTTTAGTGTAGCACTACTGAGTAAGTGACTCATCGGAGCCAGACCCTGTTTCCTCTGAATTAGGTCAGACACTGTTTTATAGTCTTTTTAAAAAAAAAAGCAGAACAGGCTATGATGTGGCCCAGTTCAGTTTCCCCCTCCTCCTGTATGAACCAGATTCCTGGTGATAGACTTTGCTGCTACCATCACGTCCCACTACACGTCACCACTACAGTCTCGAATTACACCGGTGTGGGGTATTCAATGTGATCCCCGTCCTCGCCTCAACTCCTCTCAGCTCTGTTTAGTTTTTAAAGCCTCCTCACCTGACCTGTGCTGTGTGGACAGTTTCCAAATATTCTGTGTCTGTTTGGTGAACCAAAGATGGATATGATTTCTGCATTTAGCACAGTTCAGACTGTAGGAAACTGCTGTCATTTAAGATAGAATGACTAATTCATTCTAAGCTTAAAATGGTATATGTAGTATATTTTAATTAATATTTCTTTAGATTGTACCAGATACTTTTAATGTTGTTTCCATGTGGTAGCTAAATAACTAAAAAATCATCTACTTCCATAACTTAGTTTTGTTATTGTTGTTGCTCTTGTGTGCACAGCAAAACAAAGGCATTGTTTTTTCTGTATCTGCCTCAGGTTTACTTTACATTTGTGGTAAAACTCATTCAGATACATGTGCAGCTAACGCCTTCCTCTAAGGGAAAGCAGGTCTGACCTTTCCTGTAACTGTGGGAGGAAATTCAGATGAATAATGCCATAATGTAGATGTAACGTGCCAATAAAAACCTGCATATCAACCTGTTAAAGCAGACTTGAATGTCCCATGTGTTGTTTCCTGGTAGTCCTGGTTATGATTAACTTTTATTTAAGCATTGCAGAACAATTGGAAACATTGAGAAGAGTTTATGCTTGCATGCTTGACACGTGAACTGGTAGCCCCATAGAGGTCATTATTCTTATTTATCTGCATGTGCTGCATATATTATTAGTAAACACGACTGGGAGTGTTTTATCTTTCAGGGCCGGTGAAATTTCAGCCAGTCACAGTGAGATCAGATAAAAACTTGTTTACAGTAAGGCTCCATGTTTGGGAACATGAGTGTGGCTCATACAAACAATATGACTACTGTATTATAGGATTATTTTCATAGTGAGAGGTGACTGCTTTTACAGTTTTTGGTCTGTTTGTGACTGTCAGCCAATCCAAGCAGGTTTTGATGCCTGGAGAGAATGCAAAGATTATCAATATCATTATCACTATCTATTCAGGTCATATTATGCTGCAACAGCCAGTTCTAATGGATTCTGCAGTGCAGTTAATGAGAAGAAATTAATATTTAAGGTGAGGCCGAATGTTTAGAGGTCAAACATAAGTGAACAACCTTTAGCAGTTCTGATTTATTAAACCGAGATCATTATAATTGAATTGGATGAATCCTCTTCAACGAACCATCTCCTCCCTGTGTACAGTGAGACACGCGGATCAGTACAGTGCGCACAAAGCCATCCAGTTTCTCAAGAAAAGTGAATTAAACATGCATTCTCCCTTGCTTGTTCATCTCAATTAAACCCCTCCTAGATCTCTTAATCCCAACTTTTGCAGCAGAGCCTCATTAAGCCTCATTAAAACATGGCTGACAATTACACTGTAAGACATACTGAAGGGAGCTAGTCATGCAGATGAAAGTAAATCTACTGGGCTGTCTTAAGGAAGGCAGGAGTTGGCAGACGACTGAAAGGAAGTGGATGGAGAGGAATTAAGCCTGTGCAATTAATTCTGTACAATGTGAGGCTGTTTTTTGGCTCTGGACTCCCAATCAAAATACCTGTGCTGTCAAGTCTGTCAGGAGTAAAATGTGTAGGGCTGTTTCCATCAAAACAGAGCAGGTCAGCTGTATGCATGACCCCAATTACCATTTTTATTCTTTGTTGGAGAAATTAAGAGGACTGAGGTGAGTTTTCAGACCCGAACAAAGCTTCCTGTTGTTGAGAGTGAAGCTCTTAGCGGAACAAAAATGTCAAGTTTGACGTCATTAACTTGGCATGTTTTGATTGAGAAGCTGTGGGATTTGGGCAAATAACTGCATTATTATTAGGATACAGCTGCACTGAAAGAAGTAGATTTAAGGCTGAAATTTGACAATATTCATGACAACTATCATACATGTACATTTGCTTATCTTACTGGTTTGAATTCGACTGAATTGGTGTTGTTGCTGCAACCCTACGCCCAACCTTAGTATGTTGTGAGACATTTTACCTTTATCAACAATATTTCAACTAATTGTTCAGCCCTTTTGAGATGTAAAGGTGAGTGAAAACTATTGAAAATTAGGAGGAAAAATGAGATCGACCTGAAACAAATGCACTTTTCATAAGCCTGGACCAAGCCTACAGCATGAGATCAAAAGGACAACACCTTGCCGGAACTGAAGTTGCTTGGGCAGGTTTTAATACAAGCACTGTGACATTTAAACTTCCCTGACTGTGTTGCTTAACTGGAAATCAAACTATAGCTCAACTACTTCCTACTGCTCAAAACAACACAACGTACAAGCCAGCTATGAAAATCCTCAACACGAGATGTTGAGCACACATTCTCAACTACAGTTTAACTACAGACACGCATAAACAGCTCAACGCCGCCGGACATAACAAAACACAAAAGAGGGAGTGAAGTGAACAGCCTGGGAAGGAAAGGGTCAAGGCTTTAACGCTCAGGGGTTGGCCACTGCATATTCCCTCGGTGGGCTCTCACTTTCTGTAGAAATCTGCTGTGTCTGTGTCACAGTGGAAACTGGGAACACAGAGAACTATTCCCATCACGTCCACAATAAACCCATCCAGCTGAAGGTCCTCGACAGACCAGCCAGTATTGAAGAGCAACAGCTAGGGAAACATTTTCTGACCACTATGTCAGACTGGGCTGCTCCACTGGGTTTAACTGGTCTCACATCAATGAGAGAGCAGGAGGGGGGAGGAGAGGGATGTTTTTGGCGTACGTGCTTCACTGCGCTGCACGTCTGTGTATGGGACGGTTACCACAAGCCGCAGCAAGAGGCAGACAGCTGTATCAGTCAGCAGATAAGTGCTGTTTACTTTCTGATCATATGAGCTTTGCAGTTAAAAAAAACTTAACCCACAAACCTATAGATAGAAGAAATAGGTGGTTGTTTAGATAAAGTACGTTATAATTAGGATTGTATTTAGGGCTGAAAATAACAATTGTTATCATCACTGATCAGATCATTTATTTGTGTCTTAGCCAGCAGTATAATTTAAGCTGTATAATACTTTATTTTCTGTTACTTTGTATTTCTACTTACTCCATAACATTTCAGTATAACGTAGCCTATATTTTCTGCACTATACTGAACAGTTAGTTACTATGTAGATTAAAATCTCACATCCACCAACATTACATTAAGTACTTAAAACTAGCTTCACCTCCGCCACCTACAACTTAGAAGTGCTTCTTACATGTTAATGCATCAGTAATAATAATATATTGGCGCTTAAACAATGAATTCATCAATTAATGGATGAGAAAATACACTTTTTTACGAAAACAAGCCAAACATTAGATAGTTTCAGCTACTCTAACGTGATTATCTCTGTCTTAAATCTTTATAAACTGTATTGTGATCTGCTGATCGTATTCTGACCGATTACATTATTCTGTATTGACATTCATCAATCTACTGGGGGGAAAATTAACTTTTACTTATGAGACTTTGAGACTGGGTGCATTTTGCAAGTACTTCTACACTTTTTAGCCACATTTTAACCGCATAAACTTCACTTATAAAGCACTGTGTGCTCGTATTACTACTTTAAATAAGTAATTACATTCTTGGCCTCCTTATAAAACTATCTTGGATATAAATAGCTCCTGTCAAAGTCTGGTCACGTAGCCTAATAACCGCACTGACACAGAAACGCATCATACTCCCAAACAATGTGACAAAGCATTCCATCCCGCGTGTCGCTGTGACGTCAAACAACCAACGGAAGAAAAGTGACAAGCTATAAAGCTAAAAAATATGCCGGTAAAACAACATTTTGATCACGTATATCACTGTAAAATGATAAACAGCACATGAACTTAAGGTTTTTGTGGCGTGCAGACACGTAGTGGACAACAAATGTACAATAAAAAGGACGTGAACACGCTAAAAGTGAGTTTAAAAACAGTCGCGAGCGGCTGAAAACAACGTTCGAAGCGTCGTTCGTTAAAAAACGACGCAACAGATAACGTCCATCTTAGCTGCATCATCGCCGCTCCGGCACATGTGGAGGCACCTCATGTTAAAGCGCCGTGAACCCGCTGAACTCGGGAGCTGCTGCTCACTGACAGCCCGGAGCTGAGGAGCCGGGAGCTACCGAACCGGTCTGACGGGAATAATAAGATGCTGTAGTGAAGTGAGTCACAGATATAAATACCTTTCCTCCGTCCATGGCTGCGCTGCGAGGGAAATTATTCTTTCTTCTTATTATTTTTCTTTGTCTTCTTCTTCTTTCTTTTGTTAAAGTTGACGGCGATGCAAGAACTTCCTGGGGGTCTCCCTGATGGCGGTGCCGCTCAGAAGTCACTCATCTTGAAGGTTTTTGCTCCGCTGAAATGCCTTTAAACTTGAGTCGAGCTGGGTTTTTTTCTAGGAAAAACGCTTCACAAGTCTCTGTTTTGGGCTTTATGTTTAAAAGCCCGGCAGCAGCTTGAGATGGAGGTCGGTGCTGTGAGTTTCTCTCCTGCGTCGTTTTTCAGTCAGAGCTCCGGCAGCTGTAATTTCACAACTTCATGGATGTGTAAAGTCTTCCAGGATGGAGGTGTCCGGGCTGAAGTTGCACCGCTGTCCAGAGACAGTTCTTTGGACGGCTAATATGTGCTAATATACGGCTAGCTGACGCAATGGGAGTGGGATGGGTCCGTGCTGGGAGGCCCAGCCTCCTAACCAGCCAATGACAGAGCGCAGAGGCGGCGACAACAAGCACAGGGCAGAGGTACTGTACCTACAGGGCCAGGCTGGGGTGGAGGAAGTACTCACATACTTTACTTATATTCAAACCCATATCTAAGCATAAGCAGTGCTGGAATGTTACTAAATACAATTACTCAAGTACTGTACAATTTGAGGTACTTGTACTTTACTTTTACTGCTCCTCTGTACTTCCACCACTACGTTTTGGAGGCAAGTATTGTACTTTTACTCCACTACATCAATTACATTTTTAAAAAAATCATATATACGTACATGTTAATACAGGTGTAATATACATTTACTTGTACCATAGATACTTTCAATATATTATAACATAACACATATATAACAATATATACTATATCTAAGTGCTTTTTTGTATAGGTGACTTTCACACGACTTCCGACTTTTTTTTTAACAATACTGAGCATAAGTACAACATTATAAGGTAGGCTACTTAAAGTATCAAAAGTAAAAATACTTAATAAAACTTTGATTCAAGTACTATTTGTATGGTTGACTCTCACTTTTACCAAAGTAATATTTTAACACGTTATCTTTACTTTCTCTAAAGTATGACTTTTGGGTACTTTCTACAGCACTGAACACTGAGTACAGTATTATCAGCAAAATGTACTTAAAGTATCAAAAGTAAAAATACTTAGCTGCTATGAAGAAGAATGGCAGCTATCAATATCATATAATTATATACAGTGCGGTCGACTGTAACATTTACTCAAGTACTGTACTTACATTAAGTATAGTTTTGAGATACTTGTCTTGAGTATTCCCATTTTCTGCATTTACAATACATTTTGAAGGCATATATTGTACTTTTTACTCCACTACATTTATTTGATAACTGCAGTTAAAAGTTACTTTGCAGATTGCATGCTTCATCAGAGCCACCTGGGACTTGTATCCGTTACTAATCTTAGTCTCTTCCCTGTTACGCTTACAGTAACTCTGAGCACTTGGTTCTGGTGTCCTGAACTTACTGAAGCCACAGGTGCAGTCATTTACTGTGTATGTGCCCCTCTCCATAGACACACCTTGTGCCTGTTTGGTTATGTCGCCTTAGTTTATCTTTTTGCTTTGTCTTGCACCTTACAACACCCACATCCGCATCCTCCTCTCATGAACATCACCAACAGCCTGTGTGCTGTGAACAGTTAATTCAGTCTAGTTTGATTTGATTTGATTGAATAAATATTTTGTTAAATGTTTGAAAATGTGTGGTCTCCTTTTGACGTCTCAAAGGTTAGTTTGTCATAGGGTTGGTTTGGTGCTGTAATTAGTGGCAGGTGTGTGGTGTTGAGTCAGTCCAGCTGCGGGCTGGTAGTGCTTTCTTTAATGTTCAGTGATGATAGAATTGCAGGTTTATCCTTCACAACCTGGCAAACCAATTCCTGTTCTTACATTAATGATTTATATTTGACCTACAACTGCTTGGTAAATGATTTATTCGCCATAAAAAAAAAAGATGTTGCTTACAATTTAAAAAACATTTATAAAGGACGCTTTATTAGAAAGTTGTGGTATGATATAGCAATATAATTCAAAATAGAAACGTTTTTGGAAGATCTATTGTGGATACAGTAATGTACCAGTGATGTTACACCAGACACGTACGGATCATCATTACTGTAGATCAATTGCAAAAATCACTCAGAGTTTCAATATTAGTGGAAAGAATTTCTGCTGATCTATGTGGAAAGTTGCTTACTACAGTATACACCAGACATTAATAGATACCACAGTATAAATTTTGTGGCAATACCATCTCCACCCTAATTCACCCAAAGTCTTTTATTTTATTTATTAATTTTTACGTTAGAAAAAATGTGAACAAGGCGTCTCAGCACAGTCCCCAGAATAGGATCTCCACATATAGGTTTCTGTAAACCACGGATACTTTAAATGTACGCGTTTCACACGTATCAAATCACCATTTCCACAATATTGCTCATTTGTGAGCTGACCTTCATGTCCGGAGCAGGAAGGGATGGTGGTGGTGTGTCAGCAAGGCGTGATGATTGGCAAATGTTTGAGAATTAGTTTCAAGATTTCAAGAGTGAAGCCAATTTTTCAGCCATGTCAGTGGCAACAAAATTGGATATTTTTTACAAGATGTTGGAATAATCACCAGCCATGTTTATGCTGACAGTTACCGGGTTTTTTAAGAATGAATTTTCCTAGCCCTAATCAAGTGTTTTTTGTGCCTAAATTTAAGCAAATCAAAAATTGAACGTAAAGGAATATAAAGTTGCAATATAAAGAAACGTTCATTTTAAACATAGCTGTGGTTTCCAAACCTGTACACTGCAAAATGTATTCTGGCAATTGGGACTGGTTTCTCCCATGTAATCTACAGTATGATTGTCTGTTCTTATCTTTTGCACAATAATGTAAAGCCTACGCAGTCCGAGATGTGATACAGGAAGTTTATGTCTGTGGTTCAAGTGCAATTGCAAAGTTGTTTTAAAGAACACTTTTGATTGCTACACTTTATTTTTACAGACGTACTTGGAATTAAATGGAATGATTAAATTATATTTTGTACTGATTGCTGTCATCTTATCACTGCTTGCTCTCTGGCTGGTTTTGAATGCACCATCTGTCTGGTTGCCGTCACTTATCAGCCCTCTAACAATGAGTCATTGAATCCATCCACATGTGTGATCTAATGATCTTTCACCAATGACGGTGATATGATGTCTGCCCTCTATTCAACCCCGCCACTGTGATCTGGGATGTTTGTTACTGAAGGCTTGAAAAAACAAATCTTAAAAATGAAAACTAGGCGCTACCTTTTGTTTGGGATTGAGGGGAGATGTCCGGTCTGAGTGTATATAAAAAAAAATTAAGAAAATAATTAGGAGCACCCAAAGGGAAATGCATGTGTTTGCACAGTGCATGAAAGCTTAGACAAAGGGGAGGTTAACGGGTCGGATTTGTCAAAATTTGTTCCCCTCCTATTTTATCTCCAGCCTTTGAAACCTTGGGAAAACAATAACAGGGAAACACTGAGGAAAAGTTTGAGTGTGAACCCCAAATGAACTGAATTGTTTTTTCAGCAAAATACCTTTAAATGAAGAATTACAAACAAGTAAAGTTTCAGTTCTTCAGCAAGTGTCACAACAATGTTTCCAGGAATCGCTATCATCTTTCTCACTATTACCATTTCCTCTATAGCAGTCATATATTTATAGTTATGACAAACAAGACTTCTTTCCATTCCTTTTAAGGCATAAAATTAACAAATTAAAACACTTTATTAAACATGCAGACCAAATTCCTGTGCTAAAGCGAAAATGAAGGATTGCTAGAGTACTAAAAAATGCACTTTTTTTCCTCATCCTCTTCCTGTCCCGGACCACCACATCTAGTACGCGAGCAGAGATTAGGTGACATCATCACTTTGCAGATGATGCACATGCCTTTTGTTACAGGTGGCGGGGTGGTATCCGGCTGAAGCGTATTGAAATGTAAAGAAAATAATCATAATGGTGGAAGAGGAAGAACGCCTTCATTCATACGGCAGCCACAGCAGGGGTACTATGAGGGGACATCTTGGAGAAAAATGACACATTATGGTGCAGTTTGTTTATGTTTGGTTTTTAACATGCAAATCCTTTGAAAGCCCCCAACAAAAACAATAACAGACATTTTTCGGGAACAAAGACCCGGGCAAATGTTCTGAAGGATGGTATTGTGCACTAAATCAAACGCTCAGGATGCCAGTCAGAAGGAGTCCAAGTTTTGTCCTGTTTAGACAAAGCCTTTGCATGAAAATTAATAACTATTAGAAACTTTTTCCTCACATTGCAACATATAATTGAAGACTGAATTCAAAGGGGAAAAAGTTACTCTGGCTCTGTCAAAAAGGGAAAATAGCCATTAACCAGCACCTCTAAAGCTCATATAACTCTTGAAAAGAGAACAAATAAGTGTGTCACACAAGCTGTGAACACCACACTGAAATAATATTGCATTGGGAAGTCAGAGTTTCCCGTTCCCAGTTGGAAATTTCAACTGTAATGGGCATTTGGATTTCCAACTCAGAAAGTCAGAAGAACCTCACGAACCCAAGGCTCAGAATCCAAGATGGCTGCTCCAAACATCCGACGGTAAAGCTATAGAATAAACTGTGTCCCATCAAATCTCAAAGTAGCCTGCTGTGTTAGGTTTAGGCATCAGAACTACTCAGTTAGGTTCAGGCAAAAAAAAACAAAAACAAACACTCGGTTAAGTTTAGGTGCCAAAACTACTCGGTTGAGGCACCAAATGTACAGCCCATTCTACCACTGCAACCACTACCCAACTTGGAGTTTTCTTGCTCTTTATACTGCTGCACTGGACCAGGCAGCTTTTTTAGGAGGGAGAACAGGCAGACCTTCTCATTAGTCACTATATTTTGTTACTACACTTTGACATTACACATAGTCATTTGATCCATTGTTGTTATAACGGAATAATGAGTTCATGCTGTATGTTGACTTCCCAGTGCACATCTACTGAAACCCTGGGCTAATTTTCACCTGAGTCAACTGGCGGCTCAAATTCTCCTGTTCACAATGAGAGCCCAGGACTCGGTCTGTGCACTTGTGCACGTAGGCTCCCCTGCCATGTATTCCCACGAGTCAGTGTCCATCACCAGCTTTTGTGTCTCTAATACTCTTCTCAGAACAAGGTTGCAGTGCTTTCTCAGGTTTTCTCTCAATCACTTTTTCGATGAATCCTCAGCATGTATCTGCTATACAGGAAGTGAGCAACACTGAGTAACAACATAGGTATTCAAATACAGGTTTTAATTCTGGCGTATGCTGATATAGGTGTGTCAGTGCCTACATTTTTATTTTAAACAAATAATCATGTCGCCTACAGAAGACATTTTCATTGCATCCTCTGTTGTTATGTGTAAGTAGGTAGGGCATTGAAAATAAAATCACACAGGTCCATGAAAACATCATCACAGTGTGCTAAGTATGGAGTCTGACATTCTGGGAACTGTGCTTGTTGTCTTTCTTGAGTGCATTCATAGAGTTCATTCCTGACTTTAATCTTTAACTCGGACCTTCATTCTCAAGCTGACCTTATTTGATCAAACCTGATATTGACAATGAGGTAAGATAAGGGATTCAATCTATGATCGGAAATGCGACAGCAGGATGCGCGTAACTGTATCCACCTGTTCGGCTAACTTTGCATCTTTGATGGCGCTTTTCCGTAAACTGAACATGCAGACGCAATACGGACACTCCCAAGAGCCTGGGCTTGGGTCTATCAAAAAAACAGTTTTGTTTCCTGTTCTGCACAGCCTGGGTTGTGGTCCTGCAAAACACAAATGCATCAAAGGTGTCCTTTTATCGTGGGGTCATAACAGTACAACACTGGTGCCTGTTGTTCCTGACACGGCTGTTTACAGAACATTAAAACCTCAAATGACCCAGATTTGTGAGATAAATCAGCAATGAAGATGCAGATTACAATTTAAAGTAGTTAAGCTTTGTGGGTCAAGAGATATTTTATATGCAGGCCTTGTGTCAAAAATTCAGGGGGATTTCATTTCTTTTTTTTTACTCTCCAGTAAGTAAGTCGTCAGTGGTCTGTAAAACCAATCAGCTGAAAAATGAAGCCAAAAACTGCAGTTCTTTGAACAGCCACTTGGGACCATCCCCCATAGAGTCAATCCCCATAGAGCCCCATGTCAAAATGCTCAAAGGTCTCAATACCTAATTTCCCCCTTCATGACAACTGTACAGGGGGTTAGTTTTTATATAACTCACTCAATATTATATAAATGCTTAAAGTTAAGCATAATTAAGAGCATGGGTGCTCTGAGTGACAGCTAGCTGCTAGCCCTGCCTCAACCCCACCCATGCTCCACCTCTTTCCGCCCATTTTTGGATTAAGTAAGTAGTAAGGCATTTACAAGATGGCAATAGCCAGAGTCACCACACTTAGCTTCACCATAGCTCTTCAGAAACCTATAAATGTCTTCATGGGGGCAGTTCATGTTTTATACAGTCCACAGCGTACAACAATGACAATCTTGTCTGAGTGAGAAAGTGAGAAAAATGTCCATCCTTTTATCCATATCAGCACCAGTAGTTAATGGGGTCTATTCTGGAGTGATACCCATCTTCCAATCAATTTTCATGGAAATCTGTTCAGTAGTTTTTGTGTAATCCAGCTGACAATTTGACAGACAAGTGAAACCATACAATCACAATTTGCTAAGAGATTGTAAAACAGTCAGTATAACTGAGAAAAATTGCAAATTTGAGCAATAATCCTCACCACTAAGAGCAAACCCCTTCACACGAGAGTAGTCGTTTGATCCATTCTCATATACTGTAGTAGCTTGTAGTCATGCAATAACAACATATCATCAGGGATTTATTATAACTTTTATCATTTTGATTTTAATGTCTTTGCCCCAGATGTTCGGGCTTCCACTATTGAGACTGAAGTGAACACCTTGTAACACAGCGGTGACCTTCCTGAGGACCTTGTTCACTGTCACTGCTGGAGAGTTATGGACTTGGACTTCTGGTTGAAAGTTTTCCCTTGGCTCATGGCGAACATGTCTGGTAGGCCAAGGCCATAGACTGACCAGTCATTCATCTTTTGAGACGTCTGGATTGTAATTGGCCGACATGTCTCATGGCAGGCCTACTAATGCTGGCTGTTAAAATAGTGAGAGATGCTCACGCTCTGAATGGGGTTGTACAGGGTAACTATTTCTCCCACGGGCATTGCTTACAACACCATGGATACAGCAAATTCAAAGACATGTACTCCGGGACAAAGGGGATAAACCAGAGAGGACTGCAGATATTTGCACCACTTTCTTAGCCACACTGGCAGTATGGCTGCAGGTATGGAAATGTTGGTCAGTCGGTCCACTGTGAAACTGGAGCTGCTGCAGGACAATGCCAGGAGAAAATAAGGACATCTGTTTGGTTAATCTACAAGTGCCGTGTCTATCAGCAAGGATTGGTAACCTTGACTGTATGTTCACACATGCTCACTCAATCCTACTGAAATATCTAATCTGTCACTGTTAAAAAGATAAACCTATCAACTGTGTTGTCACATACCTCTCAGACAACACAATAGTCTGTATCTACAGTCAACAAGAATATAAATCGGAGTCTGTATGAGATTTTACCATTGCACAATGCATTCCACTGCAGCCTCTGTGACATGACAATAGTACTCAAGCAAGACTATCAGTCTACAGTCATGCAGATCTGTGAGGCTGTACATTGGCACAGTTTTAAGCTGCATGCTAACGTCAGCATGCTAACATGCTCACAGTGTCATGGCGAATATGCTGATATTCAGCAGGTCAGCCGAGTGACCAGAATAAAATGTTGTCATTGTACATTTCTGCAGCCATGGACAGGTTGACTGTGTACTTGTCATGCGTGTCATATTACATTCAGATTACAGACCTCATTTTACTTCCCACTTCAACCAAGTAACTGGGTATCCTTAATGAGACCTTGAGACATTTCCCAGCCCTCTTTGTGGCAACAAAACCAGGTATTTTAAGCCAAAATATCGTCTTTTCCTAACCAGAACCAAGTGGTTTTGTGCCTAAACCTAACCAGACCTTAAAGCTGCTATAAGTCTTAAATAGCTCTATATTTCAACAGTAATCTCTGTTATAAAGTGTTACTGTTATGTTATTAGGTCAGTTAGCCTCATCTCTCCTCTTCCTGCTCATGCAGGAAAATAGAAAAATACATTTCTAGTATCCCTGTCCTCTCAGTCCAATCAGGACAGAGAACTCCAGTAAAAGGCGGTCCTGTCTGCTTGGGGAAACCACACAGAGCACGATCCTCCTGTTCTGGTACCCACAACAGCAATGGCGGAGCAGCACTCCCAGTGACAACTGATACTACCAAACAGGCCAAACGATGAAAAACGCTTGAAGAGAAGAAAGAAAAAAAAAAAGAAAGGAGTCGTGCAAGTATGGTGATGAAGTGAGGAGGAAGAGGATTGCTATCTGCAAAACGGACAGGAAGTACAATGCCAACAGTTATTCTGGCAAATGGGTTGAGCAGTTAATAATTATAATGTAGACCATCTTAGCTTAGCATGTTAGTATGCTAATTAGCATCAAACACCAAGTGCATCTGAGGCTGATGGGAATGTGTTGAGTTTTGCAGGTATATGATCATAAACCAAAGATTTGTAAAAGACTGACTTGTTGGGGCTCTTTATTATCTCACTATCAGCAGAAAAGGAAATGGCACCAGCCATAAACTGTTCCCCATCACTCTCGTCCCATGATTTCATCTCTCTATTGTACACTCTCTAATATGGCTGAAAATAACCAAGACATGTATTTTGAAAAAAGAAATGACAGAGAGAAGATAGAGGTGGGGAATGACATGACACAACCAAGATCCCCGGTGAACTGGTTCATAGTCAGGTCAGGGTCAGTGCCAGAAGTGGGCTGATACTGATGCTGGTACTCTTGTCTGCCCTCTTCATATCAGGTTATATAGCCATTTCATAATAGCCCGAAATAAACTGCATTGTGATTTGTGCGTGCCAGATCGGGGGCACGCTCTGCCAACATGCTGCATAAGGGGAGTATTGGCACTTCAAGCACTGGTGAGGGTCACAGTGGTGTCCAAGGAACATGGACTACCAGGACAGAATGCCTCTTCCTTTGGGGACCATAACTGTCTGTGCAAATTTTTAACCCATCCAATAGCTGCCTAGATATTTCAGTCTGGACCAAAGACATTGCCACCTGTGGAGCTGTGCTGCAAGCCTGGCTCAAAAAGGTAATAATGAAGTATCAGCCAGGGGCAACATGAAAAGAAAAGCTCTGAACCTTTGATAATGAATGTTGTTTGACTGACATTTCACTGCAAAGAATGTTTCACAGGTGTTTTCAAATCCAGGCCACCTCCTGTTTGAGGGGCTGCTACTTTATTACAGCACGTTGGGATCAGGGATTTCCGCAACAGCATGGAGTGGCCAGCCAATAGGAAAGAGTAGCCAGCTTGGGGGGGGGGGTCCGGGGCCACCGAGTAAAATGTTGCCTGCAAAAGCGGAAATTTGGTGGCCTCAACCAACCAATATGTAGTGTCATCATGAAAAGACAAAAATGAAATGCCTCAGTTAAATTATGTAGCAACGGCCTCGCTAAATGGCCTCCTGTTTGTTTAAACACCACATAACTAATGTATTTACCAATGACTCATGTAAGTTGAAGTGTGTTTAACTACATCTGACAGGCTGCTGCGCTGATGATCACTGATAACCTTTTACCCACCGACCTCTGACCCCGGCCTCAGCTGACAATGTTGATATGCTTTCACAGCTTCTACAATACAAATAATAAGGAAAGAGTTCTCCAAAAAGGCTCTCTTTGATTTAATCCCCTATTCTTCCCAGAAGCGCCACAATTGAACCTCTGTTGTGACCTTATAAAGCTTTGGTGAGAAATTCTGAATCCCGCTCAACTGCTTAAAACTGTGGCTCTCTTCCAAGGAGCCTTTCCCGGCCACCTTAAAGCTGACGCAGTTTTTTTTCACATTTCTAAACTGACAACTCTTTCAACACAAAGCACCAACAGGGTTATTTTGCTTTGTGGCTCGAAGGAGGGAGAGCTGTTAGGTTCTCGTCAAGTCTGCTGTGCCTGTTTGTTTTCACGTTGGAATTACTGGACTTTCAGGATTAACACTAAATATGTTACGCAACAGAGATGGAATTCAGATGCTCAAGAAAACAATCTAAACACACCAATTCACCTCGCTCGTGCTCGCAGCCACAACATTCACAGTATCAGTAGTTAGTTTTCACTTTCTCGTTGTCTTTGTTAACACATCTGCAATTGAGATAATGGTCTCCTTTAGAGGGGATCAGTTAGAGCGCAGACATACATGTCACCTACGCAGAAATTTCCACATTTTTATGACTTCTGCCAAAACAGTGGCTTATGACATAAGAGGGCTAAAGCTGTACTTGGCAGAGTTACTTCTCTCTCCTTTTGTTGTAAACAAAAGCCAAGTCTCTGCTCTATTGTCACTGCATCGTCAGGTGACTGCCTGGTCGTTTGAACAGTCATTTTTAAGACCAAGAACCAGCAAGAGCAAGCTAGATCTTAAAGTATAGAACCAAAACAAATCCCAGCCACTCCCTTCAGGCCTCCCTCCTAAGACACTCCTCCAAAACACATGAACTGCCTGACTAGAGCAACAACACCGTAGCCCTCGCTGGCCAGCTGAGAGATGTGTGTCAACGGTGAGTTTTCTGCGTTTCACAAGCTGTCTCGGCATCTTTTGATCAATGAAAAAACTCTGTAAAAACGCCACAATCATATGAAAACAAGCAAATAACTAACGTACCTCAGTCTGGTCCCGCAGTTATTGCTCACTGCTGTGGGCGTGTGCTTTGTGCTAGCATCACTGGGTTAGCCCATTAAACCTGGGGTTGGTCAGACTGTAAAAACCAGCAAAAGCAAGCTAAATTTTTCCAACCCAAAAAATCCCATCTCCTCCCTTCAGAACCACTCCTCCAAAACACATGAACACGCACTGCCGGACTACAAGGACTGCCCACTAGTTCCTTCTGTTGGCCAGCTGGGAGATGTATTAGTGGCTAGTTTGCTACGTTAAACACACTCTCTTAGCTTTTTAGACTAATAATTACATAAATAAACGACTGTTAAATGCTGAAATGCCACAGTCATTTAAACACATGCAAAATAGCCGTCGGAAAAGACAGTTAACCTGGGTGTGTGCTTCGTGCTAACATTAGGTGCCAAAGTAGGTTGTCCTGCCGATGCAGCTCTGTTCGGCGCAGAGGCTGTGTTTTCAATGCTAACGTTAGCTGCTACAGGAGTGTGTTCCTGCTGCAGCGGCTCTTTTATCAGGCTCAGGGGCTCTGCGTGCTTTGTGGTACTCGGTTAGCGGTTGAACGATAGTCTGTCACTGTCACTGCCGCTGCTGCTCACTCGTTCCTTGGCTCAGGGGCTGTGTGCTTAGTGCTACTGAGTTAGCTAGCTATGGAAGAGCAGGCTCAGTGGCTGTGTACTGTAAACTCAGCTCATCGTTGTCTTCACTAACCATACCCAACTACTATGTCTCATTCTTATGTAAGAAAACACTGAACATTATCATGATGAATGTAAACAACCAACATGGCTATTGTTAGTACTCACCACTGTCAAGCTACCGTGTTAGCATTGGGAAATCTAGGCTGCATTTTCTCTGCCATTCTAGCGTGACTGATAGCTTCAGCAACATGTCTACCGTGCCTCGTGTAGGTACACGTGCTGATGAGAAGCTACATCTGATCTATGAGAGGCGTTGATGAGCATGTTGCAATAAAAGCACATCTGGAAAACATTTTTTAAAGTTGAAATACAATCTCATTGTAGACTACAAGACATAATCACAGCATTTTATTCCGTGTGTTTCCAGTATTTGACAACAGATTGATGGATTCATTGTTTAAAATGTTCCTGCATATCAGTTGCTGTAATTCAGCTTAGTTAAAACAGCAGGTTGGAGTGACGACCATATTCACATGAGAACACATGGGCATTGTTTCTGTATTTGTTTACTCCAAGTCTGCTAAGCTCTTATTTCACTAACACAAAGAAGGTCTTTGTCCTCATACATTCATTAGAGTTTTTAAATAACTTCGTATGAGATCTCTCTACACTGCCTGTTGGTGGTAAATGGTCCGTATTAGACAACAAAGATACAAACAGGGCAAAACTGACACCTCTACAGTATGAGGACCAGGAAGTCGTCTTCTGTTTTTGTAAAGAATGTGTAAAGTATTTTTCCTTAAGTGCAAGAAACCTGCTCTGCAGGAGAGATCCACCTTTTGTCACCAACACAGGCTGGTTTTGAGGAAATTGTGCAGTGACTGTCCAGCTTACTTGCAAAGCAACTTTACTCAATGTAAGGTAAGAAAATAGTGTTTTTTTAAAGTCTAAAGTGAAATATTATCAACATATCATTATGCTTTTTTTTAGACCTGTAACTTTTCCAATACATTTTTCTTACGAGTGTGTAGATTATTGTAAGGTAGGTTTCCTGAAAAGGTACTGTATAGGAGATCATTTTCAGATTTACATGCTTTCATAATAAATAAAACAAATACTCATCCTGTCCAGTGCTGCAGCAGTATATTTCCCCTGTCTGAAACACTGTTTTAGCTCCTGTCTCTTTAAGCCATCCTGCCGGAATACCCAGTCTCCTCTGATTGGTTAGCTCACAAACGCCTGAGCCAATACAGCTAACCACAACAGAGCGGCTATGCTAAATTACGTGCCAAACTAGCCGCAAGGCATGAATTAAAGCAAATGTGTTACAAAGTCACGGAATTAAAGGCGGGACTACTGACGAGACGTTTGAGGAGCAGGGTTTTCTGTGGGAGAGATGAGTTTCTGTTGGTGCGGCCTTTGACCTTTTTAACTTTCAAGATCTTTTAAATGCACAATCACATTTATAAAACACTTAAGGAAAGGAAAAAAACAAAAGAAACATGATAGGTCTCCTTTAAACAATCTTACTGTTCCCTTGTGAACAATATTATTTGAAAAAAAGTCTTTAAATTTCATTTTTGAAAGTAAAATGTCTGTATCTTAGCAGTATAGTTAAAGTTTCCTCTGTACATCTCAAATAGATAATATTAACAGTGTTGCAGTACTTCCATTGATGCTTTTTCTGTCTCAAGTCTTGCAAAATATACGAAAATGTGGCAATAATGTTCAATTTGGGAAAACTTGGATGTGCCTGTGGCCCTACCCTGCCATATAGCACCTTAATGTGTCAAATAATTTGCTCAGAGGCACAGCATGTCTAGTTAAACAGGTTTAATGAAATGCAGCTCAAGTGACACAGGAGGTGTGGTAAACATTCAGTACACAGACAGTAAATAACATCAACGTTCACCGGGGCAACAGACACCAGAGCGGTGCAGCATGCCAAAGTGTGTGATGGCCTTTAAGAGAGTTGGCGGTCACTCAAGCTTTCTCAATCTCATTCATTTCACTTCACCCTTTGCCTGAGAGGTTGTGAAACCAAAAGATAAAGCACAGTCGCAAACAAAAGACTATGCGTGGCAAAAAGTGGCCTTTAAGTAGGCCTTTCAATCATATCATTTTTTTATTTGGCTCCTTATCTGTTCTCAGATTTCTTTCCACTGGTGCTTCAGATTTTAATTCCGTTCACCTTGTTAGCCGTGATGCTCAGGACAGATGTTAATATGGTAAGTTACTGTAGATTTGAGTAAAGATTTGAAAATTGTTGGCTTTTTTTCTTCATAAGAGACATCTTTTTAAATTACTGGTAGAAAAGGTCCACTCACTCCAACTTAGTCAAAGTGTTGAGTGAATGTGAAGTATTTAATCACTTGGAGAAAACAAAAGACTCCAGTGAGTAATGAGAAACATTCAGAAAATGTTGCACTAATTTCAAAACAGGAAAGACCTGAATTAATCAATGGATAATCTTGTTTGCTGCTTGTTTTTGACTAAAGAGCAGCAGCACGAGTTACACACAAGATTTCATTATTTCAGTGTGTACTGCAGATTTATAACAAACACTGGAGATAATGTACAAATCAATATTCAGTAAATATGTCTGCTTTTTTAAAAGTAGAAAACATATAAGCGGTAAACTTCTCAGGTATAATAGTAGTAATAATAACAAACATTATTTGTAGCACCGATCGAAACAGTTACAAAGTGCTTAACAATAAAAACAGAACCGATTTTAAACGCAAAGAGAATAAAACCATAGAAACGACACACGGCATTTGTAAACATGACATCACTGGATGTTTTGAAGGAGACCTCGGGACATTTTCCAGCTGTGATTGTGGAGGTAAAAAACTGATATTTTTGTCTGTCAAGAAAACCTGGTGTTTTTAACCAGACCTTATGTAATGACAAAAACATGCATTTTAAGCCGAACCACAATGTTTTCCTAATCTTAACCAAGAATGAATGAAAACTGAACTTAAAGAAATGTAAAGCTGCGAAATAAAGAAATGTTAAGTTTTAACTTATAGCAGCCAGGAGCATCTGTGCATCTTGCAACATCAACACTGAGTATCTTAAAATACGTGAAAGTTACCAAATCAATCATTGTGTGTTGATTAGAATTACAGATTTATTTCAATATTACTCAAAATTAAACCAAACAGCTTGTCATTTTGGATAATAAGAGGGTGCTTCATGTTTTACCCATGAGCAGATGTAATTCTGAAGACTCATCGCTTCTCTCTGCCAGCATACTACCAACCGGACCATGTGGAAGAGCTCAGAGAACAAATGGATTCAAACATCTTCTTCCACTGTGCTCACTGAGTACAAACCAAAACCCAACCAGAATGAACCAGCTGGTTCTGAAGCAGCCCAGGACAGGGACTAAATGCCCATTCTTATCCTCTCCGCCTCGCCTCATCCATCTTCGCGAGCTCACCTCGGGTCCAACAAGGTCTTGATTCACTGTAACCGGCCCTGTCACTCTGCCCGGTGCCCCTGCAGAACCTCAGTTGACCAACCGGCAGGCAAGAGGCCAAACAAGGCTGTAACTCTCCTCTAAATCGCTGACACACTCCTTTCCTTTCTTTGCTGGGCCCACAAAGGCTGCACTCCCGGTGCCACGGGGCCCCTAAGTCCGTCCCGATTAAGACGCCCATGAGGTGCGTGAAGGGAGGGGAGAGGGAGCCGGGTGAGAGCTAAATGTGTCTAATCCCACAGTAATTAAACAAGCAGAAACAAAGGAAGGAAGAATGAAATATTACACTTTAATGTAAATTTTTAGAGGTAAACTTTCCCATGACCCCTTCACCATTGTGTGACTCTGTCTGTAACTTACATCACCAAAAGTTATTGGTTAATGCATCTAAGTTTCTGTACACCCATTTGGTGAGCTAAGAGTTATAACAGTCAGTCAAAGAAAGGCTTTCGATGGAGTACCCGCTGGTATTTAATGCATGCGGTCAGGTCGCCAATGTTACACACGACATTCAAGGTTCAAGGTTCGTCAAGACACACAAAGTATTTAATACAATGTGCAGCAAAATGCACGTCCAAGGTTAGCGTATAGCGGGTTAGATCAAGGATAAAGATAATGTACATAACACATACACAATAATATACATGAACAAAACCATACACAAGTTTTAGTACTAATAGTAAAAGTGGTAATGTATAGTAATTATATACTCTGTATCCTTATATTCAATGAGAAATGGAGTATCTGAGTATCCTTGTTTTAGACTAGGATTGATAGGTGCAACAGACCGATAAAGATACATAAAAAAAAAAAAATTCCACACCAATTATTACAGCAGTAGATTGAGCTTCCTGTTTAGTCACAGCAGGAGCAAAGGCCAAAGACTTCCTGGTAAACACAAGGTCATCTCAGGTACCTGTCAGTGAAAACAGGAAGATAAAGGGATGTGCTTATTATATGATCTACATGTGTGCAGTAGATATTAAAGGGCTCTATAAAACCTGGGCTCTATATTGACATGTTGATTGATCGATGAAAATGGTTTATCGTTCCAGTAGATCGATTCAGCCTGCAGCGAAGTAATGTAATCCTTTGGGGCAACTACGACTGCCAAAGTTGCGTCCACTAAAGTGCCGCTGACAGGCTGATGTCGTTATCCTAAGTGTCTGACAAGTTTATGGAAACGATTCCTGCAGAAAGAGACCTTTTTATCAAATTATAACACCCTTATTGTTACCACAAACACAAGTCAGGCTCGTGGAGAGGCAGGGCTGCGTGTCAAAGTTCAATACTTTTGTGGCACGGACCGAATCGCCTCGATAATACTAAGTTTTGAAAAATGTCTGTCATTCAATACCAAATTACAGTAACTAAGGAGTTAATCTCATCAGTGTCAGTGAGCTGATAAGCATGCAGCATACTTGTTGTGCCAAGATCTAATAGTGACTGGCTGTCTCGAAGCTTGTAGGAAAAACACCAGCTAACGCCCAGAGTAATGTTAAAACGGATCGGTGTTGGTGCTGGTAACGAAATTCTTTTAATGATACCCGGCCCTATGGAGAGATCTTGTTCTTACATCCTGTGGGGTGAGTGGTTACAGTTGTTACCATCAAGTTTGTCAAAATCCCTTAAATACTCAGTCATGACTTTGGAAATGAATTCTTGCTGGCAGTTGCTGTAGATAAACGCCGAAGTCCTCTCACGTTTCCACCGTCGTCTTCCTGCAACAACTCACCTCTCGGGAGATTTCAGAGCGAGGCTTCTCCTGGAACGAGACTTTTGTTTTCTGGTTACAAAAAGGGTTTCATTTTCTAACAAAAAGTTCTATGTCTGTAACAACCTCGGCCTGTCTGTGGCCAAAACAAGCACTAACTAACTAACTAACTTTGACAGTCGTAGTTGCCCCAAAGGATTATATCGCAGCCAGCCGGCAGTGTTGCAGCTGCCAGTTGAGGCGATCTGCTGGACCAGTTCCAAAACTTTTGGTAAGTATAAATCATTTACACACCAAAACTAACTGTAATTATAGAGCCCAGCTTCATAAACACCATTTAAATTTCCATTTAATAATCATGCAGCTGATGTAATATTAGATCAGTATCATAATTCTTCTACAGTAACGTGTTATCAAGGAGTTAAAACTTGCACATCCTCCCCTTATAAAAAAAAGGGAAATGAGCACATTATGAGCTCAAACAGGGAGCCCACCTCCCTCTCACCTCATCATTATGTCAAATTAGAGAAATGTCACTCCCACTGCCTCCGCAACCGTGCAAAATAGAAAAACAGATGTCACATGGCATTAGTGCTGTGCGGCAGTGTTTGCTGAAATTCACTGGAGCATCTCTGAGGTCTCCAGCCGGAGCCAAATGAGGTAAGAGGGGACTGGAGCCAGCGAGAGGAAAAGCCAGTAAGCCCACTGCTGCCTTCTTGTGAAACCATTTTTTTGTCTTTTATGACGACTGTCTGCTGTCACATGACCCATAGGTGTGGGATTACTGCTCGGAAGTCAAGATAATTTCACAATAAACACCTCTTACAGGCTCCAAAGGACACCGTGTTTGATCATCATCATCTCTCCACTACTGACACATCAGTCATTTCACAGCATCGATGTGGGAAGAATTATTCTCACTCTGAATACAATATACAAATATGTTTTACAGTTAATACCATGTGAATGTGAATAAACTAAGCAAAGCTCTTTCTATTTTGTTTTTGCTGTCAAGTGTTATTGTCATATAAACAAGCTTCACCGAACCAGTGGAGAAGCTAAAAATGTCAAGTTTGTCCTGCAGGAAAGATCAAGGGTTCACTGAATGTTTGGACTCATCCTCTGATAACATGTGAATCTGGCTTTTAGTTTGCAAACAAACTTGTAGATCAATGTGTTAGTGAAGGGGAAATATTGAGCTGACAGTGGTGCAAGCGGAAATGTCAGGCGTTCAAGGATCAGGGATAGTTCTGGTGAATCACCCCTTGGGTCTCCTTCTCATACTTTTGGTATTTTAACATCGTTCCTGGTAATTATAAAATTTATTTTCCAAGTTTTGTTTGTAGTCAGCACCTACATTACATCTGAAAAATCTTTAATAATAATAATAATTAATGATTGTTAGCAGTAGCGGATGCAGTAGCGGTTATGACCAGGTACCTTGACAAATTAATTACTTGATGATTTAGTGTGAATCACCTGGTAACAGAACAAGAACACCGACAGGTTTAAGACCGGTTTGTGTCACCGGAATGAAGTCGTACCTCCAAATGACTGGCTGGTATTTCATGGCTTGTGGGGAGCGAGGTTGCGGTGGAGAAAAAATGTTATTATAACCGCATGTGATGTGATTCTTTTGTTGTGGTCAAGTTAGCATTATGTAGGTCAAAGTAAAGCTGTTATTGTTACAGACCTGGGATTTGTGTCAACGACAGTGGTGCTGCACTCAGAAACTGTAGGGGGCACCAAATCGCAAAAAAATGCCAATTTCTACACAATGTTGCTTTAACCCTTTACCAACCGGACTGTGTGCCTAATCTTTACTAGATCCTGAGCACAGTGTTGTCTGAAGATGTAATTAAAAATCGAACTCAAAGAAACGTAAAGTTGCAACATAAAGAAACACGAAGATGTCCGTAGATTGCAGAAACGTACATTGTCAACATTTAATCTAATGATTGGGTTGGATGGACTCTTGGATGGACCGACTGGCTGACATCACCATCTTTCGGCCCTTTCTCAAATGATGCAATGCAAGGTGGTGAGCTCAAGAATACACTGAGGAAACCTGAGGCCGGCTTTTGTTTTCAGGAAGATGATGCATTATTAACACAGTGCGAGAAGGGAGGGACTGTGGCAGCAGCCAACACATTCAGGATTATACTGGTTCTGCCTCACTCACTGGCATGAGACCATGACTCGTCACAAACTCACTCTGCTACTCTCCCTCGCTCTCCCTTCTTCGGTTACATCCAGGCATCACAAAGGCAGTGTGGACAGTTGGCCAGTTTTAATCATTAAAATAAAGTGAAAACGTGAATGTGAATGAATCTTACACCGAGAGGAGCGTTGTCTTTGTGCACCTCACAACAGCCAATCAGTTACAGTCCTTATTATAGCAGTTTTGCCTCCAACACTCGTCTCACCCGTCTCCTCCCGAGCCTTTCTTTTCTTTTTCATATTTAAATTCATTTAATTCAGTTTAGTTCAACCTGTTTTCAACTCGATGCAAGTTAGACTTCAACACAAAAGGAGGGGCAACACGTGTGGCACAACGCCCACAGTTGGCAAGGGTGCAGCTTTTGTGGTGGGTGTGTGGTGTGCGTGGTAACGTGAAGCTCCACCTCCACCCATTGTGCAGCCATTCTCCAGCAGTGACAGGTGCTTTTCTCAGCTCAGCTTACCTGTTCAGTCTGTATCAGGTCCTTCTTCTCTGAAGATTTATGACATAATGATCTCGGGACGTGTTTTTCCAAAGTTGTTTTGATTATTTGTGAATGACAATTCTGATGAAACAGCAGTAATTTGTAAATGAATGACTTCTTTTGATCCTCTCTCAGACATCCATGGTGTACGTGCTCTCCATCTCACATACACTCTCTCGTTCTCGTTCATTCTTCCTGTCTGAGTCACAGCTGACGACCTAACACTTAAAACTTTCTGCCTCTTCACAGCTCACAGGGCCCTGTGGTTTATGCCCTCAACACTCACTCTCTTGACTGGAAATAGAAAACATGTGCGTGCACACAGGCACACGCTCACAAACCTGCAGCAGGCTGCCATATTCAACCCTACTGTAAACTCACCAAGTGTCAGACGGCAGATGCTTCTGAATAACCTGAACACGCTTCTAAAATAATAATTAAGGAGCTTCGATGTAGGTCAAACCACAACATCGTGTTCTGCAGTGCAGAGGTGCTGTCATGTCCCGCCTACATGGTTCCTGTGGTGTTACCTCATTTAACCTTGATGCTCACACACACAAATAAACACATGCATGAAAAGAGAGAGAAAAGCAGTTTGTGTGTTGTTATCGTATCAGTCCCAGACATAAACTTGCATGTTTGGCTTGTGCAGCCTACAGTCAGATGTTGTCTTCCATATTTGGTTTATGTCAACTTAAATGTAGAAACAGCCCTAAAAATAAAAGCGTTTGCTTCCTGCACTTTTGTGGCTTGTTGAGCAAATGAGAGGATCCTTTATGAACAGACATAAACGCTAAAATAATCACACGCAGAGTAAAAAATTCAGGCGTTTTTATCAACCTGTGTGTCTTTTTAATCCGGTTGACGCATGAGGATGCTTTTGATTTAGTCATCCGATCATTTCTTAGAAATTTCAGTGTGACACCAACCTGTCAAGCCTAAAAATAAACAGTTTCTGGTTTCTGCAGTCATTTCCAACTAACTTTAACTCCGCCCCTTTCTGTAGAATTTAGAGCGAGATAAGCTCAGTCTGCATGGTCTGATAGGAGGAAATGAGCTTTTCGTGGTGGATGCAAATTTTAGGTTGCCTTAACAATCAACTACTGGTTAATCATAACAATATATGACATGTGTTGGATGTTTTCCCATTAGAAAACTGTTTTTAACCACTGACATGTATATATACACACACACACATATATATATATATATATATATATATATATATAGACAGGAAGAATGAATGAGAACGAGTGTATATGAGATGCAGCACGTACACCATGGATGTCTGAGAGAGGATCAAAGAAACGGTTGGAGTCATTCATGTACTGCTGTTTCATCAGAATTAGATGTCATTCATAATCAAAACAACTTTGGAAACCCACATCACAGGATCATTATAATGTCACAATTCTTCAATCAAAAGGACCTGATACAAGATGTTATTTACACCCTTTTTTTGAAAGCTGAAATCTTCCCTGTAGCTGCTAAGCTAAAAGTGTTAGCACGGACACTGTCAGAAGTTGGTGCACAAGCTTGACAATGCTTCAAGGGTGTAAATAAAGTCTTTTGGATTCAATTTGGGATCTCTGGGCTTCTGGAGACTTGGATTTTGTAGATGAGCTGTATGAAGTCCTTTTTTGGTTTTTTTTTTTTTTATGTTTTAAAAAAAGTCCCCATCTGCTTCAGCTGTTTAGGAGTTTTCATGCTGTGAAGCAGCAGAAATAGTTTTGTGGACTCATCCCACTTTCAGAATGGTTTTTACATTTTTTAACGGTGATTAATCGATTGATAATTAATCATTAACATCCATTATTTACAGCCCCTTTTTCCCCTCTTACATGATGTTTTGTTTGTTGTTATGGGGAGGACTTTCATGGCTTGCAGAGCAGATGAGTGAAAACTTTAATTAACAATCACATATCAAACTGACATTATGGAATCGATAATAATCACAATGACACATTCAAATCCTGTCACACCTTCCTCCGCTGGCATTTATGTCGGTGCAGCCTTTGATTGACCTGCGTGGGGTTTCCAGGGCAACAGCTGTAAGTCATTTCTACGAATTTCATCATTTTAGTTCAGCAGTGAGACGCCAAACTGAGTACTGAGAGTAAAATAGAAATCAACAACCCGAGCACAATACCTACACTAATATAACTGCTTTTTACTCAGCAAAAATCTTAACTGTCAGGACTTAAATAGGCAAGACAAGTTTATTTGTATATCAATTCAGACACAAGGCAACTCAAAGTGCTTTACAGGGGCATACAATTACATTAAAATACTTAAAAAATTGCATTCAAAATACATAAAAAACAAGTAGGAAGACATCAAGAAACAAAACATTAAAACAAGTTAAGAAATAGGAAAGTAAGCTTAAAAAGAATAGCTTTAGTCACAGTGCAGTTCAAAGACTTGAAATTGCTTCAGTGAAAGTGACAAACAGAAAGTCTTCAGCCTTGATTTAAAAGAGGTGAGAGTGGGAGTGGACCTGCAGAGTTTGTTCCAGATATGTGGAGCATAATAACTGAATGCTGCTTCTCCATGTTTAGTTTTGACACTTGGGACTGAAAGCAGACCTGTACCTGACGACCTCAGAGGTCTAGTGGTTCATAACATAGCAGCAGATCAGAAATGTATTTTTGGCCCGAAACCATTCAGTGCTTTATAAACCAACAGCAGGATTTTGAAATCTGTTCTCTGACTGACAGGAAGCCAGTGTAAAGATCTGAGAACTGGAGCGATGAGATCTACCTTTGTCGTTCTTCTTAGGACTCTAGCAGCAGCGTTCTGAATCAGCTGCAGCTGCAGGGTCCTATAAAGACAGTAGTCGTGTCTGCTGAAGATAAATGCATGGACAAGCCTTTCCAAATCCTGCCGAAACATAAGTCCCTTTATCCTGGATATATTTTTAAGGTGATAGTAGGCTGACTTTATAATTGTCTTAGTGTGGCTGCTGAAATTCAGGTCTGAGTCCATGATCACACTGAGGTAATAAAACACAACCTTCACATGTATTCACAGATGCAGGGCGGTAGCAGTTATGATCAGGTACCTTGACAGATAATTACATGGGGATTAAATGTGAACCTGCTCAAAGATCAGGAACACTGACAGGTTCTGAGACCAGTTTGCGTCACTGGAATGAAGTTGTACGTCAAAATGAATGGTATTTAACAGGTGGGGAGCGAGGGAGGAAGCAGTGGAGAGAAAATACTATTATAGCCATATGGGATGCTTCTTTTGTTGTGGACAGGTTGGCATTATGTTGGTCAGAGTAAAACTGACAACATCGCTTTATGTTTTATATTGTTTTGTTAATCATAGTAGTGTTTCTGTGGGAACTGATATAATATTCATTTGTCTCTTGTATGATTTACTGACAAGCCAAAGGGAAATGACGACAGTAAGCTGAGCCAAAAGGCAAAAACGAAGGCACGGGCGTTCACAGTACACAAACAGTTGCATGGGCTGTTCATTAGCAGTGAAACACCTTGCAAACACACTGGATCCTTGTTCTTTCGCACACGTCGCTGCACACTACCCGTCCTGTTGTGATTCTGATGGCAAGGATCCTTATTATTTTGATCGGGTGTAAGTAAATTGAAGTAATGAGGGTATTCGACGTATTCGGCTATTCAGGTGGAGGCACTTTAAGCTGCTATAGTGACGGCGCTTTAAAGAAGCACATGGCCCAAGCAAGAATAAATACAAGGGAAAGGTGAGGCAGCTCAGATACAGGTATGCGTGAGCAGACAAACTCGTGATGCAGAGGAAATCTTTCTTAAGATTTTCCAGGATGCCACAAAGGAGTCTTAATTCATTTTGACATGTCAAGAGCAGCAACTGGAAAAGCCAAAAGGTCGTAGTTAACCCTCCAAGACCTAGAACCTAGACCTGTATTTATTACTGTATGTTTTTCCAGTCAGCATCAAGTGCCGTATGTCATTTGATTCAGGAGACTCCTAAGTTTCAGTCCATTGAAGCACAAGTGACTTTTTCCAGGTAAATATATCACCCACTGAACATGAACAACAAAAGTTGTGTGGCTGCAACCATTGTTTGTCAGCCCAGAGGAAGAATCTTGACTAATCCTTGAAGAATCAATGCTGCAGAAGGTGATGGTGTCCAGTCACTACAAAGCCCCTGAATCCCGAACAAAACATGTGTGATACCACTGAAAAGCTAATAAACTCCAATTTACGTGAGTTTTTAAAGCTTGTGAATAGGATCAGAACAGTAGCTTGTTTTGCTGGCACCAGCTGTCTGGATCTTTGAGGGTTAAATTACCAGTCTAGTGAAAGTGGGCAGACAGTCAACTTCCTGTTCTTGTGCCATAAAGGCTTGACATTTCCTTAACACTACTCGAAAATAAGTGTAAATATTGGTAATAGTGGTGCAACCGCACCACGATTAAGTGTCCAACACAGGGGTCAACGTACAGGATGCCTCTTGTCCCCGAACCTTATTTGTAGAGTCTGTCTTATGCAGCAGGGAGGGGATGTCTGCTGGGGCTGAATCAGACTAAATATCCTTCCTCACAATAGTCATCCCTGCTGTACAAACACAGAGTGAGACAAATCGGAGAACTACAAAACAATGAAGAGAAATCTGAGTAATTCTTGAACTAATAAGCAAACTTTGATGCTGGAGGCCACTCTATCGTCATTCCCAAGCTCTTTCAAGCAGAAAAAAAACAGTTCAAACAGGCATCAAGGTGGTGGTTTAGTCTTTCTTTGAAGAAAATAATAAAAGCAAACACAACAGGACTGACCAGAGAGGAAGCAACCGCACACAGCCTTTGACTTCAGGAATTTTCATTGTTTCAGGGGAACAATTATTCCCGTTCCTGGTTGCTATTTTAAACACCTTTTACTCGACTGAATGATGACAGCCGAGGACAGAATTCCCACAAGCAATTACAGACATCAGACCAGATTTAACGTGAGATTATTGGTAGAACGTTTGTCTTTTTAAATGTTTATACACGTGAAAATGAACATCTTTTAAGGTCACTGTGACATTATTTACAGCATTACTTAGACCAACCGAAATATCATAGCACTAAAAGTTCACCAGAGAAATCTGTCTTGGTTAGAATTGCTTGTTGTTGAGTGACTGATGGTAAAGTCTGTTTTATGTGATGTCTTTTCTTCGTTTGAGATGTTTTTCTTGCACCGATTTGTCCAAAAGGGTGTGAGCCTGAATGAAGGAAGTCATTTAAAGACTGGTAACATGATGGCGCCCCCTTGTGGGTGACATATGTAATAACATGACACCTCTATAAATATATAATATCTGATTCATGAAATGAGTAATTGTGCTCACGACATAGTCAGTGCTGTGCTGTTTGCTCTGGTGCGGTGTGGTCTGTTATAATAAATGCATCATGTTTGGATGATTCCCAACACTGATTATGACTCACTAAAACCTCACTCTGTGGGTGATGCAAACCATGGTGCCCCCTAAACAAACAAATAACTGGAGCAGAGTTCCTCCCAAGTGTGTATTGCTCAAGTGTGTATTGCTCAATTGCTCAGATATTAATTGACTAATAACTCACAATTTCATAATGACATAACTAGACAGGCTCAGGATCTTCCTCCTCCTTTGTATAAAACATCCTGCGGTCAGGTTTCTATAAAATATCTTATGGAAAGTAAACGTTCATTCACTGGATTCTTCTGTTTCATTGCCTTTATACAAAAAGAGACTTTAAACACCCTGCTGTCAAAATCATTAGATCTGCAACACTCTTGGAAAGTGATGTTCATACTGTTAATATGCATTAAATTCTAACTCAAGACTTATATTGTGAATTTTTTTTGTTTTTTAAAATGTATTGACAAACTTGGTCGCTTGTTTTTTTGTTTTGTTTTTTACCATTTTTATTTCTTTTGGGTGAGGTTATCATGTCATTTAAGCCTCTACAGTTTTCTACCATATTCTCACTCTTACGTTTTTATCATTTTTAATGCCCTCATGTGTTCTTGTATTTATGTTTTTGCTCAACAAATAAACAATAGTTAGAAGGATCATATTTAACCAGTAGATAAACCTGATGAACTTTCCTAAAAATATTGTTTTCACCATCAAGTTCTACTTCAGGTTTAAGGGGATAACTGTCGAAGATTTACTGTAAACACAATTACTTATTCACATGGACAAGCCAGAATGGTCGAGGACAATCGATCTGCTGTGTTGCATCATAAACGTCTTTGTTAGACTGTTTGCACAAAGTTGCAACATATCCAGACACATCTCGTATAAAGTGAGTCATCGGGGGCTGGAATGATTCTTTACTGTTACAACGGGGTCAAAGATTTCAGTGTAAAATTGTGACACTGAATTTCAATTTCAGTATGTGTCATCAGCACTAAAAGCAAACGGTAATACTCGATTAACATGTCAAGATTTAACCTGATAGTTATACTGATACTCGTCTTTTGACTCTAACTCCGACTTAATCCCATCCTCCTAATCCTGATTACATGTTAAAGGGACAGCTTACCCACTGAATAAATAATTTTTTACTCTTTAAATATTTCCGACATGAAACAACTCACAACCAGGTCTGTGGATTATTTTTAGTTACCAGGCCATGATTTCTGGAAAGAGACATTACTGTTGAGTTTTTTCAAATGTATTTTTATTTATTTATTTGGTACTTTGAGCACCACAAGCCAAGTGCCATCTAGTTCCATTATATTAGAGAGAGAGCAGACATCTCTACAGCCAATGTCTCCAAACCAAAACAATCTAGACGAATAAATAACCAACACGTAAGAGGAAAAATATGACCACCAGATTCAACCTGAGGCTATAGGCCGCTCCTAACTCCAACAATAAGAGAGTAAACTCTTCCTCAGAATCTGCCAGACTCCAATAATTATCTCTTAAAACTCAGCAAACATTGGTGACACATCAAAGTGAGTTAAGGATACAGTGAACTATCACAAAATGCCCGATCATCATGTTTCAAATGATGAGAACAACAGTGAATGCACAGTCTGTCTTTTACCACTAAATATAAGACCAACTTCCACTTGAGGAAAGTGTAAAAATATATGTCCTGTGTGCATTTTAAGTCAAAAACATACATGAGATATTTGTTTACTATTTGAGGAAGAATTTGCAACAAATCCACTCTTTCGCTGGGGTTTGGATATTTTTGTAAGTTTGCATAATCTATATGTATTGCCTACAAAAAGAGAAAAACAAACATGCAAAAAGATGTTGCTGACATGGGTTTTTTTCACAGCAGCAACATTCTCTGTCCATGTTGTGTAATATCTTTATAAACAACTACATCTCTGTTGAGGTGTTTAGTCACAGACAGTTTACTGATGGCTTAAAGCGTCCTCTTCCCCTTCTCCCATCACCAGATTTATACTGTTTTGAATCCATCTGGGAGAAGAGTCACATCGTGGGTTTTAAGGCTGTTTTTAGTTCAGCAAAATCAACTCAATGAAGCCCCAAGTGATAACTTTAGCTTTAAACTGCTGCATTTCAAACATCCAACAATAAACTATGAAAGGTGGTTTTGTTTTAAAGGTGCACTGTGGGAAGACGTTTTAATCAGAAGAGAAAGATCTTCTTTTTTTGCCTAAACAAACTAAATAAATAAACTTTCTTCATTTTCATGACTAAATAAACAAACTGACCTTAAAGGACCTTTCATACTGTTTCACTTTGTTTATATTTGGCGGACCCTGCCACCTTTCTAGCTTCAAAGCGATTCATGGGGACCTTTATTTTCCCTTTTGAGAACAGCTTGTTTGTTCAGTTATAGAAAAAAACAAATACTTCTGAGTTTGTATTATTACCTCATTAATATTTTAAATATAAAAATTCTTAGTTTGAATTTCTTCTTCAAACGAAGATATAACATTTCAGAGGGCTGCATTTTTTTAATTTCAATTTAGGTCACGATGTAAAATCATGCAACAGTTTCATTACTTAGAATAGATGCCAGAGAGCCTAAACATTTTTTAATCATTTTCATTGAGCATTAGAATCTTAAAGGGGCACTATGTAGATTTGGAGAAAAAATTCAAACTCAGAATTTTAACATTTACAATATTAATGAGGTAACAATGCATAACTGAAGAAACAAACTGTTCTCAAAGGAAAATAAGGTCCTAGAACACTGTTTGAAGTTGGAAAGGTGGCAGGGTCCGCCACATATAAACAAAGTAAAACAGTATGAAATTGTGTTGTCATGAAATCTAATCTAGATTATCTAAAAAGATTACTTAACATTACATGATCATAAAGTACCTGTATACATTGTTCCATTTATGTGTAACATAAAATCCATCCTATATGTTCATTCATCATGTTTTTCGTGACTCTGGTGATGGTTGGCTGCCCGGTCACCATTTTACCACTGTTGGAAGGTGGGGGTGAAGGTGGTGGAGTCACCAGAAACCACTGGATGTTTTTAACGAGAGGGCGGGAAAAAATCCAGCCATGTTTGTGGTGACCAAAACAGGCATTTTAAGCCAAAACATGATGTTTTCCCAACCCTAAACATGTGGGTTTTAGTTCCTTACTCTAATTAGTACATCAGATCAGCATTTTTTACAAGATGAATCAAAATATTCAATGTGAAGTTGCAACGTCAAGAAATGTCCAGTGGTGGCTGTGGCGACAAAACCAGATGTTTTTGAGGAGATCTTGGAAGATAGATGTTTACGCTGACCGAAACATGTATTTGAAGCCAAACCATGATATTTCCCTGACCTCAACCAAGTGTTTTTTGTGCCAAAACCTAACCAGAGCATAAGCACAGTGCTGTCCCAACATAAAATAGAAACAGAACCTAAAAAAAACATAAAGTAGCAACAAAAAGAAATGTAAACTTTCAGCATATCTATCCGTGGTTTACAGAAATGTACACTGCCACCATTTGTTCTGGTGATTGGGTTGGACAGGGCTGAGTTAGACACACGACCAGAGAGGCAGAGAGGGTTGATATGGTGAAACACATTCAAAAATGTCCTGTCATAAGTATCACTTATGAATTTCTCTTTGTCTGTGGGTTTGGTATAAAATGATAAAAGGACTGAATGTATTTGCGGATTTTGGGTAAAAAACAGCTTCCCCAACCAACTCCAAAATAGTCCAAGCTGACCACAAAATACAGCGACCAAGAGTGTGTTTCACTTAAGTGCCAAAAATCTTTGTCACGGTGAAACAGTTTCTTCTTTAATGTTGTTTTGTTTGGTGAGCAGCACTGTGGAAACAGGGACAGAGAACAGACCACTCCATCCCTGACTTTGTTGAGACGGAGGATCAACCAAGCTGAACGGGAGCCCGCATAAATATTCCATTAAGATTCTCATGTATTATCTACACACCATTACATCTGGCCGGTGATATTGTGTAAACACCACTTTGAAGGTATGCTCCAGCCCAGCGGTGTTTGAATTCAGTGATTCATCTACTACTACATTAATATCGCACAGTCGGCCTGGCTGCCAGCCCCATAACGTGTCTTTGGGGATTAACCAAGTTACTGAAATGATACTGTGTTCATGCTGATGCTGCGAGCGAGGTATCAAGGGAGCTATGAAAGACCAGATAATTAACTCAGGGGCCAACCAAATAAGTCATATTCTGATCAATTATTCAGTATTTGCAGGCACTTGAATGCACTCCCTGCTCAGATTGCAGGCAACACAAAAGCAGCTCACTAAAACATTAGCAATTCATTGCTGTTCATTTTATTACCATGCTCGGCCATTTCCATCTGGATACGCTGTTCATGTTCAAAGCTTGTACACTGTTGTCTAGCACATTTTGAAAAGGTGATGGACAGTGACGACCAGCACAACTGAAACAGGAGAAGCATTTTCAACATGACTATAAAGTATTAACAGAGAGATGCATTTCTTCTGTGGGAATGGGGAAGAATTGTGTTTATAGGAAATGAGACTCATGAATTATGCAAATTTTTGATGAGTGATTTGTAATTAAAAGCTCAATAAATAATCTTTTTTAACCAGAAAATGTAATGCACATTTGTATAAATATTACAATAATCTGAGTTTCTTCTTTTGTTTCTTTTGTCAGAATTAAAAAATGTATCATATATATATACTTACTAAAAACTTACTAACTGGGGGTAGGTCTGGGCGGTCGGGTATTTGATACTTTTGTTGTTTTTTTGCAGACCACTGGTCTGTGGAAAATGGAAATGTTGTGAATCTGTTATGATACATGATATGTTTCCACCAATAGAAAAAAGAAGAAGAAAAATTAGGTTTCCCTATGTGTTTGTGAAGTTTAGTTGAGTGAAGTCAATTTTATTTATAAAGCCCAAAATCACAAATTTTCCTCAGATAGTTCTACAATCTCAGTCTAAGTTCAGATAAGGAAAAAGTCCCGTTAAAGTGGCACTATGTAGTTTGGGAGAATAAATTCAAACTCAGAGTTTTAATATTTAAAATATTAATTAGCTGATAATACAAACTCAGAAATAAATAATAATAATAATATATATATAAAGAATATGGATCTGGAGTGATGTGCTGTCAAAACAGGTAGGCTCTGAGTCACAAGACCTCCTCTATACACAAATACACTATGATACTTACACGTTTTGTTCAAGATGAACACCACTTTTGTGATTTTCAAAGTAAAAAGCTAATGTTAGGCTATAAACGGACTATACTGCGGCCGCATGACTTCAGCATCACCACCATTAAGAATCTTACTACACAATTACTATACACGTTTTCTATAAATTGATCAATGTACAAGTTGTAAAATTAGAGTTAGAATAGTTTGTAACTGAAGTCGGCCTGTAAAACGGACTAGTGAGTAGATGAGTCACTGTGGTGTCATTTAGCCACTTGTTAGCAACTGCCGTTTTAAAGACAGGTAAGCGCTTTATAATTAAATTATGGGACATTAAATGATGTATTTTATGTTGTAGAACAAAAAGTGTAAATACCTTAAGCCTGTGGTAGACCTTATTTCAGGGATTTAATTGAAAACCCATTAAAAATACTCACTGACTTTGAGACGAGGGAACCGGATGTGATAATAAAAAATGCTTATTTCCGGGTTTCAAGACTAAAAAACTACACCACTCTATAAAGTGTCACATACCTTTAAGACTTTGCCGCCCTTCTTTAACACTATTAACTCATTCTCATAATTATTATTAGTCCCTGAGCTGCGGTTTGTTGGCTAAACCACAACTTTAGCGAAGTTACAGTGCAAACCACAGCGTCGGGGTTAAAGCCCGTGTGTTGCCATGGAGATCAAGACAGCGGTCGCCACCTGACAGGCGCACGGTGGAGGGGGAGGGGGGGCGGCTGTTGATTGACAGCAGATGGGGCGGGGTTTAAACACCATACCGTGTTCTCATTGGCCGGATTCGGGTCACGTTACCAGCTCGGAATGCAAATGAAAAGAGTTGCCTCGGCCCGCCCCTGCTCTGCTCCTTCGCTGCCGCTGGTCTGCTCCGAGCTCAGCCTGACGGATACAGCGAGCCACCAGCCAGAAATGGTGTAGAGTATCAGGAAAAACAGCGAGAGAGAGAGCGCGGCCAGAGAGAGGAGCCCAGCCTACGAGGTCTACGTTAACGGTAAGGCGACGTCCAGCTCGCTTCTTGGCACGGGGTGTCACGGTGGGCACGAGGGTCGGTCACCGTGTGTGTGTGTGTGTGTGTTTGTGTTGTGTGTCGGAACGCGTGAGGTTACTCTGTCGCACTAGCTAACGTCCTCTCGGGGCCCCAAAACAGCAGCAGACAGCAGCGCCTGTCTGTAGCTCGCTTGCTTGCTAATGTTGACGTTAGTTCAACGGCTAACTTTAGCTTGCAGAGCCCCGTGGATGCTAAGTGAAGGAAACAGCAGCAGCAGCATGGTGACGAATAACAAACCGAAGTTAGCGCTAATGTTAGCCAGCGTTGTGACGGAATCCATGAAAAATTAGCTATGAATGGAATTCAGTGCATGAGAAAAATCATGTTAATTGAATTTTCTGGATAGTAATGGCTTCTTCGTGTGTCTCGTCTTTGCCTTTGCACTTTTTTTAAAGTGTTGGCTAAAGTTAGCCAGATGCTTTCTTTCAGGAACTTTAGGTCCCCACAGGTCACGACCTTTAGCAGAGAGGAGGAGTTATTTTGACAAGTGTAGGTCGTCGCCGAGGATAGCAGCACCTCTCCACTCCACTGGAGTCTGTGACCGTGGCCCACCAGTGACCCGACTGTGTTCAAAATAACGCCATAGTTAAAAGCTAATCCCTCCAACAGTGTCTGTTTTTATGGTTGTATTTGTATGTTGGTGACTCCCACTAAAAAATGGTGTCCTTTATCTGCCAGTCTTGTCTTTGAAAATGTAAACAATGTCATAATTTTTTGAGATATCAGATTGATTCATTTGACAGTACTTTTGCTGATAGCAGTCTTGTGGGCTGGCTTTAGCAGAGTCTGTATCTGTGATGAAGTTACTTTTCTGTCTGTCAGGGAACTAAACTTGATGTGTTGATCCTCTGATGGTGTTGTCACTTTGGGTCTGCCTGCGCTGCTCCCTGAGAAACCTTCAGTCAAGCCATTATTTGATGCTGAGAAAGGAGAAAATCTTTGCTCAGAATAATGATTTTGCTTCTGCCCCGTCCACTTACTTTCCAAATCCTCAAACTTTCTGAATATTTACAGGTTTAAATGTAAATATTTATCAGTGTTGTCTCAGACTTTTGGACCCTACTGTATGACAAAGAAAAAGAGAGAGACTCACTTTTCACAAATTAATTGACTAATTTTATCAGCTGTTGTCTGCATCATATTAGTATATAATATTTTTTTGCCCTGATAACCATCTCCGCAAAAAGACCGTCACATAAATATGTAAAGTAATGTGAATATCAACTGCTAGTATTGAGATAATAACACCCATGTTGACATGCCAACCTTCAGATCCTCAGATACTGGATTTAATCAGGTTACAATGCAATGAATCCATGAAGCACATTTCATTCAGACAGATGTACAATGCCACTATTCTTCAACTAAAGTCAATTCAGCCCCAGCTCCCAGGCATCTACACTTGTTGCCTATGGTACACACCTCTTCCTCATATTATCTGCATTCTCAAAAGAGTCCGATCATGCCCAGTAATTTGCTTATTACAAGAAGAACAAATGTCAACACCCTCAGTGAAGAAGCTAATAGATTTTCTTCAAGGCTACTCAGGTTAATGCAGGTTTGTCCACTTAAAAGCATGGCACACTGTTATTATGAAGTAAACGGACTGCTTTTAAACCTGAGATCACACAGCCAGAAAAATGTGCACATCTATTCTTAGCTGGCACCTGGTGTAATGCAGTAGGCCGTTATTCAAATGAATTGTTCTGTGCTATTAATGTGAGTGTTATGAAAATGTTGGTTTGTTTGTTTCAGGAGAGGTGAGAGCCACACCTCAATATCATGTTTTGTTTAGACGAATGCTGATTTACATGTGAGATTGCCCCAATGCTCCCTCATCTGTGCATTCACTTGCCTTTTGCACTGTATCTGTTAGAGATAATCGTGATCGGGATCAGAGAGGCTTGACGTGTTCGCTCAGCCGAAATAGTTGGACTGATCTTTTCCTTGAGTAAAAGCAGCATACCTGGGCATGCTTTCATTGGCAAGATACTCACCACAATACTCCCATATGCGCAAGCTGCCAGTTTCAGTCACAGCAGCAGCCAGTGTTTCCATTTGTAGTCACATTAAGGTTGTCAGTAGGTGCTCATGACGTCAGGAGATAATTGCTAAGATTTTATGTCAGTATCAGGATCCTTATTTAAAAAAGCAGGCTTGAGTATGTTGTGGCAGTTTTATAAGTGGACAGCTAGTGCAAAAGTACGGAAGCGTATTGCATTCACTTGAGTAATTTTTTTTTTTGGTTTGTTTTTCGGAGTAATTATTTCTGTTTTTCTGAGTAATTTTTTTTTGGTCTGTTTTTCAGAGTAATTTTTTTTTTGGTCTGTTTTTTGGAGTAATTTTTTTTCTGTTTTTCAGAGTAATTTTTTTCTGAGTTTAGAGAGCATTTGAAACAATAGACGCATTCATTCCTTTATTGAAAGCTCGATAATGGAGACAAACATGACCGACTTGTTTAATTGAATCAAGTTTTACTTTGGTCTGGGTTTTAGACACTGGGAGATAGTCCTGTCTTTAAATCATATAGATGGTATTACCATTAGTTTGTCAACTTTATACAGGCACCTGAGGATGGTGACAAGTCGCCATTCCGAACGTTCACTTTCATGTTTCGGAATGCCGGCCCTTTTTTGAAAAAAGATCGCCATTCCGAACCTGAAACCCTAACCTTAACCATAACCTGGTCGGAATGGCGGTCCGTCGGAATTGGGGTCGCCCCCCCTGAATGAGGACTTTTGCGGTTGTTCAGAAGGAAAGCCCATTCAGATCTGCTAGAAATGTATAGACATATACATAGTACATAGTAATGTACATAGTACATTACTCCAGATCAGTTGGACAGATATGGCAGTTTGGAGGTTCTCGCGGGAGTTCGAAGTATCGCGATAATTCAGGGAAAAAAAATTACTCCGAAAAACAGAAAAAAATTACCACGAAAAACAGAAAATAAATTACTCTGAAAAACAGGAAAAATAATTAGTCAGCAAAACAGAAAAAAGAAACAAACCAAAAAAAAATTACTCAGAAAAACAGACCAAAAAAAAAATTCTCAGAAAAACAGACCAAAAAAAAAAAATTTACTCAGAAAAACAGACCAAAAAATAAATTACTCAAGTGAATGCAATACGCTTCCGTACAAAAGTGTGTTCACTTTTTTAGACAATCTATTTATGTTTAAATGTGACACTTAACTGCCTGATTTCAATGGTTGAAGTCAACAGCCAACTGTGCACCAATTGTGATGACTGAAGGGAGCAGAATTGCCCTTTGTTGCATAAAAAGCTTGATGTCAGTAAACCAACTGACAGTCAGCATGATACAGAGATGCTTTTCAAAGATCCATCTGCAGGGAAGATGCAAGAACAGAGACGTTTGGAAATATTTTACTTGAACAAATGTCATGTTTTCTACTCTTATGATGAAGTAATTGTGCTCAACCCATCAAGTGATTGCAGGCCCTTTCAAAACTGTTGTGTTTATATTCAACAGTACAAATAAAGCAGTAAAGTGAAGCAGTTTTAAGATGATATATAAAATTTCTGCATTAGAGTATCTAAAAATGACTAGACCTTTGCTATATTTTGTTGAATTTTGTACCTACATTATCCCAAATGTTTCCAGCAATGTTCAAACCCAGAGAAATCTGTAAGTTTACTTAAGGTGAGAGCGCATTTCATTTGGTCCCTTGTCGGTATAATTTCCGGGAGAGTGAGGAAAGAAGTCTGCAAATGAGATTAGACGTAATGTGAATAAAACTAAAACATCTGTCTGTGTTTTGAATTCAGGTCAACCACTCACTAAACACAGCACTCACCAAAGACTCCGATTCTCTCTCTTCTTTTTCCCCTTTCCCCGCTGTAACATTATGTTGATGTAGTAAAATTAATTTCCCCTCCAGTAAACATTACAGTACATAAAATACCTGACAACGGAGGTCAGCTCCGTGGGTCGCTGCTGCAGTCAGGTTTCATAAACAAGAGTGAAGATAAAGCCATTACTTAATCACAAAAGTTAAAACATAATCTCTGAGCCCCAAATCAGAGTAGAAACCAATGTGACTCCAGGTCTTTATTCTCTTAGAGCTGGCTGGCTCTGAGCAGCAGCTATGCTCCCCCGCTCCGCCCGACCCTCATAGCGTGATTATATTAAATTAGAGAATATCTTGATCTGCATAAAGGACCATCCACTTATTAGTGTCAGTCAAAGATCTTTAATTATTTCAAAGGCTTTAGTTATTGCGATAAAACGAAGAACACAACACATCCTACAAAATGTCACATCAGGTCAAAGACCACTCTGGCCTTTGTATGCTTCTCTGGGAATAAATTTACAGATTATGAGATTGACCTTTGCATCTGCTTTAATGTGATGTAACAGTCTCAGCAGTGAGGTCAGGATCAGGATCCCACTATCAGGATGTGTCATAGAAATAATATTTGTGCAAATGAGAAGAAAGCCTTTCATCAGGGGGAAAAGAGAGAATTTAAGTGGCTCCATTTTATCCCCATTAAATAGCAAGACTATGTCATGCTGGGCACAGTCATCTAGTCCATAAAAAGGTAATAAAGAAATACATCCTTGCAGATCTCACAATTAGTTTCTCTAAGCTGCTTGAAAGTCATGGGTCTCCAGTGACCCAGAGGCTTCTCTGTTATCCTTCTGGATTATATTAACTTTTTGATGTCTGGCTGGTCCACTGCCGGCGTTGATAGAAATTTAAAGCACTTGTTTCTGATGAAAGCAGTAAGGCACTACATTTTTCTGTGCGGCTGCTCATCTCGGCTCATACCTGACCTATTTTTTTTTTACTCTTGGTGTGATCGAATCCTCAGAGTGATGCCTCGGAGACTGCTTTGATAGAAGAGGCTGGATTGAAGCGCCTTGCTAATCTGTAGGCTTTGCCAGAACTATTTCACTGTGGTATTTATAGATCAGAGGGAGAATCTTTAATTTATCTGTCATTCTGCTGCCCCCTCTCAGTCTGTCACTGTGTGCTTCTCTGTCTACTTCTCCCATGTTTATTTTGAGAGTCAATAACCAAACTCATTTTAGCATCTTGTTGAGCAATCTGCACGTTACATGTTCGGGCTTTACTAAACAACGCTGAGCAGAAAAAGACCACAGTCGGCTGGGGAGAGGCGAGGGAAAGTGTTTTGCATCTTCACAGCATGAGTCTGTGTGCTGGTATGGCTCACACACGCTCAGCACACTTAACCTGGAAAGCAGCCAGGGTCGCTTTGTGCTGGTCTACTCAGCTGTGGAAGCAAGGTCCGTCTGAGTCAGATGGCTCAATTACGGCTACCCGACCAATCTTGCCTCGGGATCAGAGGGTATCTCTGTCTTACATACCCTAACAAAGGCAGTGCCCTGCTTACTCTGTTTGGACAAGACCCATCAGCCGTTCTTACCCTCAGGGGATGACCCCAGCATCACCAAGGAAATGCTGCTTTTGTAGAGCACAAGATGTGAAAGCTGATTTGTACTGTTAAGATTCATTGGTCAGATTTAGATTTGGGTAGCTCAGCATGATTTCTACAATGAACTTAAGATAATAATGATTCTTTCAGGCCTGCAGTCTGACAATTATATTGTCAATTTAAAAAATCTTGTCTTTGAGTTGCTTGTTTTGCCCAGAAACAGTTAAAAATTCAAATATATTCAATTTAAAATGGCATAAAGTATAGAAAAATGGCAACTCCTCACATTTGAGGGGCTAGGACCAATTACTGTCTATTAATTCAAATTTTGTGTCCATTGTGTAATTGTTTTGGTATTGAATGGGCACAGTTATTTTTGCATGCGTTTTGCCGAATCGATTCAATTCAATGGCGATTCACTTAGGGATATTTCAGTTGCAATACTAACTTAACTTGGAAATGAAAGGTATTCTAAGAAAAGTAATGTTAACCCACTAACCTGGTGCATTAAAAATATTAATGTTTACATAAAGAATTGAATTCAATGGTTCCAGAGATGTGTGGTTAAAATCTGCTTATGGAGAAATGAATTGGATATTGTTATGATTTAAGCATCCAATTATTAAATGTACTGTAGTGAAAGAACAATAAAGTAATGCCAATGTAGGATAATGTCTTTCAACAAAGAAAAATGAGAAAAAAAATAGAAACTTTCCTGTTTTAAACACATTTTTTTGACATTTGAGTATAGATTTTTCAAGTGTCTTTAGAGATTTACTTGCCAAACAGAAAATTTACCTGGACTTGGTGCTTGGCAGCTGTTAATTTCAGACCCTGACACGCATCTACAGGATCCAAGGTTTATACTGAAAGATCTATTTCAAGATTTTCTTAATAGATGTTGGATCATTCAACTGCAGATCGATTTGAACTGGAAAATCTATTCATATATTTTTTTAAACCGGGTTAATTCATACATTGCAGAAATGACAGCCTCCTTCACGGGCTGTCAGAATCAGAAATAGGTTGTTGATCCCTGAGGGGAAATTGGTTTGTTCATAGTAGCTCCTTTTTAGAATAGAAATACCACACTTTAGAGGGATTGAATAAAACGGGTTTATAAAGATAAAATATACAAGTAGCAAAATATAAATTAACTTTTAAAAAATTGCATGAAACTGTATGTGTATGTACTTTTATAAATAGAAGGGCTGAACAATTTATTAAAATATCATTAAAATCAAAGTATGGCCAAATGCAGTATTCAAATCGCAGATCTGCATTTTTTTCATTAAAGGTAAAATGTGGGTTAAAGCAGCATCATAATGAAGTACTGTAGTGCTTAAAACATTTCAACCATCTTAAACACACAGTCTGGCAGGCAGATGCTCCATTTCTCCTGCGTGATATAAATAGGCATTCCTCACCAAAAAATAATTGAAAACAGTCCATATGCATCCAATGAATATATTCAGTCCCTTAAAGGGAAAAAAAAACATTTTAGTTCTGTACAATATGTTCTTGAGTGACTCATATGTCAATTAAAATAATTCTGGTTTATTTTAAACTTTTCAGATGAATCTTAATGAGTACGGAGTTGGTATATTTTTATGCAAACTTTTTAGTACGTTGGCTGGCAGTGTCTTTGATGTAGGAATCTAAAAGCAGGGCTCATATGGTGCCTAGATCATTTATTTTTATATCTCTCCCCAAAAGAGCTTGTTAGGCATCAACACTTTTTGTCATTGATAATGAGCTTGAATGCCCTTTAAACAAAAGGCGGGGTTTATTTGTTTTTAAGCCCCTCGCTGGACCACCCCTTATGCCTCACTTCTGTGCGACTGCTCTCTGTTTATTCTAGTATCTCATGGCAGTTCAGCGGCCTTGGTTTTCAGATGTTGAGGTCCATCATCAAGGAGCTCATATTAAACTAAGCCACCCCGTTCCTTTTCCTGTTTTGACCCCCATCTGCTGCACAGCTCTGTTAGCCAAGTGTGAGACTCGAGGCTTGCGTTTCTGGCTCCTTCACCAGCTAATCTATATGCTAATGTGAAGATAATAATCAATGAGGTTCACGCATGGTTGGCCCCAATCAATACCACATTGCGCCAGCAAACGATTCAAATGGCAACATTTCATACAGCCAGACAGTCGGGTGGCGTGTTAATGTGGTGGGGCAGACCGTAAGCATGCCATTATCCTCTGGTTTTATCTTCCCTATTCCACATAAATTAATCCTGTTGTCATTAAAGAGAGGTTTGAATTCAACTGCAAACCTATCCCATTTCACTTTTATGATGAGATCGCAATTTTCTAATCCTATTGTTTTGCATGTAATTTCCATAACTGTTATAAATAGGTGGTTTGACGCTTTCCTGCTGCGACTTTGCTAGCCCCTCAAATTCTGATTTATGCAATTAGTTGAGTTGGGGCTTTTTAATGGTGCACTTTTAGCAGGATTAGAGCAAATTGTGGTAAAGATTTAATCTACCAGGGCATCTCATAACAGGCAGTCACTGGGTAATAGGTGTCTTGATGGATCACAATTCCTTTTTATTGTTTTTTTCTCTCTAACCTCAGTGTCACAAAATTGATGATGATACTGTCTTGCAAGTAAGATAATGGGTTAGATGTTCAGTCTGGGCACATGGTCCTTAGCTGAATGTCATGATACAAAATTGGGCCACTCAGAGCTGCCAGTTATTGGTGAAAATGGTGCTGTCTTTAAATTTGAGGCACTGAAATTGAAATGTAGCCTTCAATTTTCAGCTGTCCGGACTTAGACTAAAGAGATATGTCTGAGCTGTCATTTTAATAAATCACCCCTCACTACCTTAGATTTGACTTTTTTACACAAAAAAAAATAATTTAGGTGATGATTACAGCCCACCTTATTTTGGAGGGTCTATGCATCCTTAAAAAAATTCAGTATTCAGGCAGCGGCAGAGGGGGAGGGGAGAGACGGAGTAAAATCATTACCATCATCTTCATTAGAGGGGATCCTGTTGTCCAATCAGCACGCCGCTCTGCACGGGGATTCCATAGGCACCCCGTTGGCTGTCGCTAGGATACCACATAATCAGGAGGCAGGCCGCGGCCTGGTTGGTGGAGTGGGGTGTTGATGCTGGGACGACAAGCTCGCTTTGAGTTGGGGGTAGACAAGAGGGGCTGGGGGTTTGGATATAGCACAGAAACACGCTCGCACACGCTCACTCATTCAGTCAGTCAGCCAACCAGCCAGCCACTCAGTGAGGCAGACAAAGAAGAGCAACATCCTGCAGGAGGACAGCACGCTCCCGGGGGATGGGGCATCATACCCCTGCATCGCGTTGGGGGGGCCGGAGGAGGTAGGAGCATCAGGGTTAGGGGGCTTTGTCTCAGCAGCAGAGTACCCCTCCACACACACACACACAAACATACACAAACATACACACTAACATACATCTCTCTGTGGGCTCTTACAGCCATTATCACACATCAATCGATTTGTGCAGCTGACACGTGTGTTCTTGTGGTGTTTTTTTTTAATGTGGGTCATCAGAGTTTTCCTATGTGCAGACTAACGGACAGACACTGATGGAGGCTCCAGCACTCTCTCTCAGTGATCTAAGCTCTGTAGAGACAGCCAGTCTGTCTGACAGTCTCTTAACAGCTCTCATCTTCCTGCGGGCTATGCAAATCCTCTAGACAAAAATCTGACGGTCGGGTCTTGCGGTCTTGTAATGCCAGCTGAGTAGATCAATATGATCTCTTTTGAGGCGCGCAAATAGTTGACATTGTGTTGTTATGGTGTTGACCAGCTCTTTGCGATGTATTACGGGCTGCTGGCGCTGCTTTGATGTGCTCTCAAACACACTGGCTCCACCACTTTTCATGGGTACCACGTTTTTCTCCAAATCAAATCAAAGCTTGTAGATGTGGAAGTGGGGTTAAGGATTTGAGTGGGGGGGTGATCCCATTCGCACCCCCTTCACTGATGGATGGGTGACTCCTCTCAGAAAGACAGGGTCTGAAGGCATCATTACCAGAGGGGATTCCCTCCCCTCTCCACACATGAGGTGAAGGAGACTGGGATGTAGGCTAATGACTGCATACAGGCAGGCAAGGCTTTGGCAGCGGCTGTGCTTTGTTTACAACCAGAAAGCCACTCTGCCTGACAAAATTTCAGCTTTTTCACAGCCACAATTATGTAGAGATGAAATTTGAAATTCACCACAAGCACTGCAGAATGCAAATGTGTGGTTCCTTTGTTTTGAAGCGGTTACAATTCTTATATTTTTGCTAAATTGAATAATGTCTGTCAGTCCCCCTTTTCAGGGATTTTCTGGCTTGGTTTGGTTTTCATTTTTTATTTAGATTGCTCTCATATAATTTAATGACCCCAGACATTCCTGCGTAGAGAATAGTGTTGGCAAGTTTTGTTCTGTTGTGCATGTCAATGCATTTTAACTGAAATATAAACGATGTGCTAGCACTGGGCAATTTATCAATATTATATCATTGTTGTGATATGAAATTAGGTATTTTCTTAGGTTTTGGAAATCGTTATACATTAACTGTCGTCTTTTCCTGGTTTTGAAGGCTGCATTACAGTCAAGTGATGTAATTTTTTGAATTTACAAGGCTGTTCGACTAATAAATGCCTTTACCAACTTTGCCATTATATCCACATTACTGATGATTATGTATCAAAAATCTTATTGTACTAATATTTTGTCCAAGTACCAAAAGTCATTGATAGAATTGTCGCAATTTTGAGGTATTTGGTCAAACATATCCTGATATTTGACTTTGTCGCCCTGTCCTGGCATTTATAAAGTGCAACAAGAGAAGATTTAAAAATGACAAAATAAACTGTTTATCGCCTAAAATATTATTTTAAGGCCATATAACCCAGCTCTTATTAAGCTTTATTCATAGCATCTCAAGTTGTAATTTAAAGCACATGGAGTCCTTTTTCCATCCTTTTCTCATTCAGTGACTGATTTGTTTACTCAGATATTTATGGCAGTTCTGCTTTTGCCATTTCAAGGAGCAGCATATGGTTTAGTCAGATTGCAGTTTGTTTCCAAGTCTGCTTTGTAGCGTAAGTGGGCTATAGAGCTGTGCTTTGGCCCCTAATCCGTTCAAAAGAATAATGAGGAGGAGGAGGAAATAGCTTAACAATTGCGGCATGGCAGCAGCTTCGCTTCTTATTTAATTACTTCCATCACACTCCAAGCTGTTTGAAACCCTCAACCTGCTCACTCGGCCCTTCACCCCGAGCTCGTTCTTGTTCCCTTCCAGCCCACTCCCCCTCTATAACTTAATGCACACACCTCTAACCCCAAGGCTAGAAATTCCATCCTTCCCATGTTGGCCTCTCTTTTCAGCTCCGTTACATCAGCTGTCATGCCGTTTGAATCCCAGCCCCTCCTCTACACAACTAGCTTCTCAAAGTCTCGATGGTCTCCTTCTATTAGAGCTCTGCTTCGTCAGAAACTTCTGAACTTTCTTCGTGTTCTTTCAACAAAACATCACAGAGGAAGCATCCTGTCTCTGCTCCCCTCATCTTATCGCCTGTCATGCTGAGGGCCCCCTCCATCTCATCTGCCTGGAGAGCCTTGAACCTTCTCTGCCTGTGCTAATGGATGGTAGAGCACCAGGGGACCAACGTTAAAAAGGCTTTTACTGAAGGAGGCTTAATCATTCGTTCTTTTCTCTTCCGTGCTCATGACGGACGAGAAGAAATTGAGTCAAAGGTCTGAGATGCTGTATGTCACATTAACATTGCTTTTGACACAGTAGTTATCCACTAGCCGATCGTTTTTAAGAAGAAGACTGAGCAGAGTTTGGGCAAAAATTAGGCTGATTCTCATGTTAAATTCATTGATGTGTTTGTATCACAGTGTGGGGCGTTTTGATGCGAGTTTCAGTCTATTTAGAACAGCCTCTGCTGCCTTCCCAATTAACTTTCACCAAATGCGAGTTTTCTTGTTTATATGAAACACTCCGGTATGTAAGATGTAATTTAGGGTTGTTAGCCAGACACTGTGCCTCTTTTATGCCAAACTCAGTGGATTTCATTAGCTTTATGAATAGCATTTTCATATGCCTCTCTAACCAGCTTTGTTCTGCCATGCCTCACTTTTTGTTTTTGAGAGAATGAAGTCAGACACATTTGTATTATGTTTTTGTTCCGCCTGTGTTCTCAGAACAGTGCAGGGGTAGTTTATTTGAATAGGCTCATGAATTTAGATGATAATATTTCTGTGTATGCAGAATAAACAGACTTCAAAAGAATCAGTCATTTTCCCAGCTGATGCTCAAGTCCTACTGCAGATTTGTGTAATGCAGAACTTTCCACATTTACAGCAATGAGTCCATTTGCAGACACTATTCTGACGTACATTTCAGGACTTGCAGTGATTTCCGAGAAATTTAAGTGTAATTTCGATGTGGTAGCATTTATTAAATGCTTGAATACCCATAAAATACATTGATAAAGTCACTTAAAACACAAGAAAAGCAATGAGTCCAATCTTGGAACAGAAAGACAAAATGCTTCTGTCTCTTAAACAACTAAACAAGGAGATTGCCATACTATTACATGACCCAACAACAACAAAATGTAGATGGCAGTTATGGTACAAAGCACACAGATTTCACCTCCTTCAGATCAACTCATGGTTGTGTGGCAGTGTGGAAGGACACAACTGGGAGAGAATCATCGTTTCAGCCTTGAACTCCACCTGGGTAGCACCTGGTTTCTTGCTACAGTCTCAGGAGCAACAACTCTTTTGCAGTCTCCTGGCAGCACAATGTTGTTTGAGGCACCACGAAGCATAATAGAAACTCAGAGCAATTAAGCAGACTTTCCAACAGAAATGGAAGTTTTGTTTGGTAGGTCAGACTGATTTCTGAGCCTGGAAAAAACGGCTGAACTTGAATTTGAATCAATGGTCGTTTTAGTCATTTTTCAAACAAAAATGCAAAACACTTATGATATTAAACTGAACATGTTTTGTTGGACAAAACAGACAATCAGCAGATTCATTGATAATGAAAATAATCTTCAGTTGCAGTCCATTAAATGTTTTATCTCTGACATACTCGCACTCGCTTCCTCTTCCCTTATGATTTCATTGTCACATCAAATTAATTGATGTGTTGCTGGACTCACATTTCCTTGAAGTTGAGCTGTACAGGACTATTTTGCTTCTCCTACAGATGTTTCTTTCCTTGTCTGTTGTAGTTTCCCCATCTTGAGAGAAACCTTTTTATTTTCTGTGGTTTGGGATAAAGAAGGGGAATAGTGTGCCCTTTTTTTCTCATGTGCTCTCCTTCTTCTTCCCTCTTCAGGCACAGGAGAGCCATTCAGAGGAGCCGCGGGTCAAAGGTGAGAAGAGCAGAGGGCACCATGGAGAGCGAGCCGGGGGCCCCTGCCTCCACGGCCAACAGTACCGGGACCACCACGGCCACCTCCTCCACCTCCAGCACCACAGCTGCCAGCAGCAGTAGTAGTACCTCTAATGCTACTACTACTACTGCTACCACTTCTACTAGCACTGGTCATAGTAGCAGCAGCAGCAGTGGTGGTAGTAACACTAGCAGTACTACGAGTAGCACAACAACAGGAAGACAGGCAGTGCCTCAGATATCTGTTTACAGTGGGATACCTGACCGACAAACAGTGCAGGTGAGTCGGCTTGATATGAAGCTGGGGTATTGTGTGTGTGTGTGTGTGTGTGACATGCAGGCACACTTAAACCACATGCATAATCTTCATGTTCAGAAGTTCAGTTACTTTATGTTTCTCTGCTGCCCTCTGTTGGTGTGAATAAAGCAACATACGGGCCTCGGATTTGCTCTTAAACTTGTGCTTGATGATTCATTTGCTAAGTAAATGAGTGAAATAAGAGGCGTTCATCTTCCTGAGCTAAATACCGATGGAGGAACCTCAAATAAATGGTCAATACACAGGGTGTGTCTGATTTGAAGGAAGGAATGCTTTCTGTGCTTTAGTGCTCTTGACCCTTTGACCCGGGGATAAGCCTCTACACAGGCTTAACCTCTCCGTGAATAAGGTCCACGCAACCTTGAGCGCTGATGCTTTGACAGCAGGGTTTTTGTTACATTCAGCTCCTCTTTTCTTCAACTGAGCCTCCTGACAGTTAATAGTCAAACGGTATTGTCTCCAGGCTTAAAGGGCCGCTGGTCATTTAGGGTCAATGAGAGCTGAATGCATGTTTGCAGTGCGTCTCTGCTAATTTTACCCTCATTCCAAGAGGTCTGGGTCCGGATGGTTCTGTGACACCACGGACCACAGGTCAACATCCTCTCTGGTTACCTGGCAACAAGGCAGAGGGCACTTTCAGAGGTGAAGGGTGAGGAGAGTTGTTTTAAATGGCTTGGAGGTGTAGCTCTGTGATAATTGGGTCAAGGAATTGTTGACTTTTATTGCAGGCAGTGATTGAGGGACTGGTTTTATTTATGTCTGCTCGCAACGATGACAGATTTTAAACATTTTCAAAGAGGATTAGGTGCTTATGTAGATTAACAGTCGATGAACTATTACAAACATGATCCGGTTTAATTTTGTAATGATACGAAGCCCATTTCAATCAGCTGTGATTAGGATTCAATTGTGTTACTTGTTATGTTATTAAATTGAATAATAAATAAAATACATTAAAATAAATAAATGTCCCCTTCAATTTGCATTTCATATAAATCAGAAATATCCAAAAAAAATGTGTCTCCTGCCACAAATTATAGCGAACACAGGCAGTCATACACTAACCCTGATGAAGATGACTTTGCCTCTAAAATTCTGCAGTCTGGATATTATCTCGCTCAGTTCCTGGATCAGTGCCATCCTTCTGAAATTAGTGTTTTCAGTAATGCTGTATGGGCGCAAACAAAACACTGTGCTTCAGTAACAGTTTTTAACGAGTTGGGGCTTTTAAGCAGAAGCATCAGCTGCTAGTGTCACTTATTTTCTTGTGATCAACAAAATGTGTTCCTGGAGACACCTTTTTTCACTACGAAGCAGTTTTGAGTATTTTGCCAGGTTTTTATATTACTGTCGGTCTGTGGACAGATCTTTGTCAGCTCGACAGCTCGACAACTGTCAGAAAATATTACAGATGTGTGGTTGGGATGAAAATAAAGGCTGAGTTTAAAGATGGGTTAGATCTGACACATGTGTACTGAGTACTAATGTGTAGTCATGGGTCGCAATGTCAACATGGTGACCAACATTGCAGCTGGTGTGATCCAAACACAAAATGGTCTCTAGTTTATTTATTGATATCTTTGCTCCAAATACATTCTAACAAAACACAGTAAAAATAGCAAAACAAACACAAACTCAAAACTGAGTGGTGACCCCCCTCCAGTGGTGAGGTGTCATTTAAGAGCAGAACAGTGGGAGAGCATGGTGCAGCAACTTCCAGTACATTTAAGAGCAGCACAGACCTCACCCAAAAATAGCCTCACATCCTTGTATTCCCAGTACATATGCGTGTAAGAGCTGCTAGTGTTACTTACTGTGTTCACTGCTCCTCTCTGTAACTTTAATGTGAGCTCACATTTTGCCTTCTTATATGAGGAGTGAGGTTTGTGGTGCCAGCAGCATATCTTCTACTGTTGGATGTTTTGAAGACAGCATTGCAATAGGAAGAGTCAAGTAGTGTTGTGCACGGTACTCTGACATCTTTTTTTAGTGTGGCAGTGAAGCAGGTATGTTTTGATAATGCAGGAGAGGAATGTATAGCTGTATTGATGTTTTATGCAGGATTGAGGACAGATCTGTGGTTGTTCATCAACGTTACTGAAGCTCTGAATTTCTGTGAATTTGTACTCTAAATTTAATTTATGTAAAAATGTTTGTTTGTATGTGCAGGTATTCCAGCAGGCGTTACACAGACAGCCCAACACAGCAGCACAGTACCTGCAGCAGATGTACGCCGCTCAGCAGCAGCATCTGATGCTGCAAACTGCAGCCCTCCAGCAGCAGCACAACCTCAGCACCGCTCAGCTTCAGAGCCTGGCTGCTGTACAGCAGGTCAGCAAATGGTCATCACATGAAAGAATCATTCTCACAGTGTTTAGATGATTCTGTTATAGCTGACCTCCTGCAGGACATGTTTTAGGAAATGTTAAATTTCTCTCACTCTTCTGCCTCTCTCTCTTTCTTGCTTCGAGACAGGCCAGTATCGCTGCTGGCCGGCAAAGCTCTTCACAGAACGGCACTTCATCCCAGCAAACAGGATCTACTCAGGCTACGGTAAGTGCATTTTTGAGTGTTTGGTCTGTCTCCCAAGAGCCTCTAGAGTTTAAGTTATCTTTGTCCATTAGATTATCATGGTACTAAGTTGATTCTAGCACCAGGATGCTTTGGGGAAACTAGGCGCCATACAAGCTCTGTACTTCTTCTCTCTCTTTTTTGGGGGTAAAATTTTAGAGTATTTACATAAAAAATGCATATAACCTTATTATCCTGTTAATCTTCTCCCCGTAGATCAACCTGACCACGTCCCCAGCGGCGGCTCAGCTGATCAGCCGGGCCCAGAGTATTAGTTCCACCCCCACCAGTATATCCCAGCAGGCTGTTCTGCTGGGCAGCCCATCCAGCCCCACTCTCACAGCCAGCCAGGCACAGATGTACCTGCGTGCACAGATGGTGAGACTGTAGACACAAGGAGCCTAGCCACTAGCACATTTACACGAATGTGCATATATGCATAAATGCAACCTCTCACACGTACTGCTTGAATAAATAAGCACGCTCTAAATGTGTGTTTTGGGATTGGGTGCATGCGTTATGCGTGTGTGCTTGCTCTGCCATAGTAAATGGCGTGCTTTATTCTCATCTTGCCACCAGAGGAGGTGGTCAAAATAATCTCTCTGGTCCCAGAGGGCTCATTGCAAACACAGAAGGGAATGTCTTGAATGTGCATGAATGCTCAGGAAACATTTTTTGGAGGTCACAGGTATTCTTAAGTTGTTTTCAAACAGACAAGACTCTTTATTGGTCTATTTTGGTGCAGCTGGTTGTGGGCAACATGTCAGTTTTAATTTGCCATCCGTCGTGCAGCTGGCACACAGACTGTTCCTGCCACCTCATTATGAGCAAGTACAAAGCATTGTCAGATTTGTGTGATGCTTCTGGCAGACTGTAAAACACAATTGTCAGTATGGATTGCCATGGCTTTTATGTGTGGTATAGTCCTCTCTTACTTGTTTTTCTACACATTTGCCAATTAGAAGTTTAAAAGAATGTCAGTTTATATCCACAACCTTACTGTTGCATAAGTGTGTTTTGTTTTTAAAGATGGAGATTCAAAAGATAAATGTCATGGGAAGAAATGGGATCAAACTCGTTGCACATTCTGTCAAAAACACATGAATAGGATCATTTTTAGTTTGAAATAATTCACATAATCTTTTGTGTGCTTGATGGTTCTCGTGAGTATCATTTTCTGTGTTTCTGTACTCTTTACTTTTGTAATTCTTTTATCATTATTTTGCCTTTTTATTGGAGATGACAGAAGTACATAATCCTACAGGCATTTTCTAACTGATTGTGTGTGTGATGTGCTTTTCCAGGCCCAGCAAAGTAACCTGGTGCAGGTGGCCAGGAGCCTGGGCCGGGCTGTTCCTCTGTCCCCACAGCTCATCTTCACTCCAACGGCCACAGTGACAGCTGTCCAGTCAGAGAGCTCCACACAGGCTTCCTCACAGGTAGGTTACAGGAAGATATTCTTACTTAAAGGCAAATATAAAAAAAAACTTTTCTTAATCATTAACAGCCTTGAGAAATCCAGTCACTGGATATCCAATGCAATCAATGGTTAAAAATGATTTGTTCTTACTTTGCTGCCCTGATATTAACAGTATAATCTTAATATGATTCATTTGTTTGCCATTGAAAGCCTTGGGCAAGGCAAAATTTTGTATTTTGTGATAAACACAGCTCTGACCCACTTTGTGAATCTCATTGTGTCAGTAATCTCCTATCTTTCCACCTCTCTTAGAATCAGGTCCAGAATCTGGCCATCCGTGGCCAGCAGGTGGCGACCACGTCCTCCTCTCAGACCCTGCAGGCTCTCAGTCTGAAGCAGAGCCCCGTGCCCATCCAGCCTGCCTCGCTGATCAAGAATCCCAGCCAACTAACGCAGGCCTCCACAGGAGGGAAGGCTGGCTCCTCCGACATTTCCTCTGAAGGAGGGAAGAAGGGGGACAGCGCGGCAGTCACAGAAGTCCGAGCTATAAACATGAGCCGCAGTGTCACAGCTGTCAGTACTCAGCCCCTGATCGCTCCAGGTAAGTGGAGTCTGCAACCACACTGACTGAAAAGGTTCAAATAATGTTAGGGTCCAGTTCTCTTACCTGTGAAATGGGTCCTGGCAGTGCTTGCATCAGGGCCCAGACCCCCAGAGAAATAAACTCTCTCATAAAAGCATTTAGTGTTTGGTCTGTGCAATGAAAACTTGCTTTTATTTGCTGCTTGTTTGATAGTAAGCTGAATACTTTTATTTTGGACTGTAGGTCAAACAAAACAAGCGATTTAAAGACATCACTTTGAAATTGTAAAAGACAAACTAATTTTATAGAATAATCAATTGATATAATAATAAAAAATATTCTTAGTTGCACCCCTAACACGTATCAAACATGAATACCAAGAGCTGCAATGAGAAATTGATTAGTTGTCAATTTTTAAATGAATTCCAGCTATGTTGATTCCAGCTTCTTAAATGGGAATGTTTTCTGGTTTCTTTACTCCTCTATGATAGTGTTGTCGACAAAACAAGACACACAAGGACATGTACTTGGGCTTTGGGAAACAATCTTCAACATTTTCTGACATTTTATAGACCAAACAACTTACCACAAGGAAAATAATTGCCAGATTCTTCAATAAGTAAAATGAATAGGTGCACCCTTACTGAGCACTCACCATCTTTGTCTGCAGCATCAAGTTTCGACAAGCTTCACAAACTGAAAGACAACATTTAATGCTTGGTTAAATACTTGACTACATATTCTAACCTCTTCATTGATCAGTTATTCTAGCAATTTGTTAATCAACCAGAAAATACACAGAATTTAACGAGAAATCTGTAGTCAGAAATTTCACTTTGAGACAAGATATCCACCTTTTGCTCCCCTAATATTAAATATTGCTTAAATATTTTAAGCAGTGCTTTGACGGTTGGTCCATACCTTTGATCCAGACTGAAATATCTCAACGATATTAGATGGATTGCAATGAATTTTTTAAACAGACATTCATGGTGCCCCAAGGACAGACTCTTTTAACTTTTATGATATACCAAATTAGACCAAAATTCATTTTGTCTAATGACCAAATGGCTGCAAAATTAGTTCAACATTCTCATAAGCCTCAGCTGTCGTTTGTGTTTTGTGCTACTTAGCAATGCTAACATAGTAACACTAAACTAAGATGGTAAACATAGAAAGCATTATACCAGCTAAACGTCATCATGTTAGCGTTGTCATTGCGCGCACGTTAGCATGCTGATGGTAGGCACAATGCTGCTTTGAGCTAAATGCTAAGTTGCTAGCATGTTTGGAGAGTCTTACTCTAGGTTTTCACAGACAGACAGTCTACGGGAAGCATGTTAAATGTAAACAGTTTGCCTTTTTTAAAGCCTCCGTGTTATTTCTGTATAGACACTGACATTCAATATACCACAGCTTTTTTTGTTTTCTTTTTTGTGGGCAGATAAATTCAACTTTCAATTTGCCTGCCAGCTGCTGTTGCTGCTTCCTTTTGGTAACAGATGTCCAGTTCAAACCTTAAAATAGACTTTGGGCTACAGGCAGCGGTCATACACTGTATACAGTAGAAATGTGTCTCGTGTTTATAGTAAGATTAGATAAGGAAAGAGTTTTTTTTACACTTGGCATTTTTACTAGCTTTCTCTGGGCTGTGAGTGTGACATGTCAGGGCCTGCATCACAAACCCATTCACTCACTGTCGGGGTGAAACCAGCCGTATTAAAGACAGTGTGTTGGCCTGTGTCTGGAACCGTCGAGCTGCTTTGTGAATTAGAAGCTGTGAAAAGCTCGCTGCCACGCAAGAGTCTTTCTAAACCACTTACTGTGTAATTGAAAGTCAGCAGCTGTTTTTTTTCCTTTTGAGTGTGAATGGTTGTGAATATGCCAGAAGTACAAGCTGATTAAATCAAATTAAGTCCAGTTTGTTTGCAGGATAAGCCCTTCAGTTGCATTATCTCATTTTCAAGAAGGTCCAGATGATAAGACATCACATTTCCAGAAATAGTCTATTTGAGAATGACCCTAAAACTATATGTAATATATGCATTTATATGTGTTAGGAGTGTATACATGACTGAAAATCTTACATACACTGCAGTAAACAGTGTTGTTTTTATCTGCCTATTCAGATGTGTGTGTATGTTTGGGTGCTTGTGTGTGAGAGTGTCTGGGTAAGGGAGGGGGGAGTAGGGATTATCTGAGCGTGTCAGTGCACAACTGTGTCTTGCTTTGTTGCAGTAATGGATTCACATAAAATGAAAGGGAGGATGGAAGCTGAAAATCTGGTTGCATGCTGCCTGAAAAAATTAACGTGGGTTGCCATAGCAGCAGGCCATGAGGGACAGGTGTTCACATGAGATGCTGGGGAGTTAATTCACTGTGGATCAGGAGAAGGAGAGGCTGGCTGATGGGGCACAGACTGGATTAAGAGCTTGGATTCAACTTGACTGTGACTGGGTCATTGTGTACTTTGATTTCCAGCATAAAATGAGAGAAAAACTTTTTGTCCTGACAAGCCACTGTCTCTTGAAAATCCCAAATTATCCAACTACTTACATGATTGATGTTCAGTGCCTTGTTATGGCCAATAGAAGAGACAAACCAGTGACCATAACCACCATCCGTAACCTTGGCTTTAAGTAGACTGTAAATATAATTTGGCTGTCTCTAAATAATCAGTATTTTATGCATTGTTAAAGGATAAGTTAATCAAAAATGAATATTCAGTCATTATCTACTCACCCTCATGCCGATGGAAAGCTTCGTAGTCCACCAACCATTTCTGGAGCTGAACAGCAAAACGACGTTGCAGCATTCTCCTGAACAACTAAAGCAGCTATGGACTTGTTTAAAAACATGAAGGAAAAAAAAAGGCTCCATACAGCTCCTCCAGCATAACTAAGTCTCCGGAAGCCCCGAGATCCCAAATTGATTTGAAGAGCTGTTATTTACACCTTTTTGAAAGCCAAAATCTTGAGTGTAGCTGCCAAGTTAAAAGCTTTGCGCATATGCTACTGGCTTCTTGTTCAGTGCGTGGCGGCTGCATTGCCGAGCTGCTGCGGTTCCTGCCTGCCCTTCTTTACATGGAGTTTGCCTTTTTATAATTTATCAATAAATATGATGACGTGATTTTCCTTTACCTCCGTTGAAAGAGCAAGAAAGCAGGAGGGGGAAAGAGAGAGAGGGAGGGTGAAAGGGGAAAAAAAACTGTCCTTTACCCGTTGTGTGTATTCTCTTCATGTCTGTGACACATATTACCGATATAGACATTAAAACTGTAGTGAAACACTGATATGATGTCTAAGAATTAAGCCTTTTTAAGTTTCCTTAGGAAGTAGAGCCTTCAGTTACCACCTTGTAGTACGTCTGCGCTACATGACTTTTTTGCTCTTGACCATCAGAGGAATGCTAGGCTCACATTTCTTGGTATAATTGTGGACTAAGCCAGAATTACCAAACATAAATGGATGAATAATGACAGAATTTGATAGTTCTGACACGACTTGAAGGCAAGATGAGATTTTGACAGATGACCGGCCAGTGGGGAGGTTAAAGATGCTTAGTAGTTAGAAATAACTCTGCGACTGTGTCAGTAACCATATTGCAGTTATTGTAATTGTATTGTAATCCAAACACATCTTTCTTTGTAAGTGTTGAACTTGACTCACCAGAAATCAGTCTGGCCTGATCTGAGAGAACAACAATAGAGGAGGCATGCTGCATTGTGTTTGCTATTTTTGGTCATCAGTTTTCATCTCGGAAGGCAGATCATTTCAGAGCAATGTCTCTGTTACTGTGAACATGACAGACGTTAAGAGTCACTTTCCCTTGAATAGAATTTGGGCTGGAAACAAATGTTAGGCCGTCTGGCTTGTTGCAGTAAGCGTTTGTCATCACCAGTTCTTGGCAGGAAACAGCCTGCACCTTACTATAAAAAACACAGCAGGGAATCCCCAGAAGCACCATACTCGCAGATTAAAAGAGGGGATCTGTGCACAGCCTGTGTCTTGGCATACTTAAGTAGCTGATAACAGCAGAGTCAGTTGCCAGTTTCTCTTGAATATAAAAAACTTTGGTAGAACAGGCTTTTTGAAATGAAAACCCAGACTTCAACTTGACTCAACGACTAGAAATCTGCCTACTTGTCTTTTAGTGTTAAACTTAACTGACATTTATTGTAGTGTTTCAGTGTACAGCTGCTAAAATACTGAGACTTTTGGAAAATATTTGGTTTTCTTCCCGACAGCCTGCCACTGTGTTTCCTCTTGAACATGATGCAACAGTTGAAACTCCTGCTTAATTCAGCTTGTGGTCCCTTATTGCCTACGTTATAAAGTATCAATAAACCTGATTTTTTTTTTTTTTAAAGTGAGGAAAGATGGCCTAAGTGCTGTTGCTTTGTTGTTTTAAGTCGGAATGTGCTTCATGAAACTTAGCCAAAGCGGCAGCCAGTGAGAATGTGGAAACTCAGGGATTTTCCAGAGGCCTGGTGCTACAAACTCATCAGGAACGTCTACTGTCGTCAACCTCGAGAGATTGTGCAACAGCACTCAGAGTAAGAAGTCCTCTCAGTTATAACTCAGGGGAAAGAGAATGAGTGGAGGCCATGATTGCATTTGTGTATATATATGTGTGTGGGCGGGGGGTCTGAGTCATTCAGTCCATAATCCAAGACATTGAGGGGGGATAGCATTCACACAAATTCCCCTGTCTCCCCCTGTCTTCCAAGACTTCTCTCTGTTCCTCATTAGGGTCTTGAGAAAGTTGTCATGATTCATGGGGAGGGCTGGTTGTATCCGGTGTGCACGGATTTAGAAATCCCCCTCCTTCGCTCAGACTGTGGTTGAGAATCTCTTGCTACCTCGTGATTAAAGCTGCTACTGTTCGATTAAAAAGCCATCCTTGATGCATTGTGACTCTGATGTGGCAATTTCTCTTATTTAATGACCACATTTACAACAGTATAATCATTTATCCACCATAAAAATCGTCAGGTGAATTTGCTTTCATTACCATTTTGAGTGTAGATAATGCTGCACTGAGTGTGGTTTATCTTTGTTCGAATGTGAATTATATTGACCAAAAAGCAAAGTTTTCAGGGACAGAACAGCAAAGAATCTGCTCTCATGTTCTGAGCTATTTTTAACATGCTCTATTGTCCGCTAGCATTGTCACAGCCACATGGTTGTTATTGTCCTATTGATTGGTTAGCAAACGTCAATAAGGAAGGTCGTGAGAAGGGAAGAAACACGAACACAAGAATGTCGGCCTGCTACAGAATAGTAAGTTTATATGTTAACCTAAAATAACTTAAACTAATGTTGAGATTATTACTGCTTGTAGTGTATGGCATTTTTTACAAGCATTCATGTTGCTCAGAGGATGAAAACTACTGGCTTTATTTGTCCCTTGAGTGCCAACATGAAGTTGACATTTGTAGCTTTTGCTCTTGCCATTTAATTTGGCACACATATTTGTGTACCCTACAGGATGAATAACTTAAAGCTCTATTAACTTGTCATCAAGTGTAGAGCTGCAACTAGCATTCATTTTCATTATCTGCTAATCTGTTGATCATGTTATTCTCCATAAAATGTCAGAAAATGGTGAAAAATGTCGATCAGTGTTTCCCAAAGCCTGAGATGACATCCACAAATGTCTCGTTTTGTCCACAACTCTGAGATATTCAGTTTACTGTCATTGAGGAGAAACCAGAAAATATTCACATTTGATAAGCTAGAATCTAAGAATTGGGACCGTTATCTGTTTTTTATGGCCATTCATTTAATAGTTTACACCTAAAATCTTAACTCAACCTTAATCTAGAGTCATTATTTGGTCAAAATTTCAGTTTATTCACCACTTTGGTTTATGACCTAATGCCCACAAAAACTAATGACGTCCCCATCAGCCTCAGCTGCACCTGGTGCTTATTAATCAAAATAATAGCAGATTATTTTTCTGTCGATTAATAATCGACTTATTGTTTCAGGTGTAGTACCAAGGTCAAGAATGTCAGGAAGTTTTTATGCCGGATAAGTATTTATTTGACGTCTCTTCATCTTAAATATTGTGTTTTCTGCTGTACACAACCTTCAATTTAAAGAAAATAGTTTTTTTTGACAGAACTGCTTTAAAATTCAGATGAAGGAAGTTGGCGCATTGATGCCGAATATTTCAAGACGAAAATCATGATGCATCTAATAATCAATTCTTTTTACCACCCCTAGGCGTAGCTGCTGAACTGATGGAGGCTATTATCCCTTGAAGTGTCTGTTTAAATTGCTTTTCAAGCATGAGCCATCTTGCAGGCGAACATCTTTGATTATCATGCTGCTGGCCGTATCCACCCACTCAAGCCTGATATCCATCGTGCTCTGAACACTGTAGATATTAAATGAAGGAAGGTCTTGCCTGTACGCCAGAGCCAACCAAATTTTCTGTTGGTGTTGGTTGCTCTGTGTCTCAGCATGTGAAAAAGCAAACTCTTTTTAGTGGGTCCTGTAGCATTAAATGAACTAATGACATGCAAACCCTGCTGGATAGAAACGTCTATATATTCCACAGCAGGGCACAGACTGCGGTTAGTGCCTCACAGGGAAACTTTGAAACCAGATGGAGCCTATCCCACACAAGAAATCATGAAAAGAACAGGAGGAGGAGGAGGGTGGGGGCGAGGGGAGACAAATGCTGATGTACTTGGCAGTTTATTTGGGGGTTTATTAACATCACCGAACACACCTCCATGTTCACAAGGCTCATGTAGCAGAAGCAACTGTGGTGCAGGAGCAACTCATTTCTCGTTTGGGTTTCAGTAAAAAGACTGAACCAATTAGTTCTTATTGTTTCCTGGTAGGGTTGTAAGAGATCAAGGAGGCTGTCGAGGGGCTTCGACAGGCTGACTCACCATTAACTCTATAAAAAGTGTCATGGACGGTTGGCTCTGCATGCTCGTTCCTGAGGCACTTCTAATATTAGACTAGCCTCAGGCTGCTTCCGCTGAACACTCTCCCACTCACACATGATCTCACAATACAAGATTGATGTGCTGTGTCCTGGGCTTCGGGGCAAGTTATGAGCTCAGGATGTCTTTTTACCCGCAACAGCGCTGACAGGTGGTGACAGGCCATTTTGAAACGATTTGTGAGTAATGGTCAGACCAAAACTGCAACACTGGGCCTCTCTGTGCACCTTTCAACAAGCTGTTAATGTTACATCCTGTCAACAGGGGGGCACACAGGTGAAGGGAACGCTATAAAACAAAGTCTTTTGTGCAGACGTCTACATTTCTCAGTGCTGCTGATAAACACTGAGAGTAGACAGTTGTGAGAACACATGAAATAGATATGGCTTGTGGTTCCTAGCAATTGTGGCTTGTTAAGATATTTCTGAATTACCTTATTAAAGGGATTAATGCCTGATTAGAATGTGGCACGCAATGTGTATTGTGTAATCTTTGTTCAACACTAGACCTGTATAATCTGAACATGATTTTTCTAATAACTGGGCCATGTATGTAGGATTTACATTATCATGGATCCCACTGGTTTCATGCAAGACCCACCCGACTCTGCCTCTGATTGGCCTGTTTCTGTTGGTACTCCGCAACGAAACCATGCCCTCTTCCTTGTGATGAAAGCCTTGATTGCTTCATGGCACTCGTAGTCTGCGCTAAATACGTTCATCACGTTTTTTCGGTGGGGAAAAAGTGATAAAAGCGGTTAGGTTAAACTAGCAGATGCCTTCTTCCCGCTGGTGCCAGACACATTCTTGCAGCGAAGAGCAGCTCTGAAGGAAAGACCGTTAAGGAGGCCGAAGAGGGTGGTGTGTTCCCCGGGAAAACTACTAACTAACTCATAAACTGCCACACTGCCAAAAATCAGACGCATCCAGAACTTCACACGATGCAGCCTCTGGGCTTTTAATTTACAGTTATACCACCACAATTAACAAAGGCAATCAATCAAGCAAAGCAGTCAGATCTATAATAACACGTATGATTTAATGGAATTTAGGGGGATCAAGATTGAAGATTGAATATAATATCAATAATTATGTTGTCATTAGTGTATAATCACGTGAAACTAAGAATCGTTCCATTTTCGTTACTCTAGAATGACCCTATTATATTTACAAAGGGAAGCGAGCCTAGCTTGGCTAGACTTTGAAATTATCATATTATTAAAGTTATCTAAAGTAAAATCACCTTGATGTTTTTATTGTAAAGATAAAAGCATCATGTAATGTCAGTTTTCTTACCAAGTAAAAAGATAAAACACTGATGTTTGATCACTGTCTGTGGCCACAGCGACATGAATATTCAGAGATGAGTAGACATATTATATTCATCTTTTGTAGTCAGTGGCTCCTGAATTTAGGACACAGCATGAGTGTCTGTGGTTGCTGCAGACAGCGGTTGGCTACTGTCGCTGAATTCATAAATTTAAAAAATTGGATGTTGTTCTCATTTCAGCGTACACGCAGATTCAGCCTCACTCCCTGGTTCAGCAGCACAAGCAGCAGCAGCAGCAGCAGCAGCAGTTTGTGGTTCATCAGAGTCAAGGTTCCCAAAGGACGACGGGCCAGCTGCTGCAGACGGCCTCCATTCAACCGTCACAGCACCCTGTCCCCGTACTGCCCAAACCTGCTCCACACCAACCCTCCACGCCCAGCCAGCAGGCCACCATCTTCCACTCCACCATCAGCCCCCATGCCCTCCACTCCTCCCTCAACCATGCCAAAGCTCAGCCCGTCCAACTCACTGCCATCAACCTACAAATACAGCCAACGGTGAGTACAGCTACACACACCAAGCTATTACACAAAAGAGTTTTGCAATATTGCTGATGTTAGCATGTAGTACTCCGCACAGACCAAGAGTCTTGTTTGAAATGCTTGGAAAAATGAACTTGAACGATTTTGAAGTCAGTCTATAAAGAGAACTCGGGATCCTAGTATCATTTTACATCTTAACAATCATTATGGTACATTAGGTGCTTGCTTTTGGCCCATGGCCCACTATTAAGGTTCAGTTTCGCCCCTCCCAAGGAAAAGAGTTTAGACACCCCTGGTCTAGAGGATGGGTATCGGAGGGTATTTGCAGTAAAATATCAGCCATTGTGTGTATTTCCCGAATTGCGTAACGGATGTGATTATTTCATTTTGTCCTCCATTTGTTTCTAATAGGACATGACTCTCTGCCCTACTTAAGCTCATGACTCTTTGTTTTGTAAGCAGTCTTCAAGTGGTAACCAGCAAAACAAAAACTGCGGTTTCAAAAACACCCACCGAATCCATTTCCACTCCAAGACATACATGTTGAAAAAACACAGGAATCCCCTGAGTTTGAGATTCCTGGTGTTACATTTTTCCACTGGTGTGATATTTTCCAAGCCTAATGGTTTTCATTTTTTTGAGTCACTGACATTAAAAATACTAACATCCCCTCATCTGTCTTTGAAATATGGTCTCAGATGCAGTTTGTCACATTCTCTCTTCTACTTTTTGTTTCCTAATGCACAATATAGGCCTCTCGACTGCTTCAGGACTGTAAAGATAAGCCTACGTCATTGGTGGTCAGAGAGACGTGTCAAACCCCCAACACGCAGCAACAGCAGCCACAACAGCAGCAACCTGCGCCTTTGCCATCACAACCCGCGAAGCCTGTAGAGCAGCCCAAAGTTGACGCAGTGCCACCAGCTGTTCAACCACAAGGTAATGATTCAGCATAATTTTCTAAATTAAATTACTCTCTGTAGAGCACTCGCTAACATTCTGCTAAACAAACTCTTAACCAATTAGCCACTGAGACTGGTACCAGTTTAAAAAACTGAGTCACAACTTTTTCCCTTGACACAGAACACGTATCATCATATCTGCTCTGTTCTCCTTGAAATAAACAACTCGTCAGCGGAGAAAAAGAAAAATCAATGTTTGTTTACTTGTAATTCAGAGCACATTGTGTCTGCAGCACATTTAGTTTCACTTTTCTTTGTGTCTTATTGCTTTGTTGTTTTCTCTGTGGTGTCCCTGTGCTGTTGCCAGTAAACTCACCCGATACCAACAATTCACACAATGCTTTGTTGTGCACAAACATTTAAACCCTAAAGATGAGTAAAATCCTACTATAAGAAAATGGAGGAATTATCGGATTAATACAGTAATGTAACCAGACTCATAATAGAAATGTATTATTTTTATGATGACACTACAACACTGCATGTAACTATGGTCTATGCCACCTGACACAATGCCTTAGATCTAGAGCCAGAATATTCCTGGTAGGAGCGCTGCCATATTGTGCTTTTGAAATCATTTGATGCCAGAGTCTGTGGTGCTGATGGGGCGGTGGAGCCGCTGTATCGAGTGAGCACTCATACTCATACTCATACTCATACAGTACATTTTCATAGCATGAAATAACTTATTAACACTCAACTTATGAGAAGAATGAACTCCCCAAAAAGAATTGGGGAAAAATTAATTTGACGAGTTTTAATCCCTTCTGCTTGGCTTCTCTTTTTGGGAGCTGCCATGTTGTCCATCTTCACATACATTCGATGATGAAAGCCTACTTGGCAATAAACCTGATTGTGGCTTTGTTGCCTGTAGTTATATCTGGGACATTTTGGCACACACTGCGATAGTTGTATGTTTAGACTAAACGTATTTTAAGTAGTACGTGCGTTTTAACCTGAGACGTAAACTAGTATAACATGGAGATCAGTGTCTTTAATGAGTCATTAAAGACATGATGGTAAACCACTGTGGATAATGTCGCTTGCAGGGATGAAACTTGTGATTTTTCCACCACAGACCAGCTTTAGTTCATTAGGCAATATCTGAGGAATGCTTGTGTCGTAGTCTGGTATGACTATAGCTGGGAAGATTCAAAGTTTCTAAACTTTGGTCAAACTGTTTTGAATTGTGGGTAGACTTTAAAGTGCATCTTGCAATGTAATCCAGTTAAAAAGCTTTTAGATGCTTATATCAAGGAAATCCCAGGAATATTGCTTTGTCAGTAAAATGTATTTTCATATCCCTGCATTTTCTGCTTGTTGTGCAACACTGTGTCAGCCAGGTGATTTAGATGAAAGGGATCAATCAGGTTCTGATAAGTGATTTGACTCATGGTCAGTAGCTTGAAGTGCACGATGCAGGAGCAAAGCACAAACTTATCTGGGGTGTATTTTATAAATGTTGACATGAATCAGTTTCTATGGTGATATATTTCTCCTAAATGGTTGGAAATAGTGCTAATGCTGTGTTTCTTGTAAAATGAAACATTCTGCAGACCACAAATTGCTGTTTATGGGCGGTGAGTTGGGTGTGATGTGCTGTGGAGGTGCACTGCTCACCACCAGAGCAGGAAAATATTTCTGTAATCCACTCTGATGAAGATGGGTTTCTGCTCTTTCACTTTAGGAGAATGTAACATTTAAATAAAAGCTGTTTTTCAGTCAAACTGGCTCATTGAGAATAAAAGGTTACCAGCTCCAAAGACTATGTGTGGTGAATATCTTCAGCTTGCTCCCTAGAAATTTAGAGAAACTGTCACTTTTCTTTGTAGCATTTAAAGAGAGTAGAGGCCATCACATTGATGAACACCACAGAATATAAAGACTGCAGCCCACCAGATGATTGAGGACTCTGAGGTCATGTTCTTCGTATTTATGAGGGGGCTGATAAAATGATGACTTCCCAGAGTTGTAAAAAACACGACCTCCTCCGGGAAAGTTTTGCACATAGATGTCCTTTCAAAGGTTTTATAGATGCCTTTTATATATATATATATATATATATATATATATATATATATATACATATGTATAACTTTATAACAAAAGACTGTTTGATGATGACCTGAAGTAGGGTGGGGTCATGGATGTTGCTGAACAGCCACCACTGCTGATGAAACTACTGACGGTCATGCTCCATCACAAGTGAACAATACAGACAGTAAGCAATAGAGTGGCTAGCTAGCTGGCTAGTCAGCAGACTTCCTTCCTCACACTCTTATGTATCACCTGGTGTTTCCCCTGGAGGTAAAATGAACTAGAGGGGTTAAAGGGGATGTGACCAAGTCCCCAGGATGAGCACCAGGCTTTGAATCCATTTTGACATAGTGGCCAAACTGTGTTAATACAACGTCACAAGGCCCAAAAATATTTTTACCCGTAGGCATACATTTTGAAATAAGTGGCTGTAAAACGGTAAATGATGTTTTTAAGCATAAAAAAAAAACGAGTCTATAAGAGCCGCACGATGAAATAATTTTATTTCTGTTCAAGTCAGCCGAGGAGCTAAACCGGAAATTGGCTGGATCCACTGGGCGCTACAGTGTAGAAGATTCTGGTCTTGTCTTGTCTTCCCGGGTCTAAAAATATCGTGCTGTGGGGCCCATAGAGCATGCGTACTAAAAACTTTCGCCGACCAATATGGTTTAGCGCCCGGCTAACTGACGCTCAAATGAATCCACCGTTTTACAGACCCTTCTTTTAACAATGTAAGCTTATGGGAAAATGTCTTTTTGGGCCACAGCACATCATGTGGTGATGTAATTTTGCAATATATAAACATAAAGATGTAAGTCACTCATAAATAAATTAAAGTGACTGCGAGGAACTTTAAAGTGTTTATGAAACAGTCTCGTGATCCCTCTGATGGTTACAAATGACCTTTAACAGCAAATGAGACCATCAGCGCAAAGACTGCTATTTTATAGTTATTATTAATGCCTGTGCTCACTTTAAATACAATATGAAAAAAAAATCCACATAATTAAGAGCTATGATAATATATTTAGAGGTATTTTTGGTGCGTGGTTGAAGTTTTCTTTGAGGGGGGCACAGATGGGGGACTTGGACTCCGGACCTAAAGTTATCTTTGCACGGCCCTGCTGAAAACATCACGTTTATTATGCGCTTTCCTGGTCTGTAGTTTGGTTACAGTCAAAAAAAAAATAAAACATGTTCAGTGTCGGGCTGAGGCAGCAGGATTAAAACGTGTTATTCATGCAGCAGCAGCAGCAGCAGCCTGAGGAGACGAGCCTCTGTGGGAGGAAACGGGGAGGCGGGTCCTGGTTTTTAAAGGCTTTTTCTTTGACGGTCTGAAGCGGCGCTGCTCATTAAACCTCGGTGTGAAACAGCAGCGGCAGGTCGGTGTGTGTCGGATCATAACAGCAACAAACACAAGCAAAAAAAACCGCACATGTTTTCTCTGTGAAGGCAGCGGTAAGAAAACTTTCCTCTCGCAGCACCGCTGGCTTTTGTTTACTTTCGCTTTGTTGGGCTTCAGCGAGCAGCTGAGACGGACAGAGACATGATGGATTTACTGTTTGTTATTGATCTACGGTGTGCCAGTAGGTCAGATGTGAGGTTATTATTAGACCGTCGACAGCTGAAAAGTGATCTAAATCAGAGGCAGGTTATTAGTGGATATGACTGGATACTGATGTGCATGTGGATGGCTGCTGTTGTGTTGGTGTGACTACTATGTGTCTGCATGTGTGATATTATTTGTGATTATATAAAGATAACAAACGGTAATTTAATTAAACTTCAGTTCCGAAGTTTAACCAGTTTGATAATGTAAATCAACTCTTAAATATAAAAGGTGAAAGTGGGTACAATGAGTTTGCAAGCCTCCATGTTGCTGCTGTAAGTGCAATTGATTATTATTCCCTTGTCAATTAATCTGCTGATTGCTGTTTTGGATCAGTTGTTGGATCTATAAAAAGCAAGAAAATACTGAAAAATTGCCTTTACAGATTCTTGAAGTGCAAATATTCACATTTGAGAAGCTGGGATCAGAAAATTTGGTGCATTTTTTAATAAGAAATTGAATCGGATAATTAATCCAGAGCTTCTTTATTCTTTTTTATCATTTTCTCCATTAATTGAAAGATTGTTTTGCCTCTAAAATGTCACAAAACTGAATCATTTGAATGCATTTCCATGTCTCTGTAAAGCACTTTGAATTCCCTTGTGTCTGAATGGGGCCATAAAATAAACTTGCCTTGCCTCGCCTTATCCAAAGCCCATTTTCAGGCTGCTTTTTTAAGTCTGACCAACAAGCCAAAATCCATAAATATTCATTACATCATAACATATGACAAGAAACAACCATCACATCCTCATTCAAGAACAAATAACAAGAGAATGTTTGTCATTCCTCCCTGAAACATGACAGGAATGATTAATCACCTCCTTTCTTCCAGCTCTAATATCATACAATGGCTCTTCGCATGCTCTCCTGTATTAACTGGCTGGTGCTGTATTCATTTGTTTTGATCAGGAGGGGGCACAACCAAGAGGCCGATCGCTGCACCTGGGACCCCACCTCCAGCTATGACCTCAGGAAATGAGAGCGAGGCGCCCACCGTGACGGGCAGCACGCCGCAGAACGGAGAGAACAAACCGCCCCAGGCCATCGTCAAGCCCCAGGTCCTCACACATGTCATCGAAGGCTTTGTCATCCAGGAGGGAGCCGAACCGTTCCCCGTGTGTGTAAGTGCCCCCGTATCAGCTTTACTAGCAGCGCTGCGTGATAAACAAGCCGCAGCCACCTCACCTCTCCAGTGTAGACGCCTGCAGGGAGCCGTCAGAGGGAAACACACACCTTGTGTTACTACGACTACTAGTGACAGCTCACAGCTTCTGTTTGATTCAGTCATTAATTATAGTGAGGTGAGACTCTGTCGCTGAAAGAGTGCAGATGGATGAAGGGGTGTGTGTAATGAGCTGCATATTGAAGGCAGAAAAATCCCTCCTGTAATCCGTCATGTCCCGTAAAATAGATGTTGTAATATCTTATATTGTTTATCTGGTGTATCTGTAAGCCTGCGGTTGACATTTCTTCATTCATCACTGAGGCCTTTTGTTATGGAGCAACATAATGACATGTGCTTATTGTGACTTCTATGCTTTGAGCTCACTGCCTCCTACTGGACATTTGGTGAAAATGCCCAGTTTATTTACATGCATGTGAGCCGAGCAAGCCCAATGAATTCATGTTGTTACACAGCATGAGAGAGTGCAGTGTTTATATTTATATTGTACATTCACCTAGTACTGCAGTTGCTTTGCTCTATTATTGATTGTTAGCGTTTATTTTCTCTATTATTGATTGTGTGTTTATTCTATGAAATGTAAAAAATTGTGAAATCAGGTTCAGAGAGGCTAAAATTACATCTTCAAATGACTCATTCTGTCTGAGCAACGGTCCGAAAACCCTGAAGATATTCAATTTAAACCATAACCCTGATGCGGCTCAACTATATTGTCAGTTACAGTAATCTATTGTTTCTTATTCCTGCAGAGTGTCAGGTTTCATTTTGATAGATTTGTTAATATCTTCTTCCTGTCTTCAGGTGGAGCGTCTGCCCATTCTCATCGACAGCCCAAAGAAGCATGATCACCAGCTCTCCTCAGACCCCGACAAAACCCCGGTCAGCAACGCAGCGAACACCGACTCTGAGCCCGAAGACATGAACCAGCCAGGTGAGACAAAAAGTATTAGATAGGTGCAGCAGGTTGTGTATATCAGTGTGTGTCGCACGGTGCCGGTGCTCATGAAACCGATCAGACTTCTCCCTGAGGCTTGTGAAAAATTGTATTTATTCTGTTGGAGAAGGTTTATGATGCACCAACCTTATAATGATTGACCCACCATCAAATTCCTAACACTCAGTTACTGCAGTAGGGTTACTGTTGTTTAATAATACAGACCTGACTAACAGCCCCGAGCTGCTGTGATAAACGATGACAGGAGCCGGTGCTGCACTCACTGTCCCGTGTGTCATCAGAGAAAAGGATGGCCTCAGCGTAATCGCATGCTTCTGCGTGTCTTCACTGACCCACTTGACCTGTGGGTGGCTCTGTCTTCTCTGACGGACAGAAAACCAACCTGCTACATGATGTAGCTCCTCCAGTAGTGTTCTTAGACTGTAGTTATTAAGGTTTGTCTTTAATAAAAATGTAACAACACTGCAAAAGTCATTAGTATTGTGCTTGGTTCCACAGTAATGACCTATTTCTGCTTTCACATTAAAGTGAAACACATGCAGGAAGGGGATCAATGACATTTGGCTAATAGCTAATCTGCTTATGGCTGCGTTCAGACCGACTGGAGCCTCTTATTAAGTAAATTGGAGGCAGTCAATTAATGCTTTGGTTCAATATAGCCTAATGTTCATTTTGGAAATTTTGGTCCCATTAAGACTAAAATAGACGATGTAGCAGGCTGTGCTTTAGGGCGTGGAGTCGCTACCACGTGTATCCTCTGGTTCTCACTCAGATTCAATCAAGATTTTGTCTTTGGCTACATCCTCTCGTCCAAATATGGTCACTTCAGGCTAAAAAAATAACAAAACGGTGACAGCCGCAATGTCAAACTCAAGGTTTCAAGAAGCTAGTCCAGAAACAATGAGTGACGTCAGCGTGGCCCCCAGGAAGAGCGCCAGGCTTTGAAGCTAACTTCCGTAGTGGCCAAACCCTGTAATTACAACATCACGTGATGCACCGGGGCCCAAAAAGACTGAGAAAGAAGTGTCTGTAAAACAGTGGATCATTTTTTTTGAGTTCATGTGAATGTATTGACTATTCTAAGTTGTGGTCTGTACAGAAGAAAACCTCATTTATCATCCATCTCGTGTTTCCTCTTCTAATAGAAAAAGATCAAGAACCGAAGCTGACGTGTGAATACTGCGGCTGGGTCGACTTTGCCTACACGTTCAAAGGCTCGAAAAGATTCTGCTCTGTGGTTTGTGCAAAGAGGCAAGACACATTTTTAAAGTTGACATTTCTTCTCATTTCACAAATAATTGTGAAGATTAGTTACATCATGTGAAAAAGCTCTAATAAAGCACCTCTCCGGACAGGTACAATGTGGGCTGTACGAAGCGGATCGGCCTCTTCCGTCCAGAGAGGAGTAAACCGACGAACCGCTGGCGCAGAAGATCTCAGGGCCGCTCGACGATAGAGGCGAAGAAGCAGGTACGTGGACCGCTCTCACACACGTTCCTACGCTGCTGTAAAACTTCCTCATCAACACTTCACCTCTCATCACATTCTGCTTCCGCTGCACATTTTATGCTCTGCACTTTTCACGCCTCATGCTCTTTAATGAACTCGGCCATGATTTGTGTCAGTGCCTGATTATGTCCCTCTGTCTTTAAAGGGTCATTAAGTGCTCTATGATCTTTGTCAACGTTTATTGGTGACCAGTAGGAATAGAAAAGCATTAGTAGAGATTTTCTGCCTCCTGGGCAAGTTATACAGACGTCAAGAACAACTGGATTTGCAGGGTCTTTGCCTCTCATCCGACTCATTTGAAGCCTTTAATGACTAAATAAAGTCACATTTTTCCAAAGGGGACAAGTCATTTAGATGATGAAGGCATACATTCTACAGAAATGTACAGATAACACAGAATTTAATGCTGAGGAATCTTTTTTCCTTGGCACAAGAACAATCATTTCAAGGTTTTATCGCCAACATGTTTTGAGTTATGTAATGCCTCGAGGGTTGGGTCTTGAACCTCCAGTGGGGGGTGCCTTTGTTTCATGTTTGGACCAGGAACTGACTTTCATAATCCAGAGGGTTCAGCACCTGACAAAGTCATTTTCGAGCCGTTGGTATCGATCCAACAACCCTATCAACTCCCCGCAGGTGTATTATACTCGTATACTGAAGCAGTTGTAGAGAATAAATCTTACTTATCACCCTTTTAATCTTTGCTGTGTCTTAATACAATGTCCCAGCGGTGTTTTACTGATGAGCCATCAATTTCTCCTTGACGTCACGCCTGCCTATTTTCATTTTCAGAAGCTGTCCCCCACACCGCAGCAGACTCAAGGCGGTTCTATATCCTCGCCGCATCCCTCGCAGCCCAGTCAGGAGGAGTCCAGCCCGTGTTCGGACATGTCCAGCTACGAAGAGCCGCCGTCTCCCTTGTCGGCAGCCAGCTCGGGACCCCCGGCTCCTGCTCCGGCCCCGGCTCAGGTCCCCGTCCACCGGCATCCAAGCAGGGCCTCGGACCACGAGAGCTGCGCCGGGAGGGATGCGCCATCACTCTGTCAGCGCTTCTTACCAAACGACCCGACCAGGTGGAATGTGGAAGAGGTCTACGAGTTCATCCGGTCACTGCCAGGTCAGTGGAGTAAACACAGACCTCTCATACAGCATCACATGCACATTTTGCTTATGAATGCTGTTTTAAGTGTGACTAACTGCAGCGTGTACGTCTTCCTCTGCTGTTCCCGCAGGTTGTCAGGAGATAGCAGACGAGTTTCGCTCTCAGGAGATTGATGGACAGGCGCTGCTCCTGTTAAAGGAGGACCACCTTATGAGCACCATGAACATTAAACTGGGACCTGCACTCAAGATCTTTGCACGCATCAACATGCTCAAAGACTCTTAGCAGGAAAGGGCGTTTGTGTGCTGTGCGTTGATCTCAGTGCGCACTTGTGTATGTGTGTTTGTAAGTGTGTGACAGAATAGGGAGAGTGAGAGAGAGAGTGTGAAACTTTGACACAAGGAAAATGATGTGTCATCGTAGCACTGACAACAGACTGACTGCACTATGACCCCGTCTTCACCTCACGACTGGATTAAATCTCATGTTAGCTGGCACTTAAATTCACCTGCATCTGCTCAATAACCATGTGACCATGTGATCCAGGGATTGACCAATATAGTTTTTCAGAGCAGAAACAGATAACCGATATACATTTGCAGTAAAAATAAAAATCTTAGTGTCAAGATAGTGTCAGAATTGTCAAAAAGTTGAATATTTAGGTACTTACCTTTAGTATTTCCATTTTCTGCGACTTCATACTTCCACTCTGATAACTTAAGTTACCAGTTACTTTGTGGATTTAGATTATTCAGTGTTGATTGGCTATTACCTGTGACGTGTAACTTATCTGATAGTGTTGTGGGCAGGACATCCACAGAGCTGTAGTAGCGCATTTTTAAATAATTGACTTTATCGGCAATCGGACACAAAAAAGCACCAGAATTGATGGTGGAGAAAAGTGATGAATATCGGACAGGCCGATTATCAATTTATCCCGAATGTGAACTTTGTCATTCACAGGAATGATGGTACGTATATTTAGTGCTAACACAAATGCTTCTATCGAAATGTTGCATCTGCTGCACGGAAAAAAGATGCAGAAAGACCGCAAGAAATGGAGCTCCTCTGTGGTGGTGAAGTAGTCTCAAAACCAGCAAGGGAGCATTTCTCCACTTGCACATGTGCGGTCCTGCTACTACGGGGGCTGTGGCGAGCACGAGTTTGACCCGCCACGCTCGCAACAGCTCAACGAGTTACGACTCGAGCACTTGAAGCTGTTCATCAATGGTCGGAGCCTGAAACCACCAGCCCACCAGGGGAAAGAGAAGACAAAAAAATGCTGGGCCAGTTGAAAGATGGATCGCTGTCAAGCTGCCTGTCTAAAAGCTACAAATCACTTTTCGCTGCGTCTTGTACCTTTTTTGCATTTTAAGATCTGATCATAATGTGGGCAGAAGTGAGATAACAAGAGTGCTTATTAAAACCCAGGTGTCGAGGCAAAGGCCTTTTATCAGACGTCATTATCTAGATAACACATCTACAGAAAATGTGATAACAGCAGGTGGAGATTGGGTCTCAGATTTGGTCCAAGGAAAAAAAAAACTGTAGAGCTTTAAAGTAAAACAGGGAATTAAATAAAGTGACTTCCTGTTCAGTTGTGCCCAGGTTGAGTTCATGCTGCAGCACAGTCGTCAACGAATTGAGGCATCAAGACGAACATGAGTGAAGTCTGGATTTATTATTATTGTTATATTATTATAATTAGAGATGTTTTTTGTACAGTTTTGTTAGCGTGTGAATGAAAGAGAAACGTGTGTGTGTGGCTGGGAACAGAAGATTGCATTCATTAATTTTCTCATTTTCATTCAGTAGATGCTCCTTTGCCTTTTCTCACAATAAGACTCTCACAGCTCTGAATACAAAGCTTGAATGCAGAGAAACCGCTTGTGACATTGATTTCCCTTTCATGAGGAACTCGCCAGCTTTCCTCCTGTAGATTTAAACTGCTTGCAAACGATTTTTTTTTTTTTTTTTTTTTTTTTTGCCTCTTTGTCAAAAATGATTTACTCAAATACGACATCGATTTCTCGTCTGTTTCATAGGAGGACACTAAGTTATGGAAGGTACAAGTCGGGCGAGCTGCCCTGCTTTTGGCACTTACTCTTTCTCGTTTGCTTTAATGTTGTGAGATGCTCCACCTAAAGTGAGAGTGGCATCTGTGCAGCGAGTTTATACAGTATGTACATAGCAGCTCCAGTGAGGAAAAAGACTTAAACTGAGTGGTTTTTTTAAGTTATCCTTGTTATTTTAAAAAACAGAAATGTAATTATGTTATTTTGAAATATGCAAATGTATAAATATCATGGCCTGGGAGTTGTTTTTGTAATGTTTTTTTTTTTTTTTATTTCTAATGAAAATATGATCATATCTATTTGTGTTTTGTGGCTGTGATGGAAGGTCAACTTTTTTAGATAAGGCTTTGTCAAATGCTTGTATTTATCAAAACAGTTTGTTACACAACATTTTGCAATTATAAATAATTTGCAATACAGCTCTGTCTTGGGTCAGTTTTTGTGTGTGTGACTGAGAAAGGAAAGGAGAAAGTACCTGTTACAGGTCTTTGAGATCGCATAATACAATACATCACATTGTCAGGCTTTGTTTTATCTGCATCTCTTTATTATGCTCACCGGTTCCCCCTTGAAGTCGCAGTACAGTCTATCTGTCTCAGACAGCCCCGACTCAAAGGCATTATAAGTTCCTGGTCTGTAGGAAACTAACATTCAGTTTCATTCATTTCATTTGTTAGTATTTGTCGGGGAGGGATGGACCTGGTTCGTTTCATCTGCTCATGAATAGCAAAATTACAGTTTTTGGTTCTTTTGATTCAGGACTAATAAACCTCAGTCAGATGAAGGAACAATGAGTCAGACAGACCAGATCAACAGAGACAGCTAAACCCCTCCGTCCCTGCCATGAGGAAATAGAAAGGGGGGGTGGCAGGCCAAAAAGGGGGGATGCATTTTCATCATTTCGCTTACAAAGGGGGTGACATCCCCCCTCATCTCTCTTCAACTCATCTAATGTCAGCAATAATTAATAATTAAATTTTTTATGTGCAAAGTACTGTGAGGGGGGGTGGCAGGTTAAAAAGGGGGATGCATTCTGATAATTTTGCTTAAAAGGGGGATGACATCGCTGCTCAACTCATTTATTGTGTAAAGAACCACATTTCCTATTTTTAAGTTGCTCTGTTGTGATCATTTTATCTACAAGCAATTTCAGCACTAATAATTAGTAAAAAATCAAAGTTAAAAAGTTTTTTATGAGGGGATGGCAGGTTAAAAAGGAGGATGGCGTCGCCCCTCAAAACACCTACTGCCAACAATTATTTATAAAAACATTATTCAATGTTTTACAATTATATAAAAAGCAAGCAAAGCAGCACATTATTCAATTTGTGTCAATTTGTTTAAGAAACAATTTATCTGTCATTGAAGCAGGTTAGTCAACTGTTCTACAAGCAGTTATTTCAGCACTAATAATAATAATAATCAAATAATGTAAGACAATCTTTTAATAAATCCCATGTCGAAAAATTAGCCTCAGCGTCACAGCAGCAATGAAAAGTAGAAAAACTTTTTTTTAAAGTTTTTAATACACATTTTACAATAACAGCTGATCCATAGAGCTCAGAATGTTTCACTTTGTTGTTTATTCTGTGACATACCTGAATTTTTCATTTTGTGCTATGTGCTCCCCAAAAATAATGCAACACATGCATATATGCACCTATATACCTAACTAATTTGGAGTAGCATACTTCAAAGTATATGACAAATAAAAATAAATAACATAAACAGGTGTAACAGTTGTATTGAGGGGACTGGAGGATGTTCTGCTGTGTGTCATCACAGTATATCTGTGTGTCTGTGGGCCTTCTCGAAGTCCCTCGTTTGACAGGAAACGCGACATTTCCAGCTGTGTGTCTCAAACAATGGACCGTGTAAACAAACACACCGGCCGCTTTCCATTGTGTTTCCACTGAACTACAACAGAAGCACAAAGAAGAGGCAGGTACTGTGAGTTTAGTGTCAAACAGTGACGGCTGCAGAGCCGGAGGGGGCGGGGCGCAGCAGGAGCACACAGTAAGGACACGCCCATTGTTTTGATTTGAGAGTGGACCGTACCAAAAGAAGCAGCCTTTGTTTTCTGTTTTTAATACATACATTTAAAAAAGTGAATCATTAAATGTGTTATATCCACATGCTGTATCAGTATACGGTCGCACATACCGTTAAAATCACGTGTTGATTGGTAACAAAGTCTGTTTTTATCACACCCCACCCCCCATACCTCTGTTGGAGTGGTTCAGTCCGGATTTAAACTTGAACGTTCGTGTTTTGATGTTTGTGGTTTTTAAACGTCACATGAAGAGTTTGAACGAGTCAGAAGGTTTATTTTACTTTTTACATCATCAAAATACCGACAACAGGTAAGTTAGCTCACACAAAGTAAACTGTTGTCGTCACATTGTAATTTGACGTTTATTGTTGTCAAAGTATGTTTGTTTTTGTGTCGTACGGTGACTAATCTTTTCTTTAGTGGTGGAAAGTAACGAGCAGGTACATTTACCCAAGTACTGAAAATGTACTCAAATACAATTTTGAGGTAACTCTTTCCCAGTTTGTACTACTATACTACACTTGTAACATTACTCCACTACAATTATTGTACTTTTTACATCACATTAATTGTATATCTTACTTAATTACTAATGTAACTAGTTACTTTGTCTGATCAATAATAGTAAATACTGTAAACTCTGATGTGTATGTTGTGTATATGCAGGCTTTATTGAAGTGATCAACCAGTATGTCTTTTCAGGGCTGGTATGATACTTATTATTAATCAATCTATCAATCAATCAATCAAACTTTATTTATAAAGCACCTGTCAAACAAATCAAAATGCATTTCAAAGTGCTTTACAAGTGAGAAAACATGGCACAAAAACAGGTTTAGAGACTAATGCACACCAATTGCAATAAAATGAATAGTTAAAATAATAAAATATTAAAAAAAAAAAAAACAAGCAATAGAAATCATGAGAAAAATGAGTAAAAATGTTAATATAATAATTCCAACAGAAAAATGTCAATAGAAAGCAATACTCCCCAAGACCTGTAAACACACTTGAATGTGTAGAATTAGTTGAGTTACCCTTTAAGAAACAGATCTAGTCCTTTTCCTTCACTGTCTTTTTAACTCTATATAATCATATTTTAAGTGCCATGACAGTACATTTGCATTATTTTATTAATTTTATGTAACTATGTGCATTGTGTAATTATTTTTTAGATTATTTTCTCACTCAATTGTATAAAGTGCCAGAAAAAGTAAAAAAAATAAATGTTGTATTGTCCCACAGTTGAGTTAGATGTAGCTAGATATCTTGTTTTCTTCGACCAACAGACCAAAACCAAAATAAATGATGTTCATTATCATATATAACAAAGAAAAGCACCAAATCTTCACATCTGAAAGGTTTGAATGTTTGACGAACGATTAGCCAATTACCAAATTAGCTGCAGATGAATTTTCTGCTGATTGAGTAATTGCTTAATCGACTAATAATTGCCGCTCTTAATATTTTCATTTTGCACACAACAAGAAACAAAATGGCCGATGTCACCGAGCTGCGTTGTTGCTTATTTACTGACTAATTTAAATGTCCAGACTGTTGCTGAAATGCCGAATCAAAGAGACGAGGCCGCCGATGATTCCCCCCCTGACCTCCCCTGTCTGGAAAAACTTGACTCTCCTACGGGTACGAAGCTTTATTATGGCAGTTATTGTTTTCAGACACGTTCAGGGAGCATTAGTAATTGAATTATTACCACCGTGGCAGTTTTAATTATCTGTGGGTGTGTGTGTCCTGTCTGCGGTGTCAGGGAGCCCACCCACCGCCTCATTATCCAGTCTGATGGAGCTGGAAAATTGTGTTTCCAACCTGAGCCTCGCACACGAGATAGTGGTGAACAGAGACTTCTGCTTCAAACCCCAGAGTCCTCCTACAGACAGGCAAGAAAAACACTCCACCACAGCTGAAGTGACCTTGGGTTACTCCCATTTCCAAAATTAATTGAGAGTTTGGTCCCCGTCGAGCTCTCCCTTTAACTGTTTTTCCCTTCTGTAGCCTGGAGGGAAGAGTGACGGAGATTGTTCACCGGGCGTTTTGGGACTGTCTTCAAGAGGAGCTGAACAGCGATCCGCCAAACTACGATCATGCCGTTGTCCTGCTCCAGGAAGTCAAGACTGTAAGTGTGTACGGCATCAAATCAGACACATTAGCAGCAGAGAGGGAGACGGTCTGCTGCGACCTCTGACCCCGTTCGTTCTCACATGCTTTGAAGATCAGAACCAGAGTGTAGACGGTCCGGACAAATGACGCAGAAACATAAACACGACGACAGGAACGTCTGTGATGTCAGACTTCATCAGCGTCATCTGCTTTTCACAGAGACGGTAATAATGAAATGTAGAGGTGAAACAACTGAACTCTTATTACTGATGAATCCATTCACAGTGATGAAAGAACAGGACAGGAGACAGGACGCTAATCCTTGTTCTGAGAGCGATCAGTACGCCATTTCATTCATTCATGAAGATCTAGGTTAGCGACTTTATCCAGTGAATATTACTCACACTTATTATTGCTTAGCCTACTAATGTAACACTTGTAAAGCCTTGAAAGCACCGTCGTCGTGTCAGTTATTATGATATTACATCATTCTCGTGTGTGTGTGTGTGTGGTAAGTATGAAGCGACTGCTGGCAGCAGATCAGCTGTGCTTGGCACAAAGACTGGAAACAAGGGGAACCGGCTTACCTAGCTCTGTCCAAAGGTAACAAAATACACCTATTAGCCCCTCTAAAGCATGCTAATTACTACAATACATCTCCTATGTTTACTCCATATGAAAAACAAAGTGTTAAAATGACATGCCGTGGTGTTAAAGCAGTGTCAGTCTTCTCATCTAACCTTGATTACAGTCCAACCATCGCTTTTTTTTTAGGTGAGTTATTGAATTGTTCTCAGCTAAAGGCAGCCTTCTATATTTCTGTCTCCTGTCAGCTGCTTCAGTCCCTGCTGCTGCCCGCTCACGTCAGACTGAGATCTCAGATGGACGAGGTACTGGACATGGAGCTGATCCAGCAGGAAGTCAATCACGGAGCTCTGGATCTCCACAGACTGGCAGGATACATCATCAATACCATGGCATCTTTATGTGCACCGGTCCGCGACCCAGAGGTCAGAGCACTGAGGGAGCTCGAGGACCCTGTGGAGCTCCTGAGGTGAGGGGAAGCTTGACAACACTTTTACAGACAGTACTTGTATCTATGACATACATATATATATATATATATATATATTTGTGGTTTATACCTTTATTTTCTGTACATTGTCTTCTCTGTCTCTTCCCTTTCCCGTCATCTTCTTCTTCCTGTAAAGCACTTTTTCTGTCTTCAGAAGTGCTCTATAAATAAAGTAAAGTAAAAGCCGTTTCACCCGAACCTCCCCCTCCGTTCCCTCAGGGAGATCTTCCGAGTCTTGGGCCTGATGAAGACGGACATGGTTAACTTCACCATCCAGAGCCTGAGGCCTCACCTCCTGCAGCAGGCCGTGCAGTACGAGAGGGCCAAATTCCAGCAGATCCTGGACAAGCAGCCAGGTGAGACCGCCCGCCCGCCACAGCTCGAGTGATGGACGACGAAGGTGACTTTGTGACTGTGAAGTTTATGGTCACTGTATATTTCACTTTTCAATTAAACTGATTTTTTGACCTTTGTCGCTCTAAAGCACCATCCTGCCATTTTTCAGCTTCTCGTCGATTGGAGCCGGACAGCCAATCAGTGAACTCTGTTCTGTCTAAGTGCAGCTGGCTAATCAGAGTCATTGGCAGAGTGACAGGGTCCTCAGTGCTGACAGTCATGTTAGCTGTTGGATTAAAGTCTTTTTCTTTCTAAAGATGAAAATCCTCCAGAATGCATTTTGTTAGCATATTACTTAATGAGGTTAATAAGTAGGATTGTCTTCCATTTTTCATACGAGCTGCGAGTTTTGTTATAGCCGTGAGTGTAGGTGTAATTTCCTCCTCTCGGTACAGGCACCATTAATTGATGCTTAGAGAGTGAAGCAAATGTTCTGCAAACACATTTTAACTGGTTTTAGTTCCCATCCTCCCTGAACAGAGACGTACATCCACTGTCTGCGTCACTGGAAACACCTTGTGAATCATAATGATTCAGTGGCATTGCACTTAATATGTTAATATTATGTATTTCACCGTTACACCTCAGCTTCTCTGGACAACACCACGGCTTGGCTTCAGGCAGCAGCGTCAGAAGAGGCGTCGGCCGTCAGAGCCCGCTCCGACTCTTCCAGTCCTGACAGCCCGGGTCCTCTCAGCGCCACCGCCGTCCTCAACCGGGCCTACATGCGTCTGCTACACTGGGACCCGCGGGACCAGAAATATCCCGAGGTCAGCTGCAGCCTGCAAAATTACGTCACACTGCACTCCGGCTTTCATTTGAGTAATATTTTATTGATTATCAGGGAATCTTCAATCTCCCAACACACTCCTCCTCACCCTGCAGCTTGTTAAAGAATGTGACAACACATAAGAGCTCACGTAGCGCTGACAGGCAGCGGCTCTCAGCCTCTCTTTGTCTGATGTGCCCACGGCCCTGTCAGATGAACTCACGTAACCCTCCGTCAACGTCACCCATCATCTTCCAAATGATTAATCTGAACTGATTTAAACTTATTTAACACTTTTAACTATATAAGGTAGATTGTTAGCCCACAATAATGTTTACATACAATTGAATTCTGAGTGTTTAGGTGGTTTGATCAAATTTGCATCTGCATTACACTTTGAAGCTGAATGTTTCAAATATTTATTCAGTGCTTTTAGCTTCTACTTCACTCTTTATACATTTAATTACTATTAGCTATTGCACTTAATCCATCACTTCAAGCTAACAATTCCATGTTGTATCTACTCATTTTAGCTAACAGCTTCTTTCATACCCATTACTTTTAACTTTATTACTTGAAGCCATCTAGTTTAGCTACTTCAACACGTTATCCATTACCTTAAGCTAATAATTTCAACCATATATTTATTACTTTTAGCTAATAATTTTAGCTAACTATTTCACCAACTATTTCATCTGTTGATCATTACTTTAACATCTCTTTTAGGCATTTATACATTAAGCTACTGAGCTAGTTCAACACTTAATCCATTATTTTTAGCCATTTATTTTTGCTACAGTGCTTTCAGTTTTATAATTTCAACACTTTAAAACAATTTAATCAATTATCTATTCATTTTAGCCATCTATTGAACTGTTTATTACATTTAGCTATATATTTTAGCTGCATACAACATCTTTTACCCAACAATATCAACCATTTATGTCACTTTTAGCTGAATATGGTAATTGTTTATTCATTACATTCTCTGCAGGCTTGAAAACTAGTTTTCATGCACTCTCAATATATGGATATTTGTTTTTTAATCAAAACATCATTTCCTTGTTTTCATCTTTTTTTTTCAATCAGTTAAGCTGCTCTACAATCTTTCCATGTACCTTCTAGCAACTGCACAAGTACAGCTGAATCACTGTTGTAGAATATCCAGTGCAGCTTTTTGTTTTAAGCCCCGCAGCTTTTTTTTTTCCTTCAGACATCTGTGTCTCATATTCATGCTGAAAATCCCCTGTGAGTAACCTCCTGACACTTGACCCTTCCCCGACCTCCACACACAGACCGCGCTGATGGACCGAGCCCGTCTGGACGCCCTGGGCCAGCAGCTCCAGATGTTGGTCCTGGAGGCATCTGTGCTGCTGCTGACCAACGCTCAGTGTGGGGCCGCCGTTTTCTCTCTGCAGGGGTTTGTAGGTAAACTCAGGCAGTCCGTCGCTGCCCTGCTGGAGGGCAGTCACACCAGGTAAGAGGAGGATTTGGTGATGCATGTACTGGCTGTCATGGGGAACAGGTATCGTATGAGAAGGAAACCAATGGAGGTGACAGCAGCCAACTAGCTTGTCAGAACGGATCCAGCTAACCTCATTCTTTCTGTTCAAGAGACGCCCCGTCATGATTAGTGGATAAATGTGGAACAGCAGCTCGTGATATTCGAGGGCTGCTCACACTCTGGTCCAAGCTGCAGTAACATGTAGCACAGGGCATTTCTCACTTAATCACTGCTATTTTATTTAATCTGAATCTCTTTTGAGACCTAGATGTTATTAGAGACTCTTATTTATCGACTTCCACGATCCTGTGACTTAATCCACATCTAATGAAACCTGCTGGTTATTCATGTAATTCTGGTTTCTGGCGCTGCAGGGAAGCCGACCTGAGGGGTGCGCTGCTGGGGCTCGGGGAGACGATACCGCAGCAGGTGACGGACGCTTTGAGCGGCCAGGGAGGAGCGGCACTGCCTCGGGAGAGCCTGGATCTGCTGAGGGGACAAATATCTGAGCTGTGGAGGCACAACAACCCTGTCCGCACACTCATAGGTCAGGCTGAACACCCACCAGAGTCCTAGATAAATGATTAATTGAAGTACAAATGGGGGAGAAATCCACATTAGATATCAGATGCAGAAGTTTATACTGCTAAGTATAGGTGGTTATGGTTTTACTTCATATAAATTGTGCTTTAAGGCTGGTAACACACCTCCTTCAATGCTACTGGAAATACATTTTGTTAAATAATATTAATCATAAAGAAGCTGCAGTTATTTTTAGTCTTTAAAAAGCTGCGATCTAACATTTATTTTCAATGCTTGTTGCCATGATGACGTTTGTTTTCTCCAACCAAGAGTCCAAAACCAGAAGTCAATCAGCTCGCCATCATATATGAAAAGTAAAGATGCAATGAACCACATTACTGACACTTTTAATTGATTATTAAAACAGTCATAGAATAATATTTAGTAAATTAATTGTTTCAACTCTCAAGCACAATTGGGGAAAAACAATTTGTTCACATTGTAGAGAACTTATTGCCTGAAACTGTTGGTTTTGTCAGATAACCACAGGCTGGTGTGTGGCTTACAAAATTCTGACTTTTCTAGGTTAATAAAATCCCTTCAAACGTATTAAAATACATCTTGATTGAGATATGGTAGTATATTTTAATCTATAAAGAGCTGACATGTTTGGAATGCACCATTTTCAGTCAACAAGAGAAACATGCATAATAATGTCATTCAGTTTGGGTTATCTCCGGCCACATTCATGGTTTTAAAATTGAATGTGAGCTGCTGTGGAGAGCTGACTTCCTTCCCTCTCTCTCTCTCTCTCTCTCTCCTCCGCCCCCTCATCATTCTCTCTATCAAACGTAGGAGAAAGGGTACAGGTCTTCCTCCAGGCCATGCTGCAGGGCGGCCCAGCTAAAAGGAGTCCAGAGCCGCCCGCTCCCCTCAGGCTGGTGAGTGCCGAGCTGGCCGAGCTGGGAACGGCCTTTGGGCGAATCGTCCACTTCAACCGAACCGTCTTTGGTCCCTTCTATGCACCCGTCCTCAGGAAACTGCTGTTCCCACCTGCAGAGGCCGAGACCGGGGAGGACTCGCGCTAGTCTGATGGCGACCGAGACAACCGCCAGTGAACTCAAACATACATAAACTGCCATTTGGGGTTGAATGCGTGTAAATACGGGGAATGAGACTGTTTAAGGGAAAGACATTTACAGTCTGCAGGGGAAGAAATCATATATTTTTTTAGTACAAATCATAAAGTCTTTATCAAAGCCTGGGGCAGGTGCTGAATCAGTATTCCTGTAGTTCATCTTAATCACACATTTGATTGCAACATAACATTAAAAAAAAATAGATTGTGTGAAACAAAATGAGTAGAAGTTTCCACCTGGACAAGAGTAACAAATAGTTTTCTGAAGTTTTAATGAAAAACCTAAGTGTGAGTCACAACGGGAGATTTATTGTGATTCAGAAAGGTTTTCTGAAAAGATTAGCTGTCTGGAAAACAAATATGTTTTAGGTTTTCACTCAGATTAACACCCTCAGGAAAAAAGTACCAAAGATTATGCTCAAAGTTTGTAAATGATATTTTAGTTTTGAAATGTAGCTGGTTTCTGTTCTTTTCTTTGTGTTGACAGATGTTTATATATAACTCACCAAAGACAGTGTGCACTTTTTTCTCACTCATTATGTTTTCAGCTTCTTGCTTATAAACCAAAGAATATCAGTGTTTCCCCTTCAGTTGTTGGTATTAGTGGGGGGTGGTGTACGATTCAGGTCAACAATGTCAACAATGCCATGTCAACAAACACCGCATTAATTAATTATAATTTTAGAGGCCAAATCACCGTGACATCGCACGAACAATCACATCTGGGCAAGAGATCGGACGCGCTGTTGATTTGCATTGCAGAGATATTTGAATTATTTTTTAAATATTTTTTTAGTTTTAGGTTAACCCAAGCTGTCATTTTCTCTTGCTTATGTTGTACAATAGCTCACAGTAAACACATTTATATTAACTTAAGTGTTACCAAAGTCCCTTTAGGCAAGTCTTGCCACACTGCCAGCCATTTTGGCAACACCCCAGGCAGTTATTTTAGGTTAACAAGACCAGAGAGACATAACTTCGCTTTCAACGACATAAAAAAAAGCATGTACAGAATCACCAGTCACATCTGGTAAAAAACACTTTAAAAATTTGGCGACTTTGCCCCAAAATATGGCTTGAAACTCCTCTTTTTTTGTCCACTTCACATGCAAAAAAATATTTGTAAGGCTTAATCCAGAGTGACGCGATGTGACGTTGTTAGCTCATCCTTTAATGTCTGATGTTTGAATAACCTCACCTTTCGTGTTAAGCCTGTGTATTAGCGTGATATCCTCCTACTGCATGCCTATTCAGAAGTCCGTCTGCAGCTGCACCAAATCGCTTAAAACTGTTGTGAATCTCAACATTAGCTTTTGGGGGGGGAGGGGCGGGATATGTGCCAGAATAGAGAGTTGAGTCATCTCAGTTTTACTCCAACAGATCTTTTTTTGTTTTTTTTTTATGGCAGAGCCTCTCAATAGTTCCCAGAAGTAAGATGCAAATACTAGCAGCCCAGCAGAGCTGCAGCAGAATAGACCTTTTTATTTGGCTATTTTAAAATGTCAGACCAGAAAAGAATCAAGTTGTATATTATTATCACATCTGAATCAAATCAAACTTTCTGACACTATCAATGTCACACTATCTCTGGCGTTACAGACTTCAATTTGCTTTAAGTGGTCTGCCTCCTCTTTTTTAACATCCCTGGTGTTACATAAGCACAGTGTGGGAAAGCACTTAAACCACAGATTGATAAGAACAGTCTGCACTGCATCACTTCAGGGAAAAGTGTAACTTTTGCAGACGAGAAAGTCGCCAATTATGCAATATAACCTTTCAAGAGTCAAGGTTACCCTCCTCAAGTATGAGTCCACTGGCATTTTCACATAACCCTGTGAATAAATAAACCGACGGATGCCTGGAATGTGCCAAAAATACATGAACAAATCTAAACTGTGTTGTATAGTTTGCATAATGCTTCAAATAATGGCTTAAAAACATGCTAAATCCCTGATAGAGGTTGTTTAATCATTTGATGTTGACCGACTCTGCTGCGGCCCTGAGCAGAACAGATGATAAAACCTCATCGAGTCACAGACGCAAGCGAGATAAATTCTTGGCAATCTTTTGAAAACCCGTACAGTCTTTTAACAACACTTCCTGCTGTTTTGAAGCTACTTCCAGAATCATAAAAGATCCTCGAACCGTATGAATAAAACATCCAGTCTGCTGCACCATAACAAAGACTGTTAACCCGTTTCCCAAACTGCGACTTGATTCACTAACCGAGGTCGCCAGAAATGTCAAAGCTTCTTGCACATTTAGTTTATGACAAGAAAAATACTTACAAGTTAGTGTGTAAAAAAAATTAATGTATTAAAAACAAAACAAATATATAAAATCTTCGTGGTGCACAGATCAAGCAAGGATCTATGGCATTTTCTTGTTTGGTTTAGAAGAGTCACAGCTCGGAGAAATGGGTTTAAAATCCTTTTTCATCATGAATCAGAGACAGAAGTTTCTTTTAGGATTCTGGAAATACCATCAATACAGCAGTAATGTGTTTTCACCAGGCATAAAATCAGATGCTCAGCTCTGTGACTGTAGTACAGCACGTGCTCGGCACAAAACTGCAGCTAATCGTTTGTTGAGATTAGAAGTTGCACCACCCACTAATCTCCCGAGCAGGGGAAACACTGATAGCATAATTGTACAATAATTACCATGTTGTTGTGATATTTGTCTCTTTAAATTTTGAACAGCTGGTGTGCAGTGCTCCTTTCTGTGTTTTACTACTCAACCATAAAACAAAAATCAATGCTGACAACAGACTTGAGAGGGATTCTTTTGTCATTGTATTATTTAATTTCATTAATATAATATTGCTTTGAAATTTGAAACAGTATCACATTTTTTCTTTGACAAACCATACTCTGTCCACAAACATGGGCAAAGCATTGTATGCTGGTACAGTTTTTTTTTTTTTTTCCCTCTACATTTTGTTACATTTCTGTTAACCCTTCATAATTCCCCCAGTTACTATCTCCCAATAGACCTGAATCAATAGAAATGCTCATTAATGGTCTATATCATTAATGGTCTACAGTGCTCTAAACATTACAGTACCTACATAACAAGATCAGAAAGTCACATGGAGGCCAGGAGATAGACTTGACCTTACTGACTGACCTCTCTCGAGACAGGAGTGATACACAGGTCCTGTTTAACCAGTGATGTGGGACAACAGGTTACCTTTTTCATCTGTGTGTGTGTGTGTGTGTGTGTGTTGGGATTCATATCGAGGAGGGGGGGCAGTGGAGGAGCAGGGGGGATATACAGAGTGAGATCTAAAATGTCAGAGTAGCGCTGGTTTGGCCCTGCACGTTGCATAAGGCTTACCTCTCGTTTTCTCTCTCTACCTCTTTTTCCACTGCTCTGCCCACTAACTCAACACACGCAAACACACTCGCATCGGCTGCTCCCCTTCAACTCACAGCTTGGTGTCCGGAAACTTGAATGCTGGGGTGAGCTACACAAGGAAAACATCAATGTTAAAACAGACCGGTACATGCACAGCCATATCATGCCACCAAAACTTGCTTTAAATAGCTGCTGCTCATTAAAGTGTAATGCTTTTTACATTATGCATTCATACTAGAGCAGGTTGTCTTGGTGACACACAAAATGGAAGAACATACGTGACAAAAGAGTAATGACGACGATGGAAAAAACGGTGGAGGGGATGGAGATGAATCGCTGTGTTTGGATGGCGTGTAACAAACAGAGGGAACATAAAAAGCGAATGGCAGATGAGTGAGAGGAGACGAGACACTGCTACAGTACATACAAAGACTGCTCAGGCCAAGTGCATCAAAGGGTACAAAACACAAAAAGACACTGCCAACATGCATCATCAGTGGAAGCTAACAGTTAACAGTCAGAACAGAGTGGCAATGACACAGCCACGGTACCGCACACAGACCAGCTACATCTTTTAACAGTCAGTCCGCAGCCACACTGTCTTCTGGAGAGGAGCTCAATATCTCACTTCTCTTTGCAGCACACAGAAACAAGGACGGTGGACAGTGATGTAACGGTAACAGTCCAAACTCCCATGAGGACAGACAGAAACAAGGCATACAGCACGCACAGCAGGTAGTGCACACAGGGGAGAACCCACAGATACGTGTCGACTCCACAACAAGCATTTTTTTGAGTCACAGTGCAAGGAGGGAAATTATTTTTTTCTCTCTAAATAAAAAAATAATAATAAAAAAAAATGAAGAAAAACTGTGTCATGTTCTCAGCATAACAAATCCATTCGCATTAACACGACACCAGAGCAACACTTAGATTTGGCTCTTTTAATGTAGTGGAATTAAATCTTTTCACTGCCGTTTATTTCCAAGTAGCGTACTCTGCATGTACTGTACCTAATTCGAAATTGGCGTGAAACAGCACGGATACCTACCCATGTAATCGTGATAATAAGATGCTATGTTGGGAAATTGTGCATCGGGTCAAATGAAATCGTGTTGAGAATGTTTCTTGTTTTGAATTGTGAAACCTGGAACCAATGTCAGTACACTAAATATGCTTTTTTGGTGGTATTATCTTTGTTTTTTTTGCCTCTGGTTGTATCAATGTCCTTAAATCGCTCTCTACCAAAATATTTCACTCTGCCTCCGTCTATCAAAAGGTATCACAAATGCACTAATTGTCCTATTTGCACCGTAAGAAAAGAAAACAAGGTATTAAAAGGGATAGTGCCATGTTGTAACACAGTGTTCTTTTTTTTTTTTTTTTTTCTTAAATTGACAAGAAGAAGATGCTGCGATATTTCAGTCTCTCATTTGCTACCATGAATGCTGAGAGACTGCGGACAGGGCAGTACAAATCCAGAGCAAACATTCTCACTGTACCATCATAAGAACGTCGTCACCCAGCCGGTCACAGTCAGTTTAACACACCAGGAAATCAGAAGCGTTGTCTCTCTTTTTTTTTTTTCTTGAAGTCTTTTAGAAGCAGGGGGGAGGCGTGCAGTTATTGGGTTGGTGGCGGTAGTATTCAGGAAGTTTTGGGGAAAGGTTGGGGGATTCAGTTGAGTATAGATAACCAAAATAAAGTAAGGCTGTCGTCCTCGGTAAAGTGTAGGAAAGTTGTCCTCCTGTGTGTGCGAGGTTTCAGTTCTTGGTCCGTTTGAGTTCAGACATCAGTGACAGATTCATGACCGATCCATCGTGTTGTTATGAGTATTTTACAAATGCGTAGAAATAAAAAAAGAAAAAGAAAACAGGTTGTTTGCTGCATGTTGCTGTTTTGTTTAATTGTCCGTCTTGCATCCCATGCTAGCAAAGCAGCCTCCTCATAGTGCCTCACAGTGGTAGATGCCTGGTAAGACAGGACAAGCTAAAGATGGAGAAAGAAAAAAAATAATAACTGTCTTGAGGCAAAACAACCAAACAATCAAATAATACAGTAAATTAAGAATAAAAAGTGATGTTGAAATAAACTAAAAAAACAAATCATACTTTTATTTTACAGACTTGGAATCTAGATATTTCATCTGTGCAATATCAAAAGGGTCTGTTAAAGGAAACGTTTTGAGGAAAATACGTATTCGCTTTCTTGTAAAGAGACAATAGTGATACCACTCACACATCTGTACGTTCAAAATGAAGCTGCCGCCACCAGCAAGCTAACTTAGCTTAGCACAAGCTGCCGCAGCTCTGCCCCCAGTTTGAAGGGTCCACCAACCAGCACTTCTAAAGCTAACTTATGTTCATTGTTTCTGTTTGTTAATTTGTGCTCTCGACATCATTTAAAATGAGGGCTTGCCCTCAATGATTTTTCGAGATTTAAATAAAGGTTTAATGAATGAATGAACTAACTAACACGCTATATCGATTTTGCTTAATCTGGACAAAAAACTAAGTGTAAACACTAGAAACAAACCGAGGTTTTACAGGTGGTTAAACACACAATATGTACTTTCTGTTTCTCTCAAAACAAGTAGTGCAGGATCGTGGGAGTTTTCCTCTTCATTGTGTGGAAGTCTTGATGCAGAGCTTTATTTCTTTGGTCTCTGAGTAATCTTTTTGTAAATGGCCAGCAACAGGAAAACTAATAAAGTAGAAACTGTGGGAGCTCTTAGGGAGTTAGGTAACAGTCCTGCACATAACCCTGCATGAAACAATTTGTTGTTTTTACACTTGTTTGTGTACATATAAAACGAAGAAGATTAATCAAATAGTGTAATATCTTCTGGTTTCTTTACTCTATGAAAGTAAACTGAATATCTTTGGGTTGTGGACAAAAGACATTTGAGGACGTCATGTTGGGCTTTGGGAAATGCTGATCGACATTCTTTACCTTCTTCTGACATTTTACCGACCAAACAACTAATCAGGTAATCGAGAAAATAATCAACAGATTAATCAATAATAAAAAATAATCCTTGGTTGCATTCCTAGATTTAAAATGTTAATTTTTGAGGTTTTGAGGTGCTGGCAGGCGGATATTGTTAACTTTTTGTCATTGCCAGGTTGGCCGTTTCCCTGTTTCCAGTCTTTATGTTAGGCTAAATTAGCCAGCTGCTAGCTGTAGCTTGATGTTATGAGCAGATGTGAGAGTGGTATCAGTACTGTCATCTAACTCTCTACAAGAAAGTAATAAGCTCATTTCCCAAAAGTTGAGCTTTTCCTTTAAAGTTTTAAACACTGGTCCCTTTGGTATTTCACACAACTTTGCAGGTTAGATTAAAACTTAAACTTTCTGGAAATGTAACTGTTACTTCAAACCAATGAGGGGTCTAAATTAAGAATGAACATGCTTGTTTTGCCTGTGGAGAATCAATATTTTAAAAAATGGCCTGTAAAAGAAGGAATAATAAAGATGCAACCTCTGGGAGCTATCGGGGATTTGGAGGCAGATGCAAGTTGTCAGGAGGAGGAGGATGAGGAGGAAGAGGCAGATTGGTTGAGAGAGCAGGGCCACTGTAAAATGACATCAGTCCAGGATCATCCGTTCCAGGGCTCCGCCATTGGCTGCAGCAGCAACAGGCGAGGGAGGCTGCCAGACAGGGGTGTTGGGGAGGCACGGGAGAGCCGCGGGAGTGTTTGTCATGGTGGGTAAAGAGGTTGGTGTGGGTCGCTGGGCAGGGCAAAGGAGGGTGCAGGAGTAGGCAGCCCTGAGGGATGCTATACCATCACAGTGAGAAGGCACGGGGCTCGCATGTATATATATATATATGTGTGTGTGTGAGTGTGTGTAAGAGAGAGATAAATAAAGAACCGGATGCAGGAGGGAGAGGGAAAAGTACGAGGGGGTGCAGAGGGGCGGCTGTGGGGATCCGGCCTCAGAATATGGTGGTCTCGTACTTGGTGCTGACGGGGCGCCTGTTGGAATCCCGCTGGTCCAAGAGCCAGGTGGTGCTGCCCAGGGACTGCATGTCTGCGTCCATCTCCAGGGGGTCGATCTGCCGAGGGGGAGGGAGGGAGGAGGGACGAGAGGAGGTGTGAGACGGGGGGCAGTGGAGGCCATTGCGCCACACTGACAAGTCCTCAGCTCACACACGTGCATGTGGATTAGAGGTACAGTCCAGTGATCATGTTATAATCACAGACACTCAGGGCTCAATCCACAACATGGATGATGTCTGACAGAAAATACACTCTGGAAGACGCAGCAGTAAACCAAAGCTACGACCCTCTGGGAGTTAAAAAAAACATACTGATTAGTAGTTCGTGCTTTACACCAGTGGCTCACACAGACATGAGTGCTAATGTCATTATAAAAGCAGTCAAAACACACATAATATGCCGGGTGATGCTGATTTACTGTGAGCTAGCTATGCCTTTGAAATGGCAGAAAGAAAAAAAAACTCTAGATAGGCATATTTAAAATTCCCTGTGTATGGATGACATCTTCAGATACAAAGAATGAGAAGGGGAGCTGAAAACCATCCAACAGAGACAACTTCAACCATCGTGTTTACAAACCCTCACTGGCACAATTAAGCCAATAGTCCTCATAGAAGCGAATATAGAGAAGTTAAATCACATCAAGAAACCCTCTCTTCTCTGAATGTGTTTAACCACAACTTGAACTAACTGCATCAAACATCTAAAAATGTGAGATGATGATGAGAGATGGGAAAAGCAAAGGGATGAGGAGAACGCTCATGATTGAAATATTAAGAACCACAAAACAAGGAGACTGAGTGCACTGCGGCACCCCGACGACAACAAAAACAAAGAGGGGAGGGATTGGTGTGTAAGCAGATGTGTGGTGACTACAGGTTGAATAGAGGAAAGGAAAGAGAAGGACCTGGACTCCAGGGCTAACAGAGTGCAACGGGAGGAAGGAAGGACGGTGGGTAGTACACGTGTGACAGTGACAGCAGCGGCATTCGAGCAGAGGGGCACCCTGGGAAGCAGGAGGACCAAGAAGACAAGAACAAAGACATGTTAAAAAAAACGAGAGAATAGAGGGACAGAGCAATGAAGAAATCCAGCAGGAGCAGTTCATCACCTGTGTAGAGCTCAAGAAGGCAAATTATTCAAGGAAATGATTCTACTTCTTGTGTTCTTGTGTTTGACGTCTGCTAAACTAACAAGGCATGGCACGTCATTGTTGGATTTCTACACACGTTGACGTGGTGTGCATGGGGATGAGGATTTGGAGGGGTGGTGTCTATTTTTAGCTGTTCAAAGACCAAAAACAAAAGAGCAAACTGTAAAGAATTTATGAAACAGTGTGTTTATCTTCTCTAACGTGAGAAGCAAGCATTTCATGCTTGGCCAAGTAGATTACTACCTACTGTAGTAACCCAACACTACTTCCAGTCCAAGGAGCACGTTACATGCATGTTACATTTAAAAAGCCCTTTTCACAACTAGCACATCCACACCTAGCTGGTCCTGGATGCTGCAGTTGTGTAGGCTAACTTTAGCAGCTGTGTCCTTGTCTTTATTGGACTTGGGAGCTCCAACTACCTTTCTATAGAAGTTGCTCACCAAGCCAAAAAAGCTGCCTCAAACTGCACATGCTCTATCCATGCGCACCAGAGACTTTCCATGGCCGAGTTATAGCCCTCTGCTAATTTGAATATGGATTAAACGATTTAATCATGCGGCTCTTCTAGGCTTTCCAAATGTTACCGGACCAAATGGCTCAAATTCTGAAACAAGTCATTTTGCGGGGGGAAAATGAATCCACGGTTAACAGCTGGTGTCTCTGTCTCAGCCTCTTCACCCCCCTATCACTTGTTTCTGCACCTCTTCAGTGAGAGGGTAGGATCACAGCGTTACATACATGTTTACTTCAAGACAAAACATTGTTGTGTTGTAATGAGTTTTGTTTGTAGTTAGCACCTACATTACATCCAACAATCTATTACAGATCTGGGATTTGTATTTACGACAGTGGGGTTGCACTCAGAAAAGCTCTAGTCTCAGTCTTTTAGCACAATTTCATGTATGTGTCCAAGCAGGGCAGATTCAATAATAATTCTGCCTTAAAACAACATGAAAGAGTCAACATTTTTCAACAACCTCACGGAAGCTTAGTTTGTAGCTACAGCTGATGAAATCTGCTAGCGGCGCTGCAGCAGTTGTCTCTTCAGCTGGAAAAATTGATTGTTAACAGCGAAAAATCAGATGCCTGCTTTTGTCTACTTCTGTCTGAAAATAAGGAGTCACTGTTTCAGATATCACAAAGAATTCCCAGTGTTAAGTCTGTCGCTGTTATCACTGAAACCGCATATGTGTGAGAACAGAAAGGTTGACAGGTGTAGCAACAGTGACTAAAGATGGCGGGGGACTATCCATCCATGAGGAAGATTTTTAAAAACGGTATACCTGTCACAGTTTCTCTTTAAACCAAATAGATATAGCAGAATTCACATTGACATAAAAAGCATTAAAACAAATTGCAGCAGATAGGAGTCCCCCCCTTCTCATTTAAAACTTAAACAACCAGCCAGAGTCATTATGCAGCTCTGTGATTACTCCATATATTATCCTTACAGGCAGGTAGTAAAACAAAGTGATTTGTGTCTCTGCATAAGCATGTGGTCTAGAAGTGTGCGTGCTCCAGGCTGTGCAGCTCTGTCAGGTGACAGTGATCACTGAGTGCTCATTATATGCAGCCTGAGAGTCCAATGCATCAGTGCATGGCACAGGGTATACGTGGACATTTAGGCAACACACTCAATCAATAGTGAGGAAGCAGAGGATGGGTCCACCAGCGGGGCTGTGCCCCTCAGAAATGTCCCAGAGGAAATCAAACACTCCGCTGTGAGCAACAAATAAAACTATTCATTCATCATGTTTCGCATATGCACAAAAAGAAAATCTGCCCTAATCTGAGTGACTCAGAGTCGGGGGCGGGCAAGATGAAATTGGTAGCAAAGTCATGACTCATCACTTTCTATCACACACAGCAAATCTTCCTTTGTAGGTGGCCCATCGGGGATTCAGTGGCGGGTAAAAAGTCGGTCACGAGGTCTGTGTACCTTTTTATGAATTATGATTGCATAACGGCGCGTTTCTACTCTCCCTCTATCCTTTTAACAAGCAGAGCAAATTAACACTCAAGACACACTCCCACACGCACACGTTCAACAAGTTTTCAGAGGGGAAACAGGGTGGTACTCACTGCTGATCTCCGCATGCTGTTCCACGACTGAGATACAGGGCGGCTGGTTTTGGTCTCTATGACCTCTGAGGGCAGAGATGTGGGCGGGACATATTGTCTCGCCCTGGTCTGGATGGCCATCTGATAGGCTACCTCGAATGCCTGTCCCAGTGTTAGGATGATCTCGTAGGTCTGCGTCTGTGTGAAGGAGAAAGTTTTAAAGTGTGTTCAAATCAGACAAAAAAAAACAAAACGATTTCAGCAGGTGGTAACTGACAGAAAACTACTTCTTCAGAGTGGTTATCTTCAGGTTTAACAATACATTTAAACTGAATTCACATGAATCTTAAATGATTTTGGGGACGATTGCTTGTGTGCTACTATGTCACTATTTCATTTACCTTTAATGCTTTCACAAACATGACAGTGGGTATTAGTTCTTTTAAATGATCTGAATAATTAGCTCGGACTATCAAAGTCTACTGTAAGTCTACTACTGAATGACTGACTGACTCTTTTTCAACATTTCTTTAGAATTACTATCATTTGCAAATGCTTGTTTCAACCATTTGTTGTGCATCACACAAAAACATTACTTGGCACACAAAAGCGCAGCTCTTCACGTTGTTAGGATAATTACTTTTTATAATTATCTGCTGGCTCTTGTTTGAATATCATGCCCACTTTCACAGAAAACCAAAAGCAATTTTCACACGACATTCTGCACATGGAGCAGTCGTGTTAAATACAAACAACTGAGGCTCAAAATTGAGTTTTGACATCGTGGACACTTTTATCATTACAGCCGTTTCCCTGCAGTTAACCAATGCTCCACAGTGGTCCATCTGCCAAAGATGAAAGATTGCCTTCGACCTTTACAGAAGCTGAGACATAAATTACAACATAATCTGTGTCTGTACATGGAAATGTCATGCGTAGCAGGAGCGGAACTTCAATCAAGCCCTTCTATGAGCCAATCAAGCAAATAATGTTCACAGGATGCGACATGCAGTTTTAACTGTGGGGTACCTGACATCCCACTAAAGGACACTTCGTTTTCTCTAAACTACTCAATGATGAATTTACAGAAAGTTCAAGAATCATATGTTGATCAGATTTCTACTAAATCAAGCAAAATGACTGAACACAAGACTAGTTTGTTTGTTCTTACTTGAACAGGAAAGAGTTGTACTACTCACCACTTCCACAGTGCTGAAGACGTGACAGAAGTGGTGGCCGCTCTTCAGATCCTTGGTAATATAAGCAAAAGTGCAGAGGTCATCTGGGTCCTGAGCAGCACATGAGATGTTCCTGATCTCATGCTCTGCAACTATAGTCTAATGGACAAAGGAAGGATGTGAGTGCTAACTGGAAATCAACCACTAATGGAGGATGAGAGAGTCTGCAATGTTTGGGTTGGACAGATCGATATACACCGAGACACTACAACATACTTTCCCATTACCTTCGTGGCTGCATCGATGAACTTGACCCCTCTATAGGTAATGGACAGTATGACGACCGGACCCTTTCTTGAATCCTTTGATTTCTGCAATGGATACAATGAAAAGAGTGAGAGAAAAGTGCATATAGTATAACGAAACCCAATGTTTTACACACTTTAAATGTGATTTGAAAAATATTATTATACTAGAATGTGTTCACACTGGGAAAAGCAATTGCCAGTTGTATTTATCTTCTGCAACCCTGTTATTTCATGTTTGACATTTTGCAAATTCATTTCAGAGCAAAAGAAATTAAAAGAAAACATATCGTTCAAAGCTTTTCAGTAATACTTGCCCTAATTTTAGCACAGGCATCTTGTGTGGATTCAATCCCTCGTAGATCCCTGATTATCATTGATCCTAGGTACTAGGAGAAAGAATCAGAGGGCACCAGGGTCGGATTCATTTAGAAGACAATTTCAACATTGGTGCTGATAAGCTCACGTCAACTACATAGCACAGGATGGAGACAGTAGATGCAGTAAATTAAATTAAATATCCATGTAGGCGGAAACATAGAGCTGCAACTAACGATTACTTTCATTGTCGATTAACCTGTCGATTAGTTTCTTGATTAATGGAGTAGTTTAAAATAGTGAAAAATGTCAGTGTATCGCAAAGTCCGAGATGGCATCTTCAAATGTCTTGTTTTGTCCACAATGCAAATATATTCCATTTACTGTTTACATAGAGGAGTAAAGAAACCAGAAAGTATTCATATTTAAGAAGCTGGGATCAGAGAATTTTGACCATTCTTAAATAAACACTCAAACCAATTCTCAAAATAGTTGGTGATTATTTCAAAAGGTGACAACTAATTGGTTCGTAGTTGCAGCTCGACAGTAGGCTGTAAAAAATAAACAGCTATGTTTGTCTGCTTCTATTCTGAAGACAATAAAAGTGACTCACAGTTGCCTCGTACCCACAGGAGTCCAGGATGAGCTTCTCAGGCTGGTGATGCCAGGCAGACACCGTGGCGTAGGTAGCAGAGTGGCTCGGCGGCCGGAGGTTTAAACGAGAGTCTTTATGCCGTTCGCTATGTCTGTCCTGAACAGTGAACATAACACAAAGAGGGAAACATTTGTGACACGAAACAAATTAAATACTTCTACAGATGCAGTGAAAATCCTCTGAGTTTCTAGTGTCTGCAAGCTTTTCTTCAAATATACACACATCAGTCAGTACAGAATATAAAGTGCTTTATACTAGAACTGGAAAGCAGATTCCACTGGTTAAACCTGTAGCTACATTGTGTTTCTCAGTCGAGGTGTTGAAGCAAAAGACTTCTGACTGCTGTACATCAGTGTGAAGGCAACCGAGGTCTGCTTGGTCAGCACCTTAATATAAGCCCTTTTTGATCTGCCGGTATCCTCATAAATATTCATGCACTGTGTCGGGCCTTTAGGTCAATGTGGGCTGCTCAGCTTTTACATAAATCTCTTGTCAGAGTAAAATATACTCATGACAGAATCCACTAAACGTTTAGGATGATAAGTATTGATTTTAGATATCAGGAATCCTTGAGAAGTGCAGTCGTGCTGCATTTTCCTTATGTGTGGACGCTCCTCTGGGTTTTCTCTTTGGCCTCAGTGAGTCACAAACCAAGCATGCCATCTTGACTGCTTGTGTCGTAGTTTGACCTTTAGCAAATGGTAAAATTTGATCACTGGGTTATTCTTAGTTCATCTTCTTAAAGAGGAACCCAACAAATTCAGGCAGGCTAATAGGAACTGAATTCATGTCAGGGAATGAAGATGCTGTATTGGATCTTTAGTGAGTCAAATATTTCTAAAATTCAGAGCTACTCTGGAGAAAAATGGTCTTACTGGATGAGTTAAAATACACTGAATGGAGCTGACAGTAAGAACACAGAGCTTCTGCTGTCAAACACACAAAAATGTGGGGCAGGGCAATAATTCAATACTCTATTGGTTTAACTTTCAGTGAAATTATATTTGTCAGAGGTGACCATGCGCAAGTGACCCTGCCTGACATGTGGCACTCGTCGCTGCGCTCGCTCAAGCCCTCCACTCCGCTCAGTTTGCTGCTGAAAATAGATGAAATAGGTGCCAAGGAGTATAAATACGCATTCAAATTTCTCTCAACTGCGAGACTTTTATTTGCAGATACCCCAGAAAATCAACCTCTTTTCTAAAGCCTGAAGTGGGCAGGTATGGTGTCAATTCAACTGTAGGGTCATTTTGGAGTTGAACCAACCCCCCCTAAACAATTTTGACAAGAACTGAAATTATTATTTATTGTAGGACTGTTGCGTTAGACTGCATTAGTTATTTAGTTATAATAAACTGTCAGCTGAGAGTATTATAATACAATTTCAGTGAAAGCAATTGAGAAATTGTGGGTAAATGGATAAAATATGAGACAGGAATGTGCCTTTTTAGCTAATTCAGCTATAAATCATTGTGATGCAAAAATAACATTAAAATCCCATCTTTCCATAAAGCAGTCCTGCTTGATATTCAGGAGACAGCTACCGTAGTATGGTATCAGTATAGGTATTTTCTGACAGATTAATTCATATCATCTCAATGCACTATTCATATTGTCACATCGCTCAACCCTAATTACTCTTTGTTGTTGTCCCTGGTTGCAGTCTAACGTTGTTGTGGTTGTTATGCCCGCTTAGATTTAACTCAACCAGTAAGTTTAGTTGTGCATCCAGAAGGGCTCTGCGTCTAAGAAATGTGACATTTAACAAGACACCGCAGCACATCTAACTTTGTTCAGCATCCTCCTCTATTTTTCAGCTAGTCGCTCACTGAGAGTGAGTCTGGTGGCTTTCTAGACAACGTTAAAAGCGAAAGAACTCACTACAGAGCGCGGCCTCTCGCTATACGAACGCAGAGAAACACTACAGTCCTGTTCAACTCCTCTCCGCCTCCGGTCCGTCTCAGCCAGGGGCAGGAGCATGTCCATGGAGCGACTGGTGTAGGGGTCCATCTGACTGAGGGGGGATGTTGTCTGGGACAGGAGGTCATGGAACTGCCACACACACACACACATACACACACACACACAGTACAAACACATCACAGACATGCACGACACAGATTACTGATTTGACAGCACTGTCTACATGGGCTGGTTTCCCTGATCTACATCCAAGCTTAATCCTCAACACAAGAGCCTCTTCCATGGAGATTCTCAATTCTTTTCAGCCCAGTTTAATCTGCCTGGGAAATCAGCCCTGAGTATTTAACTGTTGTGAACATAATGATATTGAAGAATCTCATTCCAAAATTAGACATCCGCTGCTGGTAGAAAGGATCCATTTTCTCACAAAATGATGTTGGCGTAGAAGTAAAGCTCGCCATGTAACGTCATTTAACTTCCATTTTAAGCTCCACTTTGATTTGATTGTTGTTCAATAAGAAAAATAACAGGGTGCAATTATCCGTCTCAGCGGAAATATTCAGTACTTTAAAACCAAATCTAAACAAATGTGCACTAATTTTAAACAAAAAATATTCTGCATCTTTTATGGACATCACTGACATTAAATATGGGTTATATTGAGGACATATGCAGAACTACACTGCTAATGGCGCATATTTGAGCAGACCAAAACCTTTAACCAAATTAGGGTTGACATGCTCTGCACTTCGTTAGTTCAACAGCAGCACTAGCAATGCTGCTGCTATGAATGTCTGACTCATACTCTTTAGAAGAAAACATCTTTCTCGGACTGTGCTTTCTTTTTCTGGATTGTGGGCAAAGTAGACATCATGTCAAAGTCGCCAATGGTGATCTAGCAAGGAAGACGCAATAATAGTGTATATGTGCACTGGAGCAGTTTCTACATCGCCAATCTTACCATAATTGGGGACAGACGACGGGACTTGGTTGGAGCCTCTTCATAGGGTCGCTCTGCTAGAGAGGCAATGATCCTCTTCCTGTGGCCCAGGGCACCAATCTTAATAACCTAAAAGTCAGCATCAGGGAACAATTTAAAGCAGACTTTCCAGCGTATTGTCACAATGCTCTCAGGAACAGATGAATTTATCTAGACTAAGCTAATAGAGATACATCCAAAATACACTGACACAGAGTTAGTGGCATGCACCCCTCACTGGCAGGCATCCACAGGCAAACAGAAATGACTCTCGTCAATAATTCAGCCTCAATCTGTTTTGCCGTAAGCTTAAAGTACAGCACTGTCTCCTTCCCGGGACACTCTATAATTCACAAACCATTTTTGGATATAGTGCTGAAACAACGAAGGAGAATTAGGCGATTTATGGGGCGATAACAGGTAATATGCAAATAACCGCGTGATTTTCAAATAACTGCATTGCATAGATCCATTTCAATTGTCACAATCTAAATTCATGTTTTTAATTTACAGCATCTAATTTCACCTCAGACACATCCATCCACAGTATCTGTGTCTCTTTAAACCTTTTACAAATGCAATACCGATCAGCTCGTGTGGCTCAAACCCTCTGAGGAGGAACCATAGGTTAATTTTATGTAGTCAGAACTCATTATCTTAATACTGTATATTTGCATAATTGGCTATTAACATTCGTGCTCATCCGGTAAAGGTGGATGTCTAGTGATTAATGTTACATCTGCAATTATGTTGCTGGTACAAAATATTCCATAACAGGCTCATACGGTTCTTTGTCTGAAGGCTTCAATTATTTATTCAGTGAGAGTCAGAGGCAGAAGAGGCAACTGGTCTGTCCTCTGGATTTCTGGTGCCGTTTTCATTATTCTCATGTTCAGAATCCCAGAGAGACCAGTATGTATGAGGTGTGTGAAATAAGAGAAAATTTAAATAGTACTAAAGAGCCTTGGGACTACATGTGAATGTAAACCTGCTCGTAGATCAAATTGGCGGTTGATACTATTTGCCGTAAGACGCCGACGAGGATGTAGGAAATGTGATGGGCAAAGCGAGCTCTGCCAAGAGGCTCAGAGACTGTTCTGCTACTCTGCACACTGAAAGTAATGTGCCCAGCTCTCATACCAATCTTTCTGTACTGCATCGCAGTCTGCTGGACATCATCCCTCATACACTGCATATACAGTATGTTTGGCTGCTGCTTTCCTGCTGCTGTTGCTGCTGATACTGCAGCTGTTGCTCGTTTCTGCCATTTTGCCACTGCTGTCTTTATGTTTATCACAAATAACAAACACAGAAGTGCAGTCATGAGTGGGAAAAATATGATTGCTCTAAACAAGCTCATCCGGTGCTCTTGCACTGCCTTCTGTGATTGTTTATCAGCCGTATCAGATCATCTGCTTGGGTTGTCTGGCTGCCTGCCATGACATAAGCAATGCTAATGTATACATGATTGGTTATTACTATTACAGTTAACATTGGGTTAGCACTAGAGCTGGAACATATCGCCGAATAATCGACAAGTCAACTGAAAGAAAATTAGTTTCCAACTTCGGAGGCACGACATATATCGGTAAATTTGTATTATCGGGTATTTATCAGTCCCAGTGAATTTATAGGTGTTAAACAGAGATGATAATTTGAAGCCAAATTACTTTCATTGACTGAAGCATCTCCTCATTTCAATACAGTAGGTGGTGGTATGCACATCTTCAGTTGGTTTGCACTGGTTATCTTATCTGTATGGGCCATGAGAAGCAGGTAACTATCTGTTATCAGTATCGGCTGAAAAAAATCCATATTGTGCATCTAACCATTTAGAAAATTAATTACGCCTCGTCTTTCTTTGTCTTTTATTACTTGTAAGTTACTAGTAAGTCAGAGTTAATGGACAGTTTTGGACTGTTGGTTGGACTAAACAAGCAGTTTGAAGATGTCACTTTGGGCTCTGAGAAATTGTGATGAGAAATCTTCAAAATTCTTTGTTCTTCTTTTTATAGACTAAACAAAAAATCAATTATTCTTGAAAACAATCAGCAGACTAAAAAATAATAATAAAAACAAGTGTTAGTTTCAGCCCTTGTAAGTACTGTGGTTTAAGTAGTACCCAACAGATGAGATCTGCAGTCGGTCAGCCTGTCTTCAATGTGGATAAACCTTCCATGATTTCCTGTAGCTCACTGGTTCCCAACCATTCCAGCTCGTGACTCCCACAAAAATGGTTACTTGCTTCTCCTCATCACAGGTGTGAGAGTTAAATCAAAAAAGGATTTTTTTCTTCTCAGATTGGTTTGTGTAAATCATTTTTAGAAGCCAGGCCAAGTCAAATGAACAGGAAAAATTAATTTTGTAGCAGAGCATGTTTTTTTCCTATCCTGTTAATCATCAAGCAAACCCTCAGATGTACCTCAGGAACCCATAGGGAAACTGCCGTAGTCTTAACACGCACACATTTGAGTTAAATCAACACACGTTCAACCAAACTGGTATATGCATTTCTCTACAGCCTCCACAGCTTTTATCCCCAAAGACATCTGTCCTCCTTTGTAATTACAAATTATCACAAAGTGTTACACTGTTTTCATGAAGATTAAATCAAATTATATTCTTCCCTGTCATCAGTTGCCACATTGCTCCTTGATTTACATTTTATCTGTTTGTTATCTACTAATTACTCTGATGTTTCTGTTATAGTCTTATGCAAATGCTTCCATCATCGAGCACTTCTCTAAGTTCAGCAGCGCGTGCTTCTTAACCTCAAACATGATGCATACATCTTATGATTAGAGACCGTTCTGGGAGAGCTAGTCAAGGCTGAGTGAAGACACGAGGCCATCAACGCTTTGGGGTCTTCAGCAGAGCAAATAACACACCTGCTAACTCTTTATCTGAAAGAAGACACATTTTTTAAGCAAGAGATGGTTTCTTACATTGACAATCTCCAGCTCCCACAGGTTCTTCACACACTCCAGTGTGCGGTAGCCACTTGAAAGAAAGTTGGGCAGATATTCATGCAGGCCGAGGCCATCCAGCCAGGAGGCAAGAGATGTGCTGCCATCACAGCCCAGTGCTTTCACCTACAGTGAAGGAAAAGACAGATGTAAGGGGGCAAGTACTGTAACCTTGTGTTCTGAGAAAAGGACTGAAAATGGGTATGTTCAGCTTATATTCTTGGTTTTCAGTTGTGGCTATAATTCTACCTCACTATAACTGGACACTGCTGTTTTAGCCATCCTACTACTATACATACTATTATGATGAACAAATACCTGATAAACTAATGCATTTGTGTAGCAAATGTCAGCATGCCAACAGGCCAACCTAAGGTAAACATGGTAAATAAGAAAAGCGGTCTATTTCCAGGCAGAGTAGGGTAGCAAAGGGGTCCATAATAACTCATCATTGAGAGTGTGTTAGCATGCTGATGTTAGTATTTCACTCTAACGACTGCTGTGCCTGAGTCAAGCCTTTAACTAGCATGGCACTAGCTTAGTGTTGTCATCATCCACATTCACAAACTTGGACACGTTTTGTCCTGTGCAGCCTTCGCATATACATTATACAGTGTAATGCAGACCAATCCTTAATATCCCATTCTCCAGTACAAAAGGTATACATTTTCCTTTATACGATCCTTATGAAAAGCATTTTAGTTTCTACTTAAATTTCTAGTTTAAATTATAAGTTCCATTTTTCAATAATTTAATATTATTTCCTGCTTGTTCTTTAGACTTCTTTAGTTTGCCCTTACATCTGAAGTATCTGTGATCAAAAGATGTTTTCCATTTCCTGTTTTTTTACTGCACGATTACTACTTCAACTCTGATGAACCATCTGTTTATCTATTTTTTCGCTCATCTACTATTTTTATCAACACGCTGACATTTTGACCTTTTTATCTGAGATGCTGTCAGTCAGTGTCTTTCTTCGGTGCCGAGGTTAAGTTATGATGTTAAGTACCTTGGGCAAGCTGCGTGCCGCATGGAGGATTTTCTTTCGGTGTCCTGGGTCAGTGATCCCGATGTCTCTGAGATCCTGGTCCTCCATCACGTTACTTCCCTACATGTGCACAAACGCAAGAGACACACACAAATAAACACATTCACACACAGCCACACACAGACATACAAACAGCCGTACTCATACACACATGCATGCAGACAAATAATCACATACACATGCACAGACACAATACACAATATGGACATACAGTAGTACAGTACATGAAAATAAATCTATTAGTGCAGTCATTTGAATGTCGGCATCGAAAGACACACGGACAAACAGGCATAAAAAAATAGTGTACTGACATGACAAATAGCGTGATAAGAACATAGGTCAATAAAAGTATCATGACTTGTTCTACACTATAACTACCAGGGCGAAATTGTCGCTGTACTTGCTCTTAACACACACACACACACATACACGTGCGCACACACGCACACAAAATATGCACATCTCTGACACAAGCAGTAACAGCAGAGTGGGAGGACAATGAAGTCAAATAAATTGTGCATGCCAAGAGTAATCAATCTGATCCGGTGCGACTCAGAGGGAACAAAGCCTTCATAACTGCAGCAGCATCTACAGGATCTCTTTGCTGTTGTGTTTCAATGGAGGGAAACTACAACAGTCCAAGAGGAAACTAGAATATTTCACTAGAATTTGTAACAATTCCTCAATTTAGGATGTAGGAACAATGAACAATAATCGTTTTCCCACCTCCCAAAATCTTGACTGACGAGCAGATTCTTGTCTATTTCATGTATCTGTTCATATTTGCACCTCCGGCTGCTTTGTCATCTCATTCCAGTTTATAGGCAGGAATAAAGATACAGGGAGAACCTTGAAAATGTGGAGCTAAGCGTTTTTCCCCGTGGACTGCTGCAGATTGATTCTTCCTGGCCAAGAATGTTAAAATGTTCTGTAGTCTTTAGTCAATCTGCTCTTACTGGATTGGTTTCAGAGCACAATGCAGCAGTATTCACAGGCCTGTATCAGGGCGCAGTTTGGAGATTACTCACTGATCGCAAGAATAAAGGTCAAAATGAAACGGGTGTGATGTAAGTGTGGCCCAAAATAGATTTTCCACTTTTATTAACACAGTTTGAAGTTTGATGATGCCTCGGGAGACTCTGCAAACTTATTATTTCATGCTGCATTTGAAACATGTGACGGGAATGTATGGTTCAGTTCTTACATAGCTTATGAGCTATGGTAGTCTGATTTAATCTGATACGACTTGCAGATGTAGCCATGGTAGAAGTCCTTCATCTCACTAAATGCACTCAGTTAATGCAACAGTGAATTAGAATTTGCTCAATTGCTATGCACCACAGAGGTATTGTTTAAGAAAATCAAATTTCGTTACTTTTCCAAGAGTCAGCGGGCTTAACAATAATCTGGCAAAGAAAGAAAGCTTAATTTATGTGTTACAATATGTATGTTCAGTTCTACATTATAACGTTTGCGAGAGAGAGAGAGGGCTGCAGAGAATCTGATGCAATATTAATGCAGGAAAGATGCAACGTAAATGCATGATGGGGAACTTCTAAGATGTTTTGCACTGGAGAATTTGCCTCGCTGCCGCATTAGTTTGGACATCAGAGCAACAAACCGTAACACTATTTTTTTTTTTGTTTTTTCCAAAAAGAAATTAGACTGACAATGAATCCCACAAACATATTGTGACGCCTTAAGTTCAGTCAGATTGATCACATCTGAAGCAAGTCTGGCAGAATCTAAAAGGGCACAATATTAAACATTCACAATGTCTGCCTGCCTACTCTGACCTTTCCCTTGTTTGCAACCTCCACATCCTTGTAAATATCCATGGGTAATTTGCCTTGTGAAGCTAATGATTTATCTCCTTGATGCATCAAGTCCAGCAGACACATTAGTCGTGGCATGAAAATGAACATCAGAATGACTAATGACCTGTAGTCCTCATCACATTATATCCTGGAAATCTTGATCATCATGGAATCTTCCAACTCAACAAGACAAGACGGTTGCTTTGTTTCCTTTTTAATCACTGTCTTGTTATCTACACACTAGTATTGGGCAATATAGTGATGTAGGATAATGTTTAATACAGAGCTAGCTGTTTCTTTAATATCTCCAGTTGTATAAGGGGATGGTGGACGATGCATCAAATCACTTGGCAGGACTGATTAATGGCATTATTGGATTAAGAGGATTTTTGCATCAATTTGATTAAGTACTTTTATTTGTCAGGTATTTAATTTACTGCCTTAGTGAAAAACCAGCTCATCGATTTTATCTATAAATCATTCCTGCCATACTATACCATGGTATACACTATAGAAGACTGAAGGTGATTTGGGGGAAATACAAATAACTCAACACATAAACACACGTTTTTCGATAAGAATCTTTGGCCGTCCAAGTGGCTTAGTTGATAAGATACATACGATTTATTATGTACACACCATCAGTGATTTAATTCTAGCCTGGGACCTTTGTTGCACGCCATCTATCTCTCCTTGTTTCCTGTCACTTCTGTCTACCTACAAATAAAGTCATAAATTCCCCTTCGAATTTGTTTTTTCAAATTCAAATTGTTTTTTATCTGTGACCATGAAATGTACTAAGCGTGACATTTTACAGTTGAGGAATGCACTCGTCACTGCTCTCTGATGGACAAACTGTATAATGAAGACAGTTTCTAAATAGAGCTGAGACTAAGGATAATTTTCATTGTTGATCTGTCGAATATTTTTATAGCTTAATCGATTTGTTCGTTGTGGTCTAAAAATATTTGGAAAAATGGTGATTAGTTTTCCCAAATTCCAATATGATGTCCTCAAATGCCTGGTTTTGTCCACAGTGCAAAGATATTCAGTTTATTGTCATAGAGGAGGATAGAAACCAGAAGATATTCACATTTGAGAGGCAATTCAATTACTGCCTACTGATTAATCAATTATCAAATTAGTTATTACATTATCTACTGTACTAGTTGAAATGTAATCAATCAACCTTTGCAGCTTTATTTCTAAATTACCTCAAAAACATCTTTTGAATTTCTGTACTGCAATGTCTTGTCACTTATTGTCCAACATGATACCAATATATCTTCAGTCAGCTAATTCTGCTGCTATATCAGCCAAGCCAATTTATCGATGTAGCTGTAATCCATGACGTACCCCCCTACCGAATTCCTACATTTATTATGACGACACGTACTACTCCTTCAGGCTTGTTGTCGCCTCATGAACAAATCTGAGCCCAAAGCCTGTATCTGCACAGCACCTCATAGTAGGAGTGATCACATGTTCGTAAGGACTCGCATTACGTTGTGATCTCACGCCTTAACAGAAAGAAAGCAGATCAGAGTGCAGCAGTCCTCAACTGCAACACTTGTGTGCATACAACCACTTTTCCTCTGAGCTCACTGGTCTTACTTAACTGAGCTCAGCTGTAACAAACTGATGTAACATATAGCCCAATAGTGCTAATGCAGCTCTGTGGTCTGAGAAATGTCCGTGTCTACCCTTTGGGCCTGGTTATTTACAGTATACAGCCATGTTTTTCAAAGTAACATGAACGGGGGGTTGAAAAAACGTAATGGTGTTTTCACGAATCACCGCCAAACGCAATATCAAGTTTCCTTGCAAGGTTCTTTAGGGGAAACACGATAACGCTTTTAGTCAGATTGTGGATGTCCTTTGAGCTGCTGTTAAATGAATTTATCAATATGTAATCTGACAGAGGCGTTTAAAAAATGCAAAACACTCATCCAAAATGTGTCAATGCTTTCCAGAAACACTAATCTGTCTGATCGCGTTTTTAAACCATAGTAGTAGACAAATCCTGTGGCTTTTGATCATTTACATACTGTGAAGTGGTAAATTTGCAACCAAAATACATTTCTGCATGCAAATATATCAAATTTTAAAAATTATATACGGTATATAAATACAGAATTAGAGCATGCCTCTGCAGTGTAATCATACATTGTGCAGCAATTGCAAGACCGTCTCATAAGCACCACAAGCAGAGTGTAATGGTAGAGGATTTAGTGAGATTTGGTGAGCAACCATGCAAGTGTATTCAGAATAAAGTATAGTGTGTTTAGATTGAGGATCGTTTGTGCAGGATTATTTACACAGGGGTCAAGTTCAGTGACTGTAAATCAGAAGATTCAATATAGGGGGGAGTAGGTGGCTTTAGTATTGTACAGTAAATAAGCATGATTGGGAATGTTGGGAAAAAGTTAATGGGTTTTAGTTGTCATTTGTCTTGCCATTGGTGACAGCCCATATTCTTTAAAGGGCGTTCAGCGTGGGGCCATAAATCTTAGCAGGGTCATGCACTGCACAAGAAGTGAAGAGGAGTTATGAAGGGGAAAGGGGGAAGGAAGAGAAAGGGTGCAGAAGAAGAAGAGAGGGGGGCTGAATGAGTGGAGAGACAAGCAGAGGGCGAGGGAGCTGAGTGGTGACATAAAAAGACAAATGCAGCTAGGTTGACACGGGGAGAGACAGAGTGATGTAAAGTGGAACCGACCCCTGAGATGACGTGCTGCAGGTGACTCACCATGAATCGTAGGTCGTCGAAGCCATTGAGCAGGAACTTGCTCTCGTACTGCGGCAGCCCCACGTGCTCCAGCCACTCTCCCACCGGCTGGTCCAGGGCTTTACCACAGGCCCCATCTGCCGAGAGAGGGAAGCGCTTCAGCAGGGAGAAGCCGTTCAGCCGGTAGCAGCGGCACTCAGAGGACGACACATGGCATTGCCACATCATCCTCGGCCAGCAGAGGCAGAGCCGAGTGCAGCAGCACCAGGCGGGGTGGGGGGGAGACAGGGTCCAGGCCGGGGGTGAGGGGCTCCCAAGGTAAAGGCGGGGGCCCAGCTAACTCAAACACAGAAGGAGGGTAGGAAGTGCTGCAGGCCCAGCTCAAGCCCTGCAGGGGACTGACTAGGCTAATATACACCCACTGGTGTTAGTGTGACTGACTGGAGATGTCAGGCGAGGGTGGAGGTAGTGCAGGGAAGGAAGCCCATCTGAAGCTTGGTATCTTTAGTTATGTTGGACTGAGCCACTACGGCATCTTCCAACAAACAAGGTTCACTAAACATTCCTTTAGTGAGCAGATGAGCGAGTGTATAAAACCTGGCTAGTCCAAGAACATAACAATACTGAACACTAACACGTCAAGAAGAGACTAAATAATTTTCAGGCTGAGGGAAAATGGAAATATTTATCACTAAATCAGACATTTTCATACATCACACATTATTTAATCTGCTAAAACTATCCCCCTAATTAGTTCTAAAATCAGCAATAACTCCATCACGGTGCAACACAGAAATATTCAGTTCCCCCAAAATAAATTTGTCAGGGTTTTCACCACATACTTGTAAAGCTCTGGCTGAGTCCCATGGCTTCATTGGTCAACCTCTTTGAGAGCTAGGACACGGCTCATACAATGAAGGTAGCAGCATTCTAAAGTACTGTTGAGGTACTCATGTTATTTTTGATCAAGGAATACACATTTGCTCAAATAATTTTCTCCTCCTTACTCCAGAGCCACAAGGAGTGTGGTCAGGTAGACATATTGTAAATCCTACATCAAAAAAAGAAATGTTGGCTTGGGATTTCCACAGTGTGCTGATTCCAAACTCCTCAATTCATAATCAAATCCAAGTATGGATTCCTTGATAAAGCTCCAGGTAAGCTGTCTGCCAGTGGAAAAAGGCTCAGTGTCCTTGGTTGTGCCAGTGTTCCCTGTGCTGCCCAGCATTCACACTCTTCAGCAGGCTGTTGGCTGTGCGGCTCCGCCACAGATCGTGCCTCTCATCTCTCAAAGCAGTAAATCCAGGTTCAGATCCTACAGACGGCAGGTGAGCCTTTTGACTCTGAAGAGAGGATCACTGCAGGACCACAGTGCAGGTTAAGCTAGCTCCTTTCTGAGGCAGGCGCCCCCCACTCCCACCCAGCCCACCTGGTTCTTCTCCTCGCTGGGTACAGCTAGCAGCCTCTGTGCTCAGGGCAGAGGTTTGCTGCATCCCCTGCCTGTCTGAGACATGCAGGCAGGCAGCGCAGATGCAGTCACAGCAGCTGCTCCTGGCTCACACACGCTACCCCTCACTGCTCACAGGGCATAACGTCCTGACGCCGGCTACTTCTGCACAGGAGATCACAGATCTGCCTCAACCTCAGCCACTGCTGCCACGTCCTTCCAGCATCCACGACAGGCAACAGACTCAGTGATCATCCCCCCTTCTCATCCGAGCAAATCCCTCAAGCTCTTCTTTTTAACTCCCCCCCTCCTCGCTCTCGTCTCTCTCTGCTTTCTTTCTCCTGCTCTCGATCTCATAGCCCCATTCCCACACTGTGTGATCGCACTGCAGGGCTGCCGTATGCTGCCTGATGAAGTGGGGTGCTGCTCCACGTAACCACCTCTCTCTCTCCCTCACTCTCCCACTATATCAATTCCCCTCCCTCTGCCTCTCTCTCTCTCTCTCACTCCCCCTTTCTGGCTTGCACTCTCCCTCACTCTGTCTCGCTCCCTGCCTCTCGTTCTCAAACACACAGACAGATGCAAACACACTCACACGCACGCACACACACACACACACACACACTCTTTCTCTCTCTTCATCGTCTGTCGCTCTTTCCCCTTTTGTCTTGCCCCCCTTTCTCTCTTATACAAACGCACACATACTCTCTTCCTCTCTGGCTGTCTGTCTCTCTCTAACCTTACCCCACCTCACCCCTTCTCTCTCTCTCCTCACTGCACTGATTAGAATTGCACAGAGGCACTCTGATCTTGCCAGTGCAGAAAGGACACCACCATCAGAGGCAAGGAACAAGCACCGAGAGCCCAAAATCACAGTCCTTTCTGCAAAGAATGACTAGAATGTAAAAGGATGACAGCGAAGTCGATCCTCTTCTGCAGGCGCATCGCCAATTTTTTAGGCTAACATGGGATATTGAGACAAAGAGCCTCCTCAAGCCCCTGCTTATTAGCAGATGGCTTTAATTCATTTACATCTTACTTTGATGATAGGACAAGGGGGGGCAGCATTGATTCAAGTCAGCAGAAGTCTCTAATGCACTCGTACAGGAGAGGGAGAATGAGAGAGAGGAGAAGAGGCGCACTTCAAGTCCTGTCTCCTCTCCATCTCATCCAGTCATACAGCATGACAGAAAAGAGGCGAATTCCATTATGTACTTCCAGATGCTCATGTCACATCATACATTTTTAGTGCACAACAGAGGCTACTTACAGGGAAAAGCTGGGACAAATAAGTGAGATGATATAAAATTTAGACAGATTTGGGGTAAAAAGGCTCACACACACACAGAGCATCATTCAACTTTGAAAGTATTGTCTACACAGGGAGTGGTAGACTTTAGCACCCACCTATGCGGGGCTGCTCACTGCGTCCATCATTGGTGTTATCTGGGTACAGCTGCAGGCAGAATGTAATTATGCAGGCTTTCAAGCTGCTTGCAATCACCTCACACATTCCCAGATGGGTAGTCAGTAAGGCAGTCAGGGTAAGGAGAAGCAGTGCCAACAGAGGGAGGCAAAGTGAAGGGCTATTGATTGAACCACCTCCGTAATTGGCCCGCGTGTACCCCTGATGCTCCGGCGTTAACGATCAGGTAAAAGGCCAAGTCGGGTCTCCGTGACCCGTCAGTCAGCCATGAGGACCGACGCTCATCATTTGTTATCAGGGAGAGAAGCTGCTGTCAGATATGCCCCGACTGAGGAGAAAAATGATGGAAGGAGGGTGTGAGGGAGAAAGGGAGAGAATGAGCTGGAGACAGATAAGAGACAGAAAAGGGCTAATAAAGGAGGAGGCGATGAAACATATGGGCGAGATAAGATGGTAATAGGAAGTAAGAAGGATTGAAGTGGACTAATTATGATTCACTACGAGATCCCGCAACTCCTCCTCCTTCTTTACTCTTTCCTTATGAGCCTCAAACCAAAGTCAGCTCTTACACCACAATATCCAGACGGTTAAAAACACTAGCCACCCTGTCCAATTACTTCCATTCATTTGGGACAGCGACACCTCCCACAGTAGTAGGACCTAATTACAGACTGACATCCAATGTAGTATCCAATGCTCCTCCATGGGGGGGGGGGGGGGAAACTGGGTCACTGTCTTATCCCCTGTTAAACAGGGCAAGCTGTCAAATCTATTCAAGAGTGTTTCTTTACCATTTACCAGGTCTACACTTGGCTCCGAGGAGTGCCCAGAAAGACCTATTTACAGCTGAAGAGGTAGAGGTTGTGCCTAGATAAAGCCATGCCTCTTTATCAGAGCGGGAGAAAAGCACTAGCTCCTTGTCAACACACCCAAGCAGTGGAGAAAATGAGCCGCAAAGCTGAATTAATTCAGGGAAACTGAAGGCGGACTCTTTTCCTTTGAACGTCAGAGTGTGCCTGTACACAAACCGAGCCGATGCCTCCTGTGTGCTGTTAGCTGAGCTCTCTCTCCACTCCCTCTCTCTTTTTAAGCTCATTTACTCAGTGCTCTCTTAGCACACAATCGAGACACTCATGATGGGCACACAACACAAACAACCTCATCCTTGAGTACGCAGAATGGCACAAAATTGCAGGGCTGGTTTTTACGCAGCCTCAAAAATCTGGTGTTAAGAAATGTGCCTCCTGAAGATGAATTGGCAGTCCTTGGCTCCTAATACAAGAGGGACAGTATAAAAGCACAAGGTGAATGGAATGGAAATACACAAAAACAGGTGGCGAAGGTTTTTCCCAGTCAACAAAACGATAAAGGTTGAAACAAGAGTGACAATTTAGGTTTCCATCTTCATCTCTTTCTCTTTCTCTTTTCCCCTCCTCTCCTCTCCGCTTCTCCCTCTCCCCTCCCCCCTTCTCTCCCTCTTTGGTCTGAAGGGTACCTGTTTGTTCCCTTTCATTGAGGAAAAAGAAATATGACCTCTTTACTAAGCGGCACACTCAAAAACAGCAACAAAACGGTACTCACAACCTCCGAAACTACTTGTGAACAATCTCCGATTAAAATCGGAGCAGCAACTGCATGACTCAGCTGAATCTGGGACACGTTCAGCATGCCGTTCGTCAAACAAGTCCTATAAATAGCTCACACCTATATGTGTAGAAAACAAACAAACACACAACATATTTCCTCTTATGTAATGTGGAATCACCTCAGGTCTTAATTGTTAGGATGGCAATTAATCTAAGAATGCTTGAGTGTGCGGGCAGTCATGTTACAATTAAAATCATAAATTCACTCTGCGATAGAAAACCAGCTTTGCTTTAGGACTGCTTTGTTAATATGTACCTCCGTTTGGTCCAAATTATATTAACAAATGAAAATAATTTCATCAGATATGTTTAATGGTTAAAAGCAGCCTGGAAGGAACTGATATACACTATAAATTGGGGAATATTAAAATGAAGACAGTGAAAGTGGCTATGGGAATAATATCTGGTGTTGTAACTATATTTTTATTGTAATTGTTCTTTTAAAGTTGTATTTATTATATCTTTTATTTTAGCATCACCATAGTTGTTAATTAATTTTCTCCCACCGTCTTCTTAAATGTTTTTATTTTAACTGCTGTCTTTGTCTGTAATCATGTAAGACCCTGAGCTGCACTTGATGTCTGAAATGTCTAATAATTAAAGTTTACTTTATTACTTTATTTTACGACCTCCACCAAGAAGGTTATCTTTTCATCTGTGTGTGTTTGTTGGTCGGTAGGTTGGTTTGTCAGCAGGATTACACAAAAACTACTGAACAGATTTCCATGAAACTTGGATGGAGGATGGGTTTCGGATGAGAATAGACCCTGTTAACTTTTGGTGCACTTCGTTTCACACCATTCTTCTACAGTTCACCTGTAGATTTTAAATGAGTAGATGTCCTTGAATACATTGATCAAACTTTCACTTTTTAATTGCATAGACGCCTTTGAAAAGGACTGATGTAAGATGTAATAAAATTACCTGATGACACACCAGCACATGCAGTGTAAAATGCTGTTGCAGCAATAAAAGTACAAATTCTCTTAATTCCTATGTCATTTCTTTTTTACTTTCTGTGTCCTTACTTTAAATCCTTTTATCACAAAAACATGTTTTACTGTTTCTGTTCTTTCAGCTCTGGTGGTGTTACACCTTGCTGCGGTCAGCAGATTCTTAATCCATGAAACATACTGCGCATAACTAATGAAAATTTTATCTTAATAAATATGCTGAGACTTCTAAAAGGCAGTCCTGTGCAGACCCGCAGAAGCTATTACACAATACCGTATGATGAAACCACCTTATGGCGGAGTATCTAACAGAGGTAGGTTTACACTGTATCAGCGCGGGAGTGTTATTTAAACAAACTGAGCTGATGCCAGCTGGCTTCTCTGCCTGAAGGACACTTGGTGAAGCGTACTATCAATTCTAGCCCTATTGAGGTATACAGTAGCTCCAGAAAAAAACAATATGACAGTAAGGGGAATTTAGAATTAGGTTTCTCATAAAGTAGAAACCTTGTGTGTAACAAATAACAATGATGTGCCAAACAAATGTCAGCTTCAATCCCCGTGACTTACAACAAAACTCTCTTCCATCTTTCATGAAGATGTGTTTGAATACTGAACAGCAGCTCTTAGAAAAGCTGCTCACAAATGTGAGCGGTTACAGTTGGGCCCTTGTCTACGTGTAGTGGGAAGAGATTTTTCTATGCGTTTTGGCCTTACAGACATACATGCACAGCATTTTAGGTCACTGAAAACAGACCTTTTGGAAAACTTTATCCAGGGTGAAAATATTCAGAGAATCAGTTTTCAGTTTTTATATCTGGAGGGGCAGAAACTGAGATTTTTGGAACAATGATGCAGACACCCACGTCTGCTTCCTGATTGGCCCTTATCAGTGTAGGTAGCATCAGTGGCAGACGTGAACTCAGAGTATGTGTTATGATATTGTGTATTGATGGAATGGATGCTACATTGTGTATATTTAGAAAGACATAGACAGACATTGAAAATACAGTGATGGTATACAGAGACAAAAACTACGCTGACAGTGTTTTAATAAAAATAGCATTATCCAGGAGGATTCTGTGAGTCACAGTCACATGTCCCTGCCTCATCATTTTTGTCCTGTTTTTAGGAAAATGTACCTGTTGCATTGTTACAAGCCCTGGTAACTTAACCATGTCTCATAAAAAAGTATTTGAATTGTTTTCCAGTGTACATGTGGATGAGGCCTTAGACATGCACCAATTCTCTCATTTTTAGCTCCAATGCAATTCCGATTCCTGCATTGAGATATCTGCAGATACTGATCCAATCCACTTTGAGACCAATGTATCTCAAAACTAAGGACATGTAGAGTTAGCCATCTGTTACTAGCTCACTCAGGTGATGACTAATGTTGCGTTACAGCCGGTTCATGATCCAGTTTAAGCTTCGCCAATACATCTAACTCAGACTTCCAAAAGACAAAAACACAAGGTATATTGGATATCTTTGTAGTATGCTTACTTGATTTGTTCTACATCACTTTAGGATTAAAACTGCATCATTATATATTTACAATTGACAAAAACATCAGATTTTGGAATCTTGATCGGTGAGATTCGATATCAAATGAGTGAATTACATGAGTATCAAAAAGCGATACCAAAACTGGATCAGATACGTTCAAACTCTAGTTCCAGAAGTAAAAAAATTGTTTGCTGCTAACATTACATGTAATTATCATCCAGTAACCTCGAAGGGACTATCGTCAATGCAGCACCAAGGGCAATTAAAGACTGAGACTCACTTAATACCCGAGAACCAGCTGTCATTGTGCATTTCCCAACCAATTAATTACATACCATATAGAGTATTGTCTGCATAAATTAAAAATTCTATCATCATTGAAACATAACAGGTGGTGAAGCTTTACCTGATCTTGGTCTGGGCTGATTCTTTTTGGATGTTTCAATGCCTGCTCCAATCAAGTTCATGATCTTCTCAATCTGTTGAAGAGAATAACTATGAATCACTTGAAAATATACCCCATTGAAATGTCAACAACTACTCATGAACAATAACACAGAGCAGTGCTGATCATATGCTGGAATTCTTTCAACATTTTTCACGAATTGGTTACATGCATTAAATTTCTAACCCTCCACCATCCCACATTTGCCAAACCAATTACAAAGCAAGAACACTGTAGGAGTGGCACTGGGTGAGGACAGAGAGTTGCTGCTGCTGGGAGTATTGGGAAGGAGGCGGGCAGCTTCGCAATGATGGATTACAAGCAACAGTTCAACGTGGACAGCAATTCAATGACTAACCCACCACTCAGCAAAAAAACACAGCAAGGTGATAAGGTGAATTACAATCTAGAAAATGTTTAAACTCAGAACTGTCGACGCCTAAAGGCAGTCCTGTAACCAAGTCCTAACTGCACAAACTGACCCTCCAGAGATACAGATCTGTTGTTGACTGTTTCTTAGCATTTGATTGCCCTCTCAGACCTGTATTATTTGAGCTTCACAGAATAAGGCAACAGCTTACTGCAAGGTTAAGTGAGCACAATGCTGCATGGAGGAGATTACAGAGCAACTCAGAGAAGAGTTGTTTAGGGGCTTAGAGCCAAAATTGTTTATTTAAGTAGTCTCTGGCTTTCCAGGAGACGAAATACATTTCCAGGTTGTTTGCTTTCATTTATTTTCCTCGATAACTCAACAGTAATTCAAGCTCCAACAAAGTGCTTTGATGCTTGATGCAGTTTATCATCAAGTGCTGTTCAAAATGAGCAGGACAAGTAATGATCATTGTTAATCTTTTTTTTTATATCCAGAGTCGAGGAGTAGTCCAAAGTTTTGGGCTTTCTTTGCTGAGTTACACGAGAGGATCAATACCACTCTCATATCTGTCTATCAAATATGCAGCCACAGCCAAAAGTTGACTAGCTTAGCACATACCTCTGGCAAAAGGCTACAATCTGTCTACCTGGGATGTAAGGCTGATTTACTATCAACTTCACCATGACAACAGGAAGTCACAAGCCACTTTCAGAGCCTGTTCAAGGTGGGATTGTTGTGTCGTCATTCTGCCTTGCTTTTTTGTATGAAAGGTACAAAGACAGAATGGAGGGCATCATTGTTCCACCTGTGATTGTGATGTGGTGATAATGTGTTTCTTGTGCGGCCCACTATCACAGGATTTAAAAAGCAGTTAGCAGCACTTAACAGCTAACTCTAAGAAGAACAGCAAGCGAAAATGTGAGGTCCAGGAGCTCTTCACCCTCTGAGCAGAGGGTGAGATCAACTGGCATGTACATTGCACCTCACATCGATGCTATTGTGTTTCATGTCATGCTCTTTTACTTCCAGAATGCTGGCATGCTATCTAAAATCACACACTGGGGTGGCAGTCTATTGGCATTGTTTGGCTTGTTGGCTGTAAAAAAAAACAAGGCGTAATAAAGGGTCTTTGTTGTATTGTGTATATTGTTGTATTGCAGGATATCTGTGTAAAAAGGGCTACTGTGTCCAGCCACCAACAGATATGAGACTTAGAGCCTGACCAGTATATCCAATGGCCAATATATTCGGCCGATATTGGCCTTTCACAGATATATCAGTATCGGTGTAAATGTTTCCTGAAATGTGCATATATGAAAACTTTTCATAGTGAAATTCATTGTTTCGATGTACAGATGTCATTTTAAACAATTACCGTAAAAAAATCCCACCTCTGTTGCACATCTCTGTCACAAATGTTAGATCACAGATGTTTGATAATTGGAATTTTGTTACTCCTTAGTAATGGCATTGGCCTAAAAAAGTATTGGTTGGGCTCTAATGTGATTGGTAGCAATCTTCTCATCTACATCTCGTCTTTCTAAAATGTCAAACTATTCCTTTAAAAAAACAGCAGGAAAATTAAATATGATGGGACCATTTACAGCCAGTGTGAGATGAGATGTTATCCTAATCGGTCCCATCCTATTAAACATTCAAATACAAGGATTATATTTCACTGATTTTATTCAGCTCTACTGGAATAGATGTTTCAATCTGAAGTACCCAATGTCAGATAAAACTACACAGTAGTATAATTATGAGTCAACTTAAGCAAACAGTCTGGCCCTTATCATATGTACTGCATGGTTAAATTATATTCACTCATCGCTGAGTAAGTGTAAGCAATTTGTCTTCAGAACATGACACTACTTGCTGACACGTCATGCTTCAAGGACAACAGGACCTCATGCACAGAACAAATGTACCATTCACCCCATTATCACGAGAACAGACCTTACATATTAATAGCATTCAACATTCTATAGAAAATAATATAAGTCCAAGTACATGTTTTACAATTTAAAGCACGGCAATTAGCAGGCTGGGGTCGCCTAAAATTCAATGTGCAAAGTATTGCAAATCAGGCTGGGATCTAAATTTAGACTCACTCGAGTAGTGTATTCACAATCAGCAATGAAGATTTCTGCAAGCCTGAAAAGCTGATTCTGCTTTCACTAGTGACACCAGAGACACAGCGAGGCTTATTTGATGTAATATTTAGTGTTTGAAAAAGCCCTATGCACTTCGCTAGTGGCATCAACACTGTGGAAAAGCCTTGATTCATTTGGAAGTCAGGCACGTGGGACGAATGGCATATGCCTCCAGCAATACAGACCTCACATTACTCTTTGAATTAACCCAGTTACATTCTATATCACACACACACACACATCAGGACTGCATTACATCTAAGCTTAAGTGCACCTTCTAACCCTGTCACCAAAATACTGCTCTCAGAAAACCAGCGTCATCATAGATAAAGTGCTGAAATATTTCATAACATTATGCACATACAGCCTCATCCACTGCATAAATAGCTCGATGATTGGCCCTGGGTCATGATGGAAATATAGTGAATACACCGCACTTTTGCTATTCAAAAGAGAAAGTTATTGTCAAATATATCAACCATATATTATTACACATACTTTTCATGAAATAAGTTTGCCATGTTGCCTTTAATTAGCTATACTTGCTTATCCTTGAGGGTCACAGGGGGCAGGAGCCAGTCCCACCTGACATTGGGGGAGACGTGGAGTACACTCATTCAGAAATGACATATATACCATTGTCACACCAAAATTAGCAGGTTGTTTAAACATGGAAAACATCCACTCAAAATAGGCGATTGACTTCTTGACCATTGGAAGTGGACAAGTTTGCATTTCTGTTTTTTTTTTCCCCCAGTATGTCATGATCTACATCACTAATGAAAACAGTGAACAGTAAAAAGCATCATGGGGACCAGTGACAACGCTCAGTGGTTACTGTTTTTATCTTCTACTACAGTCCCTTGCAGGCTCAACAACATTCAAGAGCTGCTTGAACGGCAGATACAAACTGATACAAAAGCCAGATGTTAGTGGGTGTTAGTGGGTTTCTGACTATTATTAAAATAGGAGGTATCGAGACCCAGTTAGGTTTACAGTCACACCTACGGGCAATTTAGCATTAATTAACCTGACCTGTGGGAGGAAACCGGAGCACCCAGGGGAAACCACACAGAAAGACTTCAGATCGAACCCAGTACCTCTTCGCTGTGAGGATAAGACAACTAACCACTGTGCTGCCAAAGGAGTACTTTTAACTCCTAAATCCACTTCAGCCTTAAGCAGCAGGTACAGATGGTAGATTGTAAAGACATGCAAGTTGTAAAGACATTTTTAAACACTAATCTTAAAGGAAGGATTTGACATTTTGGGAAATGCGCTGACTTTCTTTTTTGCCAAAAGTTTTAAATACGAATTGATACCACACAACTGTTGGTCGGGTAAGTATAAAAAAGCTACATCCAGGACACAGTTAGCTTAGCTTAGCATAAAGACTTGAAACCGGAGGAAACAGCTCGTCTATCCCTCTGCAAAAAAAATCAACTTCTAGCATGTCTAAAGCGCACTAATTATCATGTTATATATTGTTTGTAAAAGCTGCAAAAAATCAAAAAGGAAACAACATTTTCTGCCGTCATGTGATGACATGGGGTGCTGGTAGGCAGATTTTGTTACTTTCAGACCGAGCCAAGCTAGCCATGTCCCCATGTTTCCAGCCTTTACACCAAGTTTCATATTGACTGTACAGATATGAGTGGTTTCATCCTACACATCTAACTCTCTTAAACAGCTGAGAAACAGCTTGAAGGTAGGCTAAGCAAATGAAACACATCTCTGTATAATGCAGGTCACAGTTCAACAGCACCAAAAACTAAATCCTCCCAAGTGTACATGGAATTGAGTTAAGTATTGAGTTGTCCTTATTTGACATGTTTTAAAAAGGAAAAGGTCCAGTTACCATCACCCCGGTAGGAATGCATTTGACACAAAGAGCACTTTCCAGTGAATATCTGGGAGGAAATAATCAGAAGATCTACTCACACAGAAATGTAATTGATAGTGCAGTTATGAAGCACATGGGGTTTGAGTGGACTGTGTCATTAAATCAGCGGTGCAACTCTGAGTGATAGTACTACATTCTGAAGTGATTTGCATGTTAATACAGGTTGATCTGCACTTCGATTCCTGCGCACACTGCATATATTATCCCTTTTATGTCACCTTTTCATGCTTCAAGCTTTGCAGTGAGAAAGATCTGAAAGTAAGGTGAAATCATTGTGCTTATTTCAGATGCAAGTTAAGTGGTTGACAGACTTTTTGTGATCATTCCGTGTCCTTGGAGGTTTCTTTATTTTGCATTGCTGCTACATATTATGACAGGGGAAACACAAAGGAAACAAGTTGTTCTTTCATTACAAGATCTTAAATATAAATAATCGACCAAAGGAAAAATTTAAATAAAGAATATTTGGAGTGTACGCTCCACCTTCACTTCAATTCACACTAAAGAAAAGATCGAGTCCAGCAGCTATATGTTCTCTGTTTCATCCAGGACCTTGAAACCAGCTTTTCTGAAGATTCGTCTTGATTTAATTTAACGGATTAAGAGTAGAGCACAATCCCTTTGGTGGTCAGATAATTTGACTCTAGGGTACTTAAACCCTGAGCAAGACTTAGAGACATCTGTGGTAAAGGGCCGGAGTAGAATGATCTAATAAAGTATTTACAAAAGGTCTCCAGGCAGATTTGAGCTCCAAGCTGGAAAACCTAGAAAACATGCTTTCTGGGTTCACACTTTCTAGTACAACTCAATGAACTACAAAGTTGGGCCCAATTTAAATTGCTACTAAACTTGAGTTTGTGATTTTGATTGGACCCAAATGGACCCAATGGGCAACATAGTCTGCATCTTTCTCTCAGGCAATCAAAGTAGAACAGATTGCTTACTTTTATCAAAGTGGCTTTAAGATCTTGGAGACCGTGCTTGTTACTTTTAAGTGAGCTCTGTATTGACCAGGAGACTGTTTATCTAGAGTCAGTCAGCCCCAGTGAGCTCCTCTACAGGCCTTATTACACTACACTCATTATGTGCATCACTGCCCCTGAAAAATATACAGTATAAACACATAAGTGGCATTGTTCCATGAGAGAAAAGTTAGAATGCTGAAAAACTCAAGTTAACCAGGAAATTGAATATGCTAATGTAATTATTATTAACTGAAAATGTTGGCAACTTGTGCATTAAATACAGGCTCAGAAGAACAGATGGCACCAATCAGCAAAAAGTTTAAGTTTTCTATGAACTTGAATCTGTTTTGGATCAACTCATGCATGATTCTATCCAGGATTTTGATTAGTCAGTCATGCGTGCTGTTGGGAAAACCTATTTTATTTAGTAGAGTCAGACTGATATATTGGCCTGGCAGATATATTTGTCTATATTAGCTTTAGAAAGATATATTCATGTATAAGACAAAAAATGTATCACTGCAGGGCATGGAGGAGTCAGCTCTGCAAGTGACTTGCCTGAGGAATATCTTGTAGATCGAACCGTTGCCTTTACAAGATAATTAATCTATTTATTTGGAGCCTTACAGCATGCAGACTTTTTTCTATCGTGCCCTGCAGTAATTTAGTAATGGTGGCACCATTATAAAGTTTCCTCAACAGCAATATGTCCTGCTTATTATGTACACTGATTGTTATCATAAATATCACGTTATACGTTTATGTCAAAAAAGAAATGGCTGATAAATCATCATGACATTTTTTAAACTCTGATGGTAATATTGGCCTAAAAAATCCAGTGTTGGTCAACCCTTATTATTCTAATATTATGCACTATAAGTAGTTATTTCAGCTGAAAACCACATATCTGACAATGCCACAGTGAGGGATGTCACTTTTATTACCTCCGCAGAGGAGAGTTTTCACCCGTGACCCTTTGTTGGTTGGTTTTTTAGCAGATTTACACAATACCTACTGAACTGATATCAACGAAACTTGGGTAGAGGATGAGTCTCGGCCCAAAATAGATCCCATTAACTTTTGATGCACAGACAGAAAAAGGATTTTTTTCTTACTTTTTTTAACATGACAAGACAGGGCGTTTTTTCAGTGATTTTGTTAATTTCTCAGGGAATAATGCATGAATCATGATGAAAAAAATGCAGGTATATTGAGATGGCTGGTATGTATGAATGTGTAGAATTTGATGTGTATTAGGCTTGACTGATTCCAAGGGAACTGCTTGCCCTTTCCCTTGTCAGAGCCATGTCAGTGCCATTGTGGTTCAGTGCTTTGATGCTATTAAAGAGATTTTTTTATTTCTTGCGGGAAATCTTCTTAAGTCATTCCAATCTGACATGGATGTGCACATTTAAAGGTCCAATCTCTATCATTTAGTGGCATCTAGTGGTAAAGTTGCAGATTGCAACCAACTAAACACTCTCGTCTTTCCCTCCCCTATGGTGGACATTAAAAAAATCTTAAGGCCCTTTCTAGAGCCAGTGTTTAGTTTGTATCACTGGGCTACTCTAGAAACTTGGCAGTGCAACATGGCACCCACTCCCTCTGCAAATACAGTATAAAGGCTCATTCTGAGGTAACAAAAACAAAACAATTTTTAGTTTCTGGCAATTATGCACTAATGAAAACAGAACTTTGAATCATTATTACATTTCTGCCCGTTAATCCTACACACTGGACCTTTAAAAGTCCTTTATGTGTGTAACATGTTCTCTGTTTGCTCCAGCCAGTCAGTTTGGGTTAACTTTATTAGTGCACTGTTGTCTTTTGTTGAAATGGAAAGGGGCAGAGAACAGAAAAAAAAGGGAAAATGGCGCAAACGTAATTAAAATGTACAGTAACTGCTCAAGACAATTATTAAGACAATCAATTCCAGCAGCCAGTGTCAACAAAAGTGACTTGCAGTATCTTAGCCTAAATGCCACCTCTATCATGAATAATCACTGTCAGCTATGGGCTTTGAAGAACATAACCACGAAACAGATCATTAAATAAGCAAATACAATAGAGGCCTGTGCAGAAACCACAACTGTGTGTCCCTTATTTTATACAGTACGCTTATCTTCAGGTAACACCTTTTGCAGATAGAACACAAGAAATGACTATACTTCATCATTTTGTACTCACTGTTTGAGACATGAGCTGTCAATCGTACCGTGACTGTGGAAGACTATACTGCCAATTAAACTTCACAAGGATAAAGTGAACTCTTAACTTCCTGTTCCTGAAGCTGGATCACCAGACTGTCAAGCTGTAAGCTGCTTCTCGATGTCATTTGTGGATAGCATTGTAGGGCAAAAGTGATCATCATCATACCAATGACAAATTAAGCAAATTTAGTATAAAGTGTACTGACAAATGTGAGTATACTGAATTTTGTCACTCTTCCAACATAATAAAGACTTCCATAAAACCCGGTTAGTAAAGTATGGAAATGGCCCAGCCGTCCTCGGAGGCAATTTCAACTGACTTCATCAACAATTTCTTTCTGCATAATAGCAATAGAAACACTATGTGATATGTGTTTTTAATTCAGCTTATGATCTTTTTTGCATGCAACTACCTCTCCTGCTCCAATCTTTCTTGTTTAGTCAACCACATGCCAGGTAATAAGAGCGATAATGTGAAATAATCTTAAACGATGCGCTTCAGAGCTGGGGAGTACAGTAATGTCCGCTGAGCCAATGTCTCCTCACCACATAAGTGATGGCAGTGAGTCTAAAACAGAACAGATAATGGAATGATGGCTTGATATAATAAACTAACCAAAAAGGCTGCCTGCCTCACTGGCGCTGGTCTGGAAACAGGATTACCGCCTCAGTATCACTGTCAATAAAGACAGATGGGCCAGTAGCTCCACACTATACAAGACCAAGACCACATAATTCTATCCAGCAGTGCTCGTGATTGGGATTGATTTTTATTTATTTGACAGCTTTGAAACCACACAGTATAAAGCATAAAGCCACTAAGAATTATAACAGTTAAGTCACGATGGCCTTCATGGTGTATGTGTCGAGGCATGGAGTGCATAGCTTTATCTCATAGATGCATTCATTTTTGAGGATAAAGATTGTTTCCGCCTAATACGAATAATAACAACTTTATCGTTCCAGTTTTCTCAAGCTTTTCTTCATATATTATCCGCTGCTTTGATTATTAACCACTGCAGAAAAATAAATGTAAGATTCCTGTAGAATACCTGTACTTAATGTGTGTACATTTTACCATCTAACTGTACCCAGCTTGTCAGGTAGTGCTTTGAATTGGGATTTAATGTCAGGTAATGTCAGATTATCATAAATTAAATTCCTCTGTGTGTATTTTTTCCATCTATACAGGATAGGACTATAAGTGACTGATGGATGAGAGCTGCTTCTGAAACTGACAGTTCTTTTCATTGTTGATTATTCTGCCAATTATTTTTCTAATTAAACTGCTGGCTGATGCAGCGCCATCACAATTTCAGGACGCTCAAGGTGACGTCCTCAATTGTCTAAAGATATTTTATTAATATAACAGGAGTGAAAGAAGCAAATCCTCACTAATAGCAAACTTGAACCATCAAATCAAATAATTTAATCTCTTGTTTGTTTGTTTTTTTCTTTCTACAATGCCAGGAGGCAAAAGATTCATAATTAATGTTGAATCATCGTTTTGCAATTCAATTCTTCCATATAAATGCTACTGGTTGGCAATTTGTTTGCCACAAAATGTGATCTCCAAAACCAAAATACTTTTGACATTTGTAGTAGATGTAATCACATTTTCACAAAAGCAACTGCTTTCAAACAAGCCAAATTAATCTGACAACAGGATAAACGGATTTCTGTCACATTTTTTTTAATTAATATTTTTAAAATCAACAGCATTTACACAGGTCTAGCTCTTGCATGAATGGAATAACGGCGTTTAACAACATTTTAGATTAAGTGTAGTGCCTCATGTGTTACACCTGGTTTAAAATGTTGCATGTGAAACAGGACTGCGCCTTCCCCCACCCAGCCCCCGCAAACACCATCACAACTATTCTCATATTCATGTACCACATCTGTCTAACCAGATCTTCGGATGTGTTCCCTCTGCCTTGGCTCTCTATATGAATTATAAACCAGCTTTCACATACTTTATCAGCTGTATTTACCTACATTAAAAAGGTTTTTGTAAGTTAATGCTATTTAATTTTCATTGTGGCCAATTCAGATTCACAGGTACTGAAAACTAATTTTGGTTTATAAACTATATTAACAGCTATGTGTTGATAAAGGTTCTCAGTCATCCAGGTCATGGTAATTCTAAGTGCTATATCGTAGGCAACTGGACTTGTTTCAGTTTCTTGACACTTAATAATTGTAGAAATGAGCCCTGCATCCTAAAGACGTTTTACCTCTCATCCAAGAGGCTTCTTCAGTTATATTAAGAGCTATAGTTCTTCTTTTTTCACACTATCAATTTCGAGACGTATTATATTACAAAAGGTCTATGAAACATATAAATTAAAAATATTACAATACAGCAAATTTAACATAATAAAAATGCAGTATTTTCATAAGGGATCCCAGTCTATCTGTGTTATGCAAGATCACAGCATAGCATATAAACACAGACACACACACACACACACTGTATGCACTTTAAAAGCTTGAATGTGTAATGACCTGAGGAATACCACTGGGAAATAGAGTACACACACGAATGAAGCCACTCAAGCAACTGTAACATGTGGCTATGTTAACCTTTGCCTTTTGAGTATTGAACACATGTGGTGAAGACATCAATCACCTCAATCATATATGCCGTTTTTATTATTAATGCAGTGAGTTATGGTCATTTAAGTGCAAGATTCTTATGTAATACGGCTATTTGTAGTTCTAATCTTAGATGAAAAATTTAAAAAAAAAAAGTGGTGAAAGAGGTGAGGATGCATCTTGTATTCATGGATCCATTTTGACTTGCCAAATGACTGGTACTAACAACAGTCTTTTAAAACTGAGGACAGAATTTAAGACGGCTTAATTTATCAGACATTTGCTAAGGTAACATTAAGTAATACCTAATCTTTTGCAGTGGAGTACATTATTAATGTCCCCAAGATGTACGCTGGCTACTTAGCTATTACACTACAAGGTGTTGCTCCTTAAAACTGGCAAATTATTCACTCTTCAGCACACAATTTGGGCCACATGAGCCAGTTTACTTCACTGACATTCATCCTCTCAAACTCAAACTAGCAAAAAACTAAAATTATATCATAAATCAAAAGGTGGCAAGTACCATCTTGAGGTGAAGCTACTGTGGAGGAGTAATCAACTTCCCCACCATCAATGGCCTCATTAGCACATCTTTAGTACAGCTGTTCTGTTTTGCTTGACATGGCATAGCTAGTGTTTTGTTTGCAGGGCTCATTTCTACAATTATTAATGAGCTCATTATTATTACTAATGAGCCCTGGCCTGCCTGCTTCTTTCTTAACTGTGAATGTTTGAAACATTTTAATATATGTTTAGTCATTGTGGCCTAACTTTTTAAAATAATAATGACATTGGATGGACATTACAATGAGCAAGACTTTAAAAGTGTAGATTAACTCACTACCTTGTGGTGCACATTAATTTTGCTAATTAAGATAGCCTATAATCTACCCTAAAGCCTAAAAGGTCTAGCTACTATCTCACATTAACATGAATGTATTTGATAATGCCATTGTGACAGGTTTGTCAGGTTTGCTTGTAGCTAACCGTTAGTTTAGCTAGCTAGCAGGCTAAGACAACGAGCTAGTCAAGCTAACCGAAGTTACAACAATTTACCTGAAGTGGCCATTAAAATAATGGCTGTATGAGAGGAAACTTTCACCGGCGACAAAAAAGCATTAAACTGAACATTACAAGTGAAACGTCACTTACAGTCACAGGAGTTGAGGACATCAGTTGTAATGCCAATTTTATCCAGTAGCGCCGCCATGACGGCTTCTCAAATGCCGACACAGACATCACCTAGGTTTATTTAATAAGCTACTTTTTTTTACCAAGGCAAGGCATGGTGCTGTTGTTGTCAGTCCAGGTTAATCAGAACAACTCTATCACTTCCTATTTTCTCATTTAGGACTCGGTTCTGCTTCTTCAAGCAACGTTTTGACGGTTTTATTTAGCTTCCGTTTCATTTGTTTATCTCTTTGACCTGCTGTCTAATGGTGCGTTCCATTGCAAGTGAGAAGTCGGAATTCCAAGCGTTATTGTGGTGTCTGTTTGTGAAACGTTTGGTAAATACAATTTGTAGTTGTCATTTTCACTTTCATTCGGGTGATCTGTGTTCAATATAACGCCTTGACAGTATTTTATGAGCTTACTCGCCCTGTCGTTTTTTAAGTGGCCTTTTACTGTTAAATCAGCTGCTGTAGTTGCTTGTGAAACACACGTTTGCAGAGAGCGTCTATGTTTTTCCGAGCGTGGAATGCACCATTAGCTCCACCCCGCTGCCCATATATGGATTTTTCCGACTCCAACGGACGAAGATGGCGGCAAACGAAATGCTAACATTTTTCTCAGAAATGTATTTTATTGTATCGTATTAGATTTTTAATTATTTGAAAATTAATTTATACTTTGTTTAAATTTTACAAGGGAACGGGACACAGTATTGTTTATTTATTTAGTTATTTATCTATTTATCTATTTATCTAGACTTGGAAAATTATCTTTTAAATTGACAGCCATCATATGTGTGATTCATGGCACAATTCAAGCAGGATCAAAACATTATTTGTCTCGCTTCATTCACTACCATAGAAAAAATAAGGTCCCATGAGGACAACCGGGAGGGGCTTGACTTCGGCTCTCCAGACAACTTGCCTTTAACAATTTTCCTTAAATAATTTACTCATCAAGCAACCTACCTGTCACTTATCTCACGATATGTATTTTTTACCAATATGCCATGTGATGTGATCATACATTAAACAACAATACAGAGTAAGCACCCATACAGAAGCTCCAGCCAGGTGTCAAAAGAATGATTTAATTATCCAACAAAAGCTGACAAGGCAGGTAGAGAGCATCATCATAAATGTGAACCAGGCATTAACATCATGCAGGTTCAGCCATCTATTAGAAGGGTGAGAGTGAGTGAGTATTTTCCTATATTTAAGCTTTATTTAACTAGACTAATGACACCTTCAGCAAGCTTAAGATGAGTTAAAGTTTCCCATAGTGTCCCATATTCATCAAACACACTTAAATATACCGTCCTGAACCTTTTTCCTTCAGTTGTTCAGAAAGTGCGCAGTATCAGAAAAGAGATTAAACACAACTTGCCTGATTCTTCTCTTCAAGTAAAGAATAGAAATAGAAATACCAAGTAGCTACTTTCACAACAATGGGAGCCCTAAAAATGGTCAGCAGTTACACAACCTGCCAGACGCAATAAAATTCTACAGATCTACCACGCAAAATGTCAATGGGATTTAAAGGTTATACTTCATTTCATAACTTCTTCTTTATAATAACAACATCCGAATGCCAGCATTTGTATTCAGTGCTTTTGCTTTCTGCGTGCGCATGTTACTGACATATATGTGTATCTGACCTAAAGCCGAGCCTCCCTCTGAGCCCCGCGTGTCGCTTTAATGTTTGTTGGTGGTTGATCGCTTCATGAGATATACTCGCAAGGCAGTTTTTGCCCTCACTACAAACACACACACCCATATCCCCAACCCAAATAAATCCCTTGAAATCTGGAAGAGAAACAGACACTCGGGAGCAGCTGCAAAACAGGATGCCCTTGAGAACAGGACACCCCACCCAACATAGCCTGAATAAACAGCTCTGTCAGAGAGCAGAGGGGTGGAGCAGAGAGCAGGCACTGGACAGGGAGGGATGACAAAGAGAGGGGGGAAATAAAGCCAAGTAAAAGTTCAAGAAGTCCACTCTGAAGTGACACCCAAGTGCCCTTGTTGTAAGGATGAAAAAGGTGCGTGCTCCTGACTTACAGTAAAGGCAAGACCCCATTTGTGTGACCATAACCTTGGTGAGGGCGTCGTCCAGTCCAAGACAAATTCAAGTGTGAGCAGGTTGATTCAAGGCCAAGACCAAGGAAACAACAACCGTAATAACACTTCAATCACTCAGTCCTAATTCGGTAGTTTTAACTACACTTTCTGTGGGAGAAACAAGCAACAACACAAAACAAAAGGAAATGGATTTCCTCATATCAGTGTTCTTTTAGTTTCTGCTTTGTGTTACATTGCTGTTAGTCCAGTAGTTATACATAGCTAAAAGTGGTTATAGCTGAAGAAAAATCATGACTTATATATATATACACATTCAATTAGAAACTGTGTCTTAGGTCACACTTTATAATAACTATCATTTATTCATATTTTTACCCTTGTCTTTTTTCTTTTGTTTGTTGGATGGTTTGTCAGCAGGATTACACAAAAACTACTGAACAGATTTCCATGAAACTTTCCGGATGGAGGATGGGTCTCAGCTCAAAATAGATCCCCATTAACTTTTGGTGCAGATCCAGATAAAGGGACAGACACACAAATTTGTTCTCACTTTCTTAAACATTGTGAGACAGGGCGTTATTCTGACATTGTTGATTTCTCAGGGAATGAAGCATGGATCTTTTTGAAGAAAATCAGGCGCATTTAGGTGGCTGGTATCTATGAGCGACTGCAATTTGATGCTGATCCAAGATCTAGTGAGTTTAAATTATGCTTGATCAGTTATGCAGTTAAGCAGTTTCATCCTTAATTATGGTCTGATTGTTGTTGTTCCTACAAAGCTGGGTGTGTAATTCTGTTACAGAATAATCAATAATGAAGTTTTGTGCCTTTAACAATCAAATAATAAGATTGTCGGCTGTTGGAATATCAGAATCAGCCAAACCCAACATATGTAATGTTTTTAGTCCTTCTCGGGTCATTAGACCCTCTAAATTCACAGAAATACATCATTACCGATGGCATAACCTCAGTGCATGCAACTCTAGCCGCAGCAGTGTAAACTAAAGACTGAAATAATGCAGAGAGAGGTCCTAGTCAAAACACCCACAAGGCACAGATAAATGAAAAACTTCTTGAATTTATGTTTTCAGAATATTACCTTGGACCCAATGACAGTTCAGAAATTATGCTGTTCTGTTATCCCCTTTTTCAAGAATGACTCAACTTCTTGTCAAATCTGCTGATAAATTTGCAAAAAATGCAAAGTATATAAATGAGATCTGCTCCTGAACTGACGCTGAAGATATCCAAAACACAACCTCATGGTGTTAATACGTTTTCTCGTCGTGATAGGGACTCAGCAGAAAGTGTCAGAAATGTTCAAGTCTGCTGCTTTGCACATATTAAAAAAATCGTATAAGCGTGCCTCTAAGCTGTGCACTATAATAATATAATACATTATCAGTCATCGGCTATTGTCCCTACAGGTTCTGACTATTTAAGTGGACGTTTTGGTGAGAAATTATTATCATCTGAGTCTTTGCGGTGCTTTAGGGGATGCTGCATTGATGCTCCGAAGTGCTCAAAAATCACAAGTTAAGGCTTTTGGGGATAATGGGTGGGGGTGGGAGGGGGATTCGCTCACAGTTGGCTGAAAGTAGATGGCGCAAGACGGAGCAAAGGAGCCAGAGGAGTGCAGGAGGAGACAGTGGAAGCGTGGGTCGGCCCCTGAGACATGTACTGAGTGGATGTGGAATGACAGCACAAGCCCAATTAGTCTTGGATGCCAGGGCTGCTGCAGGGAGGTCGGTGCAAGTGATCAAGCCATTCATGCATTCAAGCACTCACCCACAGGCATTCTACGCCAACAGCCGGGGTGAAGTTACTACAGTCTACCACTGCTTCTGCTGGACTCCTGATCGCTCTCATACTGCTGCCTCCCCTCTCCCTCTTCCTTCCTTCCTTCCTTCCTCTCTCTCCTGAAATGTCCTGCTTCGCCCCATCACATTTCTTTCTTTTTTTCTCACTAATCCTCAGCTGCATTTCTTATCGGCCTCTCTTTTTTTTCCCTTACACATTCACACTCTCTCCTTTAAGGACATTAACACACTCCACTTGAAAGCCAGTGCCACTCCCTCTGTCCTCCACACCCTCCCACTTGTTTCCCATCCCCAGAGCTCGAGTATTACCTCATCCCACTCAGAGGCAAAGGAAGGCATGCGCTCCGTGGACGGCTGCCCAGAGCTGCAGTTAGACACGGATCCACTGCGGCCAGCCAGACCTCCATCCTCCTCCCCGAGTGGTGACGCCAACAAGTCAGAGTCCGACTTGGACAAGCTTCGAATCAGCCCAAGGTCTGCAGGTCTGACTTTGACCGTTGCCTTCGATGCAGCTGAAACTTCACTCGAGTCCTTAATGTCAGCCTTTGGAGTGTGGCTCACCTTGGCGGGGTGGGCATCCGGAGTGCACTCTGCCATTGTTTTGGAGCTGCCAAGTGCAGCTCAAGGATCCTCAGTTTCCTGAAAAGTGATCCAGGATCTTTGTGGAAAGCCAGTCAATATTAGCACTGAAAGACACAGATGAACCAAGTATAAATACTGTCAGCTTGAGAAATTTGACTCCAACTCATACAAAGTGCTCCTGTTTGGAGGGAAAAGGAGCATGTAAGTGAGAGACTTGTTGTGCACAGCAACAATCATCAAGGTCCACCCACTAGTTGTATCCTGTTGCCCTCCCCTTAGTGGCTGGCTGCCCCCTCCTTTAGCCTCTCAACTGTGACTCTTTTGAAAATCCTACACTTTCTCCTCCTCAGACAGTCTGCTTTTCTTATCAGGTCATGTATCTAACGTGGTCAAACCAGTTCGGTAAAGAAGCACATAAGCCTAATGTCTGATGGCTAAAAAGTCAAACTCATCACAATCATCTGAAGTCAATAAACTCCTCATTCCTGCCTCTTCTTACCTGCTGACTTGTATCCCTGCTGCTCTCTCTGCTGTGTGTTTCTGTGTCTGTTCTGTCCTGAGGTTGTTTCCAGACTCTTCAGGAGGACCGACTCTGTCCCGTACTGAGGATCAGAGGACGCGAGGATCCGAAAGCCTGGCCTTATTCAGACTGACAGCTGGGGTAATCAGGTTACTGACGCACTGGGTGGCTGCTCCATTTTACAGGAGGGAGAGTCGGGATTCCTCCTTTTTTTTGTTGGTGTGTGCTTGTCTAAGAGAGTTTGTGTGCAGGAGGCTGGGGTCACCGAGTTGAGCTGAGATCTATCTATCTATCTATTAATGTATACTATGGATTTTCTGATTACTGTTGTTGTACTGTGTTTTTTTAATCCAGTTGCTGATAAAATGAATTTAAAGGAGACATATTCTGCTCATCTTCAGGTTAATAATTAAATGGGTTACTATTAGAACAGGTTTACATGCTTTAATGTTCAAATAACACATCAGTTTTCTCATACTGTCCAGTGCTACAGCTCTGTATTCACCCTCTGTCTGAGACGCTCTGTCTTAGCTCCTGTCTCTTTAAGGCCCCCCCTCCCAAATACCTCTGATTGGTCAGCTCACACACGCCTGAGCCAGTGCTAACAACAACAGAGCAGCTGTGCTTAATCAATTCGTACATGCCAAACTAACCGCCAGGCATAATTTATGCAAATGTGTGACACAGTGACATAATGTGATGTCACAAAGTCACAGAATTGAACTAGTGACGAGGCGTTTCAGGAGCAGTGTTTTCTGTGGGAGAGAGGAGCTGAAGGGAAGGAAGAAAACAAAAAAGCACAACAGGTCCAATTCAAAAATGAGCTGCTTTGGCTCTGCTGCAGTAATGTAATCTGTAAAGTAACAAGTAACTAAAGTTTTCAGATAAATGTAGTGGAGTAAAAAGTAATATATTTGCTACCAAAATGTACTGGAGCGGAAGTTTAAAGTAGCAGATAATTGAAATACTCAAGTAAAGTACCTCAAAATTGTACTTAAGTACAGTGCTCGAGTAAACGTACTTAGTTACATTCCATTGCTGAGTGTAGCAGCATATTTAGGATGTCCCTCTGGATGCTTCTCCTATTTATCATCTGTAACTTCTGCCTGACCAGAAGCTTCATCTCTAATAGACTTTCATGCACATATTTTACAGTCACAAATCCAGTCGAGGCCAAAGTGGAAACACTTGACAGCAGGGAAAAACTTATTTTGATGCCAAAGTCAATACATTACATTGATTTTCTGTGATATATTTGAAGGAAAATATCTTACTGATGATCATTTACCAAGCCATAAAAGCCACAAAGTGTTTTCATTGTGTTCTTTGACTCGGAAGTGTGAGGTAAATAGGAACTCTTGGGATCCGCAGAGGTTATAAAAAAATCCGATAGGAAATGTTGATGATATGGGAGGAATGTAGAAAAGATCTCACACACTCTGTGCTATTCATGACTCCTCTCAAAGGGAGTCAATGCTGACAAAAGGGTCTCTTGTGAGGCATCCTTAGTATTCACAGGCAACCGTAGCCGCGCACAGCGCGCCTCTGTGCCCTGTGCCCTCAATCAGCCAAGTTCCTTGCATGCTCACCTCTTCCCTATGGGCAGCGCTGGTATGTGCATGACAAAAGAGATAACGTCCTCCTCTCGCCGAGGAGGGCTCACACTGCCACACACTGCTTAGCTGGCAATAACAAAAGCCACATCTAATGAAGCACGTTGAATTGCACATCTAATGATCTCTATGACTGTGATGAGGATGAAACAGTTATCCACATCTTCTGTGCCATTTCAGACAATAGAGGCTCTGGAATACAACATGTTTCAAGATAATGATGTCTTCACGGCATATTAGAGCGACTAAAATAAAACATGCATCCCCTCCTTCAGCTGGCTGGCTGCTGAGCCCCGGGCTAAAGACAGTGGTGACTCATGAACACTCTTCTCAAACAAAGACATGCACACTGTGCAAGTCACAGGGAGACAGCGCAGTACAGTAAACACACACACTGGAGTGCGACGTTCTCATGAGTCTGTGTGTATGGGTTGTTTCCTCTTAAATTGTTTGACACACAGATGCCTTTTCAGGATTCTTGTGAGTGTTCGTGACGTTCTTTCCACCTGCTCTGTGTCCCCAGGTCTGCAATTGACATTTTTAATAACACTGCGCAAGTCCTAAAACCACTTTTCTCACCACTCCAGTCTATAAATCATTATCCTCTCTCTGCAATTTGGTGCCCTGCAGTTCCCACTTGATCAGCTGGCATTACGGAGACGGAGAACGAGGCCACTGGGCAAAGATCGAATAAAGTTAATCAACCTAGGAAGCTATTACCTTCAAAAAGGGCTGTTTGGCTTCAAAACAAATCAGGAAAAAAAAGCACAAATACAAAAACACCATATCAGCCTCTCATAACGCCATTAAAATGTGTTATACACATCCCTGTTTGCCTGAGAATGTACAGCCCTCAATGACAGTCTTATGGTTCATTCTCTGAAATCCCACAGTACATTATTCGGCCTGTGTTTTTCTCCTTTGAGAGTCTAGGAGGACGTTAACCCGAGAGTCATGGACAAGAATGCTCTGATGCTAACCTCTAAGGTCATCTGTTCCCCAAGCGGGGATGCCATTCATCCAAGCTTTCATTTTCACAGCCCCGAAATGTGAGAATTCATACCCTACATCACTGGATAAGCAGAAAATCCGATGATATAATGGACTGTATCAAGATATGCTCAGAAGACGAAAACAACAAGAGGTCATTCACAGGCCAGCATCATGTACAGTGTTTAGATTTTGAAATAACCCCGAGACAAATTCAGTACAGGCTACAGGCAGTGTTATTTTTACATTATTTTGGAGCTACCTCACACGGGTGTCTCATTCTTCAAATGCTACCTCATTGTAAAAGATGTTTCAAAGTCGAGGGATGAAATAAATCACTTCCATGGAGTCAACAGCAGAACTACCTGCTGTTGGTTCAGAACGGCAAAGACGCGGCTCCTGTGAGAGCTTTCCAACAGACACGAACGGAGATGACCCCTCAGCAGGGAAATGGGAGGGCAAGTGTGCATGGCTGAGTGAAGACGTAGCGCTGGATATCCATCAGTGTTAGAGAGGAGGGGAGCGAGACGGAGAGACTGGAGGGTAGAGATTCAATCCTTTCTCAGCGTCTAACTGGGTTTAGTTGGTAATCTCACTGGGTTATTCTGTGAAAATCCTCAAATACCCTGTTATCAATAGCATCTGCAACATCTGTAGGTTATGGGAAAATCGACATGAAGTTCCCCACAGTGAAAGGATCTGGCAATCATCTCCCGCTGTAGAGTGGCTTACTGGCATTTAGCCACACTGGAGGCACGTTCTATTGTTGGCAATGATGGTCGGTGGGTTTTAGTGTGATGTCTCAACAATTATTGGATGCACTGCAATGAAATCTGGTGCAGACATTCCAGGTTTCCAGACGATGAATCCTAATGACTTTGGTGATCTCCTGACATCATGATTATCATGAATTAATTAATCGTTAATCGTCCTGCGATAATGAATCCTAATGACTGTGATAATCCACACGATCTGATATCGTCCTGTTGGTGTTGTTCTCAGAACATCATAGTTAATGTTGTTTCAGAATCATTTAAACCAAACCAATTAAGGTTTTGTCATGTCACAGCCAAGCAACTCTGGGGAAAAGACTGGAAAAATACGCACATGTCTTTAACACTGTGAAAGGGTCTATAACCCAAACCATGTTTTCCTAAACCACACCAAGTATTTTAATTCCCTAAACCTAACCAAGTATTTTAGTTCCCTAAACCTAACCAAGCATATTAGTTCCCTAAATCTAATCTCGTATTATGGTTTCCTAAACATAACCAAGTACTTTAGTTCCCTAACCCTAACCAAGTATTTTAGATCCCTAAACATAACCAAGTATTTTAGTTCGCCAAACCTAATCATGTATTTTAGTTCCCTAAACATAACCAAGTACGTTAGTTCCCTAAACATAACCAATTAGTTTAGTTCCCTAAACATAACCAAGTATTTTAGTTCCCTAAACTTAACCAAGTATTTTAGTTCGCCAAACCTAATCATGTATTTTAGTTCCCTAAAAATAACCAAGTACTTTAGTTCCGTAAACATAACCAAGTATTTTAGTTCCCTAAACATAACCAAGTACTTTAGTTCCCTAAACATAACCAAGTTTTTTAGTTCCCCAAACCTAATCATGTATTTCAGTTCCCTAAACATAACCAAGTATTTTAGTTCCCTAAACATAACCAAGGATTTTTGTCGCCTAAACATAACCAAGTACTTGAGTTCCCTAAACATAACCAAGGATTTTTGTCACCTAAACATAACCAAGCACTGTGATAATGATGTTAGCGTTGGTCACTACATACGCTGGTTCCAATGAAAAAAAGCATGAGAAATATACTAGAGATCCAATATAAATCGTATGAATCCAAGAGACAATCTGAAATCATCCAGACTGATATGCATTAGTAGCAATCTAAAATCCCATTTCATGTGGGTTTTTGCTGTCCAGACTTCCTAAGATTAATCAGGATACAATCTGGATATGCTTAAAAAAAAAAAAATGGATTTGGGACGGCAGTCTGAAGATAGAAATCTAAATCTGAAGGCTTGAAGAAGTGGTGACAGCCAGCAGATGCCTTTAAACAAGATGCATTGTTGTGACAATGTAAAACAGAGAGCAATCAATCTCGAGCAGGACGTTCCAGCATTGTTGCCATAAATTCTCACCTTCAAAAACCAGTTATCAGTGATGTTATTACAGCATCTATACTGCATCCTTTTCAAAAGGAAAATATTTTTTGGTCTGCTCTGATAAGGGATTGCTCATTCTTTTCTATCACGCTGCGTGGCATCATGTGCCACAACAACTGCTGCCGGCCTCATAAGGATAAAGATACATTTATCAGATAATATCAGCATGCTGGAAAGATCAGAATCAAAGCGCACCGTGGAATCCAACTGAAGGTCCTTTATTTGTATGGAAGACAAGATACGATGGCATGATACCCTGTGTGTTCACCTGCAGTGTATTCATATGCATGCATGCACGTGTGTGCACATGTATGTGTACGTATGCACGGAGGGGTAAATGTTTGTGTTGAAGCCAGAGGCACGCAAAGCTTCGTGTGTTAGGTTGAAGCTCTCTGTGCTGCTCTCAGTGAAAACAATGGGCACGGCTCCATGTTTCCCATCAGGGGGGTGATGATGACAATGGCCAGTGACAGATTTAACACATTCCCAGTTTTATTGCAGTTGGCTCAGAATATAATAAAAAAAAGACCAAAAATTTTCAATTTAATCTAATATCTAACAATCTATTATCAAAGGTTCATTGGGAGAAAATGAAGAAGGGACACTTTAATTCAAAGGGAAGAAAAGACAAATCAAATAAGTGAGCAAAAGAAGCAGAGAGCCAAGAAGAGCGAGGATGAGAAGGCTCGTAAATGGTTGGATACAGCTTCCTTTAAATATGAAAGAATTTTAGTTGAAAAACATTCAATAATCAACTAAAATGATCAACAGAATGTGAATAAATAGCAGTTTTGACTTTATGTTGTCTGCGTGTTGCAGAGATACCCACTAGAGTTTGATGCTTACCAGCTAGCCTGGTTCAAAGCTCCTGTGCTAGCGGTGTAAAAACACCAACACTCCCCTGGTCCCCAAGCTCCCAGTTCAAACTGCTAGCTGCACGGCTAACTGAGTTAACTAGTGAAGAGCAGCAACAGTTAGCGGCAGTTAGCAGGTTACTCTGCAGATATGCGAAGGACAAATGGAGGTCCGTGTAAGACCAATTTGACTCTGAGTGGCGTCCTCTACCGGTTGTACTATCTATTTTTGTATGAAGAAGGAGATGAAATGAGCCTTTAATCCGACGTCAGGATGTGAGTGAGAGGGGGACGGTTTCCATCTGACAAGCACCTCTGATGGAGTACACCGGCCCCTTAATTAATCCAGCGATAACGCTGACGGTTCACAGGCAGGTCACTCTCAATGTAACAGCGCTATAATAGCTGCCCTTGGCAAGCTCCATATCCAGAGAGTACTGGAGATGTACGTCGTAATGATAGTAATGATATTGGTAGTCATGAATCAATCAGGCATGCTATATTCAGCTGAGAGTCGAGGAATTTATTCTGAGCGAAGTGCCACTGTAAGACAATCCACTTCCATTATTAGACGGCTCACGCAGAACTTTAAGATAGATTAAGAACACACGTTGAGCATAAGGACATTAATCACTGCTGATAGTGGAGGGAAAATCCATTTATAACAGAAGACTCTGCACATTCTCAAGGTACAAAATACTACAAGAGCGTCTTCCTGTTATCACGTTGCTTTTCTTCTCGCCTACTGTCTCAAATCTCTCAAAAAAGTCATTCTTTTATGTGCAAAAGTTTATTGCCAGGCTAAATCTGCCTTCATCTGTAGATACACAGTGCTTAGCCAAAGGCTTTTAGCCTTTTAAACTTTTCAACATCAAAGAATTTTACAAAGTACGAATCCTTTCCTTCCTTAAAAATAGACTCTGCCCTTGACTCTATATTGAGCACATTTTTAGAAGCAATTTCACTTGTTGCCGGAGTAAAAGGCAAGATAGCACTCTAGTATTCAGCTTTCTGTCATGACTACCTCAGATTTCAAAAGTGTCGCTATAGGAGGTTTTTGTTCTAACCTGGTTTCACCGGCTCGTTCTTATTTTTAGAAAGAGACGATGTTCCTGAAATATGTTACTTCTTTATATTGGAAACCTCAGTCAGACGACCTCCTCAGAGAAGCATGACTTGACAGCGTGGCTATAAAAAAGTCAGGGAATTTTTCTGAGAGCGACTAAAAATGTGCCCGGGAATGCTTTTGGGTTTTTGTTTTGAGTATTCTCATTTAGCAGAGAGCTGACAAACTCAAATCTTTGTCAAAGGAGAAAATTAAGCAAAGAAAGAACAATGCCCAACAGTGGGGAGCGTTCTCCCGCGTAGACTTCGACAAAGACGGGTTTTTGCTCATTTCGAACAAGAGCCGAGTCCTTGTGTTAAACACCATTATATGCATGAATGAGATGGTAACAGATGATGGGTTTTTCAATGTCACCATGGGCGCATATTGACTGACAGAAGAGAACAACAGACATTTCTGTAGGGGAGATAAGCAGACAGACACTTGATTGCAAAGACAGCTTCCCGATAGAAACAATTTGGGATACTTGAGGCAGTTTCGTGTTTGCCTCTGAGGCTGGAAAAGAAGTGATTTGTGAGACTTCTCTCCTCCCTGTTTGCTGGTAATCTTCCCCGATCATTACGGGTAAAACTGCAGATTTTGCACCTTCACTCTGGATTCATCGTGTTGTGTGTGTTCGTGTACAAGAAAGAACTGAAGTGAGGGGGTTTAGGATTGTTCTTGCTGCTCCTGATGAGAAGAAAGACTGTGGAAGGCTCCTTCTGGCACGACATTTTGTCATTTTCAGCATTTTGACAGGGAGCAGTAACTACAAAGGTAGCAAAATTGAGAAGTTTTCAGGCTGGGTGGCAAACTGCATAAGAGATGCACAGGTTTCCTTCATTTTACACTTTTTTTGGCTACTTACAAAAATGTAGATAGTGCACTCTGCCTTCGGGTAACCTTCGCAAAATGGAAAAATGCAGCATCTACTCACAAAATCTCCATTCAGCTTTCATTTTAAAAGAAAAAAAACATGATATTGATTGTTTACAGGATCTCTTTTTTGCTGTGTGACTGTCCTATGTCTATTATTTAACTATAAAGCAAAGAATCTGTGTCTGTCTGCACACATGATCCCTCCCATGTGATCTCATGGGGAAGTAGACGTAAAAAATAAAAAAAAACAGATTAGTGCGAGGCTACAACTTGCTGTAGTAACATGTTGCAGTGTGGACAAAACAAAAGCAGAAGTTTTAACAAGACTGGATGACTGAGGAGACGCAGTCAACACAGGTTTTTTCTCCTCTTCAGTGAGAACTGGAGGTGCCATTTTTAAGACTCTCCTAACAGTAGTATGCTAGATAACGTTAGCCTCGAGGGCTGGAGTGTTTACCATTGCTTTGGCCGCACCGTTTGATGCTTCAGGATGCCTCTGTCAATGGATGTTCTCAGAAAGTACCGATGTAATCATCCAGATTTTAAATCATAAATATCAAACATGGCTGATATTATCAGAGCGGCCCGATGAGTCTGTGAGCAGTTCAGGAGGCTTAAGACCGGATCCGTAGACATTTCACATCACCACATAGTCTGTGCCGAACATCATGTTCTCAACGGGCACTGCACTAGTTAATACTTTTATTGAAATCTAAAGCAAGCAATAATTGAACCTGTGACGTAAAGGTAGCTTCACCACACCAAAATCACATTAATTACATGAGGCAACTCACTTTTGACCAGATGTGTAGCGGCTCGGTAGTTTTGAAGAGTCCTCATCCTTCTGAAATAATTCAACTTCAACAGTCAGTTGCGCTTACCAACTCTAGAACTGTGTGTGCCTGTTGTATTAGAGCAGAAATTGAACAAAACTGGGTCAGGAATCAAGTAAAGTGAAAATAAACCCAGAATAATTCAGGTTAAACATCATGAAACATTACACGAACAGAGGAGAAGAGTGAGCTTCAGAACACGGACAAGAAAAAGCACGAAAATGTGATTTTCTTATGAGGCGAAGTGATAAATGCACAAATAGTCTCTGTGACAGCCAGGAACGCTCTTAAGAGGCAGACATTTGCAACTACTTTTATATGCATGTATGGATGAGAACCATATGTTTGAGGTGATGAGGACCCTGATAAAAAATTCAAGTCCTAAGTTGGAGGTGAGGTTATATGAAAAATTCATCGAGTCATAGTCCAAATTTAGACTTTCCGAATTGGGGGGAAACAAAAACAAACAAAAACAGAGTGTAACAACCTTTTCACCTCACGTGCACTCGCTGTCACCGAAATGACCTTTTACTGTCAGAGTTGTTCATGGCGTTTAACCACGTGATAACAACATCTGTGGTTCGATTCCAGCCGTGGATCTTTGTTGCACATCACTGTCGCCGCTCTAATAAAGGAACAAAACTCTCAAAAACACTTTGAAGGGAAAAAAAAATAATAATCACAGTAGCTCAAACACTTTTCTGGAAAATGAAGCATGAAAAACAGAATGCTCTTCTCAGTTTAAAGGGGCTCTATGTAATGATTTGTCCGTATGTGAGCGGATTGTAACGTGACGTGAAAGCTGAAGAAACCCTCCCCGTCTCTCTCTCGGTTGCCTGTACGAGCCTGTGGACGATTTGTTTAAGTTGTTTGACTTTGGATTTCTTTGTGAAGGACTGGGATTGGATTTTCTCAGCTAACAGAGGGCAACAGTAGCTAATATTAGTTTTGAAATGGAGTCTGCCAACATAAACTAACGACCTGCTTCCACAGAGACCCTTTAATTAGATTTATGAATATTGACTGGTGCAGGTATCATTTATCTTAATCCTGTTGCTGAATGAATGTTTCCTCTGAGCCTGCATAGAAACACTGACATAAACTAAAAAATGTGTAAATAACATACATTATTGTCCATTCAGACATCCATTAAACATGACACTGACATATCTGTGACCTATTTTCCCGTCTTATTTCACACACACACACCTTGTATTTATCACAGTGGCAGTAAATAGTTGCGTAGATTGTTTGCTTGTCCTTTTGACTTTATGAAACTCAGCTGTGAAGTACAAAATACTTTGGATGCAAATGCTGACGGATGAATATTTAACACGGTTATTTATAAAACATGGCAATGCACAACGCAGTGGAGCAGGTGAAGGAGAATCACTGTCAGTGTCCACAGAGCGTACAGCTGGCCGGTGGCAGGCCGCCACAGGGCCGGCTAAAGACAGTTTACACTGAAGTAGGGCAGCTAACAATGTTATGTGCGCTGAAAATGTTCAGCCAATGGCGGCGAGTGACTAATGCTTACAGTCACTTTTAGACTCTCAGCTGATGGCGTGTTGTTATCTTGCTCAAGGACACTCTGGCAGGACGCACAGGCTGTTTGCAGTGATTGAACCCTTTTCACTGCAGTATCGTTGAGCTAACCGCTCCCTGTCTGACATGCCTGTACGCTGCGTTGTGCCGACAGTAAATCAATCCTGGAGGGAGAAGTAATAATAATTCCATCTTTCTTCCTGGTCACTTACAAGGCCCGCTAATCAAATTAGCCCTAATTGAATCTAATTTGATGTCATTCATTTGCTAACCAGCCAGGCGTTGCATTTGAACATCTGAGTGGAAGAGAATCATTCGTCTGTGATCACGAGGAGAGCCTTTGATGTAAAGTGATGCAAAGTGCGACAAAAAGTTTGTAAAGACGCAGAAAATGCATATAATTCTTCGAAACCTACTGCTGTGTTTTGTGCAGCAGGTACGTGAGAGATTAGATGTGAGCTTTGCTTTGTTTTCTCTGCTGCTGTGTTGTACTACATCTGTATCAGCCCGCAGGCCCATGGGAGCCCCTGCTGGCCAACACTACCACTGTTTGAAACAAGCAGATTCAAGAGGCTCTCCCTAAGGCCAAGGAAAATGGATATTGATCTGGAGCCATGACTAAATGGATTAAATTACAGAGTAGTGTTGGTAGCAGGGCAGCAGAGAGAACGAGATGAGAGGGAGGAGGAGGAGGAGATAGAGAAGAGAGACAAAAGGAAGGAGACGGGAGGTATTGAAGGACTCGACCAAAGTATTTGCCTTGCAGACCGCTTTCTTTCTCCCTGACTCTTTTCATCAATAGCCCACCCAGCAGCCCGATGCAATCATACTCCCGAGCATCATCCTGGTCTTTATGCAGTTATGAGCCAGTTGGCTTCGTAGGAAATCGGCAGTCGGGGGATTATCACTTTCCATTCAACCAAGGCTGTTGAGTGGTAAGAATGCCAACTGCATGCTGGGAGCAAAAGAATATGCACATCATGAATACATAACCCGAACGGCCCTTCGGAGAGTGTAAATCTGGCCAGATCTGGTCGGCCGGCAGTCGCAGTCCAAACCTGTTTGGTGTAAACAGCTAATCAATCAGCAGTTCCTCCTCGAGCTGCTCCTCTTCATGGCCTTGCTGATCGGCCTGGAGGCTGCAGAGAATCGCCGTCTGAGCACCTCTCCCGTGAGACCTCAGAAGGTCTTGATATTCAGGACGTTCACACGTTCACATGTATGACAGGAATATCAAAGAGGTGAGTGTGAACTGCACTGTAAAAACTAAAAGGTCACATTCATTTCGGGGCAACAAAGTTCAATACAATGTCAAATCGGGCAATTTAACACATTTTCTTAAGTTCTTACTACAATGTTGGTAGTATATGCAGCTGAAGAATGGTAAATATATCCATTTTGTCTTTTGCCAAATTGTTCCTGTACTGAGAAAACTGAGGCTGAAAAACTCTGATTAAACTGTAAAACAAGGCAGCGCTGATCAAATATGAACCAGGATACAGTTCATCGTCTATTTCCTGCCTAAAATGTTTTCAAAAACATATTTTAGTACTATTTTGCTGCCCTACTTTTTCCTGTTTCAAAACTAGGAAACTTGAAATGTATTAAGTGGTTCTGCTCAATACTGGTGCAAACAAGGACTCGAAAGTGGTTCAAGAACAGGAGCTGCTTTGCTGCAAGAGAACAGGATCAGTCTTTAATGATGTTGCATCCATTTCACAACAATGTGTCTGTAGAAAAACGGTGGGATGTGGTTGTGACCCTTCATCATGTTTTACGCTGTTTTCATTTCAGTGAGAACATCTTCTATTAAATAAACATGGAGTGAACTCGTGTTCTTCATGTTCCACATGTAAAGATCACGAGTTAACAAAACACTTTGACTTTTTAATGAAACAAGCTTCAGACCGCAAGGACTCGATCATTCGGGTTGAAGCTTTGTTTGTTGGCACTTCCTCAGTTTACAGCTTCTAATCCTGATTAATAAGAATACAAGCTATTGTTTATACAGTGAAGAACGTACAACAGCAATAGCAACATCGAGGGACCAACCCAAAAGGTCAATTCTCCTGCTATCGTGTCTGAATAACTGTTTTTGGAGAGCCTAATGTTTCATCTCATCTACCGCTCAAAATATTCTGATCCAGCCCTCCAGTGTCTGCACGAGTAAGATTTATTATAATACATACAGTATACATCATGATGGAGGCTTATTTCCTCAACTCCTGAGCTCTAATCATAAACACTTCTCCCCACTCCACTTCATTCCCTTCAGGGCAGCGCTCCACTTCATGGACTAGATTGAATATTCATAAAGACTCTTCCGATTTCAGATGACACACGGGCATTCGCCTATGCTCGACATATGCATAAAATGTGCATTAACATGGTTTTATTCCTGTCCCGCTGATGCGGAGAGTGGATGTTTATGGGACACTTAATGGGATCCATCCCTCAGAGTGGCCATCAGATTGCATGTAATCTGCCAAAGTCTCTTTGAAGATCACAATTTACAGCATGCATGACTGACGGCTACAAAAAGTTATCCGACGCGCTGCACACGGCACTGTAACAGTTCGGGTCGTCGTCGTTGCACTGCTTTTCCTCCCAGTCTGCAAGTATATAAATTGGCAAACACAGCGTGAAGCATATGGCTATTGCCCCTAACACATTTGTTTCCTTTTTATATGTGGCCTAGAAATTTCCTAAACCATAAAGCCACAGAAATGTCCTCTGGGAGTGTGAGATACAAAGAAATTTGACAGTCCATGGAAGCACATAATCAGTCAGTGCACATCATTCCAGTGTCCTGGTTCTAATTGCAAAGCATTACGACTCTCTAGCTCCATCTGTTGAGACACTTCCATGATCATGGACAGATGTTTGCGATTGTGGATACAGAAGTTACAGTCCATCCGAGTGTGAGGAGAGAGCGCTGCCGAGTTCTTGCGAGGCATTGTGGACACAAACGTCAGCTGAGATAATGATTCACTAACAGCCACAGATTCTTATATAAGAGCTGTAATTCTTCAAACATGCTTCACTGAATAAACTAATGAGGGCCGGGTCAACTTCTTCATTTCATTCTCATTTTCAGCATCCGGCTGTTTTTAAATCTGCTTGCAATATTCAGGGTTTCAAGAGGACGATGCTCATCCCAGAAATGCAGTGGGCAGGACTCAGTGTATTTATCAAAAGGGCTGACACACTTGACGAACACATTTACACCCTCAGGCAAAGAGAACATGTCAAATTCATTTAGGAAAAGCCCAGGTGGCTGGGATTGGCCCAAATCAAGGATCTCTATGCTGTCCAGTGACACAAATAATGCTTGAGTTTGTTTAAAATGGAGAATGATGTAAAATTTGAAAGGATCAGCAAGGATATGTGAAGGTAACGTTATGCAGACATTAAGTTAATGTGAAGTGTGCTCTTTTTTGATTAAGATTCAGCTCACATTTAACTAGTTTTCTTCCTCTTGAAGCAAAAGCAAACAATTTCTTTTGGCAGATGTTTTGGCAAGTTCAAGGGTAAAACATTTTTTAATAAACGCTTAGTCGATCTACAGTATGGAAAAGTAATCAGTTTGATAATGTGAGAATTTGGAGAAGAAATTCAAACATTCATATTCTCCAAAACAAAATAAACAAGCTGTTCTCAGAGGAAAATAAGGTCCTCAGAAAACTGTTTGAAGCAAGAAAGGTGGCAGGGTCCGCCAAATATAAACACAAAGTAAAAAAGTATGAAATTGTGTTGTCCTTAAAGGTCAGTTTGTTTATTCAGTCATGAAAAAAAAGGCATGAAAAAGTAAAATCAGTCAATGAAAATCTTTCACTTCTGATTTAAATGTCTTTCCTCAAACTACATAGTGCACCTTTAACATCAAATATAAGCAATATTTCCTCAAAGTCAAGGACTCAACATGCCATAATTTCAGGCCCGTGTTGGGTAGTTACCTTTGAAAGTAACTCATTACATTATAAGACTACTGCGATTAAAAAGAGCAACTTGTTACCGCTGCTCAGCCGGAGTCACATCAGACTGCCGACTTCCCTCCTCGCTCTATCCTGGAAGTTATAGTGGCAGGGTAAGGTAGCTCCAAAACTATAGGAGGCCCCTCCTTAAAGCTTAAAGCTGCTCGCTATACTGGACTTGCTACTCTTTGGCTGTAGCAACTAGCTGCCGTTGGCCATGGCGGCAAAGGGCCCTATTAGTTTACCAGAGCTTGCCGCTATCGCAACCTTGGCTTATGGGAAGAGTCACAGCCGGAAATTGGGTTCAGTCACCTGTCTCCCACTGAACACGGCAGGGCACCAGACTGGGCCTGAACACAGCCTCTGAGACCGACAGATGCCAGTTTGAAGATAGGGGATCCACTATGGAGGCGATTTACAGCAGCTCTGACTGACTGACTGCGACTGTGGGGACGAGAAGATGCGACAGGCGGGGGCAAGGAGGCCAAAACGCAGAGGATGTTCTTTTTGCAAATATCCGAGTGGACAGGATCTAGATTGCCCTCACTCTCCTGTTAGTTTTGTCGCACCCGATAGGAGAAGTTATCCTGTTTTCATGGTAAATAAAGAGCTTCGACCAGACAAGAGGTTGAACCAGACAGAATAATTGAAGACACCTGTGTCCGTCAGTCCTTTAAAACATTAAAAACTGTCTTTGTTGATATGGACTACAATCTGAGAGCAACCGGTTTAAAATCACTGTTTTATTTATCAAAGCAATGCAGTGAAAAACAACAAAACATGTAAAACCTGGAATAAAAAGAAAAATATAGTAACAAATATTGTCAAATCAAACATCATTTGAATGTTTGCTGAACAGTTTGTCAAAGTGAGACGAGATATTTCAATCCTGACAACAACGCAAGAGGACGTTAACAAAACATCTTTAAAACGGGGGTCTAAAATTAATTCTGATGAGGTGAAGAGGAATAAATACCACGACTCCGGCACAAAATGAAGTAATTACACAAAAATGGCATAATTATGTCAGGGACTTCCAGATCAAGATTGAAGACAAAAAAAAAACCAACAGAATTTAAAAAGTCGTACTCATAAATCCGAGTGTTAAACCAAGTGTCCTCACTAGACAGAGTCTGTTCATGGCAACAAAGAGCGGAGAAAATCCACTCGCTCTTATCTGTCTGGTCGCATCATGCCCGGCCTGACTGGCATCATCATCGGTCGAGGGTGACGCATCATGTGTGGTGGTCCTGGCATCATCTGCATGGGCCCTCCCATCGGCGGCCTCATGCCTCCTGAAAGTGACAGTGACAGGATACGCAGCTTTATGTGCTGGTTTATGGCAACAGATATTAAATGTGACGTCGAGGGGGAAATATTTTAACCTTTTCTCTTTTGGTTTGCTGATTCTGTGCAAACTAGAATGTGATCGGCTTTAGCTTGCAGCATATTTTAGCTGCAGCTACAGATAATCACGGATGATGTAAATGATTTTTTATGATAATTCAATTCATCATTCAATCCATGACATTTTAGAAAGTAGTACAAATGTCCAAAATCTTATATTTAGAGTGAAAATTAACACGTCTAAAACCAAAGATATTTAAAGTACAATGATATAAAAACAGAAAAAATCTTGATGTCGTGTTCATGTTGATTTACTATTGAATTAACTGACTAACTTAAAAAATGATCATTCATCTGTGAGAGGGGTGTATTGGGTGGACAGATTATTCTGCATACCTGTAGAAGCCATATCACTATTTGATTATTATTTTTTCTTATTGATAACTTTTTTTGTTTAATGTCCTTATTCTGTTTGTAGTTTTAGAAACTAAGCACCAGATCGAGCACCTTTTGGTTGAATGACAGGATTTGGGTAAAGGTAGATGGTGTGTCTATGTCAGGTGATGCACCAGGAATGTATGTTTCTTCAAGAAAGCAAGAGAGAGGCAACATGACGGACAAGTGTGTTTGCTTTTGAACTGGAAATATAAATCATCCCAAAATGTGAATCTTCCCTGGACAATGGACTTCTTAATTGCCAGAGTACAAGCCAACTGAACTGGTGCACCAGTGGCCTTTTGTTGGCAGGTTTATTTTTTGAAGAAACTCTTAACAAGGAAACAGAAATATGGGGCAATAAAAAAAAACTGCATAATAACGGAAGAAACCCTTTGTGGCCAATAGTCTGCTTCCCTAATAGCTGACTGAACTGAGGTGATAGAAGCCTTGTCTGAATAATATTAATCTGCCGAACACATCCAGGTGGTGAAAGAACTTTTACACACATTAGGAGCGAATGAAGCTTTGTCAAAGAAACGTGTTTCTTACCAGGTCCACCGGGCATCATTCCATGTGGTGGAGGCCCCATCATGGGCATCATAGGTGGACCTCCCATGGGGGGTGTTGGTAGCATGCCTGGACGAGGAGGACCGCCTGTATTATAAAGAGGAAAATGTTAGTGGCCTTAAATAAATGGTTACAGAGTACAATGTAGTTCAATTACAATTTTTTGATCTTATGAAAAAGGAGAAACAAGAGCTGCCTGTCATTTCGTTTACCGTCTTGCTGTTATTTTGTGTTATGTGTTTTACAAGAAGGACTACTATAGAAACAAGCCTTTGTATGTATTGTTTGTTTTTTATCCTTGATGTTTTTTAATGCATGTATTGACTCCTGCGTAGTGTTTATGTGTTCTTTAATCATCAAATAAATTAATAAATTCATTCATTCAAATTTAGCCACAAGTGATTTGGCCTCTATGGATCTCTATGTGTTGTAAAAGTCACACATCAAAGGGGTGAAAGAAAGACCTATTTCATAAAATAGAAATGCATCTTATTTGCATTCAGTAGACACAGAGTGTACCTTAAATGTTTTGCTTCTGCATCACCAGAACTCATCAGTAAAGTTGGTTAGTAAAATGTTACAACAACAACAAAGAGCAGTGAGGAAAACACTAAACTAAAAAGTTTCTTTCTACAAAAATTATAATTAATATGGAACATGATGTGATTTTATATTGTTGCAGCTATTTAAATTAGTTGTTAGTTGTAAATTATGCAGGAACGTTTATTCTAATGAATTTTATTTCAATTGTCCTTGATATGGAGCTAAATGCTCACAGTCATCCCTACTCTATGAAAAGCCAGTGTCCATGTTACGGTTCCTTAATCAAATTACTGCAGAGCTGAAAGATGATAGACTCACCTGGGGGAGGGCCACCAGGGAACGGTGTGGGAGGAATCTTTCCCTGTTGAAAGGCAGCCGCTGTTGGGAGAAAAGACAAAATGTTAAGACATAAACAACCACACAAACGTTTCACGGTTAGAATATTCTTCATGCTTATTGTGTTTGTAAAGAATTATTTAAGCCCGTTTCATATTGTATGTTTGAATGCAAACAGAACGTGGATCTCAAGGAGTGTTTCTAATATTGTAGTATTGCAAAATAAACAATGTCGAGAAAAACATGTGCTGCAGTGCTTCCGTCCACTCAACTGCAACATTTTGACATGCTGAGAGGATCTTCATTTTGTTTTACAGAACAAATTCTTCCTTGCAATAAATTCCTCCGGTGTGGACAATACTACACTCTTGCCCCACATGGGCTTTGAATCCCTTATGTGGATTAGCTGCTTGTAATCTCAGAGGGGGCCTGAGTAAGCTGGTGTACATAGTGCAGTTTAAGCAAAGAGCTTGATATCCCACACACCTGCATTAGCATGCCTTGTTTGTGGGCTATGTAAAAGGCTTTACTCAAACACCTAATAACAACCGAATAAATCATCATTAGTGGTATGTTACTGCCACTAGAGGTCACTTTCATATTTGAGTTAAACTAACTGGCCACACGAGATGCATCTCAAGGGGCTGACTCTTTTAAAATCCAGATCAGTTTTGTGCTTTACACTGTCTTTAAATTCTTAGTAATCTGAGTTATAGGGTCTCAACGAACTGAGAGTTCGTTAGAAGACTGAGACAGTCATTTGCTCACTTGTTTTATCGATCAGGCTCTGAGCCTGCTCCTCCATCCATTTCTGGTAGTAATCTTTCACATTTTCTTTGTGTTTTCGGCCGCTGCAGTGGGTTTTCCTCACTGATGGCTGGAACAGAAAAAGAGCAAGTTTGCGGGTATTTAACAGGAGCAGAACAGACCGAAGACAAGATTCTTTCATGCTTGTTACTCAACAATGTAATTTGGTACTTAGCACAAACACAACTTACCGAATCGTGTGTAAGGTAGGTGTCACAGTAATCACAGTAAAACCTGTTAATATAAGAAATGATTGAGGTTAGAACAAAAAATGCAGAGTTGTAGACATGATCAGTCCCCAAACAGTATAATTTACATTAAAGCTGGAGCATATATCAATGTGTAAAATCAGACTGGTTAGTGAGCTGTGAAACTAAAGAGTCAAGAGATTTCATTCACACCTTTTTCTGGTTTTACAAGCTACAATACAGAAATACTACATGCAAACCCTTTGGTCTGTATATCTTTAATGTAATGTCCACACATTAAAAATCCCTTACATAGACATCTTACAATTATACACTACTCAACATTAGTTATGGATATTTGGATATTTTAGGGTTTCATTTGATTGTTTATTCTGTGACATCTGAATTTTTTATTTTGTGAATACTTTTGGTCCCCAATAAATAATGTGACACACTTAATTTGACTTTTATTGCATATCCATTCACATGCATATGCACCCATATCACAATATCCCTAACTAATTTTGAGTAGTGTTTCAGTTGGGAAGGGGATAAAGAGTATAAATATATTGTGCAGATGTTATAAGATGTCCTAGGTAAAAACATTTTATCATTTTAATTCATTCATTCATTCATTCATTCATTTTAGGATGACTAACGTAGTTTTCTGTTCAGCAGGACATCTTTACAAGCAGAATACATACAAATACATCCTACAGAAATGTAATATTTATATCTAAATCATTTTTTAACATGCCACCCTAAACATAAGGTGGAATAAAACACATGTAATACTCTTTATTTCTATTAACTGTCTTAGCTAAGACACTTATTTTGTAATGACGGGTTTTTCTCTGCAGCTGTAGCTCCAGCCACGACGTCCACCTTGGAGGTAAACTGAAGTTAGATGGTGTTTTAATAACAAAATACACAACCAGCATTATTATACCTGAAATGTACCTCGTAAACCAGCGTTACCCAGTCACAAGTCTGATCCCACGTTAACCTTACCAACTAATATCAAAAATCAGTAGAACCACCTCATTGTTACACTACACATGGATAAACATACTCCTACAGTCCTAAACATACAATACAAACAGATTTATAATTTAAAACCACGGCCTGTTGTTCGTCTTTGACTGATAAGCTAACTGTTACGTTCACATCGAGGTTGAGTCCAGCAAATAGACGCAGCCCAAACAAAGCTCACATCGTTCATGCTGGAAACAAAACGGCCTGTTTCATTTGTTTTTGACGTTAATTTATCGTCGTTCGTTACTGAATATAAACATGAACAATATTTAATTTCGCTTAAAAGTTGCAATCAGAGATTGAGCATTAATGAGAGATAATAGTTGAACTTACTTCGGCATGATCGGCAGCAGAGTCGGCAGCTATCTCCGCCGAGAGCGCGATTCCGGTGTTCGCAATAAGTGTTCCCACCAGAACAAAACGCCTACCCATAAAGGTTCCGCCTGATTTAAAGCAGAGGTTATGTTTATTTTGTCCTGGTTTTAATCTCAATCAGACACGATAATTCATTCAGAAATAAGGTGCTACACGAAAAGATATTTTCGTCAGCCAGTCTATCCAATAATACATTTTAAAAGCCAAATATTACGTGTTAAATTTACATCATATTTCTGAAGGTTTCAGTGTCTGACTGTGACACAGATTGAAGTCAACCTTTGTTTATATTCAACCCACTCTAAGTATAATTTTCATGATTATTTAATGGTTTATTTAATAGGCCAAAACTTAATCAATGTCAAACTAATGTGAAGCACACCTTGATGGACATTTACTTAGTAAAAGTTGTAATTCCTCTCAATTACATGTCAAATTCCTGCATTCATACATACAGAAGTAGTGTCAGCTAAATGAACTCAAAGTCGAAATAAAAATAATAATAAACTTTATTTATATAGCACCTTTACAAAGTGCTTTGACAAACAAGCAAAAGCAGGAAACTCAGGAATAAACACTCAACAGTCAAGCCGAACACAAGGCAGCCAAGTCTAAGGTGAGGTAAAACAAGAAAGCAGAACAGAAAATGTAAAAATACAAACAGACAATATGAGTAATTGTAAGTAAAAGGAATTAAAGCCATAAAAAAATTAAGATCACAGGAAAGAAAGAGAGAGAAAAAGTAGCGCAAAAATAGAGATAATAAAAGGATAAAATCCAGAAAGAATGACGACATCAAATGAGAGGAATAAAAAACAGAGAAATAAACTAAGAGCAGTAAAAGGAATAAAAGATAGAAAGACGAATGCCAGTTTAAAGGTGAACTTCCTGTAAAAGCAAGTCTATAACAGTGGGTTTTAGGAAGTAATTCAAAAGAATGTGCTGATTCTGAGAGGTCGTTCCAAAGTTGAGGAATGGCCCCACGTCAGGTCGCTATGTTGCTGATGTATTAGCTACTATAAAAGCAGAATTTTAGCTTCTAGCTGGTTAAACTCCAATTTACTCTTTTATAAGCTGTTTGGAAGATTGTCACTGGAAGAAGACCCTGGAAATGAAAGGACAGCAGCTACAAGTGCTCAGTTATGTTTTGCACCAGGCAAGTAGGCTAAACAAATTGAATCAAAATAGCAAATAAATAAACAAATTCAACAACAAGAAAAACAATCCAACTGATAGTAGAAAATCGAACCATTTTTAGAGAGAAAAAAGGGTACTTCACAGATGAAGCATTATTCTTATGTTTCAAGAAGACCTATATAATTTATACACTTCATCATGTATGCGTGGCCGCAGGTACCCGCATCAATAACAAAAATACCTTCTTAATTTACTATTCACTTTCTTCACAAGTAAAGGCTTATTTTCCAAACAAGCAAGGAAAGTTGAGAACATCAGAAGTGGGGGCACAAGCTCAGGCTCCCGGAGACTTGGGCTGCATTCGAATGTCTGGACTTCACTGCAGGTTATCTGCAAGCCTTGAGTCTTGTCTTTCTGCCGACTTGGACTGCAGACTTCACCGGACTTCACTGATTTAATTACCCACAATTCATTGCAATATGAAACTTATTATGAATGTGTAACACAATTACTTTTTTATAGCGTTACTTGAATCGTGTTCGCTAGAAATGATATTCAGTTTGGATCCAGCCTCAGATGATGTTGGACAAGCTGTACGGAGCCATTTTGATCGTAAACTGATTTTAAAAGACTTTATTTATACCCTTTAAAGTAGAAATATTCAGTGCAGATGCTAAGCTAAAAGCATTAGCGGTCACCATGTCTGGTGTGAGTTGAGGAGCTAAATTGTGTGTCGAGGGTGTAAATGTTCGAGAAATGAATTCGACAACCTGTATGGAGACATTTTTTTATTTTTTCCAGTTGTTTTTTAACGTTTTAAAACAAGTCCCCATCTAGTTGATGAAGGCAGTCATCCAGGTCATGGTTATTCTAGGTCCTGTATTGTAGGAAACTGGACATGTTTCAGTTTCTTGAAGATGTTTTACCTCTCATCCAAAGGGTTTGTTCAGCTCTTACTAACTGGAGGGGAGATACAGGCTTTTAACTCTGTGTGAGAATGTCCTTACAGAGTCGTTAAGGACAGGGTGAGCTCTGAGTTTCAGAGTTATTAAGGCCACTTGTGAAGTGAATGGTTGTTAAGCTATCATGCTACAATGCAATACTGAGTTCCCTCCCCAGGCAGCTTCACAACCATTCACACCTGGGCTCACCTAGCCCTAACAACCCACATGGAGGCCGCTTAAATCAACGACCCACAAGTGGCCTGAACGACTCTGAAACTCAGAGCTCACACGAGTCCTTAACGTTGTTTAGGAGAAAGCTGCGACGTTATTTAGCTGTGACTCTCCAGAAATGTTTTGCAGACCATGAAACTTCACCTGACTGTCCATCAGCATTGGGGGGTGAGTAGATGCTGACTGAATTTTTATTTTTTGGGTGAACTTACCCTTTAAATTTATCTCCAGAAAAGTAAAGCTGAGGAGAATCTACATGTATAATAGTGTTTTCATGATTTAATGTCAGCATTTATAATGAAATATTAATAGAAACTAAACATGCATCCTGTATTAAACCTGTGACATATATGGTAGTGAGCCGTAAGAAGCAGAAACCTGGACTCATTGACAAACCAATGAAAAGATGGCTGCAAATAGCAACAGATGACGTCGACGCCCACTACGTGATTGGCGAAGGTGACGCGCGGGCTGTTGCAACGTCAAACATCGTCCCTCTGGTCGTGCCATGCGCACTCACGGTTGTTGTTGTTGAGCTGGTTGTTATGGCTGGACAAGGCCTCGGACTAAACTGAGAGAGGAGCCCCGTACCACCCCGCGTCTCTGTTGCGGGACACCCGCCACCCATGGAGGGCACGGACATGGACGTGGACGCGGAGCTCATGCAGAAGTTCAGCTGCATGGGCACCACGGACAAAGACGTCCTCATTTCGGAGTTTCAGAGGCTGCTGGGCTTCCAGCTCAACCCAGCCGGCTGCGCCTTCTTCCTGGACATGACCAACTGGTGAGTGCGGGGATGCGGAGGGCCTGTTGTCGGACAGCAACCTGCCGCTAACCTTAGCTGAATAATTAGCTCGTTAGCATACTTTTTAAAACGCTGAAACAAAAATGGAGGCAGGCGCACGGGGTGCTAAGTTAGTGTTGTTAAAAGTCGAGAGGCTCATTACATCATTCCTACACGGGAAATGGCAGTTAGGTTAGTTAGCTAACTCCCAGCGATCATTTCGGGGGCAAACGGAAGTGAAACGGTAAAGTTTGTCCCAGCCGTGGGGTGTCTTAAGGTGAAATAACTGGAAGAGCAGAAAGCAAAAGGTAGCTAACTAGCTAGGTGGCTAATTCAAGCACAGTTAGCCCTGGGTGTAGATCATCAGCCATATTACATAATACTACCCGGGGCCAGTTAAACCACGCTCTCCGGGAAGCCACAACTCAAGGCGAGCACCAGTCACTTAATGTTAGTGTGATGACGTAACCAGTCGTGATCTATCAACAGCTGACAACAAGTGGTATCGATCAAGACATGTCTCTGTCATCAACACACATCGTGGCTTCACATAGCCAGCTGTGGATAGCCTCGATCAGGAGGGAGAATCCAGACACACACACACACAGAAAAAGAAAAGAAAAGAAGAAGCAGGATTCACATTGTTGTGTTCAAGTTTCATTTTGGAGCACAAAGTGTGGAAATCACCGTGACACAGTGGAAAGATGACATCATCACGTGACAGTAGTAGGAGTTGGTCCACTGAAACTAGTTGACCACTTCTGTGGAGTTTTACAGGAATAAATCATGATCATAAATCATCAGTCTCATGACTTTTTTTAAGAAAAATCATCTTGCACACTGTCATATTTTGCACAGGATCATCATCGAACTAATAAAGAAAGTCAGATGATACAGTTATCCCTCTCATTGAAGGTTTTCAACCAATTTTACACATAAAAATCAGTTTGGTACACATGACACGTGCTGCTCAGTCTGTGTAAACAGCTGTATAATGTGTTCTGGGGCTCTTGAGGAGCTTTGTTAAGTCTGAAAACTAACTCCTGATAATGTTGATGATGTTCTTCAGGCTTACCTCAACTTCAGGGACTTTGGATTCACAGCAGAAAGTCTGCGAGACAAAACAGAGGTGTGGTTGTTTGTGGATGTTAATCTGGCAGGATGGGTTTAATAGCAAGCTGAAGTCACGTCCCTTCTGGTGGACCTCATGGGACCTTATTTAAAACAGTAGTTAATGGAGAAAAAAACATTTTTGATCCCACTTGAATTGTGCGATGAATTACACATTTGATGTCTGTGAATTAAAAACACATTTTTCAAAGTCAGTAAAGTCACAGTTTGTCATAAAGAGTGAAATATCATCTATTTTGGTGCTAAACCGGTCAGTGAACTACATCGTCTCGCTCAACATGTCATTTTCATAGTCTTAAGAAAAAGAAAGTAAGCAGGGTTTGAACTTCTGTCTCTAGCCCTATTTTGTATTTCTCACAAAAATATGTCACTTTTGTGTGAACAATGTCTTTGAGGAGAGACAGACTGAAACCACTATGTTTTGCTTTCAACTGTGACCATTCAAAACAGGCATTTACATTTTTGCTTTCAGACCGTAGTCGGTCAACGCACTCGATGACGTAGTTCATTTTGAGTGCACTGGCACCTAATAGTCAGGAGATCTTGGCCAGATGTGGGTTATTTCCTTTCGTTTCAAAATTGCATCCCTTGGTTGTCTACCGGCTTTATCGCCAGACGCTTAAAATATCTGCAATTGGCTGTAAAACAGCATCTCTGCTCTTATTCCCTAAAGGAAATGTTTAACCTAATAAAAGTGTATTTGAATAGGCCATAACAATTTCCCAGAGCCCAAGTTTGACATATTTAAATTGCTTGTTTTATTTCCTCCAACAGTCCAAAGCCCAACAATATTCTGTTTACTATCATATAAGTGCATATTTAAATTTTTTAAACTGGAATAAGTGAACATTTCTACTCAGAAAATTAATAATTAATCGAACAATTGCTTCAGCTTCAGTATAAAGTGCTTTGCATACAAAAATAAAATAAAAAGCACCATTAGAAGATTAGAAATCTGTGTCCCAGTTTTCTCCCCCGTTCCAGGATTCTTCTCCAGATGCTCCGTTTTAAGACAGAATGACAAAATTGTAACTGAGCTGTATAATCTGTGTGGTTTCTGCTTTAGGATGGATTTTTCTTTTAGTTGTCAGTGTCAGATTGGTGGACTGTCACACTGGATCAAATCATTTTTGAGGGAGCTGATTAGAAAAGCTCTCTGTCACCAGGACCCCATGACTCGGGAATGATGAAAAAGTATCCCGAAGAACGAACAGTGTGCACAAAAAAAATACGAAATCAGTGACTGTTGATTTTCTTTGTTAACTTCTATTGTAATATTAAGAAATCTTGAATGAATGCTCCTGATAACACCATGCTCTTCCTTTTGTGTCGGAACAGGAACCTGCAGGCCGCTATTGGTGCATATTATGACTTTGAAAGTCCTAACGTCAACACGCCATCCATGTCCTTTGTTGAAGATGTGACAATTGGGGAAGGAGAGTCAGTTCCTCCAGATACACCGTTCACAAAGACCTGGAGAATACAAAACACAGGTGTGGAGCATGTCACTACATTCACATGTTTAGTAAAAATAGCCTTTGTGAATCTGTACTATCCATCCGCCTGAGCAAATGTCAGTTACAACTGTTTTTATGACTGCTCTCCTCTTTGTGCGTTACAGGTGCAGAGTCGTGGCCACCTGGGGTTAGTCTCAAGTACATTGGTGGGGATCAGTTTGGGCATGTAAACACAGTTATAGTAAAGTCACTAGACCCCCAGGAAATATCAGATGTGAGTGTGCAGATGCGAAGTCCCACAGCTCCTGGCATGTACCAGGGCCAGTGGAGGATGTGTACAGCCACCGGATTATTCTATGGAGGTAGGAAATCAACAGTGTTGATATGTTTCTAATAAAAGAAATCTATTAGGGCTTTTTTAGCATTCTGGTAATCTTCTCTTTGTCACAATGCCATTAAACTTATACTGAGGAAATTCTTTAAGTAGCTGGTTTTGTCTGACCATTCATACATGGCTCCTGGGTGCGACTAAACATCTTCATTCGTCGCACTGAAACACCACCTGCATGTGTAGACGGTCGCCTTTGAACAAATGTCAGCCCATTGATAGTTTTTTGTAAATTACTCTGTCAGTGTGGGATTGTGGGATTTTATGTGCGATTTACACTATAAGGCGCTCCACCTGTTCCTAATCCTAAAGTGCCTTATCCGCTGTGATTCCTCTGGTAATGTTCTGCCATGAGGGGGTCACAGGAGGAGAGGAAGACGGAGTAAGACGGCTCCTGGATGCGGGCAGGGAGGCGACACGACCAGATTATCATAGTTTATAAAGAATATTTTAGATATAATAATTTCATACACGAAATATAAAGAGATTAGAGCAATTTCTCGCTGCCTGTGTTGTGATTTAAATGAAGAAAAACATGTATCTGCACAGTTATTCCTGTTTACAGTCATTTACATAATGTGTTAAGGAAGAAATTAAAATGTACTGTTGGTTGCACCTACACTAAGAAGTTGCAACCAGTATTAAAAGTTAGTCTGGAGGTTGATTCACAATCACAGATTGGTAGGTTGACATTTGCTTCTTTTCTCTCACAGATGTAATCTGGGTGATTCTTAGTGTAGAAGTTGGAGGTCTCCTCGGCGTGACCCAGCAGCTGTCTTCGTTCGAGACAGAATTCAACACCCAACCCCAGCGCAACGTGCAGGGAGACTTCAACCCCTTCGCCTCGCCACAGAAGAACAAGCATGACACCACTGACAACAGCTTCAGAGATCCCGGCGGAGCCTGGGAACGTACACAAGAGCCAATCCAGCAAGATCAAAATGGACTGTCTCATAATGCTGTAAATAGAGCGTCAAATGGTCTCCAAACCAATCTTTCTGTGGTGACTTATGGTCAGGTATGTATGAATCAAATATCTGGTTTCACACTTCACAAAGTTACAACTTTAAACCTACAGCACAGTACTTCTTTCACCACATTCATAAAGTTCACTTATTTCAGAAAGTAGTCCTTGTGATCAATTGTATGTGAGCAGGCTTTTCATGAAGCCTACACCATGACAGTGCCCCCATCTACAGTATCTGATGTCGATTATATGCTCAGTTTTATACACCTGGCCCAGGTGTGGCTTCTGTAAAGGAACAATTTATAAGATTTGACAAAGAGTTTTCATTTAAACGATTGAAAAAATGAACATTACAAAGAGAGACAAACAGTCTGCTATCTAGCTAGCCCTGGCCCGTCCTGTCTCATGATACTTAGCTTCCAAAGTTTTAGCTGGTAGATGTAGATGAATTGAAGTTTTTTTCTTTTACCAAACTAAGACAAGATAATTTCCTTTCTTAACTCATAAAACGCACCTCACTCAAATTTGACATAAACAAAAATTAAACCAAAACAGTCGATTGGTTTGTCTTGTCACAAACACCTCTGGTTTGGTTGAGTGAGATGTTGCTGCTGATGCCAGACTCTATCGCTCCTCTACAGTTTCATGCCCTCTTCTTGTCCTTGGAGCGATAATTCTGGTCAGAGCTGCTGTAAATCACCTCCTTACTTGACCCCCCTGTTTTCAAACTGGCATCTGTCAGTCTCAGAGGTTGTGTTCTGTCCCTGTCTGGTGTCCAGCTGTGTTCGCTGGGAGGAGGCTGAGGCCAACTGAGCTGAGTCCTGTTGACAGTCGTGACTCCGCTGTCATTGGAGGTTGCAGACTCCAGTCAGCTAATATGGCCTTTCTTTCAGCTCTCCGCTCAGCCCGAATGTTAGAGTAGCCCCACTAGTAGTGCCTGAGTATAGATGTTTTTTCTCATAGTTTTCTTGTGTTTTATGATCATTAGAGCCTGATGTAGTCTTGTTACTGTGGCTGCGACTTAAGTCTTAAAATTAATATCAAAGATGATATTAAAGTCATCTTCAGAGATCTACTATGACTAAGGCTAAGATGATGAGGTATACGGAAACCACCACGTGAGTATTTGTTCTATTAAATCGATCAATGCTTATGTAGAGTGCAGCATCGACAACGTATTTTTGAGGCTAACCTGGAAGTTAGCATCACCACAGTTCTCTTGACAAAAAGCCTATGGGAGTTTTGAATTGGATTTTTGATTATTGCAGAAAATAAGCTCTTTTTATGATACCAACACATTTTGTTCAGTAAAATAATCTTCACAGATGATCACCACTTTTGTGATTCTTTTAAAAACAAATCTTAAGCTTGTGATAACCACAGACCTTATTTCAGGCATTTAACTGAAAACCCCATTGACTCTTGAGTTGAGGGAACTGGAAGTACAGAAATGCTCCCTCATTTCCAGTTTTTAGGACGCATTCCTGCAGATTTCTTGTCCTAATTCGCTGTGACATGCATTGCAAAAGAAAAAAAGTCATACATCCATCTTAAAGTTTGTGGTCTTTGTTGAGGGAAAACTCCTGCTATCTCTGGTGAGTCGACTTGATTGGATCACCTTAATCTCTCAGGGGGGGCCACAGTATTGTTCTACAGCAGTATCACGTCACACCTCTCATAGCTGAGCCCTCCTTCAGTTTTGGCTCATGGCCTCTCCTGGGTGGTTTAACTGGACTGATGAGAACCACATTTAAATGAGGCATTAATTCAAAAGGACATTGGCTGTGCTAGTTCCTACACGTACTGCAGGTTTTGTTACTGCCCTGAAACTGCAACAGACATGTTTTGCAGCTTGCAGCATACATACACTGAAGTTTTGAACTTGCATCGATTTGGTTCGAATGATACAACAGTTTACTTTCATTTCCACATATATCCAAAGTCTCTCACAAGAAAAACATACACTGTACACGACTGTAACAACCTTTTCTCTTGTTTTTTCCAGGGTATTCATGGACCCTATCCATTTGGACAGAGCTAGAATGACAAAGACCCCCCCCCCCCTTTAGTGGATGATGACCTTAACACCCTGGGAGTCCTTAAACGCAGAGGAGTCGGAGGGGGGGAGGAACAGTTGTTTTATATTGACTCATGACAACCCTCTCCCCAGCCTCATGGCCCTTTCCACAGAAACACAAACTACAGTGGGGTGATGGATTACATCCCATCTGACATCAACACCCGGATTCGCATGTGTGAATGCTTCATTTAAGAGTGCTATAAACCCTTAAAAATGGATACACACGAGTATTTTTATTTTCCACCTTAAAACACGCCTAATTAAAGGGAAAACCAACCCTAAACAATTTGCATACAATTTGATAATCCCGTGAGGCAATCGCATACATCTGTCTGTCTCTTTGGGGTTCCTACACAGGTCTGAAAATGTTGGAAAACTGCAGGGAATGGTGCAAAGTTAATTGTTATAGTAGATCATTTTGAGGCCTTAAAGTGTTCGGAAGAGACTGAAAAATATTTTTTACTACGAGTGTGTGTATAGTTTGTAGTTTTCCTCTAGGGGAGGACCATACACCAGTTTCACACACAAACCTGGTGAACGATGTGAGATGTTAAACAAGTTTGACCAGTTGTATCAGACTGATAAATACCTGAGCTTTGCCATTCAGAAAACACAGAAATGATTTACAGAATTGCTCATGGTCAAATCTGGACAGTAGAGACGGGAAAGATTCTAATGTTTACATCTTGTGAGCATTCACATCATGGAGCAACTTAAAATGGTTGTCCATTAAAGATTCGGATTTGTGAAGGTAAACAAACATGGCATCATATCTGTTAAATTCTCCATGAACATCTGAATTTGGCATCATGAAGCCAAACAGCCTAACCCAAGTCAGGAACATAACTACAATAACTCAAGTGTGCTAAACCTCAAAAATATTTCAAGAACGAATAATCTGTCTTGTTTCAAGTATTATTGTAATGCAGATAATTGAATTTAAGACTGAGAGGACTGTTGGTGACCTCACAAACGGTTAACTGAGCAGTTTTGGACCCTCTTTGAACCCAGGCTGCTGAGCCAGGTCGGATAACACTAAAACTTGATCAAAATTTTAATTAAAATTAATTACTAGCTATTTTGACAGTTGATTTATCCGTTTGAGTATTTTTTTTAAGATGAAAGAAATCTCTGATTCCAGAGTTTTAAATGTGATTACTTTCAAATGTATTTTCTCTCCTATGACAGTCACCTGAATATCTTTGGGGTTTTTCAGATACACATTGAACACCACATACTCAAATTCAAACATAGATCGTAGCAAATATCCTCCAGTTTTCTCAAGAAAATACGAGTCGCCCCTGTGTAGGAGCCCTGTCTCTCCCAAAGATAAAATCCAGAGAACCAAGACACTAATCTGTTCAGTCGTCAGACCACACCGACTGCAGGTTCTGACTGCACGAGACGTGTGTTTTTCTTTTTAGGGTGGGTTTTCGCTTTAAATAGATGCTGAAGTGCGAAAAGGATGCGAGTGAGTTTGAGCAAATGAGGCGAGAGGAAGGGTTGAAAAAGCCATCTAAATCTATTTTGCCTGACGAGTGAGTGTATTTTCTGAGACCATGTCTACGGTATGTGTACTAGACGTATGAGTGTGTGTGTGTGTGTGTGTGTGTGTGTGTGTGTGTGTGTGTGTGTGCATGTATGTCATGGTTTCTCTTTGGATTTAACTGACATAAAATGGTGTATACTACTTGGGCAAAGGATGACGTGTCTATTTACATTCACATCACTATCGAGAGAGCTTTGCTGGGTGTGCGCCGCTGAAGTATTGTCGAGTGATTCTGCACCATTTGGAAGAACTGACTCACTAATTGCCCTGTTGTTATTTATTTGCTGTCTTACTGTGCACTGCAGATACAAAAAGTCCTATTTACAACCAGCAGGTGGTGCTAAAAATCAGATGACCAACTTTGACTTGACTTGACGTCACGTTGAGTAAAGAAAAAGAGATAAGTTGAGGTTTCTAGTAAGACTGTTTGTTTGAATATGAAAATTAATGGTTTGCATCAGGATTAGCACTGATGTTCTGTTACTGCTATTTGCACAACGCTGTCCACCACCTCTGAGGAGGAAATGTGGTGATTTCTTTGGCTGATGATGGATTGTGATACCAGCATTTTCTGGAAGGTTTTATTGATTTGCTTTGCTTTTCTGCTCTCCCCTAAAGGCTCATGTTCTTCACAGCTTTAAGGTTTTTTTTTCATGGTATTGTTAACTGGCATTTTTTTTAACATCAACACCATCACTGCATCGATGTCTGATATTAAAAATGAAGATTGATTTATTTTTTTTTTTTCATGACGTTTACTGCAAATAAGTTACACAGTCTGTCTGCTATCACACCTGCATTTTGCTTCAGCTTTCAGTGGGTTTTATTCATGTATCTTGGGCCTTAAATAAAATGGTAGACGTTGATTGAAATGGGACATTTCATTCAAAAAAATAAGCATTTTCTGAGGGTTTAATTGATCGAACTTTACCTGGTTATGAGCATCGAAATGTTACTGATGGTAATGATGTGTTTCCGTTTGTTAAAATTCACCAGCATTCTGTGTTGCAGCGCTGCTGTTACTTGTACTGAGAGTCCTCCTCCCAAACAGTATACACTGTTCTGCATTGCTTCTTTTAGTCATGTCAGTCTTTTTTTTTTCTGTGTGTGTGTGTGTTTGTGTGTGTGTGGGTGGGGGGGGGTTCCTTCTTGTGAGCTTGCTTTTGTGTGTGTGTGTGAGAAAGAGACAGATGGTGAGACATCAGAATATGGCTGGATTCATTCTCTAGTTTTTAGTTTGTGACTATGTACGGATCTGAGATGGGTGGCTGGCATGGTGTGTGGATGAGATGAAAGTTTACATAGTCCTAAAATAGCACATTTATCTGAAGAGAAACTGTCAAAATAAAGCTTTTTTTTCCTGTATCTATAATTAAGCATTTGTATGATTAAATTAACACTGAAACAATGAGTAAGTAGTCTTTTTTTTTGAGAGGGGTTAATACCAGTCTTGCTTGTTTTTGTTTATTTTTCTTCCTCTACCACTTTGACCTTAAGTTACACCAGAGTGGGTTAGAGCCACTATCGTCTAATTAAAGCTGCAGTTCGGTCAGTTTCAGGGTCGACTTGGACTTGAGGATGATCAGAGTAGATTGGTAGCTAAAGGTCACTGCGACCTCACAATAACTCAAGAAGTCGTACGCTAATTATGACGAAAGTTCACACCAATGTCTTGTGGAATAAAATGAAGTGATGACATTTTATATCCAAAAGGTCAAAGGTCAACTTCACTGTAACATAATGTTCTGCAACACACTATGTATTCGACATTTAATTGGATACATAATTGGTGACACTAGATCATGATTGGATAGATCAGGGCTGCCCAGAGTGGGGCCTGTGGGCAGAGTGACAGTTAGAGCTTTTCAGGCCTTTTTTTCACGTGTTCATTAGTCATAAACACAGGTGAGAAAACAATTTAGATCAGACTTATGTTATCTGAAATTGTTTCTCACTTGCCTCGCTGGGCCTCCATTTGGAGTCTAACACAACAGAGCCATTTTGATTATTAGATCAATGAATGTAACAGGCGCTTGCAGGCTAGCTTTACCCGTTGCCCCCCATTAAGTTTCAGTTTTGGCCTTTTGGCATCCTTGATATAGATCAACTGTGCTGCCAAATTTCACTCAATCATAGATAGCACCTACCTCAATACGGCTTTTTAAAAATTTTTTTATCAAGATTCATGCATTATTCCCTGATAAATAAATGAAAATGGTGACAAAACTCAAGCGCAATGTTAATTAAAGTGAGAAAAAATTCCTGGATCTGCACTAAAAGTTAATCCATCCAAGTTTCGTGGAAATCCATTCTGTAGGTTTTGTGTAATCCTGCTGACAAACCAACCAACCAACCAACGGACAACAACATTAGGAGGTAATTATACACCTACTTTAAGTCCTTGGCAGATTGAATAATGAGATGTAAGCAGAGGACCGTGAGTTTTAGCTGATATTTAAACTATCCTGACAAACAGTATCAGGTGACAGTCTACCATACAGTCCAGAGCATAGACACATAACAGCACACTTCCACAGAGGTGGCTGCACATGCAAATATTCAAATTCCTGTTTGACATCTTTTGCAGTCACTGATTCCCAAAAAAAAAATGATGCTACACCATCTTACATGATGGATTTCACTGGCTCCTATAGACACTTACTCATATTCATTGGTTGGTTTGCTCTTACATGTATATTGAGTGCACTTCCTCCTAAAAGTACATGAAATTTTGAGTAAAAGCCTTATTCTTTGGTATCAAGCATGAAATCTCTTCATTTAAAGAGCACCAAAATTAAGTTACTTAATACTTGATCAATTTTATAGTCTTAAAATTGGGTCACTATAATATAGGATGAGCCTGAGGGTGCACAAAGTAACACAGGTATACAGTATCTGTGTGTGTATATGAGAGACAGTGCGTACGTGTGTGGGTGGACGTGATGGCAGTGTGCACGCAGGTGGCGAGCACTGAGGCGATTATTTGAAAGGAGCTTGTGTAGACATCGTGTGACAGGGTAACCGAGGACTAATATTGACTTTTCTTTGAGCGTGGATTCTCCAGAGCTCCTATCACATCTCCGATCTCTCATCGCTCTTGTGTCAATAGTTTTGTTTTGTTAATGTTGAATAACTGCACATCATTTCTGTTAAGTCAGACAGACCTTTAGCTCGAGGCTCCGTGAGCATGAACGTGAAGGAATGAAACACAGGTGTCAGAGATGGAGATTGTTTTATGCATTTATTAACTAATTCAATTTCATTTTTAGTAACTTTTTTGCAACTTTGGTGACCTAAATGTGCAGAGAAAACAAATGCTGAAAAATAGATAAAGACATGTTTTACAGTTTCTAGAGTTGCACTCAGTAGAGTGTATACCTCCACCAAGGCCTAACAGTCACCTTTGGTTCAATTAAGCCTAATCCAATATCAAATAAAACATATTCAAATCCGATAGATCGGCATCAAATTGTACTCATTCATAGAAACCTGCCACCTCAATACGCCTGATTTTTATCATCATGATCCATTCACCAAAAGTTAATGGGGTCTATTTTTTGCTGAGACCCATCCTCCATCCAAGTTTCATGGAAATCTGTTCAGTGGTTTTTGTAACTGACCAACCAACCAACAAACTGACCAACCAACCAACCAACCAACCAACCAACCACCAAACAAACTGACCAACTGACCAACCAACCAACCACCCAACAAACTGACCAACTGACCAACCAACCAACAAACTGACCAACTGACCAACCAACCAACCAACCAACCAACAAACAAACCGACCAACCAACCAACCAACCAACCAACAAACTGACCAACCAACAAACTAACCAACCAACCGACCAACCGACCAACCAACCAACAAACTGACCGACTAACCAACCATGATGTCGGTATTTGATGTTCTTGGAATGAGACTAAACAATCAACTAACGTGAGCTTCAGTTAGCTTCAGTTAGCTTTGCACGGGAATGGCCAGTCGAAATGTCCTTCAGAGGGACACTTTTCACTTTTACTCTTTGAGTACATTTACACAAAGAAATATTTGTTGAAAGACACTGGAAGAAGTGCTTGAGGCAAACTGAAATGTTTAGTTTAAAAATCTCTTCCTTTGATTATCTGTCAAAATTCAGGAACCTTTCCGTTCCTTGTTGCCCCCAGCAATGGAAAACAAACACCACTCTTCAAATATGTGCGTCACGACACAGCAGTGATATTAGATTTTACTTCCTTCAAGATCAAATATTACGTTTTTAAAAGGTGACTCCCACATTTATTCATTCAGTATAATGATAAAAACTGCACGTTCTATGCGTTGCAGTCTGGTTGGAGACAGGAAGCCTCCGCGTGTTTTCATACACCATCTGGTTGATGGAGTTCCTACTTGTCTCGGAAGTATCAATGTGATTAGATTAGGGATTTTATTTGTCTTGGTGGGGAGCGCTGCAGGTGTCATAAACGACAGGCAACGTGAGCCAAACTTTTTGTGAGGGGATGGCTCAGGGCATCAAGAACTCAGAGGAGAGTAAATGATGGAAGATATTTACGCAAGAAATAGACTAATACATTGCTGATTCAATTCCCAGTGGGAAAAGTTCAGAAGAATTAGCATCAAAAGTAGAAGCACTTCTATAAAAACTGGCCCCGTAAAAAAGCACGTTCTTAACTGGTCCAGGTGCCGGGTTTTACTGTTTTATATACTCCTGTTGCAAGACTGCACACGTATGTGATGAGATTATGGCAAGTTTTGTCTGTAAAATCTTCAAAAGTAAATATTCACTACGGCTGTTGGGTAAACATAGGTGTCATTTACACCAGGAAACCCATCACAATTTAAAAACACAATAAAAAAAGAGTTCTGAAAATAGCTTGCACGAGGAGATGTTTTGTTAACAATTAACAATCAGCACTTTATTAGTAGCTGCAGTTGAAACCGACTGATGTAATTTTAACCCAGGACCTTTGCAACAGCCTACGTGTATTAAAGTAACTCAGGCTGTGCAGTTAAACCTTGTGAAGAAATTGTTTTTCCACCTACTTTGTGCAATCTGCCTCCTAATGGCAGACAGTTTAAACCTTGATAGGCCTTTTTAACCTTTTTTTTTTTTTGTCCCTCCCTCCTCTTCATACCATATTCACATGGCGGCCAGGCTCCTGTAAAGTCCTGTGAACATAGAGAATCTGACAAATTGTTATCATTTCACTGCTTCCTGGTTTATCTGCCACTGAAAATTTAATGGATAATGTAATATGGCCCAGATTTTCACTGTCCATCATCTTTTCAGTTGCCGATCAATAAATTAGTGGTGAAATGCTAATCGTTTGTCAGATCACCTGTGTTTACACGGCTTGCATCCTGGAAAGCAGCAGCATAACATTACCGCAGTATGTGAGCACCCCATTGAATGTGACGTCAAGTGATGGAAAATGGCCGCTGTGTGAATATGGTCTATACTGTTGCAGTATGTTGGTCGGTGTGGGATCAGACAACTTTGAGGTCAGTACTTTATTCTCTTAAGTGGATTTTCTGTTTCTTGTGGGATTTTTTTTTCCTGTCGTTTCTTTTTCTGTTGTTTTTTCCGTTGCAGCTCGACCATCGATTTTATTAGCGCTATCTGTCATCAGTGGAAAAACAATAGAAGAGTCTGTGTGCTTTGGACGTGTCTATTCTTGTGTGACACCAACTTCCAACCAATTCAGCTGCTTCAGATTAGCTGTGGTTCAGCCCTTCTGTTAAATGGCGACATGCAAAGTTGCATCCAGTAAAAGTTTGACTTCCGTGTATGGAGACAATAATAAGTAAATAAGTGCAGAGACAAGCTTTGCACGAATGTAATTCAAGAGTCTAACTGAATGCAATCACGATCAACTGATTAGGTAACGTGAAACTGGATGAATCATAAAGTTTGACAGTGTTGGCACCGTAAAATTCACAGGTGCAACCCGACAATCACATGAGTAACGTTTTCAATTTCAAAGGATGAAGCGCATCTGCAGCTGCAGAAAATGCAACGTCTTTAGTGTTACACCAAATTTCACCAACATATCAACATTAGTATGTTGTTACCATTTAGCAACTACAAAAACTGGAAAATCTCAGCTTTAAACCAAAAACTTAGTGGTAGGAGCTAAACCATTTACAGGAAAAATACAATTCTGCCTGTTAAATTTGTAAGATGTGTTTGTTTTTAGTCTAATTCTTTATCACTTTTCTTGTTAATGTCATTGAAGCAGCGATTAATCAATACTTTTCTGTTAACAGTAGTTTACATTATATTAAAGGTGTTGTTTAAAGTTATGATCCGACAGGGAATTTTCCAGCCCTATCGCCAACATTTGAATAAAATTTACATCAATCATCAGTCAAAACCTGCATTTACCTACATCCACAAAAAGGTTGATGTGAGGTGGAAATACCTAAAGTTGCAAATCACACCTTGAATTTTGCATATTTGTTGAAATTTGTTAAAAAGATGTACATTTTTTTTCATCTGCAACTCCAAACTTTAGTTAGTTTTGATATTTTTAGACAAAAATCCCCATCATATTTGTTAGTTTTCATCTTTGCGCCTCGTTCTGTATGTTCTCTCTTTGTTCACACATGCGTCTCTACAAACACACATAAACACTGATACAACACACATTTTATCTGTTTGATAACATAATATTTGAATCAAGCAATCAGATTACAAGTATACAGGAGTTGATACACATTTTTTTTTTCTTCTTATGGATAGAAAACACCGCCTGCACCACACAGCAGCTACCTGTTAGAGCTGTCGTTAAACAATAAACTGTCAAGAGGACTGCGGATCGTTCACTGATACTTGCAAGGGTTGGATATTTGATCAATTTCGTCCTTTTTCCATGCACAGGGCAAGAAAACAGACATTTTAAAACTCCTCCACACACTGCCACTGCTGCATGTCACGTCTGCACCTTCTACATGAATCTCCTTCCCATCTTCTGACCTCAGATCTGCTGGTTTCACATCTGCAGGATCAGACACATCTCTGCAGCGCTAACAGTGTGTTTTAAAAGCGCCGCAATGTCTTGGCAAGCTGCTCGGCTGTTGATATAAATCATTAGGAAATAGATCGGTCATGCGATCTCAAACTGTCTTTGTGATGACTTCATCACTGTCAATGAACCTCTCTAGTTTTAAGGGGAAGTCATATAATCCAGGGCTCTATGTCTCACAACACGCTGTTAACAAGTTGTATCCATTTATGTCATTAAAGTGCTTCAGATCAGCAGCAGGCGTTCAGTCATGAAGTATGCCTGACATGCGCCAAATGCAGTGAAGTAATATTACAGCATGTTTTTGAAGGTGCGATATGTCAAGAGTTGGCCACCTGTCAAATTTATACTCAAAACAAATAGTTAGCTCAGTTAGCCGTGCAGCTAGTGGAGCTCAGAGGGCCAGGGGAGTGTTGGTGTTTACACCACTGGCACAGGAGCTTTGGACCTTGGCGGGCCGTGGCTAGCTGGTTAGCATGAGTAACTTAAGTTATTATCTCTGCAACACAACACAAAGACTATTATTAATTCACACTGTTGATATTTTTGGTTGATTTTTGAATGTTTGCAACTACAATTCGTACATACAGCCCCTTTAATAGCAGTAAAAGTTGTGTGCATGACAAGTTTCCAAACTTAGAGGAAAGGTTCACTCACAAAAATGGAAACCCTCATGATTTGCCTTAAAATAGATTTTAATTTTAACAATTCGGGATCTCAGCGATGTTGTAAAAAGTACCAGAACTCATACTTTTGTAAAAGTAAAGATTTCACGTAATAACGTTATATAATAACTGCGCTACTTTGGGTCTGATGCAGCATGTAATCTACAGAGTAATTAGTAACTAAACAGGCTTGGAGAGTAACAGAATACATGTAATGGGATGACATAAAAAAAGGCAATTGTATTCCATCACAGTTACAGAAAAAAGGATGTAATTAGATTACAGATACATTAAAAAGGGGGATTACTAACAGAGTTATGAGACACTTGTCTGTAACTACACACATGCAAACACATGACAACACTTCAGGGGTCTCTACTTTACTTTACTTTAGGTACTTTGGCTCTGATGCTGCATGTAATCTTCAAAGTAACTAGTAACTAAAGCTATCAAATAAATGTAGTGACTAAAAAGTACACTATTTGCCTATATGTGGAGTATAAAGTAGCAGAAAATGGACATTGGATCACTGCCGCTTCCGGAAATCTTCGAGCTTGCCACCTTAAGTCCATCACTGGATCACAGGGTTCTGCTGCAAAGCTCGAGAAAGGTTTTGTGGACTACGAAACTTCCCCCACTTCACTTCCCATCAGCATTCCTCGTGTAAGAACTGATTTGATCTCCTGATTATCCCCATGAAGCAGTTGGAAGAGCTGTCATAACCAACGTCAAGAGACAATATCTCACTTCATACTCATAATCTGAGTTCATCCGCTCACAAAGCTTAAAAAACAATCGGGGCTTTATTGACTTTGCTAAGACATGTCAGGTGGGTCACTGACACCTGTTTACAGTGGGGACACCTGCACAATCATTACTCATCTCAAGGTAGCAGTGCAGCAATTGTGGCTTCATATGTGACATCCAGTCTGTTGCTTCTTTTAACTCATTGTCTCTCAACTGTGACGATATTGTTCTCGAGCCAAGGAAAAGGTCAAACACTAGTCGAAGAAACTGCCATGCAAATTTTGTTGATGGACTGGATGTGGGTGAAGCGAAAAGCAAACAGAGGATCTCTCTTCACACACTTTATCATCATTCTCAGCTCTCGAATATTATATTACATTCAGTTTAACTTAAGGAAATTTATCTGCGCAGCACATCTAACAGTATAAAGTTGGACGTGTGTGTACAATTTCATATTGAAATGTCAAATGAAAGGAGGTTGTCATCGCTCACGGTTTGATTTGGTGTGTCTACAAACACTCAGCTGCTAAGAAGTCTTGACGCAGTATGTGCACACCCTCTCTGCAGCTCACAATTACTCCATTCAGACTCTGTGGCAAACCATATCAAAGTCACAGCTCCCGTATTGGAAGCAAAAGAATAGAAAATATGTCCAGGACCTGAAAAGAAAAGGAAACTTTAGGATTTTGCGGTCGCTATCAGAAGACCGGCCATTTAGGAACTTACACAGTGGATTAAAAGCAAGATTAGAGTGGGGAAGATTAGATATACCGACGTCTGAAAGTACTTTATTGTTGTGTGTTACCGCTGTTTTACTACTAACATGATTTTCTTTGAAAGCCGTCGCCTTTTATATCTATTTGACAAGAGCCACACTGTTCAAACAGGCTTAAATTACGCAGAGAGGAAACAGTTTTTCATGACAATGCTTCACTTTGCAGTCGGCAAACAGCAGCACACAGACAGTTTTTCACATTTGTGGTCAACGCTCAATACCTCTGAATGAATACATATAATAAGCTGCTTCAGAGGCGAGATGAGGTGCTGACGACAGTTTCTCCACTTGAATGGAGTCAGTAATCTGCAGTAAAGTGCAGCGATTGCGATCTGGTTGTCTGCAGTTGTTATTGTTGGTCAAGAAATCATCCATGCAGCTGATATGCACTCTGGTTGTGTATGAGCTGCTGGGAAACTGGTGTGGGTCAGAGATAAACGTAATTATTACTCTCACTGTCACGTCACATGTTATGACCTGACCTGCTTGAGGTTTGATGAAAAAAAAAGCAAATCGTTACATTGTTTAAAAAACATGAAAAATTGTTTTTATGAACAATTCAGACACTTCAGGCAGGGATTTGCAAGATATGTGTGGAGAGTGGATGTCTTACCACATGAAGGAGTTGCTCATGCTTAGCCTAAACGTGTTAGTCAAGTGGATAGTGTGACTGAACTCAGCTGATAATATGTTGATTATTTATTTTGTACCGATCAAATAAGAGGCTACTAAGTACATTAAAGATCATACACAAGGTTATACTTGTGCTAAACTTATGACATACTGCATTGTGAAGTTAAAATGATCTCCACCTGCTTCAACTACATTATTACAAACCTGGCCGAGAAGGCTGAGTGGATTATTCTGGTTAAATAAGAATATAACTCAGTTGAAGGTGCTGGTGCGGCCTTGCTGGGAATTACACGAGGTCACCAAAACATCATTTATGGATAAAAGTGGTAAAAAAGTGCAACAAAGGCAACCTGAGAAGAAGTCCTAGAGGGACTAAATGAAGACACACAGGGCCATGGTGTGTATCACAATGCCACGGCCTTGTCAATGCTGAAGTTCACATGAGGCTTCAGCTGTCTGAGTTAGACGAATCAAGCATGAGTTACTTTTCTTACTGTATTTCCCCTGCCGCTTCTCTGCAAGAAAACATTCTTAGTGGAAGCACAAAGACAAAATGTGGTACTAATAGAAGATGAACTCATGAGGATGCAGCCTGATTTGTAAAAAGCATCATATTGACCTCTGCTGACCTGACGACTGTGGATTGTGTCTCACGTCACTGACACCAAAGTCGTTTTAGAAAGAAACCTCTTACTCATCCTGATTAACATTTAAGTTAAGAGCCACTTTTTTCTGCTACACATATTTTTATTCCAATTTTGAACTTTTATTTAATATTGCTTATTTTAAGAATATGATATTGTCTAATCTGACAATACAATAAAATTGCCATAAATAATAAACGGTAACTTAATTAAAATGTTAGTTAACAGTTATTTAATTGTTAACAAACACTGAAATGCTTTAATAATCATTTATCAAGCAAATATTTATTGTAAAGTTTCAACTGATGTTTATAAAACTTTGTAAATGGCAAATAAATACTGTGCAGTTTGTCTATAAACATCTGGATGGCCATTTTAAAAGTGCAACTGATGTTTTTAGTCTTTGCAAATGCTTGATTAACTGCTTATTAAGCAACTATACATTTATCACTTATTAATGATGGTAATTATAAGAGTTACTGATAGTTTAACCTCAGTGAGAGATGATTTTCTATGAACTCATGGCTGCCTCAAGACAACAATGTTGGGAATAAATGGTTCAATCTTTAATAATACATACATCTTATCCTGAAAAATAACTATTTCTGATGAATAAATGTTGGAAATTAAAAGGAAAATAGCATGAAATGGAAATATTAAAAAAACTCAGTATACTTAGTTATATTCCAGCACTTTATTATCTTACAAAGTTTTGTTCAAAGTCTCTTATCACTTTGAATTGTCTGTCACCTAAGAGGCGAGGTCAACTAGTAGTGTTTGAGGAGGTCTGAGCTAATCTGCAAGACATTGGCACACACACACACACACACACACACACACACACACACAGGTTTGTGTGCATAAGTAAACACGACTGCCCTATAAATATAAATTGCAGTCAATGGTGCTGGAATTCCTTTGCAGTCACTGACTCAGTCACTCTCCCTCGCTGCCTCTCGCTCTGTACACACCCCCAGCAGGTGCTTTCACTTGAGGTTTAGTTTGCAGTTGTGCTTTAGGCTCTGACTTTCAGGTTTTAGTGTGATTGTACCAAAGAGCCTGGGAGGGTCTGAGGCCTCAGACTGGAGGACAGTCACCGAGGGGGGAAACAGACTGAAGGGTGCCGCTCCTCTGCCCCTCAGGTAGCCGCCGGGCGTCCAAGTCTGAGCTGAGCGTTCGTCTGCAACGAGACAAAGAGGCCGTCCTTCATCCTCAACAGATCCAGAGCTGCTGCTGCTGCTGCTGCACCTGCATCATCCCAGCCAAGCCTTTGCATCCAACCAGCAGAGCATCTTTGCATCGGTAAGAAGACGCCAACGTTACGCAACATCCTAAATATAGTGATGTGTATCCAAAAAAATACAGGTTTTGTTTGCACATTGTTGTTTGAGGAGCATTTGTGTGACACTTTTCTGGAAATCCATGATATCATATTGTCTACAGTATCTGTTACAGTTAATTTTAAGATGTCCAACTTCACCATCGTCCTCTCATCTTTTAAAGAAAAGGACATCATCTGTGCAACTTGTAGTCATTTATTATTATTTATGATTATTAATTAAAGATAGTGCAAACTTAAAGTCAGTTAAAAATCTATTTTATAGCCAAAACATCCAGTCTTTAGTGGAGAAGATGAAAAGATGTTTTTAATTCACCTCATCATTCTGTTTTCTGCACATTTGTTCTGTCTCTTAGTCAAACTTTCCTGTTTTTCTTGTCCAATTGCATGTCAGCTTTCACGCCAAAGATAAAAACAAAACAAAATGTGGTCAGATAACAGGTGACAAGGGGGTTGACAGCGGCTGGTTGCCAAAAACCACAAGCTAACATATCAAAATAAACGTGTCGCTGCCGTCCAAGGTGCCAAACATAAACAAAACTCAAGTGGTTTGCTCTTTTAGCTCAGCTGGACGATTCATCCAAGAGTCCTCAAGCATAAAAAACATTACTTTAATAGATAAAACAGAACAGACACGTTCAATATCATTAAAACAACAATAGTGCATCAATAAAGCACAGCAATTAAACTTGCAAGCCGCAGGAAACCCACCTCATGTAGTTCTTGATATCTATATTATTATTATTATTATTATTAATCAAACTACTCTCATGTATTAAAGGTGCACTATGTAGTTTTGGGGGAATAAATTGTAATCAGAAGAGAAATATCTTTTTTTAATGTCTAAACAAACTAAATAAACAAACAAACTCTTACTTTGTTCATATATCGCGGACCTCGCCATCTTTCTGACTCTGAGAACAGTGTGTTTATTCAGTTATTGAAAAAATTAACTATTGTATTGTATTATTACATCATTCATACAGTAAAAAATAAAATTCTGAGTTTGAATTTTGTCTCCAAAACTACATAGTGCCCTTTTAACTTCAGCTATTTAAACTATTTTAAAAACATTTTTATATCCACAGTTGTGTTTGTTTGTTCCACATCTTCTCTGTCCTACATTGTCACGCTCGGTTTAAATTGGCCCTTCTCTAAACCAGTTTCTGATTAATCTATATTTCTATGTAACTTTGAAAACTGCTGCCGTCAGCATCCACCGCCACGTTAAAACCGGCTGCAGCAGCACACGCCTCGGGCCTCGTATATCTTCGCTATCGCTGCAACAAAACAGGGGACAGGTTTATTTAGTCCTCCTCCCGTGCTTCACCTCCTAATCCCCAGGTCAAATCTTTTATTATTATCTTTATCATTAACTGTGAATAAAGCCTTCTGTCAAAAATTAATTTAAAACCAACAGCAAAAGCACTTGCGATGGTTTAGTGTTTCCTCGGAGGCTGGCCTGATGCCAGTGCACCTGACTAACAGTAAAAGTGAATCACCGAGTGTACCAACATCCTCCACTGGCAGTTAATACAACCCACCCAGTGAGCAGAAGTTCAGGATAAATTCACTTTAACAGACAGTGTTTGATCTGTGAAATAGAAGCTTCTGCAAACACACGCACATTTGCAATTAATACCTAAACCTAATTTATTATGTGAACAGAGCACCTGCACGTGTTCAGTGTTCCCATAAATAAAACCTGCGAGGCAGCAGTCAAATCCTAATCACTTCCTCCTCCAGGCTGCAGGCTTTTCTTCACAGCAAAAGTCGTATCGAGCGAAGGAGCTCGACACAAAGATGAAACTCCATCTTTTTTTTCTCAGAACAATGACTTCCTGAGTTGGTCCAAGTTTCCCATGAGAAACAATAACAAGCGGGGGGGAAAAAAGTCTCCCTTTAACACTCACATGGCAAACAGTCACGCCTGGCTGTACACACTCCTTTAACTCCGGACTCAAACAACACAGACCTTTAATGTGTGTGTGAGTGTGAGCACAGGATTCACACTTCGGTCACTATGAGATAGATGCTCTCAAATCTCACACATGACCTTTTTCTTTTTCAACTCAGACTGATTCGAGCAGGTTAAGCACACTTTTTGAAAAAGAGCCAGCTTTTGCTTGTTTTAATCTCTACTCATTAACTTTAATCCAAACACCGAGACGACGTCTGTCACATTACTGTTGCAGCAACAGTGATCAATGGGCTGACAGGTTCATTTGTATCGGTCTGCAACTTTTACCACTTTCATTTACGACTTTACAACTCTTTAACTCAGAATTTTACATGTTTTCCTTGGCTTTACAAGTGTCTTTTGTGAAGGAAGTTTCTTACTCACACATCAGATCTGTGTCAGGATTACTCTGGCCAACGTAATTGTGATTAACGATATTATCCTGATAGTCATAAAACTATTCTCTAAAATGCACCAAATAACACTGTAATCACTTTAACCTTACATCTTGTCAGGAAACAAATATTTATATTGACACACATCCGATTAAAACATGTTTGTGTGCAAGCCTTACCTTCAGGCACAGTGACAGGCTAAATCAGGAAACCAATATTAGACTTCAGCGAGCTTTTTCAAGTCAATCGTGGATGATTTTCACGATTGTCCCGATAATGAAAATACACAACAATCAACACGAACTGCGATGTAGTCTGTTATTGTCCCATCTCTAACCACGTGCAGCTGAAAGGCCTCTGAAAATGAAAAGAGTAATGCCTGTACACCGACACATTCGTCTTACCTACTTATTGAAGCTCCTTGTCCCACTTGAATTGTGTCGTTAATCACACACACGGTGTTTGTCAATTTAAAAGATAATTTTTCATGTCGAGAAAGTCGCAGTTTGTCGTAAATAAAGTAAAATATCATCTGGTTTTGTGTCAATCGCTCGGTGAACTACATCGACTCGCTCAACGTACGTCACCAACCCCAACATGGCCGCCAACTCGACACAGAAAAGGTACCACAAAGGATGAAAATCACAATAAACCTGGTCACATTGACAACTGCAGTTATGTGAAAAGATAGTGTGTCAGTTTTAGACCATAGTAGAGTAACCATAGTTACAATCTATATGCATCACATCCACAACTTCAGCACCACGACATGGTTTTCATTTGTTACGTCACATTTCTTTGTCGCAACCTATTTTTCAGAACATTTCTAACAAGTCACACTTTTAAAAAGCGACTTAAAGACTTTTACTAAACTGCTGCATGTGTGACTTCTGGGAAAACAACTTTTTGCAGAAGAAAAACTTGCTTTCGACAACTACAAGTTAATAACGATACAAACCGCATTTTAAATAATGACATTCTTCACGTTAGATGAGACCAAAGCACGTAGAAGGAATATGGTTCCCAGGGTGGAGGCCTGCGTGGAGGGAGTCCTCCTCCGTCTGTGTCAAAGGCTGACTTTGCAGAGTAAATGGAGCGAGCTCTAATGCTCCTGAAATGAATATCGGCGTCTTGACCAAACTCATTTAGAGATCAGTCAGGGTCTTAATCCCTCTCCATAGGGGTGTGTGTTTGTGTCTTTTTCTTATGCCCCCTCTTCCTTTTGGAAGAAGGTAATATGGCTAAATTTGCTTTGCTAATGGGCTTAGCGCAAGCTGTTACAGAGCAGAGTTGACACACAGGCAGCAGCCAGGCTGGGATACCGGTGGCTTTTAATCTGACTCCTGATGGAGTGAAAGGGAGTGTGGGTGATAGTTTACGGGAAGTCTGAAGATAAAAGGAAGACAGGGGAGGAGGTTTTACAGCAGGGGGTCGGGGACAAGAGAGTGGAGAGGGAAATCTTTTTTTAGGGGGGCGGGAGAGATAACTTCATTTAAGTTTGGAAAAAGAAAAGATATCTTTTTTTCTAAAGTTTCTAGCAGCTCTGCAATTAAAGTGTCTTTGACAAAAAAGAAAATAATCATGTGCATCGTGATTTTTCACTCTTGAATTGAAGTTTCCAAGAAGTATTCAGAATTCAGTCATTATCTACGATTGTCGATGGAAAGTTGGGTGAAGTTTCGTAGTCCACAAAACATTTCTGGAGCAAAACAGTGTTGCAGCATTCTCCTAAACAACCAAAGTAGATGGGGACTTGTTTTAAAACGTAAAAAAGAAAAAAAAAATGGCTCCATACAGCTTGTCCAATGTGATTTAAGTCTACGGAAGCCCAGAGACCCCAAATTGATTCAAAAAGACAAAATTTAGACCCTCGAAGAAACTTTACCTGGACTCATTTGACTCTCCCCTCACGGATGATTTTGGTTGATGGCTGTTCTTTCTTATGAAATTTTATGAGACCTTTCTTTCTTTTGTGTCTTGACAAATAAAGCCATGCCTCTCCGTGAACATGTGCACGGTGGGAGCACACTTCCTTTACCGAGGCATGAGCTACAACCACTGATAACCTGGTGTGTGTGACAGCAGTGTGCCTTCCCATATGCCAGCTGTGGGCAGCTAAACATTATGGCCGCCATATGCGAGTTCACCCTGAGATTACAACACTTGTGCTTACAGCTGACGTCCATAAATGACCACTTATGATGGCAATTTCCTGTCGCAGCTATCAGTCGAGTCTTCATAAAGCAGACGCCTCGGTCGTGTTGTGCACGCTCTCCTCCACATTATCTAACTTGATTAAAAACTCCAGCTGACAGTGGAGACGGAGGGCTGCAGAGACGGCACCTTGAAAGCCCGAGCTGCTTCGGGCCTCAATACGAGTCACCTAAACCCCGAGACATCAGCCATTCTGGGCCGCTGACCCACAAATAAGAGACTCAGTCAAATCCATTTTGCCCCATGCCTGTCAGCGCTGTGTGTGTTTTAACTCTCTTGAGGGTCATTCCTCCAGTATCTCTGTTAGGCTTCTTATAGAGCATCGAGCAGCGCTCACCTCAGATCAGCTCATAACACGTTAAGAGAAAGAGTTCCTGCCTGCAGCTGCTCTGATGGAGTTTCTTACTAAACACAAACAACTGCAGGTTTAGCAGCCAGAGAATTACAGGAGAGGAGCTGCAGAAGAAGGTATTTTATCTTTTTGACTCGAAGCATGAAATCGCTTGAATTTTTAATCATTTTGTCAGACAGGATTATCGTTCGGATGCAGATTTATATGATATTCTTAAACACAGGTTATGAAATAGTTTCGATTTAATGCTGATGCCTCAATGTGACTCACATAAACAAACAAGGATATCAGTGAGTCACTACTTTGAAGACTTGCAGCTCGACTTGACAGGAAACAAATGACTTTAGACTCGACCATGACTTGGAAGTTAAAGACTCGTGACCTGACTTGACACTTTGTGTTCGTTTTTATGTTTTCAGTTTAGTTTTGTTTGTGTGTCTGTCGAGATTTCACTGGTGAGAAATGATGTGGAGGGAATTGGATTTAGAGGAAATTAAGTAATAAATAAAAATAAAGCTTTTATAAAGTTATTTATTTTTTGTTTGATTATATTTGTTTAACTAAATATCAATAATTATCATGCAAATTCACAAATTAAAGCTATTTTTTAATGGCAGAGTGCTGAGGATGAACTGAGGAGTCTCACAGCTTGAAGAGAAAGCTGCTCAGTAGTCTGGTGGTGCAGCAGCAGAACAACTGGCTTTTTTATCATTAGGACATAACGTTGCTAAGAAATGTCAATAACTTTAGCTGCAGCTCAATAAAAATACTTGCCAACACGACACAAATTTAATGGAACATAGGTGGTGATTACCAAATTACATATTTAAAATTTCTTTGAAATTATCCCCCAATTACTACGATAATTACCTATTAAAAACTAGCCCAGCATGGTTTCATAATAATATTCTGCTATTTTCAAATAATTTCTTTAATATATTTTCAGGAAACTTCAGTCGAGCTTCTGCTTAACTTAACTACAGTTATTAATCTGAGTCTTCGCTATGCATCTTGCAAAAAAGACCAACAACAAAAAATACGTTGCTTCTTTCTTTCACTTGCTTCCTAAACAAATACGCGTGCGGCAGGTGTGCTCATACCGTTTTTGTCCACAGGGGCCGCCAGAGTCAACAAAGATTAAAGTTCCTTGTAGCAACTTTAACTTCAGAACAACTTTTATTGATTTTGGATGTGCTTATGTTAAAGGTAGGGGTGGAGTAGATGAGAGAAAAGAGCGAGACACTGGAGACGTAGTTCAGGTCCCAGTGAAAATCTGATATTGTCACAGCACTTGTTACGGCAAATCTGCCTATTTTTTCCACAAAGAACCTTTTTATAAACATTTTGCAAAGCTTAAAGGACACGTTTAAAAGTTCACGTCTCTCAGTTCATGTGCATTGACCATGCTCGAAATATAAAAGTTTAATTGGACTTTTCTTGTCGCCCTCGCCTGCAGGCACCAGTTATGTCAAATCCAGCGGGCCCAGTGTATGGATCCCGGATGACAGACGACTCCCTCGCCATCCTGGATCGAAACAGGGTCTCCGGAGAACCCTGGGATCTCGAGGAGACCAAACCGAGCCTCTACCTTTCCTGCTTCGACATGCTCCTCACTGAAGACGCCGCCTGGCTGGTGAAAGTGTCCGAGGCCTCCCCGACGCTGGCTGTACCCATGACGCGCATGGAGCCCCAGGAGGAACCAGAGCAGTGCCCCGTCATTGACAGCCAGGAACAGGGACTCTCTCCTGGGCTGGAGGGTCAGGAGGAGGAGCGCTCTCTGGAGCAGGTGCAGAGCATGGTGGTGGGAGAAGTCCTGAAGGACATCGAAACAGCCTGCAAACTGCTCAACATCACCCCAGGTAAGCCAACTTCCACCACACCTGCTGCCGCAGTTTGTCATCTAAGACATATAACTGACAAAGACACAAATCTTTAAAGCACACAGGGAATTTTTTCATCTCACACAAAAAGAAAATGTTGCCCGTTATTTGCAGCTAAAGGGATACTGAGTCAGACGCATTTAAGCTTCTGGATCTCGCACCCAAAATCAACACATATTTGTGTGGATAGTCCAGGAAAGATGACAGTTCAGATAAATCATATCCTTACTGACGCAAAGCTGTGTTTGCCCGCTCCAGGATCTGTTTAATCCTGACCTTTGCATGCGTTCTCTCTTGGATTGTGACAGTGATGGTTCTTTCTTGCCATATTAGACGTCGTGTACACAGTCTTAAGGGCGAGGTCTCCTGTTCATTGAGCAAACAGAGGCAGCATTATGTATTGTAAGGCTTCTGGCTGTCATAAAGCTGCGCAATCCCCAGTCATCTGTTCCACTGATTACAACTGCAGTGGCATAAAAGACTGATGACTTTGTGGTTTCAGTAAATGTATTATGCGTAAAAGTAAGAGGACATAATAAAAACTTAACTAAACTCGACTTGACTAGATTCAATATGACTTTAATCTCACTGGAGGTATAACTCAGGTAATTTACTGCAGGGGCAGCTGGGAGTTTTCTCACCTGTCTCCTCTCTTAACTCTGTTCTCGTAGACCCTATCGAGTGGAACACAGGGAACGTCCAGAAGTGGCTGCTGTGGACTGAACATCTGTACAGGCTGCCGCACGCAGGAAAGGCCTTCCAAGACTTGACAGGAAAGGACCTGTGCGCCATGAGCGAGGAGGAGTTTCGCCAGCGCTCGCCGCAGTGTGGAGACACGCTGCATGCACACCTGGACATATGGAAGTCAGGTGTGTGTTTAACAAGTTCATCGTAGCCACCTGCAGCTCCCACGATGAGTGTATCAACCAGCGATTGAGTGTTTGTAACTTTTAAATGATCATTTTGGGCATTTTTCAACTTGTCTTCATGAATTTATGTACAATATGAGTAGATATGGATAGACAAGTCAAGTCAATTCTCATTATGTAACCCAAAATCGCAAACTTTGCAACCTCACTGGGCTTTTTCAATCCATGCAGCACACAACATGACCATGCAGAAACAAATTAACAAAATAATTGTCAGAGGAAGAGGTTTAAGCCTTGAATTAATTCAAAATAAACGTTTTTTAATTGAATTTCTCTCTCCTCTCTTCAGCTGCCTGGATGAAAGAGAGGTGTTCAGTCGGAGACACAAAAACTACCGGTAGGTTTGGTTTCCTGATTTTCTGAATTAGATAATAAATCCATTATAGCTTTGAACAGAATCAGGCAAAATGAATCTGTTGTGCACATTTGCATTCTATGCATGTCCATACCACTGGACAGTTTTGTGTTTAACTTGACTAAGTAGTGGTAAAATATATTAGACTCTCCTGTCTCCTGGTTAGTTTGGAAACATTAATGGCCTTTCCTCACAATGTTTCGGGCCTTGAGGGATGTGTGTTTTTCTCTGTTAATTAAAAAACTGTGGCCTTAAGGTCCAAATGTTGTTAATTTTTGCTTTGTTGTTGTAGGTGGTGAGGAGCTCTGGTCCGAGGCAGACTCATCCTGTTCAGGTCAGCCCATTCATCTGTGGCAGTTCCTCAGAGAGCTCCTGCTGAAACCTCACAACTACGGACGCTGCATCCGCTGGCTCAATAAAGAAAAAGGTATCTTCATGCTTTCAGCTCCGACTCCACTCACAGTTCAGCTACTTACAGAGCTTAGACCACAACTGAAATGTTAAGTGTTTTTATTGCTTACACAGAAACTGACACTTCATCCGCCTTCACTTGGTGCACGTCAACTCAAACTTCAAGTGCTTTCAGTATTTACTCATAAACCAAAAGTTCAACTCCACCTTCAACTTCAAAACTTCAGAACAGTTGTTCACTTTCTTTCAAAAACTCAGTATGTTCACATACTTCAGCAGCGAATCAGGATGGAGAGCATGCAACATTTTCTTTAAAAAATTCTGACTTTTAAATTATTTTTAGGATCATTTTTTTATCTATAAGTTCATGAAACAAGGGCAGAGACAAGGATGTGGCTGTAATATCAATAAAACAGCTAAAGAGGAGAGAGGGGTGAATTCTCCTTTTTTTCTATTGGAAGAGTCAAAACAGATACAAGAGAACATAAAACAAAGGCTTAACTGTCATTCCCGCCTCGGTCAATGCAAATAAATTGATAAACAAGAGGAAAACATAACGGCTTTACGTCTGCAATCTTTTTGAATAGTTTTTTCCAGAGATTTTGTTTGTATTCAGTGTTTTTTCTTCCTCGTAAAACATTTGCAAATCATTTAACTTTGAAATCTGCACATCTATTTTTACTTACTTCCCCCTTTGTGCCTTGCACTGGCACATTGCAGTGTTTTATTTCAAATAGCTGTCACGTATAGATCAGTGGATCAGCGTCAAATTATTGGCAAGATGGACAAGAACAAATAAAACAAGGACCCACTGGCAAAACATTCCTCCATAGCGCCATTAGTGGTCAAAAACTCCACAGAGTACCTTTAATCTCAGTGAGACTACTGGTTTAAACAACAGAAAATCAAACAAACAACAAAGAAATATGCACGTTAAATGAAAAATGTGACGCTACGTTTATTTTTGTGCCGCTACAAATGTCGACTCTCTTGTGACTCCGCCAGGTATTTTTAAAATCGAGGACTCGGCTCACGTCGCGAGGCTGTGGGGACTCAGAAAGAACCGGCCTGCTATGAACTATGACAAGCTGAGCCGCTCCATACGTCAGTACTACAAGAAGGGCATCATCCGCAAGCCTGACGTGTCTCAGAGACTGGTGTACCAGTTCGTTCACCCGGTTTGTGGCAGCAGCATAGCGGGAGGAGCGAGAGGAGGAGATGGAAACCTACCGAATTAAAAGGACGCGCTATCTCACCGCCATGCACTTGAAGACCTAACCCGAGATAGAGAGGTGACATGAAACACGTGCACTGACCAACCCCAATGGTACACACTTCCACTGCCAACAGCTGGCAGCTGCTGTACGAAGGCTTATCTGAAGAGACAAAACAAGATGGCTGTCGAGGCTTTTTCCTGCTGCAAAAAGAAACAACAAAACAGATTAAAAAAAACACGAACTGCCTTGTCTTTTGCATGATCTGCCTGTTTATTTTTCCATAATGTGATTCTCAGTTATTCTTTACTCCTTATTTCACCGAACAGTTTGAACCGATCGCTCCACGAGCTTCAGGGAAACGCCCGTCGCTCACTTTGTCTTTCCGTTCTGCTCATGTTGACCACTGTCTCTGTTTGAGTTAGAGCCAGTTCTCCTGACGCAGTTGAAAATGTGGTTAGGATTGTTTTGCTTCTTTTTTGGGTTTGGTCCTCGCTGTTAAATAAACAGTCAGTCAGAGAGGAGAGGCTGTTCTGGTATCTCGTCTGCAGACAAAGAGACTTTATTCGTTTGCTGGATCCTCACACCCTGCTGGGACTGTATTGATTATGCCACTCTAATGTAATGTTTCAGTTAAAAAGTGATGCATTCTCTTTATATTGTTCGACTGCTGAGGAGCCCTGCTTTATGAACTGTATATTATACTCTGACATCTGGTTTATACTGCTGTACATGTTGCATTTTATGTTCTGGGTGTTTTATTGTTGAGACCCAAAGTGTTAAAATTGATATAAAATGAATAAATAAATATACAGACAAAATGAATGAGGGAATCATGAGATTGTAAAATGATAAAAATGTGTTTTTAGCCATGTTAGCAGCACTGACAGGGCTCATCTGTTGGTCCAACACTTTTGTCCAGACAGCTCTCAACAACGTCCTGATGGACTGCCGGCGTACAGAACATGTTCCTCCTCAGGATTAACTTTACAAACTTTAATGATCCTTTAATAATTTCGTCAAAATATAAGTTTGTCTAATGGTCAAACAGCTGCAAAGATAACACTCCTATCAGCCTCAGCTGGACTGAATGTTAGCATGCTAGCTGGTTGTAAACTGGTTAACATCAGCGTGTTAGCATTTAGCTCAGAGAACCACTCTGACTTGCTAAACTGTTGATTCTTGTCAAAACCCAGCTCAATATTATAACATTTTCAAAATAAGAGCGTCCACTTACATTTATTTTAGTTTTAACTTTAAAATGTCCTTTTTTCCAAACTGTTTTTATTTCATTAACCTGGTGCATCAGAGGATATTAAGATATTCACGATAACTGTGATATTAAAAAATGAAATATTGATATTGTGTTAATAATACACATATGATGATATCTTGTGAATAATCCAGGATAAGGTCGGCCTTGTGCCTCGCCTTTTCACGAGTAATTCAGTTTCACTGTACCTTTTTTTGAGTTATGGTTACAGATTGTCTCTCTCCACCTCCCTTCACTTGTATTTTCATTTAATTTATTTGCCAAAAAAGAGTCAAAACACACAGAAAGCAAAGGGAAGATTCCTTTTTTTCCCACATTTCTATAGATATCGTGATAATATTGTTATCGTGAAATTATTTGGCATGTGATCGGACAAACCATCTGTCCATCACCGTCCATCACAGGCTCAATTCAAAACTAACAGATCAGCAGGCGAACACCGGTTGGTTAATCAGACGAGAGAAGAGCAGAAACAGTTTTTAATATTAATATAATTTCATTTAATGTTGAAGCTTTGGGGCTGTTTATTTAACACTAACTTCTTACTCTTGCGCTTTTTATTTTCATTTGCCTAAACGTCTGCCTGAGCGAGTAAAGAGTACGCAAGCTTAAAACAGGTTCTCATTAAACTTTATTCCCTGACTAAATGTGTCATGAAGTGTTTGTAGATTCAGTTACACCTGTACGATATGAACTTTCATCAGTAGTACAATGATTATGCAATTATGTTTTACGATGTTTTCTTTACTGTTTCAGATCTTCATCGACACTTAATCTCTCTATCTCACCACTAACTGCTCTGTTGTTTTTAAAACTGGTTTTAAAACATGTGATAATTGCTCTTCTTCTGAGGCGGGCACGAGGTTTGTTCTGCCAAGAAAAGATGGCCTTGAGCTACACCGAGCGGTTTTGTCTTTCAGGTAGGAGTGAGTTGTACCTTTCAGTCAAAGAGTGGAAGTTAAACGTATCCCTGTTTTGATTGCGCGGAGATAAATCTCACTGTTCCCCCTGTTTACATGAAGGATCAAGTGGGGTTAAGATGTCAATCTTCAGGTGAAAAGGATACAAACTTTATAGTTATCAGCACCATGGCGATGGGGTAAAACACATTCAGGAGATTACAACAATTACAGACCTGCAGATGACAAACAGGGTTTGGTCTGTGGGTAGGATGTATTAATGTATTAATAGGCCTCACCCGTCACTTCACCGCAGCTCACAACAACAAAAACTGTTGTGAGTCCACCCTTCAAAGATGAGTCTGAGCCAACAAACACTCTCACTGCAGGGAGGGGCGGCTGTGAATACTATTAAAACAAACCTGTCCTGAAACATACTCACATTTAGTCAGGGATACTGGGATCTGAGTGCATATGTGCTTGTGTGTGCATGGATATACGATAAAAGTCAAATTAAATGTATTGCGTTACTATTGTGGAGCAGAAATATTCACAAAACACTAAATAAAACAAAATTCAGATATGTCACAAAATAAACAATCACTAAATATCTCTTAAGCTAATTTTCCACGCACTGTCCTGACTCCTGTTCCCTGTTCCTTTTGAAATCAGATGCATTGCTTTGCATCATATGAAACATTGTACAGATGTTACATTCATCAAGACTGGTGTCTGACTGAGCAACTGTAGCTGGAGCAGCTGTTACTTCTGATTCTTCAGCAATAAATCATCCCAAAAAGTGACAAAATGATGAGCGCAGACGGAAAACACCTGAACCTGAGCCACCTTTGGTTGTTCCAGACATTTATTCACGTTCCCGACTTACACGTTCTCTTACGTTCTTTATTGTACTTTTGTAAATAAACATGCTGTTACGACAACCTGAACCTCGTCTGGAGTCTCATCTTCTGTCACAGTCTGAGAGCACAGATCACTTTGTTGCTGTTACGTCGGCTGCAAAGCACAGAAATACTTTTATTTCATTAGAAAGTTTGAACCCAGGCTATTTAAGCAGAGGGAGTCAAGCTGAAAAGAGTCTACGTCTAAGATTAAAATGCATTGTTTTTTTTGTTTTTTCAATTAAAAAATAAACAAATAAATCAATAAAAATAAAAAGTGCATTGTTTTAACACGTCTAAATCCTAATCTTTCCTGGTCAGACACAGGGAATGCATTTTAAATTGTATTGTAGTAGTTGTAGTAGTAGATAGAATTGTTACCAAAGATGTCAGCGTCTGTGTTTGGCTGGTTGTAAATGTGCGGTGATGGGAAGTTACATTTTACTACTCAGAAATAGTGGTTCAAACTACTTTGTGAGCTCATGGTAAATCTAAGTGCTGTATCGTTTCACCTCTCATCATCCAAGTGGCTTCTTCAGTTTTAACTAACCGGAGGGTAGTTGCAGGTTTTAAGACTGTGTGGGAGTGTCCTTACAGAGTCGTTAAGGACACGTGTGAGCTCTGAGTTTACAATAGTTATCTACAGAAAAACTACTTGAATCACTTGTGAATGTTGTTGAAACTACCAGCCAGCTGCTGCTAAATGTATCTAAACGTCTCCGAGCAGTCCCACTGGAGTACATTCAGATCACCTGTTGTGTTCAGACTGGCTCCTGATTAATGATTGAAAGCTGCTTGGGGGCATCCTGCTCAGAGCCAATCAGGGGGTGACGACACCCTTTCATGAAACACTTACAAGAGGTGAGATTTGCCAAAAAAAGTCTCTCTTTCAGTGCCTCACAATAACCTGATGCCTCCAGGTTTCTTTTGTTGTTTATCTTCCACTGAACTCCTTCACACACTTTAAATTACTTTCCTCCATCACTGAGAGGCATTAATATTTATTAATGAAGAGGCAGCCGTGTGATTTTGGTTCCCCAGTAAATATTTCTTTAGGTTTTTATGTGTTTTGTTACTGGTTCTCACGCTTCCTCCTGCAAGTATCACCACATAGCCTACTGGTTTAATTAAATGTAGTTCACGACTCCCAGCACTGTAGATGGATTTAGTTTTTTTTAATGCACCACTTCAAAACGTAGCCTGCTTGAGATCTTACAACAGTTAAAAGATTGTATTTTTTTTTGTTTGTTGGAGAAATGTCTTCATCAGCAATTTGAGTAAGTTGATTACCATCAAATAAGTACAAGGCTTATCGTTAAAGTCCTGAAACTCAATGAACCTGAAGGCAACCCGAGGGGCTCCCCCACCTGTGAGAATTGTGATGGTCTGCTGACGGGCAGCAGGTGTGCCGACTGAACCGTCTGATTCTCAAAGATTGTGGTTTTTCGTGAGAATCTGACTCACAACATGATTCATGTGCCACATCTCTTCAAGGCTGCACGACAAAGAGCTGAATGTGGTCACTACTGCCCTCTACTGGCAGACTGTGTTACTGAGTCAAACCCAGGAGGAAACAGCAGATGGGAGCTGCAGCCTTAACCTTAATTTAAGTCTTTCTCAGACTAGATTAAAGGTGAGGAGGCTCAGACTGTCACCGCTAAATACTTTGATCAAATTAATGGAAAAGGGGGCCAACACTTAACTTTAGATATTTAGACAGGTGATCACTGCTGTCTGAGGAAATGTATTTAAAAACATCGAAAAACTAGAGAATCAATAATAATTTAGTTTGGAGCCTGGAGCTGCTTCATCGACATCATTTATTCATGTTCTGTTAGAGATCCCCTGAGCTGTATACATTTACATTTTGTTGTTTGAATATATGCACATTTCATTAGGAAAACTGAAAACTAATGTATCTAATGTAATGAACTGTATTTTAATTTTGAAAAGGGAACATTTATAGATGCTTACCGAAAGTCAGCTTCTTTTAAATTCAGTTTATGATTATGTAATCATCAAAATTAAATCTACAAAAAGGCTTGAAATATTTCATTTTATGTGAAATGAATGGAAGTTTCACTTTTTGAATTAAATTATGGGAAAAAATCAACTTTTCCATGATGTTTTGACTGGTCTAAATACGTTAGGCGACTGCATTTTGTCCTTGTAGGGCAGAGTCAAAGTCTCTTGTGTCACAGTGTTCTGATGACATCTTTTTATTTTTTGCGTATGCAGATGAACAGGCACTACAGTTTGGAAAGTACAGCACTATGCTAAAGAAAAGAGAAAGCCCTCTAAAGTTCTCTAAAAGGTTTTCCTCAACATTTGCAGATCAATGTTTATCCAGCAGACAGAAAAGAAAAAGGAGCATTAGAGTATTTTCTTTTTTTTTTTTTAAACATGACTTTAACCGTCCTTCAGTGTATCACAGGAGTTTCACAGTGGACGCTGCAGCTGTAGGCTTTTACACACTTTAACAGTACACGTGTTAACAGTCCCATTCTGTTTTAAAATACAGTTAAAAGTCCGTTGAGAGGCCGAAGTCTTTAAATTCATTTCATCTTCAGACAAAGAGGGCCTGCGTGTCGCGTCAGTGTAAACTGAGCTGGATAAGCCGGAGTCAGATTCTGCAGAAGCGTGCTCTCTTTCACTTTGTTGGACGTGACGGTTGAGAGTCTTTGGGGTGGCAGAGGTGGATGATTTTTAGTAAGGCAATATTGATTTCACCCGTCTGAGTCCACTGCTAACAAGGAGCAACACTTTTTAAAAAGTATACACAAGCATAAACACAGCACAAGAGACGATTCCCTCCTGGACCTTTTTTTTTTTTCCCTCTTTTAAATGGACTTCTCTCCTGCAGCAGAGAAGGCAGTCGTCTCATCAATATTTCAGAGACGGATCCTCTTTCTGCTTTCTTGTGCAGAGCTCGTCGCAGCTTTCTCTGTCTGCGTCAGTAAGAGAACACCCGCCTCCCTCATCGACGAGGGTGTAGTTTTCACCAACACCTGTGGTAACCAGGGGTAACAAATCTATCTCGTATAACACGTACTGTACCGCCACATGCACTCATACTCTTTGTCTGATTCAGATTATCTGATTAAAACAAAAATATTTAACTATAAAGACGTGTATAGCCAATATTTAATACAGCACGTGTTTTGGTACACAGTGAAACCGACGCATCAGGACTATGTCACGCAACGTAAATCATCCTGATAAAGAGTTTTAATTCGATCAAGAAACTGTCAATAATTTGGTGGAAACGAATCGAGGACATGCACTGGATCGGTTCAGATCAGAGCGATAAACAGTGTGTGGGAGCATCAGCATGCACATAATCACAGAGATAAGAGCTGGAAGCTGATAATGCCGAGTCAATGACATTCACTCAGAGTAAACAAGTCTTACTGAATGCAGGGATTAAAAAAATAAATAAAAACCCTGGTCGTGAAATGAAGCTAATCTCCATACAAAACAGCTCCGAGTTTATATTTCCGAGCAGGTTCAGCTCTTGGCGCCTGCATTATTAACACAGTAAAGAGAAACAGGAGGAGAAACTAAACGACAGGTAATAGTTATAACAGGCACCTTGTTAGAGACAGGTGGGACAGCGGAGGTTAATGTAAACAATCCTTTTTTCCATTTCAAAGAGAAGCTCTGCTCGGCGACTTTTATCTCGTTTCAAAAAATGCTAATTCTGTGACATGCTGTGGAGCGCGGCGGGAAAACCACTAAAAGCATTAAAGGAACAGTTCACCCAAAAATGAAAATCCATCATCATCTGAATTTCTGACTTTCCATCCATGTCGATGGAGAAGTCGGTGAATTTTTCGTAGTCCCCAAAACATTTTGGGAGCTTCAGCGTTGCCGCATTCTCCTAAACAACAGAAGTGGATGGGGACTTGTTTTGAAACGTAAAATACAACCAAAAAAATAACATAAAATGGCTCCATACAGCTCGTCTGCTGTAATCCAAGTCTCCAAAAGCCCCTAGATCCTAAATTGATTTGAAAAGGTGTCATTTACACCCCTTTTAAAGCAAAAATCTTCAGTGTAGCTGCATTAGCGCGCACCATTGACTTATAATAAGATCTGGATACAGTGTCGAAGGCAGTGCCCTTTTCATTCCTTTTGAAAGCTGTTCAGTGGCGTTTTGAAGCCAAAAAAACCTCGACTTCCCAGATGTGAAAATACCTCGATCTTCCGTGTTGTGCGGCCCATAGAGCATGCACCCTAAACACTTCCTCCTCCTACCGAGCCGGCTAACCTCAGTAACGCTGTTTTGCTGTGAAGCTCAAGAAATGTTTTGTGGACTACAAAACTTCACCTGACTTTTCCATCAGCATGAAGGTGAGGTCATTTTACAAATTTCCCTGTAAAGGAATAGATTGACATTGTGGGAAATATGCTGAGACAAGGAGAGTTAACACAAGGAGATTGATACCACTCATCTCTACACACTAAATATGTAGCTAGAGCTAGCATTCAGTCGGCTTAGCATCGTTCTCTCTGGATTAAACAAAAGAGATATAACTATTACATTTTTTTGGGCTTTAGAGATTGATAGGGTTGATTTTGTTACCTTCAGGCGGGGCCAGGCTAGCTGTTACTCCCTGTTTGCAGTATTGAGGCTAAGCTAAGCTAAGCTAAACTAAGCTAACCTGTTGACTGTAGCTTCGTATTGACTGTACAAAGAAGAGAATGGTATCAATCCTCTTTTCTAACTCAAGACGAAATCGAAGCCTATTTCCCGAAATGTTGAACTTTTCCTGAAATGCTAAACATGTAAATATTCCACAAAGAAAAGAAAACACTGTATCCAATGAGAACACAACTGTACAAGCATCCAGACTGTAAAAAAAGATTAAAATATATACATGAAATGCACAATGCATAGCTCATTCTCACTATCCAGGCACAACTGATGAAACCATATCAATATTATGATGAGAGTAAAATACTGTATGGCGTGTTAGCATCACATCTGAAATCAAACACAGCTACACACAAAAGAGGCTATAATATGTTGCTTCAGTTTGCAGTATTTGGAGATGATGATGTGATCCTGAACAGTCCTCTCTGTGATGAGTGCTGAGATGAAGACACTGTGCCCGACAGCAAGAGGAAGCTTTGCTTTCAAGTCTCTGGCAATGTGCAGGTATGACCGGACGGGTTCAGTCTGGGTTTGCCCTCGGATGACACAAGCGTCCTCAGCCGGAACAGTTAGATCGGCTCCACGTAATTGGCCGGGTAAAGACCCAGCTGGCCGCTGTCTAGGCGACCTTTACACCAGCCCTGCTCATCCTCCTCCTCCAGCTTCGTCAGCTCGTCCCCTGTATCAGAGAAAGGACACAGAAATGTACAACAGGAGGACATCGTGTCAGACAGTTCTAACTGTTGTAATACAAAGTCAAAGTTAACACGGATTTTATAACTGTCAGCAAGAAGATTAAAGGAACACTCCACCAAAAACCCATGTTTTCACTGTCAAACATTCGCCCCATAATAAAACTTTTAATGACATAACACTAAAGGCATCATCAAAGGCAACCCTAACCCTAACCCTTGGCGGACCATGCTCATGCAGTATTTCTTGGTCTCGTCCATAACTTAAGCCTTTTTGAAAAGGAACGACCATTGTCATTCTTATCAAGATAATCACCTCTTCTCACTCAGTGGAGAGAATGACTTTCCCTCTGTGTCTCTTTGGGGTATAAATACTGGGATTATTTGATATTTTTCTTTGTTTTCTTTTGTTCGATCCCTTTATCATTATGAACTGTACCTGTGCCCTACTTTTACTGATTGTGCAGTGATATCCGAGACCTCATCTGTCCTATGTTCTATTCTTTTAATATAAATGACATTTTCTGCAACAGTATATTGAATTTAATATTGAGACCTTTCTCTGTGGAGACTCTGTGTTCTTCCAGTGCCTGCTTCTGTTTATTACAGTAATCAGACAGGTATGTCTGTCTTTGGTCGACCTTGAGTATTGTATAAATAGTTTGACATTTTGCGAAGAAGGCGAATATGCTTGCTTGCTGAGTCAGATGAGAAGATAGATCCCACTCTCTAATCTGTCTGTTAAAGATGATATAACAGCTGGTTGTCTTATCTTAGCATAAAGACTGGAAACAGGGAAACAGCTAACAAAATAATTGCTATAAAGCAATCCTTCTTATTGATTCTTAAGTGTTTCTTTTGTCTCATGAGGTATTTATTGTGATATCACCTAAGTGCTAACAATTCACTCCTAACTTATGTTTTTGCCAAAATACGGCTAAAAAAACACCTTCTGTTTGTCACCGGTGCATGTTTATCCTCGTCACACCGAATACATTTGCTGACACTAACAACAAAAAGTTAGTGGATATTTTTTGGTAATCCATGATGTTGTTGATTCAAGGATTCAACACAGTTACAGACACTCAAAAGACTTTACTGTGGAGCTTTCCTCTGACATTATGTACTAACTGTGCTGGCAGGGATCCACTGTAAGAGACTTTTGACCCTTTGACTGTCGTGCTCACCTGATCTGAAGCTGAGCTCGTCCTGCTCCTGGCCGTCGTAGTCGTACAGCGCTCTCACTCTCACACCTTTGCCCACATCTTCGTCGAAGGGGTTCGATCCTCCGTTGGTGTCGTTGCCTGAGTTCGGGGCTGTCTGGTCCTCGTCCGACCACTCTGTGGAGGCCGTGAACGCCTGGTTCTTCTCGTAGCTGCTGACACTAAAGATTACACATTACAGTCAGCATTGATTTTCAGTCTTATCAAAACATTGTTATGATGTTCTTATACTAATTCTGCTGTGACTATGTGTCTGTTTTATAGTGTTTTAGTGAATCATTTCTTCTATCACTGCTCATAACACTACTGTCGCAATTCCTATTATTCCTATTAATACAACTACAGTACTTCTATTATTTCTGCCATATTTGTGCAGTTGTTGTTGACAATATGACAAGTTACTTATTTATAAAACACTTTTAAACAAAACAAAATTCCTTGCAAAATGATATGAATACAAACAAATATTAAACATTCATCAGACACCATACAGGAAGGCAGACACCGGCTACATTATACAAAGATAAACTGATGATTTGAGAATGTTACGACAAACATGTAGGAGAAGATCTAATAAGAGCATCTTATCATCAAATAAGCAAAAAAATATATTTGTGTTTAATTTTACCTTCCCCGGTCTCCAGCTTGAGCGTGATCTCCTGCTGATGAGATGTTGGTCAGCATGACTCCATCACTGCTTTTCTTTGACTTTTCTTTCTTCGAGATGTTATGACTCAGGTCATGGTTGTATTCCTGAAAAACACGAGGCCAAACCTGTTAACTTTGGGTCGCAAATTCACTTTGCAAAATGCTTAGCTCTCCATCTGGAAAGAGTATTTGTTTGTATTCTTCGTCTTCATCGCTACCTTTAAACTAAAAGAGATACAAGGTGTAATATTAAAGGGATAGTTCAACTTTTTGGGAAATATGCTCCCCCTTTCCTGTCGAATAAGCAGTTTCCTAGAGTATTGACTTACTGTGAGGAAAAAAAAATCTATGCGGCAATTTATCATATTGTTTCCTCTTATGATGTATTACTGATATACTGGCACCACAATGCAGTATAAAAAAAATAATCTCCTGCTTTTTGCCTTTTTAGGGGTATTATTTCACCTTCAGTTACGCAGACATTGCGATGAATCAAAGATGATTTGTCACATTATCGCTGAATCATAATACCATCGTTATCATGAGGAACGTATCGTGAGTTACTCTGTGATTCCCATCTTTAGTGAGGAGGCACCAACAGAGACTAATACTGGCCAAGAAATAGTCCAGAACGTAACATATTCAGATTAAACAAATAAGATATCACATGTGAATTAGCTGTTTCCTCATGTCTACAGTCTTAATGATAAGCTAATCTAACCAGCTGTTACTGTAGCTGTAACCTCATTAGGGTATAGACATGAGAAAAGTGTCAATCTTGTCATCTAACTCTCAGTAAGAATGCGAATAAACGCATTTCCCAAAATGTCAAATTATCCCTTTTAATGCTTGGACAGTAGAGGAGAATGCTGCAGGTCTTCAGTGATAATGTCCTAACCCTGTAGCTAGTAATTGTGTTTCTGTACCTCAAAATGTGGCCAGTTCATATGCATGCCAGGGCCGTGAGTGTTGCTGAACCACTTCAGATCTTCCTGTGCGCTGGCTGATGTGATGGTGTGTTCAAGTTCTCTGTACACTGTAGCATAACTGTGAGAAGACAGCGAGGGTTTAGCGTACGGCTAACGATTGGCTTGTGTCTCATCATATTAACTGTTTAAACGTCTCAAACCTTTGTCCTTCTGTGAGGTTGAGGTGGCGTTTGACGTCCAGCAGCACCTCCCTGAGGAAGCTCAGCCTCTTCTCTTCAAACTCCTGGCACTGGTCGAACACCTGCTCCATGTTTTCCATGTAATTTGGAGTGCACTTACTCAGCTCATCCAGGGCTTTCTCATACTTCTCCCTGGCCTACACACAAGAAAAAAAAAAGACTCTTAACAGCCTGAAATATTGATGATATATAATGTGTCACTCTCAAGTAGGGCTGAATAATGTTTTAAAGGCACATTTCTGGTCCACGTCTTGCTGTTTTTCAGTTCTGTGGTCTAATGTGAACCCCATTAACCTCGGATGGACTATCAGTGCGTATTCAAGCACAAGAAACAATCTAAGCTCAAGAGTGTAAAGGTTAAGGCCGTCAAAGCAGAGAACAGCTAATGTTGGAGTCGTAAGGGAGAAACGCAGAGGGGGAGGTGTGGTATTCAGTCACACATTAACAGTGCTATGCTGGCTACAGCTACGACACGTTAATAACACTTAATAACACCCAGGGTGCAGAGGAACCAGCTCTACATCTCAAAATAGCCTCTGAGCTGATTTGCTTTTGGCTTGATTGTGGAAAACAACATTTGCATAACGATGATCCCCAGCAGGCCTGTTGGAGCTGCAGCAGCTGATGTTCTCACCTTCTGGGAGTCCTGTTTGCACTTGTCCACCTTCTCGGTGAGTTTCTTCTGCTGGTCGGCTGCCACAGAGGCCTCTCCCTTACTGTTGGCCTCCCTGATGGAAGCCAGCTTCTCCTCTTTGCAGGCCATGTGATAGGACTTCTTAGCAGCCTCGAGCTAAAAGAAGAAGATGACATAAAGCACGTGCGTTTTGTCAATCAACACACGAAAAATATACACAAGCATGGAATCGTCATTCATTAATTCCCCATAAATAAATCAGGGCTGAAACTAATCAAGTCCCCCTGAGTAACAAAAAATATGTCTATCCCTATTGGCATCTAGTCATGCTGATCTTATAAGTTTTATGCGTGAAATATCTTCTGCAATCGTAGTTCAACTTGAGGGGAAAATAATTTCCTTAGTGCTCGAGTCACTGAAAAAATATCTTCTCTATAAACTCAACAGCACTACGTCTTCTCAGACACAATGTCCCGGTTACTGTTGACTTGTGTTTCAATTTTTCAAAGCTGTCAGCACCACAGATTCAATCTGTGGCAGTCTAAAAGATCGATATTTCAAAACTTCTGCAAATAAAACTTTTTTTTGATTATTTGGTAGAACTGACCCTTTGAAATGAGCTAAATGGGTCTAAAAATGTGTCTACGCCTGAATGGATGTGTAAAAACACACACGTCCTCACCTCCTTTAGCTTTTTGGCCCAGGGTTTCTGGGCCTTCTTGAAGCCCTCCTCTGCCTCTTTGGTTTCCTTGAATCCTCCCATCATCTGTTTGTGGTACAAGTCTTTCTGCCAGTTCTTCACCTTCTCAAAGTCCTCGTTCATCAGGTTGTTCTTCACATCCTGGTGAAGCTCGCTCACCTTCTCCGCCTCCGTCATCATCCCCACCCAAGCTCGCTCTACTGTGCCGTACTGAGGCCCTGCAGGAGCAATGAAGGGCAAGTAAGTCAAGTGAAGCTATAGATAAAAAAAAAACATATTTGCTATTTAACAGAAAACTGCTCACCTCTGTCGACCAGTTGTCTCCATCTCTTGGACCACTCGGTCAGTTGCTGGGCGTAGGCTTTCTCAATTTTGGCACGCTCCTGGATGCAGTTCATCAGGTCACTGCAGAGCCGGTGACCATCGTCAATCCGCTTCACTGTGCGCTTGTAGTTCCCGACCTTAAAACATAAAAACAACATGTCATTTTTTGCGTTCTCTGAACAGTGAATTGTTTTAAACTTCTGGGCGTGCCCTGGTACTTAATTTGGGGTCAGATTTGGATTCGATGAAAAATAGCTTCTCAAATTTAATATATTACGAGAATAGGTTGACATTATGGTCTATAACCTTTGCTGAATTGTCAAACTTGTATTATACATAATACAAGTTTGTGTAATGAAATTTCTGCCTGTAATTCCCAAGCCACATCCACACAGAAAACAAAAACTAAACAGACTAATTAATAAACAATAATCAAGTTATAACAATGGATGAGTTCAGATTTCTGCTCATTTTTAAAACCCTTCTGCTGCTTTGAAATTTAAGAGGTGACTAAGAGTTGCATCTTGTTGGGATAAATGGTTACAGAAGGCGTTATGGTTGTATTATGTTCCTGAGAAAAGTGCTGTGTACTGTATTGCTGTTTAAAGACATCATCGCGTGCAGGAGGTGCCACCTTCTAAAAGGGACTTTTCTCTCAGCCTGCAGGTGATGCATTGAACAGGCAGGAGGGAACAGCAGGGAAGAGACCGCTGCTGTGTGTGGAGTTACGCAATGAAAGCAGAGGGCGGGTCATTGTCATATAATTTACAACTCTACATGGACGCAGGAGCAGAAACCACCCATAGAGTTCTGAGCTTTGCCCAGAGACTGAGAGAGAAAGAGAACGAGGATAAAATCCCAGTTTACTGCGTTTATTTTACACCTTTGTTGCAGAGAGAAAAAAAAGACTGTATCTTTGCTGTATGTGTGATCGATGTTTACCCTGAAAATGGCACTCAACAACTCTTGAGTGTGGACTAAATGAAAAGCAGCAGGAGGACAAATGATTGTATTCCACACCAGCCCTCCTCTTCAGCAGCAGCCAGCCGAGTCAGCGATCAGCAGGCAGCACTGCAGCAGCTCTACTGTAATGCACCGACTGACTGTGATGTAGTGACTGTGTGCTGGAAACAGGCACCTTTGCTGCTCCAGCTGATTCCTGAGCACGCTGCCCGGCTGGAGGATGAAAACACAGCCGAGTCCGAGAGGAAATTACAATACGTAAACCCTGAATGTGGGATGGGATGATTCGTCTTTTCTATCTCAAATGCTCGCTGAGTCCATCCGTCACACATGCAGTATCTAAACATGCCGTGACATGGGAGTCAGTGTTATCTGTAGCTGAAGATGTACCGAACATTTTCCTGGTTTGAACACTGCGAACAGTCACCAGCTCTCATATATAATGAATGGACTTCCAGGAACTTGTTGCTCAAATTACTGGAGGCTTTTTGTGCTCAGAAACGGTTGTTGAAATCCAGTCCAACGTATCTAGTCATCTAGACCAAAACAATACATCAATTATTCAATCAACAAAATAACAATCTGCCAGTATTTGGTTAAATGATCGGCTGAGTTGATTTACAAGCAAACATTTCAAAGTCCCAATTTCTCTGTTCTCGACTATTGGTCAGACAAAAGAGAAAAGAGCCTGTGGGTCAGGACACAGTGTGGGTCCTCTGCTACTTACACTCCACATATTAACCTGTCATCAAAAATGAGACACTTGGGTACTCCTGTAACTCCCTTTACAGTGGGATCAACAGGTCGCCTCTGTCCTGCCTGACATTGGTCCAAAATGCGGCTGCCAGGCTCCTGATTGGTTCCAGGAAGAGGGACCATGTTACTTAATTTCTAGCCTCCCTCCACTGGCTTCCAGTATGCTTTAGGATTGATTTCAAGGTTGGGCTGTTTGTTTTGAAAGCCCTAAATGGACTCACCCCGTCCTATATCACAAACCTCTTAAGCCCTTATGCTACATCCGAGCTCCTCTTCAATTTGTGACATTTAGTTGATGCACGCCTGTCTGCTCTTCCTATCTTTAAACAGGAGCCAGAATGAGTGGATGAGTCAAGTTATGAAGTACATTAAAAACCCAGAATGGTGTAGCTGTCAATGCATTGGTACGAGACAGATACAGTAGTTACTCGCCTTTAACAAGCTCAAGAACCTAATTATGTAGAAGCTAACTTCAACCACAGAGGCTCAGGCCTCTTTTAGAAAACAATTGTCTACTCTGTGCTTAAAAGCTGTCTGCACAGGAATGGAGGTTGAAATGTTAAATTTGGTGATTTCAAATGTGGCTTGTCATAGAGCAAAAAAGACAGCATGAAGTCAGGTGGTGCTGCAAACAGAGTCATCTCTAATATGAGCTGTAGCAGGAGAGAAACAAAGCCCTGAATGTGCTGCGGAAAAAAAATGACAGCTCACAAAAGAGACATCAGTGCCATTGGAGGAGGCAGAGTGCCACTTCAGAGTCCTCCACAGTTATAAAAAAAAGTGGAAATTTTATTTGAGAAGTCCCTGATGGCTACAATGAACGAGTAACCATTTACTGGCTTTACCAAAAGAGTACATCATTAGTTTTTAATTGTTGCGCTTATTTTACCAGTTGCATATTGGCACTGAGGCTGTGTGAGTGCCACCAGCAGATCTGTGCTGGCTCAGAGATCAGTGATCGATCACACTTCGATAAATCCTGAGCTCATGCGTTTTCGTGCGAGCCTCTGCCCACACGCAGTTGACAAACGAGGCCCCTCATCGTTCTTCTCACCTCCCAGGGGAAGCGGGTTCATTGAGAGTTCATCACTCGGCAGCGTCAGCTCCGACTAAGGTTTAATCTGTCATAGACTGGTCTCTGCTGTCTCACCTCCCAGAAACTGTCTGTGGTCTCCTCCTGAATGGCGGACTCGTCGTAGGCTCCAGACATGGTCCCAGATTTGGCAGGATGGCTTCAGGCTGTGGCGGTCTGCAGCAGAGTAACACTCCTCATGCACTGCGAGAGAAAACGAGCACAGACGAGTGTAAACAGGGATAAATATGCTAATGAGCTGCAAGGCGCTGTCGAATAAGGTGACTCGGGCTACATTCGCTAAAATAATCAATCACGTTTAACTTGAACACGTGCAGTTATGACGCTGTCGTTTTAAACAAGCTTGTGCGTTTCAGCTCATCACGCACAGATTAAATCCTTTTTCCTGCAGCTAATGTGATCACGACATCATAGTCTTAATCTCAATACTTTGTTTATGCTCTTTCACGGATTTTAATGTGGATGTCAAATGATTATGTAACAAGAAGAAGGCAGTTGGCATTAAAGGTTTATGCATGAGATTATTAACCACACATTTATTACATTAACTGCCTTTGAAGAACAATAGATAACACCACTCTACGTCTGACAAACAAATGGCATATTCATTGCTGAAATCAACCTATGAAATAATGTCGAGGGCTGAAACTAACCAACAACTATTTTCCTGCCAATTGTTTTTCAATTAATTGTCTATAAAATGTCAAAAAATGAAATGCCACATTTTCCTGAAGATCAACATGATGTCTTCAAATTGCTCATTTCATCTGTCCAACAGTCAAAGAACTAAAAATATTCAATTTACAACATTGGAAAATTCTCAACTGACAAGCTGGAAACGATGAATGTCTGGCATTTAATTTAACAGTAGCTATTAATTTTCTTTTGAACGACTGCAATGTCAAATTTAAAAGTTGACTTTACTTGTTGCACAAGCTAAAAAGTTTAAACAACTTAAAATTATAAGTGTTCTTCACTGGGTAAATTGTTTTGTTCCACTTTGTCAGATTTTACAGTGTAATAAACTAATCCATAATATGTCAGTCAACCTATTAAATAGTAAGAAAATAGTATAAAAAAAAAAGTTCCCTTGATATATTCCGGGGCTCAAGGTAACATCAGTCAACATCAACAAGAAAACATTTATATTCAATAAATGATGATATAAAAAGGGAAAAAACTGCATTAAATTAAGTGGTTCTGCTCTGGGAAAAGTTGAGCAAAGTCAGCTTTAATTTAATCTTCCTTAAATCAAGAGAATTACGCCAACAATCACAACTAAAGCTGCAATGATTAGACGATTACTACAATGCAGTACTGAGTTCCCTCCCCAGACAAACCATTCACACCTGGGCTCACCTAGCCCTAGCAACCCAAATGAAGGCCCACAAGCATCCATAACGACTCTGTAAGGACACTCCCACACAGAGTTAGCTCGAACTGAAGAAGCCTCGTGGATGAGAGGTGAAACGTCTTCTAGAAACTGAAACAAGTCCAGTTGACTTTGATACAGCATTTAGGATTAGACGATTAATTTAATTGGAACAAGAGAAAATTAGTTGTTGACATACTTTGCTCATTAGTCATATTCAGGCAAAAATTTAAATTACTTATCTTTTTTACTACAAACTACAGGCAGCGCTTGATTAGTCAATTCATCAATTATTCTAAAGAAAATCAGTCAAAAATATAAAAGGAAGGTTTTTTGTTCCTTTGTCATTTCTGATGGTAAATGAAGAGTCTGTTGGTTGGACAAAAGAGGCAATCTGAAGAAGTCATTGTGGAATAATCTGACACGCTTTTCACATCGGATTTTATTATAGACTAAACAATTAATGGTGAAAATAATCTTTAGTTGCAGCACTAAAACAGATAATGTAGCTAATAACGCTGAACAAGCTAATACACACGTGTACAATGTCCAACCTGAAGGTGACGAGATCACTGATTGCCATCAGCAGAGCATTTTACTTTGCACAATACTTTCCACATACTGATATCAGACAGGCTCGGGTACTTACAAAACCATAATCAACCTCATAAGCTGCACAACCTGCACTGTGAGTGCTTCCGGTTATTTCTCCCTCTGCTCTCCTGAGATGACTCTGTCAATACATTTAATGACTGGATAGTAATTTTCAGCGGCATCGACTCAGCCGCTGTCAGAACAGTGCAGCCTAATTGCAGAGTAATCTTCCTTCATTCAAGTCATCTAACATTATCCCAAGGCCTCACTGGAACACCTCATTCTGCTGCGGAAATTAATAGCTGTGACATGATGTGACGATGCTGAAATTAGGACACAAAATGACGGGCGAAGAGAGAGAATAAACCAAAACCATCCATCCAGAACCATACTGAGCTGCAACGATTAGTGGATTAATTGATAAGTTGATCGAAAGAACTATTTTGATCTTCAACTAATTGTTTTAGTCAGTTTTCAAGCAAAAATGTCAATTATTGTTGGATCCAGTCTCTTAATTGTAAGAATTGATTGATTTCTTTGTCATTAATGATAGTAAATGACTCTTCAGGCTTTTGGCTGTTGTTGAACAAAAGAAGCCATTTGAAGACGTCAGTTTGGGCTTTTTTTCGCAATTTGTTTGACATTTTTTAAGACTAAAGGATTAATCGATTAACCGTGAGAATAATTGCACGATTAATCAATAATGAAAATATTGTTAGTTGCAGCCGTGATCCACTGTGGTCCAGTGGCAGCTGGGCCAGAGCCTCTGTTTGAAGTGACTCTTAACATTTGTTGTTGAAAAGACAATCAAACAACTACAACAGAGATGCAAAATGAGAATCAAAACAACCTCAAAGAGATGCAACAGAACTGCAAAGAGACTGAAACGATGCCAAAGAGACACAAATCGAGCAGACAGAATTGAAACAACCACAAAGAGAGGCAAAACAGCTAAAGAGGGTCGAGAATAATCACAGAGAGAGGCAACACAACTGCAAAGAGCTGGGAATAACCACAAAGAGACACATAACAACTACAGAGAGATGGGAACGGCCACAAAGAGATGCAACACAACTACAGAGAGATGCAAAGTAACCACAAAAAGACAAAACAACTACAAAGCGATGCAACAGGGGATGTGAAATGAGATGCATAACAACTACGAAGGCACACGAAACAACCACAGAGATGCAAAATCAGACACAAATTGACCTCAGCAGCACAAAGAGATGCAAGACGACTACAAATAGACTAAACAACAACAAAGAGTGTCTCTTTCAACCTGAATGGAGCCTTTTACATGTCTGTGTTTTAAAATCTGCATCTGTGTATATCTGTCAGCACAGGGACTGGTCGTCACAAAAAACAAATAACGGCTGTGTGAGTGAGTGAAGACACCGGCTGAAAACACAAACATTATCCCGGTGCTGCTGCTGCAGCTCATCAGCGCAGCGCTCACCTCCAATTATTCAGGTTCACTTCACAGCCCAAACTGCAATTTCAGAAGTGACTACACTGCCAAATGTTCACACAGCGTACTGAAATTATGATGGGCTCTGAGAAAGAGGTAATTAGACACAGCTGATGATGTTTATCACTACAACTTTATTAAACCAGAGAGACTGGGTTGTTGACACGATTACGTATATTACTTCACAGAAATCATTTTAAATATTTGTTTCTTGAGTCTGACTTAAAAGCAACAACTGAAAGTAGACCCTTGGATTACTGTAGCTATCTGCACAGGGATTTACTTCGGAGGAAACCAGGTAACTTGGGTTTTTAATTTCCTGGATCTCTGCTCTGAGTCTTGGTTATCAGAGACGTTTATAATCAGTCCCTACTTTCAACTGCACCATCCCACTATGATATGATAACAAAAGCCCTGATATTTTTTCTTAACTTGAGATATTTGCACAAGCATAAATCACGGAAGTGATACAACACTGAGATAAAAAATGATGCATTACAAAAAGTAAGATGTATGAAGGAGCGCAGGTGAGGCAGATGCGTCAAACAAAACAAACACACAAACCACCCAACGAACAAAGAGAAGAGCAGATCAAGATAAGATGCAAAGCGAAGATGCAAATGAACTGGATGACAAACATGAGGTAACAACAAAATAACGAGGAGGGTTATAAGAAAATACTGTTATCAGCGCGGTGAAATGCCAGCTGCAGCTACAGACCAGTTTCACTGAGCCGCTGCTGGAATACAAAATACCAATAAACAGATGAGAATGTGAAGGCATTAGAGAGGGATTTGATGTTGTAATCATGGTTGGGATATGCGAGGTCATTTCTACCAAAGTGCTTCACAAAACAACCAAAGTATGCTGAGAGAATGAGTCATCTGAGCTCTCACGAATGACAAACTTCCTGTGTTAAAGGAACAGTTCAACATTCTGGTAAATGCTCTTAAGTAGTTTCTTGTCAAGAGCTGGATGAGAAGATCAGCACCGCTTTAATGTGTATTAGCTTAGTTTAGCACAAAGACAGGAAACAAGGGGAAACAGATGACTTGACTCTGTATGAAGGTCACAAAATCTGCCTCCCAGCACCTCTAAAAACTTGTTTGTTTATTCTGTACAAAAACTGTAGGAACCACAAGCTGAGGTTTAAGCAGATTTATGTGCCAGACTATTTCTTGGCAGGGAGCAGTACCTTCCTCTCCAGGTGAGCTGGCAACCTCAAATAAACCCCAACTAAAAGCTGGTTGTTTCAACACTTAATTTTTGTGTACAGACTACACAAATGAGATATAAACTGTTAATCAGAGGTTCTGGTAGGCAGATATGTGTTATCTTTGGACATAGCAAGGCTTACTGGTTGCGGTCTTTATGCTAAGCTAACCGGCTGCTGGCGGTAGCCTCATTTTTAGCGCACAGACAACCTAACACTATAATAACTTTTAACAAACCAGGAAATGCTTTATACACCATTTATTTAGCAATTGTTTATTGTAAAGTTGCAACTGATGTTTAACATTTTTGGAAATAGTTAATACATACTGCGTAGTTCATCTATAAAGGTTATTTAGATGGCCAATACAACAATATATAAACAATTACAATTGCTCAATTAATGGTTTATAAAGCATTTTAATGTTCTTCAACAGTTACATAACTATCAATTAAAGCTTAATTAACTATAAATGTACCATTTATTAATTATGTTATTATAAAGTGTTATTAATATCATGATAATGGATATATTCTGACTTGATGTAATGATGCCGTACCCTCACACACTGCAACAACAACCCTGGCTGAAAGCGAAAGACCCATTGCTACTGGCTGCATGGTTGGAGGAGTCAGTTCTAAAAAGGAAGCTGACTTCAGCAGTGTGGAGGTGGCATCGGTTACAAAAGATCAGATACACAATAAACAGTAATATGTAAGAAGTGCAAGAAGACTGGTACAACAAAAGGAGGCAACACGACACACTTATTTTAACAACCTCAAGCAGAAACATCCGGTCGAGTATGAGAAGCTATTGGTAAATTTTCATATCAATATTCCCTCAAATATTGTGGTTTTATTTTATTTCTACAAAGCACGTCGTATCAGTTTCACATGTTTATGGCATGACTTTCATGTCCAGGCGATGGGGACCTTTTAACAATTGTACGTGAGAAACCACTGGACATTTTTAAGAAGACCTCGGGAAAATTTCCCAAGTTGTTTTTGTGCCTAAACCTAACCCGAGCATAAGCACAGCATTGTCACAACATAATAGAAAACAGAACTTACAGAAAAATCCAGTTGCAACACAAAGAAATGTTAAGTTTCAACACATCCATCCATTTTAATTGGGTGCCCTTAAAGTAGCCTAATGTATATCTACGTTTCATTGAACAACCTACTCGACTGAGGCCACCAGCTGATCAGAAATTGACTGTTAGCTGGTTGTCTCATAAATTAACAAAAAACATCTCACGAAGCTGTTGATTTGATGCAGAAAGACACACATATGAAACAATAGAAAGAGAAGGAGCACTGATGCGTTTTGATAGGAGGTTAGGGGGGAGGGGTTGGAGCTGCATGGGTATTTGGGTCAACCGTGGTCTAAAGGATGGAGCAACACTTGTGACAATGAAGAGGCAGAGATGAAACGATAGAGGGAGGTGAGGAGACACCGAAAGCCAAAATCCAGTTAATCGAGGGAAATCTCCAACCCATCAGCTTTGGGCCAAACAAACGCCTCGACCGGATGCAGCGTGGAGCATGGCATGAGTGGGTGTTTATCATGCTTGGTTAATCCATTAGCTACATGCCGAGAGGGGGCTTTTGTTCAGGATAGCCCTTTGCTTGGCTCGCAGAAAGGCAGATCGTGGTCTAGGGAAACAGCTAGACTGTCTTCTTCCACTTTTTTAATCAAAGTCGCAATAAAACAGAGACAGAAATAATTAAATCTGACTGAATGTCTCATTTAGAGTACACTCTCTAGTGAGTTAGTCATTGTCGATAAACAATACCTTCCCACACGCACAAACCCAAACATTGGCAGCACCCTCCGAGGTTTAGTCACCACCGCACCGCTTTGATTCCTTTTTCACTCTTTCTCCTCTTTCATCAGCACAACCTGCAGTCTCGGTCAAGCATCCACATCCTCACAAACATGTCATGACACTAAAAGAACACGGGGAATCCCCATCCCCTGTAAAGCAGGTGCTCAAGCAGCTAAAAGCACCACCGCTCGTGCCACGGCGAGCATCGACACGTCAAACCCCGAGACAAAGGCGAGAGAGAGGGAGACCACAGCCCCCCGCCACAGCAACAAAAGCTTACCCCCGGTCCTCCATTAACAGCGGCTAAGGCTGCAGCTAGGAGAAAAGAGACACGTGGGCTCCTCCAGCAGTCAGCCCCTCTCCTCCTCGCCTCCTCTTCTCCCCTCCCGTTCGCTTATTTTTGCGTCCTCTCTGACTGACGGAGCATCAGCGTGCAGAGCGAGAGGACCACTAATCTGTGATCTGAGATCTTCCTGCCCGGAGCACTGTGCAGGAGGAGACTGTGTGCGTGCATGTGTGTGTGTGTTTCTGAATGAGTGAGGGATAATCCTGTGGTGCTTTGCTTGAATGGCTCAGACAGAGCAGCAGGCCAGAGGGACAGAGAGGAGGGAGAGAGCAGAGGAGGGGGTTGAGTAGGTGGGGTGCTGCTGCTGTTAATTCACGGCGCTGTAGATGCTGTGGGTGTGTGAGATGTTTAGTGATCAGAGTTTGTTAAACACCGGAAAATTGAAACTTTTGCATGTCTATAAAAGCAGCACAGTCGGTATTATTAATGTAAGTTATTAGTCATGCATATTTTTTTTAAATGCTGGGAAACAAACAGAAAAACCTAACCTAAATACACAGATTTTCTTCATTAAGATCCATGCATTATTCCCTGAGAAAATAACAAAAATGTGGAAAACGCCCATCTCGCAGTGTTAAAGAAAATACGAAAAAAAAATCCTGAATTTGTCTCTTAATCACCAAAAGTTAATGGGGTCTATTCTTGGCCGAGACCCATCCTCCATCAAAGATTTGTGGAAATCTGTTTAGTAGTTTTTGTGTAATCCTGCTGACAAACCAACCAACCAACCAACATCCTTGGTGGAGGGAAGAAAAGGAATTTTTGGATCCATTTAATGTTTTGGTTTGCAGAATTGTGCGCCTAAAGCCACTTTTCCACCAATTTGGTTCAATTAAGACCAGTTCAATACATATGAGAATGGTTATTGTGATGATTTCATTATCGAAAGTTGTGGATTGTACCACAGGAAGCACCGTGGTCATGATTGTGGATCCACATTAGAAGGGGTGCGCTCTAATGTATTTAGTTTAGCAGCTTTGGTGAAAAATTCAGCCTAGAAAATGGTGTAAATAACGTCTTCTCAAATCAATTTGGAACCTTGGACTTGGATTATGCCAGATGACCTGTATGGAGCGTTAAAATGTTTTTCTTTTTGTTGTTTTTTTACTTTTAAAACAAGTCCCCATCTACTTCAGTTGTTGAGGAGAATGCTTCAACACTGTTTCGCTGTGAAGCTCCAGAAATGTTTTGTGGACTAAAAAACTTAACCTGACTGTCCATCTGCATAGAAGTACTTAATGATATTAATTGAATTAACTGAATAACTGAATTTCATTTTTGGGTCAACTGTTCCTTTAAGGCTCTGGCACATCAGGTCAGGAGAGCAACTACAATTTTCAGCAGGTTAAACTTTTGTTCTGAGTTTGTCCTTTCTGTGATGACATCTACTTCATTAGAATGCAGCCAAATCTCTGATTCAGTTGTTGACATTTAGATATTTTTCTGTTTTTGTTTTCTGACATCTGAATGGGAATAAAATACCAGTAATTATTTAATTTCTGCCCTTGATGCTACTCCTGAGCTGCTGCAGTGAGACAAATGTGTGATCTGCTACACTGACATTTAAAATGAGTGATGACAGAAAGGTTTAGAGGTGACTGAGGTCAAGCTGGCTTCTTAACTTTGCTGCCAGGCTTACCTCATTGTTTAACAAAAGCTACGTTCGGTTTTTCATAAGAAAGTGTAGCCGAAGTCTTCAGATTTATGCACTCTGGAACAGGTTACTTGCTTATTTTAACTTAGTCTGGATGTTTTTCTGTGAAAAAGGAAGGAAGGACCAGAGGTAAGTAAAGCTGTAGAAGGTGGGATGAGAGAAACTTTCAAGATTCGGTCCAGTGATCCAGATAATAAAAGAGTCTCCATCTCAGTACACCACAAATTCCTTCAGTAAGCTCCACTAAAAGACGAGCAGGGTGGGGGGCTAACCACCAGGGGATTATGTCAGTATCAAGCTGAGCATAAGAAGGGTGGAGGTGACCCTGAGGTAGATATACGTAAGCTGTAATTAATTTGCATTGAGGCCATAGAGCAGCTCTGCACTGTTGACATGGCAGCCATAAAATGATTAATAAGTAGACAAGATGTCATAAAGATTAGAGCAGAAGTTAAGCTATACAGCTGTACTGTGTGAGGACAGCATTTCACCAGCAGCATTATTTAAAGCACGGCCCTTATTCGAGAAATCCTGTGTGTTCAAAAACAACAGAGGGAAACATTTGTCACCATCTCGGCTGCAGCTCGATCACCTCGCCAACCAGACTGACATGGTGTCACTGTCAAGAGAGAGAGAGCTGACTGGACGCCTGTGTGTCTGCTCTGTGTGGAGTGTTGAGCTGTGAACAGGTCAGGTGAAGTGGAGGACAGACTGGTGACGTGACAATGACGATGAAGACTCGACTGTGCTTCAGTCTGTAATCAGCGCTGTTACACTGGCGCTTTCACAAGTGAGGCGAAAATAAGCTGGAAATCAGGAAGCAGAGCAGCAGGGTTTGATAGATGGAAATAAATAAGATTATGACACATACAGAATCAGGATTAGTTATAATTAAACATCTAAAGCCAGTCTAGCAGCTCTGTAAGGCTGTAGTAACTGTGCTTTGAGCTAACACCAGCAGGCTAACATGCTCAAAACGACAACGTTAACAAGCCGATGTTGCACAACTGTAATGTTACCACGTGTATCATCGGTGTAAATGGAAGCAAATAAAAAAATGACCTGATGTTGGTGACAAATGAGAAGTTAAGCAATCACTAAAAGTTATTGCATTTGAATGTCTGTCATTACAGCCCATCCGGAGAGATATTTCAGTCCCGGTTACAGCAACTTGATTGGATTAAAGTGACATCATAAAGTTGTATTCAACCACAAACCCCTGGGCTGGGCTGCTGAAATGTATTTCCTCTACTGACTAAGATTTCATGTTGTTTGACCTTCTAACATCTTGTCAAAAGCAGAAATAAGGCAAATATTACAGCAGAAATGAAATGCTTCAGGATACAGTGATAGACAATGTGACGTGAGTATATTGTTTCAAACAAAACAAACCTTACATGTGTGCTGTAACACAGTGTGAAATCAAAATATACACACACATAAAGCTGCAAACCTGTCAGAACAGTTTTAAGTTGAAGCTGAACTTTAAATAAAAATGTAAGCTCTTGCTCACAATCTATCTTGTACTATTTTGTTTACAGAACTCCTCAAACTCTCGGAGGAAATAAAGGAGAAACTGGTTCAAAGTCAGTTCTTCACATTGAATTTGGCGGCGAGAGAAGTAACTGCAAAATAAAAAACAACCATATTCAAAGATTTTCAACTAGGTCAGGGAAGTATTAAATCTCAGCAGGTGCAGCAAGACAAACTGATTAAACACGTATTAGCATTTAAAACACACCCACGAAAAATGTCTGCTGTGCTACCACAGGAGATAGATAGAGACTATTTTTTGTTGCTGTATTCAACACCTGACTGACAGCTGAAGAACAACACTGCTGGCCACGGATCACAGCTGACATGTTTTTTTTTTTTAATAAAAATCCATCAACACAGTAGTTTGGGCATTTTATCAATGTGTAGTTGTTATCAGCTGAGGTCAAACCTTCCACAGAATCCATAAGCCAGGATGATGGGTGTTAAATCTCAATGCTTTTTCAGCTTTAAGTGAATACTGTCTGTGGTATCGAGCACTGAAAACTGGCATTGAATGCTTGGTCAGATTTTCAGTCTTCTTGACTTATTCCTTTGATAACAACAAGGATATTTAGGAGGCAAAGGGGGTCAAATGACAGACAAGAAAGTTCAAGACAAGAAAATTCCTTTTTTGTGTGTCTCTTGTGAGTCCTGCATCTTTATGGCAGTTAAATAAATTGTGCCCCTTTAAACTGAAAAAAGACTTTCAAAAGAAAAGGTTTTCAAAAGTCTTGTTTTGTTGTTTGGGACCAAAAGGCAAGTATTGTATTTGCACTAGTGTTGCAAGTTTTCTAATAAAACCCAGCACAGACAAGGTACTTTACGAATGGATTCTTAAAAATTGTAATGGATTCCTGTGAAACGGTAAACTAGTTGCTTGTTTATGTTTTGTTGTTGGGTTTATTCACTCATATAATTTCCAGTCATTGCCCCATTACAGTAAGCACCGATGTGCCCAAAAGTACAACTGCTACTACGTGTCACTTTTTGGTAAGTCAGACTGAAATATAATAACTATAAAACTTTCATATAAGAGTTATAAAATGACGAAAGTGAAACAACAGTGTGCTTCAGTTTAGCCATCACAGTGAAGGTAAAAGACAGAGTGTTGCTGACATTTCCAAAATAGTTCATAAAATTGAGTCGACACAGCAAGCAAACAAATATATTGCCTCTTATGCAGCCTCACAGTCACGCAGAAACTTTCTGTATATTTTGAAAAGCAACCAATTAATAATTTCCACTATCTATAACATCTTCAGGTACCCTCACAAACACACAGACAAACACATCCACCGTATCTCCCACTGCCCTGAGCACAAACGACTCCTGCAACGGTGAAATCTGGGCTCCATTATTCAAATGCAGCACTTTTTCTTTCCCTCAGGACAAACTGTGTTGCTGCTGCTGCCCTCATCAGATTCAGGTCCTATATATAGAACCCCATTCATCAATAATTCACACTGCTGTGTAAACAGATAGAGGAGATGACCAGCCTGACTCACGTGGACAAATTCTTTAAGGTTTGATGTAATCTCACGTCACTGTCAAGACAATTGGATTGTGTGACAAATGGATCGATAGAAGTGGGAAGCGCTACAGGCCCGGGCAAGAACTTTGTGTATAATGTGTTTTACACCCTGAGGGCAGTTTGGTAAAAAAATAAATGTCAAAGCCAATCCCAGCAGCACAAAACACATTTAGTTTGTGTTCGCACTTCGCAGACTGAAACACAGATCAACAACTTCATTTGAAATGTAATCTTACAAAACATTTATTAATATCACCACTGATGGTCCCTGGTAAACAAATTCAGCCCTGTAAAGCATCCTGGACTATCTACTTTGGTTTTCTCTGCAAACGTAAGTGTTGCAGGTAAATAAAATGTGAATGAAGGTAGAGAATCTGTGCGGCTCTCGCCTCGCCCTGATAAAAAGTACTTAACCCTCAGCTGCTCTCATCGTGTTGCTTCCCAGCCAGCAGCTGAGGACTGCAGGGTAAAAATATGTGTAGCTGTATGAATAAAAAAAGAAGTGCGCTCAGATCAGAAAAAAAGGTGTCTATGCCGGATCCAAGCAAATAAAAAAAACTCAGCAAGAGAAAGCACTTAAAATTCATGTAGCAACATTTCGGCAGCCACCGACGATTTGTTGAAAACCTCGGCTGCCAGATGGCAGAATAAGTGGAGCTCATTCCTGTTTCTCTACAATATTCATGCAGCATCAATAATACACACATTCTGGACAAAGGCAAACTTCAATACATCCACAATGGTACTAATTTTAGCAGTTACAGCCTTTATACAGTACCGTTAATGTCTTATTGACTAGAAGGAGCAAAAGGTGATCCCTAACTTGGAGACCAATTACACACACAGGAAATAGAGTCGCAGATGATCAATAACAGAACTAGAAGATAAATGAGAAGTGAAGCGGCCGACCACACCTTATTCATATTCATCTGTATAGACAGAGGGAATCAAAGGGTATGTCTGAGAAACCTTTGTGAATACATAAAGAGGATCTCTAGCCGTGTTTCTATCTAATCCTGTCTTTTTTTCATGGATTAAGAAGATTGCGATTTTGAAAATGAAAAAAATCTGCTTACAGCTCGAGGCTACATTAGCCGCTACTAGCATAACACACCACATCTCTGAACAAACTGTCAGTGGTCAAGTTGCCTTGTAAGTAATGTATGTCCTCGGTTTTGGGGCTGCTACTAACAATTACATTAATTATCTATCAATCAATCAATCAATCAATCAATCAATCAATCAATCAATCAATCAATCGATAACTCATTGATTGTTTAGTCTGTAAAATGTCATCAAAATTGTGATAAATGCTCATCAAAATTTCCCAGAATGATGTCTTCAGATTGCTACTTATGTTAAACGGACGGTCCAAAAACCTAAAGACTCGAGCATGAATAGTTGACATTCTTGCTCTCAAAATGGCTGAAACGATTAATCGATTAGCAAAATAGTTGGCAATTAATCGTCTTTTGAGTAATTGATTAATTGACTTAGTTGCAGCTCTAGTTTTGACAAAGATGACGGATGCAAGGAATACAAAAGACAATGTATCTGGTTGTTTAGCTTTTTAAAAAAACTGTATATCATACATTCAATGCTAACTGGCGCGGGGCCCTTTAAAAGTCCTTAACCTTCAATTAGATAAGGCAAAGATCAAGGTCCGTGTGTACTTAATCTAAGATGACTGTTTGACCAGCACCTGTTTTAAATAGCACTTGAATTTACACATCACTCATACGAGTCAGATGTTATGATCTGTTACATGACAGCTAACATGGAAACAACTACTGGAAAAAGCTCTGAACTACAAATTCAGCTATACAACTACAAACACACAACATTAAGGTCTTAAAGGAGAAATTTAAACGTGTCATTACAGATCGGAGAAGATAGCGGAACCTCGTCTGTCCTCTCTGCAGCCGCTCAGTCCTCGACAGCGTCACTCCAAGTAATTTCTGACAGCTTTCAGAAGTGACACCTGAAACTCAGACTCGGAGCGCGTCACTGCTTAGTTGCAACCATGACACATCCTGCGGTATGCAGGAGCACACCTTTTACACACACACACACACACACACACACACACACACACACACACACACACACACACACTGCAAGACTGAACTTTGACAGATCCTTGAGAAGACACTTTATTAGACCATCAATAATTAGCTAGCTGCGAGGAAGGGTGGAGACTGAGGGCTCTCCCTTGTCACACACACATTCCTCAGAAAGGCGTCCGCGTGGTCAGTAAAGGATATTCAGAGACAGAGAGAAGGACACAAGAGACAGAAAGTTAGTCATCAAAAGGTTGGAGGCAGACAGGAAGAGCAGAGGGACGAGACGGTCAAACAGGTGGTTAGATAAAGCCTGTTCTGTGGAGGACAGACGGGCATCAGACAACATCAGGGCATCAGGTCAGCTGTGCTAGCCTCGATCAATCAATACAGATTTTGCTGATGTACAATGGATGAAACGTGCGAAGGGTGAAGAGTCTGAGTGTCTTTCAACTAAAGGAGAAAGATCTTGGAGCCACAAGTCAATATATGAACAGAAGAATATTAGTATCCTCAAAAAAACAAAATATATCTTTGGCGGACGCCGTTTTTTCACAGAAACAAAAGCATTGTGAACGCTTCAACACATTTGAGGACAAACACACAAAGCTCTTTTGTCATTTGGTGTGAATAAATTGAATCAAAGCAAGCAGGTGTGTGTCCTGTGATAATAGACAGAGAAGCTCCTGCCAAAGCAGCCAGCCACTTTTTTCCACACAGCAGAGGTTGGCAACTTGCAGGATTGTCGCATGAAATCCATATAGTCCTCAAAGACTCCAATAAAGCCAGTCGTCTTTACACACAGACAGATGCTCGTCTCCACGGTATGTGCCATCTGTGTATCATCTAATCACGGCTCTCCCTGTGGGGCTGGCTCCATTTGACCCCGGTGTTCTATCCCATTATAGCAGGAAGTAATATACGACCTCCTGTGCGGGCAAAAGAAGAGCTGAAAGGGCTGCAGGCCTGGTCTTATTACTCGAATAGGCAACACAATCTTATAATTGAGTCTGTCTTCCTGCAGTGATTCGACAGCATCTAGCATCCTGAGATCAAGAGTCGAAGTCCCCCCACAACCTCCTCTCCAAAACGAAACTTATTTGTATTGTAGTTAGTTTTGAACTTTTACCCAACACTGGCTAGTCATACTGCAGAGCTCCAGTATGGCGGCCACAAAATTTGAAATTCAATGGAAATCAATGAAGCTTAATTTAATGCAAATCAGAAGAAAAAATCTCCCAAGATGAATGCTTTTGAATGCAGCTCACACAAAAATCTCACCCCAATCTCAGTATCACAGGAATCTTCCTCTGCAGCTGTTTTGCAATTAGATTTTTATATTACTGTTTTTAGGTCGGCTGAAAAATCTGGACTGAAAGTTCACTCTTGACCTTGGAAACTTAGACTTACTGATATCATCACTTTACATTTCCAATTTACTGTACACTTATGGAAACAAAACCCAGACACAAAGTGCTGCCTACTGGTTAATTTAGGTAATATTTCATCATCATTATTCATTCATTTTCTTTTGCAGTTGCCGGATTGACAACAATTTGCACGAAAAGAAGAAAAAAATACCAGCACGCAGTTGTGTGTGTGTGTTTGTTTCCAGTTTCTATTCAATCCTACATGGACATGATGGCGTGTCAGTCACCAACGGTCCACTACTTCAATTTAACCATGATGTCTCCGGAGAAGAAAGCATGGCTGAGAAGTTCCTTTGCATGCACGGTTGTAAAAGACCGTTTAGTATTCTCTGAGGAGCCACGTTCTCATACTCCACGGTTAAAAGAATTCAATCAATGCTCAAGGACAAGTGCGGAGGACACTCTGTGCTCTCCATCGCAGGTTGTCTGTAATCAATAACCTTTTTTTTTCACTGCCCGGTGCAGGGAGTCAGTGTGGACAGGGCCTTTATTGAAGCCCCGGCTCAGCTGCTGGAGTCAGAGTGTAGTCAGCACACACTGACGCTGATACTGAGCAGGGAAATGGAAGTGACTCATTCAGTGACAGTGCAGCTGCTAAAAGCTATGAGAGCTACACACACATAACCGCACACTCAAAAAGCCTCTGTTGTTGTTCTCATGAATGAGAACTCCTCTGGGTGTTCGGAGTGAGATCCACTGAGAGGAAACACCATCAGTGATGCACTCAGTGTGTGTAGGCTGCTGTTCAATCAGCAAACAATCCATCAATCTACAATACAGAATGATTTACAGGGCCGATTTTCTAAGTATAAATAATCAATCGAGCAACAACTAGTCTGAACACAGATACATACATTTAATAAAAGTTAAAACTATTTTAAAACAATGTCTAAAAGCCCATTAGCTTGTACATTATCTTCTAACAGGACTTTTTCACTTCATGACTCATCTATCAATCGAGAAAATATTAAACGATAATGAAAATAATGGTTAGTCGCAGGCCTTCTTCACTCCTGTGCACACAGACCCCATCTTTAACGAGCCCAGTCGTCATGGCAACATCAAGCCCTCTTCCTTCCTCCTCTTTTGGCTCTACAGCTCTTCACTGACACTATAAATCTGACACGCTTGAGCCTCAGAGGAGTGAAGCGAACCTGTAGCCAACAACCTCTAATAGCCTCTCCTTGTTCCTCTTAAGCTGCGAGATGGGTTCTGTAATGTACCATCCACAACAGAGGAGCCCCGGAGATACGGGCTGATTCATGGCCCTCCGGAAAGTGGAGGCATGCATCACCGATTCGCATCCGACTTATCCCACAACTCTTGGAAACTCTTAACAGCAGTCATACAAGGATGACTTACATTAAATTAATAGGTAGTTAAACTATAGCTACTATATATATTCAGTGTACAAACACAAGAGACTAAGAAAAGGAGAAAACCCTCACAGTGAGCATTTCGGCTTGTAAAAAGTGAAAATACAGGATAAATCTTGAGTCTGACCTTAACCCACACTGTCTGTCTGATCACAGATTTATCCCCAGGCAGGGACCTGGATGCACCTCAGGATAAAACAGCTGCGTGGCCGAACTGTGTTGGCCTGAAGCTGTTTGCTGCACCGTACAGCCTGCTGGTTAGATTGTGCTGATTCAGAGTCTATAGGCACGATGCAGCACAGTCAGACAGTATGGACACAACAGGGGGAATTTCTAATCAGTGTCTGGGAAGACCTCATACATAACACAACGCCCACGTCTGTTGTAGATTTGCCTTTCATCATGACTGGATTGCTGAGTCAGCTTCGGATGAAAACTGGGAACTTAAACAGACACCTACCCAGACAAATGTGTGTATTATTTATGCTGTAGACAGGACATTTTTGAGCTAAAATGATTAATCAGTGAGTCCAAAAATGATTTAGCAACAATTTTCTGCAATCAATTAATGATTTAAAGATGTTTTAAGCAAAATTGCCTCCAAAATTCCTGGTTTCAGGTTCTGTATTCAGTGATTTACTTGAGCTGTGTCAAAAATCACTCCTTTATTTACTCATCCAATACTCCTCAATAGAAACTCAGTGCTTTACAGTGAGTACTGAGTCATTTTTGCATCTTTACAGCAACATTATGTAACTGAATTTATCTTAAAATAGCAACTTCAAAATCAACCCACCCAACACTTGTTTCTGTAACTTCACTGAGAGGGTAGACACAACATTGTTACGACGTCATGAGTTTTGTTTGTAGTTAGCACCTACATTATATCTGAAAAATTGTTACAGACGTGGGATTTGTGTTTTACGATGATGATGTGGAATTGCATAAAATGCCAATTTCTACATAACGCTGCTTTAAAATGCAATGTGTTGTGGGATAGTTAACAGAAAGTAGTGTAAACGCCATGAATACTACTTTCACTGAGTGAGTATCTGATAGCACTATATAGAAGACAGAGAGAGAGATTTCTTATTAAAGGTAATATCTTTGGTTTTGGACAGTCAGTCAGACAAAACGAGCAAATTTGTGGACATCACCTGGGTTCTGAGAAACTGTGATTAATGTGTTAATGAAAACAGAAATAATGATTCGTCTAAGCCTTAAGGTTTTGACATCTTTCAAAGCATTGCGGGACTTTGACATATGAACATTTGTTACATTTGAGCCCTAAAACTCTCTGCTTTTCAAAGTATACATTAGTTTTCAAACCTGGCGTCTGTGGCAACTTTCCCACCCTGGCACGCGTTTTACTTCACCTAGCAAAGATTGGTTTGCAAGCGCCGAAGGGGGGAGGGACCGTGGTGAAGGAGGAAATAATAGCAAAGCCAATGGCGTCATAAGCACCTCGACAATGTTTGCGTAATTACTCTCACTGTCAGGAGGAAAAGACAAAAGTTCTGCACTGCTGATTTACAAGACAATGAAGGTCTATACTAAAATCAGCAATAAGTATTCTTAAAGCAAAGTGTCTGTTCATAGAGGGAATCAGGCTCATCTTGGTATTCTGTCTCCACTGAGCTGCCTGCCATTTTTCATAAAACACAAAACTATAATTGACATTTACTTTCTGCCAAGGCAGGACAATTCTTTTATGCAATTGTTATCTCATGTTGGTCTGCCACTCCACAGTTCAACAGTTGCACAACACAGCATGCCTTGGTATGTAATGACAGTTCTGCCCTTTTCCTCATTGTATCACGGTAACACCAAACACACCACAACACAGGTCAAACTCCCTGAATCTTCTCCTGTGTGACATCAGCTAGAAAAAATGACGGAGGATTCAACCCCCGCTGGCCCTTTAAGGACACGCAGCCTGCCTTTCTGCCACGATCCCCTGTGAGGATCCGATCTCAGGCTCCAATTACTTTACAGTTCAGACCACAGCCAGGGCCCTGCTCTCTCACCATCAAGCCTGTACATCTTTACAGTCTCTGAATATGCAGGAAGCTTTAAGACCTTTCCATTCAGTCGATAACACAACTGTTTGTCCATATAGTTTTGAAAAGATGCTCCAAACTGAGAGACCTTACAGGAGAGCAGCCCTTAACCTTAAACAATTATAACTAATCTAGTGTTGAGGTAATTCTCAGAGGAAGTGAGATAAAGTGAAAATTTTAATTGCATTCATCCAAACCCAGACATATATGGATGAAAAAGGCTTATGACGTCTAAGCCATATTCTTGGTAACAAAAGAGACTAATAGAAAAGAATAAGTTAGCTTAATAGCTTTCAATCAGCTAACGTCCGGCGGGGCTCGTCAGCACCAGATGTGACATGCCCCGCTTGTAAGTGCAAATGGAAATTGGAAGCAAACAGTGGCGTCTGTGCCCACTGGGAATAACATGGTCAAATCTATAATTATTTATACAGAAAAAGAAAAAGAAGGCGACTTGGGGTTTAGTCTAATTAATTACATTAGCAACGACGGCTCATCTGCCATTGCTCCCACAAAAACAGACAGGAGTTGAACCGGGAGCCGCAAATCAAATGAGTGTCGCTCATTTGTCACATGAATTAATCCAATTAGGCAGCCGCTCAAATACAAGCACTTTAACATGTGTGCAGAGACACAAATCCACTCACGCCTCCCTCCCTCTCTCTCTGGATGACCCTCAGCTATGATATTTCCATGAAATACAACACTATGTTTTTAGGTAAGATACTGGAGCAGATGATTAATTTAACAAACTAAATACAGCACATACTTATGGTTGAATAACCCCGAAAGATTTATGTAGTGTTGTGTTAACTACATGAAAAAAAATTATTCTGAATTACTAATTTTTTAGTCTTTCAATGTCAGATTATATAAAAAAAAATACCATCATACTTTCATATCATCTGTGACCATTTTGTCAAACTCCATGTTACAGTGTAGAACCCAAATGCACACAATTAACAATGACTATTACCCAGAGAAAACATCAAATCCTCAGGTTTGAGAAGCTGACACTTAATAATAAATAATAATTAATGATAAATGACTTACGAAATTAAGCAATAATTAACACTGTTGTTGATTTAGTGATTAAACATTTGATCATTCCAGTACCAGTGAGAATGACATTAGATTAACCTAATCAAGCAAACCTACTGTGGATTACTCTGCTGCCAAGTACCTCATTGGAGGGATGACTATTGGTACCTTCACAAAAATATTACTTCAATGAAAATTTTTGATGAATAATCGTGATTAATGTGGATACAATGGCTAAAGTCCTTTACGCAAGGGACTAGTATCAACAGGGGGACCTGATGAGATTTAGAAATTAACTCCCCATGTCTGTTTCATTTGGTGCAGTCTGTATTTTCCTCTGATTCACTGACATTATCCCCTGGATTATAATGCTGAGGCTCTGTGTACCTTCGAAATTCATGAAGCACAGCGTCTGTTCGTCAACAGCCACATTAATGTTCTGCATGTGGTACAAGCATAAACACACATTTACAGCTCATTTCAATCGGGTAACAGATGCTTGGTGCTGTACTTGAATATGAACAACATTCTGCTGCTACTAATCTTCTCTTGTCACCACTCTTTTTAAAAGGGGCACTATGTAGTTTTGGAGAAGAAATTCAAACTCAGACTTTTGATATTTACAACATTAATGAGGCAATAATACAAACTCAGAAATATGTATTTTATATGTAGAATAAACAAGCTGTTCTCAGAGGAAAATAAGGTCCCCAGAACACTGTTTGAAGCTAGAAATGTGGCAGGGTCCGCCAAATATAAACAAAGTAAAACAGAATGAAGTTGTGTTGTCCTTTAAAGTCAGTTTGTTTATTCAGTTTATTCAGTCGTGAAAACAAAGAGAGTTTGTTTATTTTGGGCATATAAAAACAGCCCATGAAGGTCTTCCTCTTCTGATTAAAGTTTCTTCCCCAAAACTACATAGTTCATGTTTCATACTTGTTCAGTTGTCTGACAACAGGAAAACAGATGCTTCAAAAGACATACAGCCCAAAGTCACCAAGATGCAGATTTGCACAGGAGTTGTTGTATCACATGATCACTGTGTTTGGTGAAATATGGCAGGTAATTTGCGCTGGAATTTTTACTTTACGAATTGCAGACATGGCAGATTTGGGATTAAGATAACAGACGACCCCTGTAACAATTACAAATTACTAGAGGTCCCCAGGTATCACTAGTACCATGCATATATGCTTTTAAGTGGGTAAAGGCAAGTATTAGAACAAGTAGAACAGTCATATTACTTTAATGTAATGCAGCCTTTGAAACAAGGAAAAGACAACACGTGCCATTTCACAATCTTATCATTTCGAAAATGAAACACAATATATTGTCTCACACCACAATAACAATATAATATTGATAAATCGCTCAGCCCTAGTCCAACACTTCCCAAAAAATGCCTGCCTGGTAAATGTCCACTTCTTTCAAACTCAAGAGTCCATGCTGAAATAACTGATAGGTTCACAGACTCAACAGAAAAGGCTCCAACACATCCACACGAGATATCGAACAAATGTTTTCACAGAAAGGGTGCAGTGGCCTTTTAAGACACGAGGGGGAACACGATGTTTTTTCAATAGATTGACTTCTGTTTAAGGCATTACATCAACTTTCCTCTCTAGATTGTATTTCATGCATCATCTCTATAGAATATTTTCCGTTACAGATGCCCTGCGGGGTGTCGTTGTACTGTACTGTGATGTATGTAGTCCATCAGTGATCAGAGTTCAGAACCGTGGACAGAGCTCACTCACAGATCACACTCTATATGTTGACATGCACATCACAGCCGTCCTGACCTGATTTACCACCAGCTGCTCTACAATGATAAATCAAAGAAATGTGTTGGTGTGGAGGAAGCACAGGCTCTCCCCAGAGACTGGCTTTCTTTTCTTTTAATTTTTTACTTTTAGCATCCCTCCCTGCCCTCTGCAGCCTGCTGCTGCTGCTGCTGCTGGGTGCCCTCCTCTCTACACTGATGTGCTCTGCACAACCACTCAAACGCTGCTAATGTATTTCTTATGTCAAACTGCAAACTTGCTCAATAATTACAGATGCTTGTTCATTTGCATTTGTAATGGGTGTCACGAAGCAGGTGCACAGTCTAGCGGTAAGTTAGCGTCAGATCACTTCAGCACCAAACTGCAGGTTTTATGATGCAAACCGAGAAGCTCTCACAATGACGAGACTTATTCTCAGAATAAGTAACTTTAAACGCTGTGGACTTTAATTTAGTCACATAAAGACCACCGCTGACTGAACGAATGTAGCAGATGTAACGGTTCGGCCATATGAACTAAATTAAGCTAGTTTAGCGACAACAACCCCGCGCTAACTTAGCCGTTGGAGTGATAAACGGTTGTAAAAGATAAGGAATGACTCACCTAAAAGATTTTTTTTAATCCAGCTTCTTTGAGGATTTCTAAACTGTAATCATTGTCTTCATCAGCAGGGACTGCCTCTGTTGTATCGCCGGTGGATGTGTCGCTGAAAGGAGCCGCCAGATGGGGGATGGTCCCTGCGTCCGAGTCAAGGTAGCCGTAACGAGCAGCCGGACATCCGGGACGACCTTTCAAAATAAACGTTTGAGGTAGGAACAATCGGCGGGAACGCATGTTATATATTAAAAAACAAAACAATTAAATGAATGAAAACAATATATGTAAAAACAAAATAAATAAATGAATAAATAATGAAGAGACGAGCATAGATGATAAAATTAAATGTACAAAATTTAAAAATGACTTCCGAGTAGCCCTTTCACAATAAACGTTTGTATAGGGGACGATCAGCAGTGTAGCGCTGTTGCCCCACAGTTAGAAGGTACCGGGTTCGAAACCCGGTAGGATCCAGTTCCCTGCTGGTGGGATTTTCCGGCTTGTTCACACCCCATTCATAGGTGAAACTGTAAATCTCTATATATAAGTCTATATGTCAACCTGACGACCCTGTGTACCCTTCCGCTTGCACACTGTCAACTATCAATGATAAAAAATATACATAACCAAGTCGGAAAGTTTCTGAAATAAATACACAATAAAGAGACAAGCAGAGTTATACAATTGAAGGTACAAATTTAAATCAAAAAATGACTTTGTTTGTCATTATTATTACTTGTTGTCTTGAAGCTGAGTGGAAACCCTCTGCCCTCTATGTTGTTTGTTATGAGGAAATAATCTCAGATCATTAAACCCCCCACCTGTCATAAAAAAGGCTTAAACAAACACAGCTCTGCTTTAATATGGGATCATTTAGATGGAGGGAATGGTTACTGAGGAATAATCTGAGAGCAAGTGAAAAGTTTTTATCATTAAACACTTGAGGGATATGAATTTTTCATTTTGAAGATTAAACTTTTAATTGGCACAATTTGTGCAGACTTTACAATTCATGAAAGTATATTCTATATATGTATATCTTTGTTGTCCTATACTTGGCTTCTCCATGCACAATTATTGTTTATTATTCCTAGTGGTGGAAGAAATGTTCAGATCTTTTATAAAACAAAAATAGCAATACTACATTTTAAAGATAGACCATTATAGGTACAGGTCCTGAATGTTGATTTAGAATATCACAGTTAAAGTATGTAAGTATTAAGTAGCAACGTGAACTATTATCAAACATAGAAGTAATGTTATATATAATTGCACTTGAATAAATGTAGGTCTACCTAAGCAAGATTCTACCACTGATTATTCCAGAGTTTTCATTCATTCGTTCATTCATTCATTCATTCATCCAACCTTTATTTAAATCTCAAAAAATCATTGAGGGCAAGCCTTCATTTTCAATGATGTCAAGAGCACAAAAAACAGAATAGGTGCAAAAATTTGATAACAAACAGAAACAACGAACACAATCACAGAGCGAATAAACAGAATGGGTATATAAAAATGCTAACAGACAAAAACAGAAATAAAACAGAGGTGCATAAAAGATAAATGGCAGACAACCATACAGGACAGCACGTAGTTAAAAACAGTAACATTCAAATGCTGATTAGTTTGAAATCAAAGTCTTAAACTGACCTATAGATATAACAGTATCAAGTTTAAATGTACGTTGTAAAATGTTCTAAGTGTATGGAGCACAGAAACAGAAAGCAGTTTTCCCAAATTTAGTGTTTACCTGGGGAGGATTATACAATCACTAGAGCGTGTTGAATAGTGACTCTGTGACTAGTTTAATAAGGAGAATAAAGAGAATTGGATAAAGTTAATTAAAAAATATTCAAATTAATAGATTTTATCCAATGTTTTGATACCAGTGATTTGTAGAATGGGCCCATGAATGTTTTTATTTTACTGAAATTTGTCTAATCACTCAAATAATGTGCTTTAAATTAGTATTACTGTAAATACTGCACCTTATCCTCTCGCACCTTATGTTCCACCCACCTTTTATACCTCAGTATTTTATTTTATTTTATTCTATTTTACTTACTACCTCTTATTTTATAGCTACATGAACATTTTATTGTAAAGAGTATTTATTGTTTTTTATATTGTATATAGTATTTTTTTGTTTCTATGTTTGCCCTTGTATTTTGATTGTAGCCCAATGATGTCATAATGTCAACATAGTTTTTGGAAAACTTGATATATTAATAATAACTTTAAAATGCTGTCATATAGCCAAATAAATGCAATCTGTTATACTCTTGAATACCACTAGCACAGCACCGTATATTGACCCAGCTGGTGTTCCCCTCCGCACCGGCAGGGGGCGACAGTGCTCCAGCGGGCCCGGGCCGAGGGGATAAACCTTCCTGATCGACGACCGTCGTTCCTTCCGGCTCCGGTCCCATATCAAGTGGAAAGGTAAAGACAGACCCGGCGTCGTAATCTAAATATATCTTCACCATCTCATGTTCTATTAAACAATAATCTTTGATGTTAGATAGTGTTTAATATCATAATATACCCCGTGAACGTATGTTCGCGTTAAATATGTTACAATCGTAGATATTAGCCGTTAAAGTGGGGAAGTTGCCCCGGCTGTGGTGCCCACTGGCGACTGCCATTTTTCTCTGTTAACGCGGGCGGCTTTGTGACAGTTAATGTTTGTAAAAGTATGGCTACTAATGCGAGCATTGAAAACATCCCCAATGTATTAATTAATTAAGCTTAAGATATGTCTCTTTCTGCTACTCTGAGGCTTATCAGGAGATGTAGCCATGTTAGCTATCAGGCTAGCCAGTTAGCATGCTATCACAGTGGACGCTGCTGCTGCTGCGAGCTGTCTTGTCATGAACATGTGGAAATTGATGTACAACCTGTCACTCAACACAGATGCTGATGCCCAAGAAGAACCGCATTGCTATCTATGAGCTCCTCTTCAAGGAGGGAGTCATGGTGGCCAAGAAAGATGTCCACTTGGCCAAGCATCCCGAGCTTGCTGACAAGAATGTGCCCAACCTTCATGTGATGAAAGCGATGCAGGTGAGAAACTGGGTGATGAAGGTTGAAAACTGATATTATTACTTTATATTTTTTACGTGGATGTAGCCTGAAACCCAGTTGTATAGACACTTGGTCATCAGTTTCCTGTAGTAGGTGGCCCAAGCTTGACTTCAGTGTCTGGGTAGTACTGACATCATGTATTCAGGGTCGTTTTTAATGCTGTCGGTCTGCTTGTTGAATAATATGAAGGAAAAATTATGTTAGGCGATAAGTACAGGCATTCACTGTGTATTGCACTTGCAGAAGCACTACCTCAAGTTCAGATGGCTTCACTTAAGTGTAACAGACAGACGCCACAAAAAATGAGAGCAACATCCACTCTTGCATTATGTAAATATTATATTTCTGCCTCTGATTTGACAATATTTAGATTCAATACACAGCAGAGTCAAGTTCACATCCTCCTCACCAAAGGGCAAATTAGGAAAGACTGTAAAGGTTAATGGAAATACTTGCTGCTGTTGTGTTCATTCAGAATCCTCAGTCGGATTTGTTAATTTAATAAAACTATTAACAACATTCGGTATCTTTCAGTTGATGGATTTTTATTGCATGCAGATGGTTAGGAGAGTCTTTGAACATCCTCGAAATACCATCAGAACAGAAGTTAATGGTGTTACACGGCTTTCTAATTCAGGTCTGTGGGATTTATCAGGAAAGAAAAACATGTAGATTACAAATGTTGTGTTTTATGAGGGAGAAAAGAGAAGTGGATGATCATCAAGCACTGCGTCCGTCAGTATTAGAAGAGTTTTGTCTTGTTTTTCACTTGCACAACAGAACATAATGACAGTAATGGGAGTAAAGAAACGGTTAATGTTCTCAGTGAGGGTACTTAAACTCATTGGGCTCCTTTTTTTTATAAACTCTTTTAGCAGTAATTACCTGAAAGGATACTTGGTGGTCAACACAGTAAATGCTTACAGTTGACGAGTTGGTAGTGCTCCATTCTCAGTGGGAAAACTACATAATGTGTAATGTCTTTTTTCTTCCAGTCCTTGAAGTCCTGTGGGTATGTCAAGGAGCAATTCGCCTGGCGTCACTTTTACTGGTACCTCACCAATGAGGGTATCCAGTACCTGAGAGACTTCCTCCACCTTCCCCCTGAGATCGTGCCCGCCACCCTGCGCCGCCAGACCCGCCCTGAGACCGCAAGGCCCAGGCCCAAGGGTGAGCTCGCTAATGAATACATGATTCTGGTGTTGGTTGAATGTTGCTGGGAGTGGAGCCAGTGTCGCAATCTGCCGAATACTAGCAGTGAAAATAACTACTGATTTTCCCTCTTAAAGTTAGTATCAACCAATGCATAATACATTAATTTGCGTCTAGTTTTTAGTTTTCACAAAAGAGATCACAAGTCATAAGCTGATGATGTAAACCTGCTGAGTGGATGCATTCCAAAGAGATTAACATCATGGAGTCAAAAGACTGCAGTCATTCAGAGTTCAGCAGCTCTGATAGTAGATAAGTCCCAGGTGTGTATTGGCTTGAGATGACCTGCATGTGAATTATTATATAATCTGTAGAAATGAAAAACCACCAGTCAAGTCTTAATAAGAGCTTTTAGTCATTTAGTTAGAAGTGCTGGGACTTCTATCACAAGCCACATAATCATCAAGGAATTGAATTGGCTGTCAAATAAGACAATGTGCCTTTTCTTCTGTCACATGTCACTGGTGATATGGCATGTGGAAGATGTGTTCATCATCTTGTTCTGGGTTTATTCAGGTAAAGTTGATGATTACACTGAGTCTTAAATTTAAAACAATTTTTTTTCTAATAAAGCATGTAATGCTACAAAAACCAGCAGAATATCTCTACCTACTGTTGGACCGGTTAATGGTTACCTACAGCTCTTGGACTCCATGTTTACCACCGCCCTGTGGCGTCATTGATCTTCTCCTGCTGAGTGGAAGGCACTGCTGGTAGAGAGGCTGGGTGGTCTCAACCTCAAAGTCTACAACAATTTAACTAATTACTGTAAAACATGTTCAGATGCATAGTTAATTTGGCTCAACAGTTCTTTACAGTCGTCCTTTCTGGCTCATTGATTAAAAATTCTCTGTTCGCATGACGAGCTCTGTATGTCTGTGTCGAACACACCGGATGTGAACCCAAAAGCCTGTTTCATTCTCTTTGCTGTGGCTTCTGTGTAGTCCACGTGTGGAGCTCAGCCTCACCCTCAGACAAATTTTAGAGTCGGCAAGAATAAAATCCTCACTCATCCCATCTGAAGTCCTCCTAAGCATTATCAACTGAAATCCCATTATCGGAATGGCAAAGATTTAATTTTCTTGCTTCTTGGCCACTATTATATTGTGCAGCTTTAGAGCTCACAACAGTTAAGTGCAGTATAAAATGTGACCATGCTACATCTGTTTACCCCCTAAGCATACTGATTTAGTTGTTCTCATTAAAACTGAGCATTTCCTCCCTTTTTAGAGTGTAGTGGTTGTCTTCTGATTTACATCTTTATTGCAAGAAAATAACTTTCAACCAAAGTGGTCCTGAGCTGAATTTTCTTTGTTTTTCCTCAGGAATGGAAGGAGAGAGGCCCGCCCGCCTCAACCGTGGTGAGGCTGACAGAGATGCATACAGGCGATCTGCTGCACCCCGTGAGTATACGTGTAACTACTATATGTGGTCTTGTGCTGCGTTAATAGTTGAAGTTAGCAACACAGTCTTAAAGTGAGGCTTAAATATTATAAGTCATTGAATTTATTCTTTTTTTTTTTAAGCATTGGTTTCAAAATGGCTGAAAAAGTTATTAACCTTTTTGACATCCTCCCTTTAATGTAGTGGAGTACTTTCTCAAACAAACTTAACATTGTTTATGTAAAAGAGCCTTTTAACTTTCCTAGTTTGAAGCTGATGATATGAAAATTGCTGGCTGACATGGTAATTCGTATTTTCTCCATCAGCTGGTGCTGACAAGAAAGCAGAGGCCGGTGCTGGAGCTGCCACAGAGTTCCAGTTCGTAAGTATTGCTGCGTTTTCTCAAATTTCACTGTGGAGGTTTTTTTTATTTGTTTCCAAGATGACTATTCTTTTGCTCTCGAATAGATTTTTTATTTTTTGGTGGCAAATGAGGAATGCTTTTTACAGTAATTATACAACAGTCTTCCTGAAACTGTTAGCTTGTGGCTGCGGTTTTTAACAATGGGTTCAATAAGGAATGCCTGCAGGCTAAACTGAATGTGTATAGTGCCATTATAAAACTCATTTCTTCTGTTGAACTCGGGCTGGCTGATGTACTGACAAAATCTTTTCCCTGTTGCAGAGAGGTGGCTTCGGACGCGGCAGAGGACAGCAGCCTCAGTAAATTTCACACGCTCTTTCTGTACAATAAAGAAAAACAAAATACATCTTGTCTCAGTATCATTTATTCATAGGAGGCTGTGGGTTAATGATGAATTTTAAAAGTGAACAGTTGGTTTCAAACGCTCAAATGAGCAGATGTGTGTACTATACAACTACATCAAGTCAGTCAATGAGACTTCATGTAAAATTATCATTAATTAGATGGTAAAAAGAGGAAATGTATTTGTTCTTACAAGCATTTATCTGCTAATGATACTGGATGCACTTTTCCCCCCCGAGAATGGCAAAGATATGACCAGCCTTTCTTACCCTCAACAACCACACTCCTCTTGCCTAAATCTAACCAACAGAAGGCAGGAAGTACTTGCCAAATTGCATTCAGGGTGTTGAGTCACTGGCTCTGTTCTCATCAAATGTTCCAGTCAATCAGCTGGCACAGGCTGAAACTGAAGAAGCTGAATGGCAATTCAACAATAATTGATGCAATTTATACCTGTGCTCATTTACCATGACATGTCAGAATGTCTTGTGTGAACTTGAGCATTTATTAGCATTTGTGCTCGTCATGGCTGAGGGGGTGGTGGATCGATAAGGCCACTACAGGACCCTACACATCTTACCTTTTGTAGCACTCTTAGGGTGGGAGAAATTACACAAACCATTTTTATGAGCGAGCTTTACTGATTTGATGACCCAGTGTAATTTCTATCATGGCACAGGAAAGAAGAAACGATAAGGTTTGATGCAACTGAAATTCAGATGCTAATTAAGCTTCACTATTTTGTTGTTTTGTTGACTTGTTTCCAGAGCTGCTTCACCACCATCCACAATTAAATATTTTCCAGCTGTGTGGAGCTTCACCACTTCCTTTGTGCTTTGCATTGTGGAAGAACAGACAGCATCAACAGCAAACTCAAAAATAAAAGATTTTTAGTGTACATGCTGAATGTGTTAAAGGATAAGTTTACAGACAAAGAAATATCTGCTCATTATCTGTTCACCTCCATCCTAATGGAAAGTTTTGTAGACATATCTACAAAACTTCATCTGACTTTTTTCAATAGCTTCCATGCCACGTGACTGACATGACCTTGCAGATTTTTCTTTAAAAAAATGAAATATAAGTACCACTATACTCTAATAAAAAGAGGTGTGTCTCATTCAACCAGAACACGAAGACATTTTGTCACAGATTTTGAATCAATGGGTTATGAAGATGGATATGTTTTGTAGGCAACAAATCTTCGTCCAACTTTTCATCTGCATGTACGTCTTTCAGATAAAAAGACATACTAGTAAAGTACAAGTACTACTTTTACTCAGGTGTAACCTTTGGGTATAAATATCCGTGTTTAATCTTCTAATCTGAATTATAGAGTAGTATTACTGTATGAAATGAGCTGTATGAACACTGTGTGAAAGTACTGCAGGTACAAACATTAATAAAAAAAAACAACCTCACCGACATGAACACAATGACACAGGCCTGAATGTGAAATACTGGTGTTTATTTGTTGGCACATTTATATTACAATCTTCAGTCTTCTCGCACTGGTTTTATTCCACAGTCCCAAATGACAAAAGAGAGGAAAAGAAAATTCCAGTGACACATACACCTTGGAGAACACAATTACGAGTATGTAACTTCAAGGCTGAGGTCAACGGCTACAAGTGCACATACGTTTGGTTTGTTATTCAATTGCAAAATATCTGTGGGGGTAATCTTTGAACAGCCGTTTCAGTCAATTTACAATTATGCTGTCACGCTAAAGGAAACTCAATGTTTACAATCCTCTGCTGCACAGTGATGTGCTTTTAATTTATTTTTTCTTTGACCACCAGATGGGGCTATACATATTTAAACCATCACCTTTGGTAAATTTAAGAAAGTGACTTTATGTGAAGCTCGAATTCTTTAATTCGTCATATTTTTGACAAGTTCTGAAGCTTCAATGTGATTTACAAACAAACCAATTACAATAGCAGAGAGAAAGGGGGATAGATGTGTTTGCTCCATTGTAACTCCACATTAACTCCAATGTGCGTATGTGGAGACGTTTACTTCATAAATTCCCTCCTGATCTCATTTTACTTATGACAAGAACTGCCTTAATTTTGAGTTAGAAGGGAGTCGTTATAAAAATAAAGAAAAAAAAAGGGACACTAATCCTTATTGACCAAAGCCAAAGTGCGTCCTCTGGCTGTAAGGGTGCTGTGTTAGCTATATACATGACATTAGCTTGTCAATAACACAACAGATTAAAGAACAAACAGAAAAAAAAAAATGGATAAAGAACAAGTGGTCATTAATAATTAAGTCACTGGCTGTTACTTGTGGAAAATCCTCCTCACATTCATTTTGACAGTACCTGTCACCTGTGTCAAACCGTCTAGAGCGAATAAAATCATCGCCAATTATTCTGGGATAGTATTTCTTTTCCTTTAACCATATACAGGTTCATCCCCTTAACATCCAATTGCACATTTCAATGAAGACTAAAAAGGTCCGATCGACACGAAATCTCATATGAAGTGCCAGGTAGGGCATCATAAAGCGAAACTTTGGCCGCCACACCTTTCTGATACACAGCAATAAAATCTGTTTAAAGTCTCAAACTGTTACGAAGGAGACTTTGGACTTCATTCACTATACTGTCATTCAGGAAAAATACGTTTTCATTCAGGGATCGTAAAGAGGCCAATATTATAATATTGAGAGTTTGTCTAAAGCTCGATTTGCTGGCAGCTGTGACCCCCTCAAACAATAAATACCATGAAGAAAGACAACCATAACTGCTGTCACTGTAGCATCTTTCTGCCCCTTTTCTTCATTCGCTTCTGATCTGCTAGTTTACAGATTTACAGGGCTGAACCATGATACTGAAGTTTGCTGTCCTCGCTCAAAGTTAAATATACATCTGCTACAGAACCCGAAAGTAAGCTTTGAGCACTGCGTCATCCTAACCAAAATATAATTACTTATATTATTAGCATTGTGTTCGAACGTGATCAGAGGTTTACTGTCCTTACACTATACTTTAACTTTAAATCGGCTATAATCAGTACCAGTATTTCCAAATAACCGTTATAACATGACTACTTGTGAATGAAAGGGTTTCTCTTAGCTGTGGAGCATCTTTTAGCATCTCGACTGTAGGCTATAAAAACCTAACTGTACCTGTACCGCTACCTGCCTGGCATGAGATGCATTCAAAGTCAGCAACTAGCTGGTAAACAAAGTGGAGCAGTTTGATATTTCCCCTCAGGTTGGTGGGGACAACATCGGAGCTAAGAGAATCATTAAAATTGGACTAAACTATTGTCAAAAATAACAAATATTGATTCATATCAATGTTCATTTTTACAGTATCGATACGACAGTAATAGCTCAGGTTTTTTTGCTCTCCTCTCTAACAGCGAGTTGACAGATGCACCGCTGTAGTCCACACACAGGTCCACCTCCTCCAGAAGTAGATAACTTAAACGCTGTTGTTCTTAACACACGGTAAACAAGCCTTAATAAACTCGTCTTTAAATAAAACTCTAACAATTTATGCCCTAAATGTTGTCCATTTTTTCTCATGGTATCGAACATATCAATATTTTACACGGTTCTGTATCCAAGTTAGAAATTCCAGTATCTTGACAACACTAATGTAAACACAATGCTCGATCAATGTCACACCATCTTTACCAGATGTGTATTATTACAGCGTGAAGTTATTACAGGTTTTAATATGGACAGAAAACTACAGTATCATGTATAAGAGGCCACTAAAAGAAGCCCTCCATGAGAATATACACTGACTGGGGATAGTGGAGCAGCTACTAGGAATTTTCAGGTCTACTTTACTCCTAATCTTAGTTGTAGATGGAAACCAAAATAAAAGTAATCCTTCACTGTTACAATTTTGTTTTGGTCTAAAAAAATGTTTGGGAATATTAAGTTATAAATCAGTTCTTCACTCTCACCTACGACCAAATCCACATTCCTTGTTCTTTAGCCTTAAATGCTATCTCGAGAGAAAACTTCCCCTACAGCTCCAAAGCCAACGCCTTGAGTTCAATCGGTTCTTCCAGCCTCAGTTGAAATGACATGTACAACTCACAGATGTGTAAGAGGGTATTTTGTCATTTGTACTCTCACCTTTGATCTATACAGAAATAAACAATTTACAATAAAAACCTCTAACATGCTATCTACAGCGCCTCCAGTTTCACAGTATTGAGCCAGCTGCCTCACGCCACATCGAGGCCAAAGTGACGCAGCTCGGCTAAAGAGACTTTTGCCAGACGTTAGAGAGCAAAACCAAAAAAAAGGAAAAAAAAAAGAGAAAGAAACTAGTATCCAAAAGCATTTTACATGTTAAAAACGAGGTCTCAAACTGTACAAGGCTTGTTTGTTCTGCATCTTGCCAAAGACAGCATTATAGATTCCATTACTTTCAATGTCAAGCAGGTGTTTTTGAGTGTTTTTGGGGATGCAGATTAAATACTAAAGGAAGGGTTAAAAAAAAAAGTGACCATAATGAAAAGTGCCCACTGAAGTCAACTGTGCTATGTTACGGACACAATGTAAACAATTGCTTTTTAACCAAACTGAATGTGAGGAGTAAAATATGGAAATGGGTTTTAATAACTTAAGTGATATGTGTTGGATTTTGAAATTACAAGTTCATGATTCTGACATCTACTACTTCTACCCTCTCAGTATGTGGAGGAAGACTTGGTAGTCAGTCACAAGAAAGCATTTTTAAAAAAGAAAACAAAAAAAGGGATTAAAGGAGGTAAAGACACTGAGGAGAAAAGGTGGTTTGTTTTACATTGTACGTTGACATTCTTTCACTCTCTTTTAGGGCTGCCACAAACGATTATTTTGATAGTCGACTAATCACCGACTATTTTTTCGATTAGTCGACTAATCGGATCATACCTAAATTGAATGTATAACATACAGTTTATCGCACCAGCATGCAGCTGCTCTTATATAACAATCATTAGCTTTCAGCTTGAAGTGTTTAAGGTATATGCTAACTACTAGTGACATAGGCCTTAATAAACTCTCCCATGACATTCTCATGCACCTGTACATCAGAAACAATAGGAGTGATAGGTACAGTAGGATATGCAATAATTAACTACTGCATACATCTTGACAGCTCTACTTTACACTGTTGATTTGTATAATCCCAACAGACATGTCCAGTGATTTCAGCTCTCTGTGTTTACATGTGTCTGTTCTGATGATACAAGTCAGCTCCTGAAATGTGTGTTTCTCTTCTATAAAACACATTCTACATCGCGGAGGCAACGTCTTTCCACTCAGGGCTTCCCTCACCGTTGAAACGGGGCAGAGCTCCGTGGGAAACGCCTGCCTGACGCAGTAACGTAGGGAACCGTGCACGTCCGGGGAAAAAACGGCGCTGCTTTGGGTTGCGCGTCTACATTGGAAGCTAATAGGTAGACTATTATCAGTATAATCAGAGGCAACCATGAATGAGTTCGCCTCAGATTCACGTGTTTGTCACTGTCAGCCTGTTAATTTTACTGACCCGAGCTGAGACGAACCCCCCAAAACAAAAGTCTTCGGATCTGAACGATTCACACAAGTCACCTAATTGGCCACGAAAAAAGCGAGTTGCGCTTTTCGGCGCGCTGTTTGCATCCCTGAATATAACAACAGTGCATTTTGTGCTCAGTGCTCACAACGAACTGTATTCAACTTTACTACACTCTGACTCTATATAATCCCAAACTGCAGAACGCTCTTGTTCCTAAGGCTAATGAATCAAATCGTCATCGCTAATGTTAACGTTTACAGCTATCAATATGAGTAAGTAGTAAGTTAGCTCTCTGTTTACGCTAATGTTAGCAGCTAACTAGCCAGTTAGCTTAACGAGACGACTGTCCCTCTTCATCGTCGTTGTCAGCAACAACGTGCTTCCTTTTCAGGAGCTCGTGCATCACACTTGTGCTGCCGTGAAAGGCGAGTTCTGTCTTGCAGATATTGCATCGCACACTTTTTTCTTTTGTTTTCTTAAAATGCTCCCACACTTTTGAGCTCCGTTGCCGCCGGGTAGCCATGATACCAGAGAGCCCGTCTGGTATAACTTCAGGTGACACCACGGCTGACCCAGATTACCACTACTGCGCATGTGTGTCAAGGACAGAAAGGCAGACGCGGCAGTGGAAGGTGCCGCAGCAGAGAGAGAAAACAAAGTTAAAAAAAAAAAAAAACGACGCGTCGACTATTAAATTAGTTGTCGACGATTTTAATAGTCGACGTAATCGTGACTAGTCGACTAATCGTGGCAGCCCTACTCTCTTTACAGTATATTATGCTCCGTTCGAGAGTGAAGCTTGTAGTGCTTGGCTAGCTTCCCCAATGAGAGAGAAACACACTTGACACTTGATATTGAATGACTAGTGAGGGGCCGTATCCTTCTTGTTAAAGAGACATCGATAACCACGATAAGGACCAAAAATGAAGAGAACCCAAAGACCTTACCACAAGTCTGTTGCACAGTCAGCATCAGGTCACTCGAATGAGTGAGACACAACAAAACAGTGCTCATGCAAGACAAGTCACTTCCCACAACTCTGTTCATTCAGATACAGACAACATTTTCCTATCCTTATAACAGGGGCGGGAGTACACTAATGGGCACATTCATTCACAGGAAAGTAAAAAGAAAAATGGAGGAAACATTAAAAAGACCACCAAAAGCCTTCAGCTTAAGCACTAAGTATACACTTTTACATTACAACGGTAAAAAGTAGTTCTTGCATTCAATAAACACCACGCTAAGGGCGCGTTAAGGAAAGAGAATGAGGGGGAGCGAGGGGGACATTTCATGCAGTTGTCAGTAAAAAGAAAAAAAGAGAGGGGTCAAAAATTACATTTACATTTACAAAGTGTTTCAGACTATTCACCCGACACTTGTCATCAAGTCTGTGCCACAGTTCTGGCACAAAGGAGTTGGCAAGGCAAACCATGTTATTGAGACAAAAAAGAAAGAAGAGAAGAGAAATGACACAAGTAAGAGCGCAAGTGGTGGCGAAAGCTCCTGGGGGTATCAGAGTTATGGTTTTAGTTATCTGATACCCGAGACGGAGCTCTGATTGATGCTGTAGGTAGGGGAGAGGTCCCCACCTATCGTGGCCACCAAAGGTGTTCCGTTACTGGTCAGGCAACTCTCCTGGAGAGCCTCGAAGTAGGTGGCCTGCACAGGCTTGTGACACTGCAACACTTGTATGGCATCGTCTATTTTAAACCATTCCCTTTTTCTCCCTGTTGACAGAACGAGACACCATTGTGGAGCAAGTTTAGACATGTGAGGGACAGCAGGACAGAAAAACACATTGTGAAATTAGGTTCTGACTAATTATCAGTACTGTACACAACATTACGGTGAAAATCTAAAGGGCAGGAACAAAGCTGGTGTTATTATCTCCCTTACAATAAAATCCCTCAACTGCAGTATCGCTGAGGCCTGGGAAAGAAAACTAAAGCTACAGACAGCATGTGACTGTCTGAGAACTTTGTCCGTATGATCCCCATTTTGACAAGTAAACAAATGCTTTACCAATGTTGACCGAGTCCTCCCAGTCCTCCAGCACCTCTGTTACAATAAGAACATAGACGTATGTTCTGTGTTTCCTCTCTTGGTTCTGCAGGAGGGAAAAACATTTTGCCTTAGCATATTTTCAGCTCTCGTTCACAAACACGCAGCACAGTATGTTGATATTTGAAAAAAAAGTAAGCAAACAAGCGTCACCTCAAATACTCCAACTAAGCGACCTAGAGTCCCCTTCACACCGGCCTGTAAAGACAGGAAAATGATTAAAATAGTGAGCAAATACACACGACAGAGTTAAGTTACAACTGACAACTGAGGGCTTTTCTTGAATATGAAGAGGCAGAGGGAGGTCTACACAAACACCTGGGTAATGAAATGCCTAGAAATGAACTACATTTTCTTTAACCTTGTAGTGTTAAATTGAGACTGTGTCAGTCAGGTATGGATTTAATTTGTATGGTAATTTTGAAACTGTGGTTGTAGTGGATTAAATTACATTACAATTTTATTGTTTTTGTCCTCTGCAAATTCACAGCTCTAAGTCCTGTGTTGTTTCTTGAATTCTCCAAATAGTGCTCGAGTAAAATTTACAAAAACACTCACTTAATTTGACCAGATGTTGACATCATGTCCTGCATGTACTGATTCTCTCACACTTTACTGAAGTAAAGTTGTTCAGCCAACAGTAAGATACAATTTGTTTAACAATTAAACTGCTAAAAACATTTACAGTCACAAAGCCTTAGTTTGAAATCAGGTTTTTAACATTCATGAACTTTCTTGTACCATAACTATGAGGATAAGATCATCCATACTGATGAATGATAACACTCTAACTGTATCGACAGCTTAGGAAAATGGATATTAGTTACTGCTGTGGGCCTACGCTGCACAGAGAAACAAACAAAGAAAACCCCCTGAAGGATATGGTTTTACTAAATCTTTCACAGATGAGAACAGTAAAAAGGAGAGTTGTCATCTTTAGAAGACAAGTTTTATTCCTTCTTTTGGCTGAGTCAACATCAATTATCCTGGTGATTGTTCAAATGGACTTTGATGTCCATTTAAACGAACTTCAGACATCTCACCAGCGGCAAAGATCATTTAGCAGTGTGTCTCGGGTAAATCGGGTTTTTATGTATAATTTGCCTTTGTCTTGCCATCAATTTGCTTACATAAAAGAGGTTGACTACAGTTAGGAACCAATATTTTAAGCACTTTTTAAACATTATTTTGTAAGAAAATCTCCCTATAATCAAGCTAACTGATGGCCCTGTAAATTCAGATGAATTTTGATTGGCTGGGTGTGTTTCTATCATTCATCTTATTGCTCTGACAGCAATGCCAACAATATAGTTCATCACTATTGTTGTGGTGTGGACTCAGAAATCCACTTGAGTTGGAAAGATTTTTTAAAAAATATTTATTTTTAGTTATTGTTAAATTTAAAGCATTTAGTGTGGGTGGCCCTACAGGATTATTTTCATTATTCAGTCATTTTCTATATCAGCTGATTAAAAAGGAAAAACGTTAAATGATCTACAAATTGTTGCATTTACAAAAGTTACAGCCGCAAAATACATGTAAACAGCTCTGCTTGGCTAGCACTTACTGTCACATACTGACGCCCACTCTACAAGATGTTTTGCGCATCATAAAAGATCATATAAAAGGTCAGAAGCGAACAACGGAATGACCGCTTTGCTATCAACTCATACTCTTCCCATGATCCCAAATCCAAAGCCGAACCAATGTCAAACTTTCCTAGAGAGAGGACAATGTGAACACTGCGGTTACCTGTAAACAAATTATAATAACATAATCTCCAAGGCAGTCTAAACTCCCAGAGGTGAATAGTGGGTCAAGTTTAGATGCAGGGCCAGAACACTTGCTGACATCTTTGCAGCTTCTTCTTCTTCTTCAGGTTCCAGTTTCATTCTATAAATAAAATGTTGACAGCACGCTCTGTACCATTGGACTCCTCAGGCCCTAAGTTCATATGTAAAAGAACAGGCTCACCACTAGAAACCACAAAGATGTGCCAGGGATTAAGTAATAGGTCAAAAGTCAACGCGTATGTTTTTATGAGATGGAAAATGTCTCCCAACTCTTTCATGTAACTAAAGACTGGTGGGCATCATCTTGAAAGGAGATGTACAGCAGCGTTACAACTAATGCAACGCTGTCCTGAGTCCTCTCGATGCAGGGTCAGGGCATATGATTCCCAGGCATTAGCAGAGGTTGTGACCAGTCGGATAGACAAAGGAGCCCTCTGTAACCTTTGGCCTGATCCTGAGTGCTGTGTCTACACCATCATCCCTGGCAAGAGTCCAAACCAATAAACATAAGCAATCTCTCACCGCTCATATGGTCATCAGAATAAGCTCACCAGGATTAGGATATGTCCTGTTACACCACCGTCCAATAAGAGGCTTAGGAAGCCACAGAACGTGGTGATGGATTGAGTACCACTCAAAGTCACCACAAACTTTCTAAATGTGGCCTTTTAGGACTTTTAACAAGCTTCGTCAGTAGTGATGTGACATTGCTTTTGACCCTCTGTTGGCAAGCCACAGTGTCCTGCAACCGTCAAGGCTACCAAACAGCAGGAGCCAGGATAAGGGATGATATCAGCATCCATCAGTGTGATGGATCACACATAGAGAATAGGCTTTATTTGGTCAGTGACCCGCCAAGAGCCGACAGCCGGGTGAGATTCAATGTCGTCAGCGCCCTGTCGCCACCCTGATCGAAAAGCCCAAACGGTCAACCAAATGTACAAAAGAGGAATATCCTACTTAAGGGATGGATGTAGATGGTTTAAGCAGGATATTGATTTCCAATCCAACTGTTTATTAATTGCTACGCATCTTCTTCTAAAAAAAGATGCATTTTGCCCTTCAAAATGCCTCTGTAACAAGGCTGCTGTTGTAAAAATAGACCTGTCTAAAAACATACAAAGAATGAAAGCGGATTGTTTTCCTTCAGTATTCGCAGGATTGGATATTGCTGCAGTGCAACCGCTGGGCAGCCAGTGTTCAATCTCAGTGTGTCCTCCTTTGACACCTAAACACTGCTTTGTAACATGATGCTATGATACAGCTTACATGTTGCTAGGCTCTCTCTGTCCATGCAAACAGGATGACTGCACTGACGAAATGGGTTTTCAGAGCGAGGTATTACTCCCGGTGTTAAATACAGACATGATTTAATAGAGATGAAACACAATACATCTTATGTGCCACCCTGAAAATGGAAATCCATTCTCAGAAAAATATTCCTGGCTATGAACTCAGTCTAGAAAGGCACCTTTCACATCCACGTTTTGGATACAAGGGTCAACTGACGTTTGCCGCTGCACAGTCAATTACAAGAAAAAACATACAATACACACACATTTTAGGCATAGATTACATATAATAATGATGAAAAACAGCAACAGAACCAACCTCTTCACACACTTCTCGAGCTGCAGCAACATTGGGCTCCTCCTCTGGCTCCATTCCCCCTCCAGGAACTATCCACTTATCAGGATGTCGACTACTGCTCACCAGGAGCACCTGCGAAGCATCCCACACAAGACTGGTTAGGCCTTAAAGTCTAAATAAATGTTGTTTGTTAATAGTGATCATTGGCTTGTGTTTACACTGCACAAGTGTTGCTGCTATAGGGAGATATTCAGAGATCTTGGTTAGTTATAGATGCAGGCAAGAGCCAACAGCTACCTGTCAACTATGACACCATAAATCAGCTGGATAATTGTGTGAATGCAGTTCATTCTGTTTGCCTGCATGCAAATCATACTTTTTTTAAAAAAAAATAGCTGGTGTGTGAGTCACTGAGTTAACTTGTTTTTCCACATAAGGGTGGTGAGTTCATGGTGTCAACAATTTGAGGGCTTGGCTGAGTGAGCCAAGAGGTACAGAAGTTTCTATCAGATCATACAGATGTGTTTCCTGTCATCAACAGCCGATGTTGTTCACAATCTGGCCTCTTTGGCCAAAATGAGGAATTAGTTTAGTCTCAATTCGTCTCCTTCAATGGTAAAATGTTCCCACTACAAAGACATCTTTGTGCGTGCTGTTGACTGGACATCAGCCTCACAAAATCGCCTCTGATCTCAAATAACCTTTTACAGGCTACTTTGAGTGTTTTTTAAGGGAGAGCGCACGAAGGTAGCTAATGGTAAAATGTGTACACAACTTAACAGGTTTCGAGTTTGACACCAAGCCGAGTAAATCATCAAAAATTCAGTATCATGAATGTTATTTCATTAAGTAAAAAGCGAACAAATACGTAGTGATGTTTTAACGTTAAGCTAACCCGGTACCAGTGTTGTCTTTTGGCTAAAGCTAGCTCAGCTAACAGCTAGCGTACAGCTACATATCAGTCCAATGTTTGGCTAGCAGTACCAGTTGCATTAACGCTAACACAGTTAACAGTTACTCGACTCATCAAACCGTCTGTAATATGAACAGATACACATCTTAGTCAGTCACTTTCGAGACATAAAGAGTGATTTCAATCCACACACATCTCATTTTGATAAAGTCACCCCTCACTCACAGCCTGTACTGTGGGCTGTGGTCGCTGGCCGAGAGCCGGCTGCCCACAGCAGCAACACGGCTAGTTAGCGAGCTAACATTAGCATGCAGCTAACAGGTTGACTCCAAGTAACGGTCGGTAGAAAAACCCGAGGCTGCTATATGCACAGCTAAAGAGGCTTACATAACACCTGGGTAAGTACGAGCTGAAAAACAATGTTTACTGCACAAACTCAGGAGTCGACACAGTATTTTTTTAGAAAAGAGTGAGTCGTCGTTTCAAACTGACATTAAAGCACAGCTGTGTTGATAAACACACCGATTTACAGACAGAAAAGACAGTGAAAGCAGCTACAGCTGCTAATGCTAGCTTGGCCCTCCAGACGGCATCATCACCGGACTCACCTCCTCCTCCGTCTCGCTCCTGAAGCACAGACAGGCGGCCCGCTTCTTGTACCCATCCCCGTCGTACGTCCGGGTTTGGTTCGACTTGAGCTTCATCATTTCAAAGGGCACAGAAGTTCAAAAGTACAGCGAAGTTTACCAGTTAGTAAGATGACGGTTGTAGACGCAAAGTCCTCCTCGGGGGAACCTCGGCGTTTCACTTAAAAGAAATAACTTCTTCTTCGCTTCATTTTCACAAACCTGGGCACATCTACGGCACGGTCGCCATTACAAGGAGCCGCTACGCCTCGGACGTAATTTAACCGTTAACGGCTCGGCGTGCGTAACAAAATGACGTAACCGGCGTTGAAGAATTGGGGCAGCGGATGCGTGGAAAACGCAACAACCACGCTCTGACTGGAGCGAGCCGGTGCGGGAAAACTGGCACTTTTGGCTCCAACTAGCTTGTCGCGGCCACTTGTCTGAGCAGCTTACTTATAAAAATCACACGTGAGGTGATCCAGGTAATATTTAATATGTTATCAACATTTAAAAAAAAAATGTATGTAATGCTGATTTATGGATTTCAGCACTGCAGGTAATGGACAGCGCCCGCATGATCCTCAAAACTGATGCAATAATGTGAAGTAAAATGGTAGACTTAACATATAACCCTATAATAAACAACAGTATAACACTCAAGTAGTTATTATTATTAGTAGTAATAACAATAACAATAATTATAATATCATGGTTTTATATATCAGCTTTCAAGGAACCCAAGGATGCTTTGCATTAAGAAATAAATGACACATTAAATAAATAATCAAGAAGCAGGAGCTGAAGTCAGAGAAGAGGAATTGGTTGGGCGGATGACAGAGTAGGTTGGATTGATGGAGGGTAGACAGAGTTGTAGGCCTTGGTGAACAGGTGGTGCTTCAGGAGGGTGGAGGCTGCGACACTGAGGGCTCTGTCTCCAGAAGTTTGCAGCCAGGGGTTTGGTCGGGTTGGAGAGGAAGCTAGAGTCTGAGGACCGCAGCTCCTGGGATGGGGCGGAGGGGTGGAGGAGGTCTGTCGGGTACTTGGGCGCAAGGGCATGGAGGGATTTGTAGGTGAGAAGGAGGATTTTGTGGTCGATGCAGGACTTAATGGGGAGCCAGTGGAGTTGAATGAGGGTGGTGATGATGGGTTTAGCACATATTGGAGCCTCTACAGGCCGTGCTGGGGACACCAAACAGGACACCACTGCAGAAGTCAAGATGGGAGGTAATGAAAGAATGGATGAGGGTTGTTGGAGAGTGATGGCTGGTGTCTGGAGATGTTGTTTAGATGGTAAAAAAGTGGATTTGGTATGGATTTAAAGTGGGCCTGAAAAGAGAAAGTAGGATCCGTGATGACTCACAAGTTGCTGACCTCGGGGAGAGATGGAGCAGCCTTCTACCTCAAAGAGGAGATCTCCAGCCTTCTGGAGCAGCACCTTTGGGGGCCACAACAACGAGCTCAGTTCTGTTTAATGAAGGGCTGTCCTTAGCCGTAGGCTAAGAGACGATCCTGGGATAACATAGCCCCCTTTTCAAATACAGATTGTTAACCTAGGATTAATCTAAGCCCAGGGCTATAAGACTCACACTGCACTTCTACTAGCTCTGGGTTAAATATCTGTTGAAACACTAATGTTAACGCTGTAATGTTGTGTTCGACTCAGTTTACTTTAGCTCCGTTTCACACTAGATTTTCAGGGCATTGTCTTTTCTATGTAGAAGTCCCATCGTTGTTACTGCTGCAACAATCCAATCGCCCGCCAGGGATCAATACGATTTCTGTACTTATGTTCCCTCTAGAGGGTTTTCTCAACAGATGCTGATATTTGAAGTGGATCTCACTTTCCTCTTCTGTCATTAATCTGAAAATCCCTGCTGTTCCCTTCAGAAAATCATCTTTTCAAATGTCCCAATGATGGTATTGTATGACATACCGTGTGTAGGTCATATTTTAAGAATTAGAAAGGTCTCTTTTATCTTATCTTTATTTTTACTACAATAATATCACTTCACTCTTCATATTTTTTTATAAAGCATTGGTCGATTACACCCATTACAAGAATAAACATAAACATCCCGGAGGTTAAAGGATAAGTTCACCCAAAAACTAAAATGAGCTTGTGCAGCAACTTCAGACAGGGTGCGGACTAACTCTTTTAGCTTAGCAGCTACAGTGCAGACTTCATCTTAAAGAAGGATGTAAAAAACATCTTTTCCAAACAATTTATGAACTCATGGCTTCTGGAGAATCGGATTACGCTGAACAAGCTGAATGGGACCATTTTATGCTCGTTTTTTTTTTAAGTCCTGATCTAGGAGAATGCTGCAGCGCTGTTTTTCTTGTTGAGGCTCCAGAAATGTTTTGTGGACTACAAAACCTCCCCCGACTTTGAGCCGACTGAGTTTTCCTTTTTTTAGTTGAATTTATCATTTAAAACAATAACACAAACATACAACATTGCAATCTAACACAGTCGCTGTACAAAAGTCCAACCCATCTGGACTCTTTTGGATTATATTTTCAAGATGTAGCATTTTTGTTCCCTTCTGTGCTTGGATTTGTGTGTGTGTGCCTAAAAATGTCCCCCAGTTTCAGATTTAAAAGTAAATTTAACAAAATTTAACTTTTTGCAAAGGTATTGAATTGGACAGCATTATGCTCTGCAGGTGTTCCTGATATTGTGGCCATCAACCCCTGTGTGTGTAGCTTAGCTGCTATAAGATGCAAGAGAGAAAATGTAACCAGGTGGACGTGTTGCTGCAGGCCATCTGGGAGCAGTGTGCAGCATTAACATATAATTAAACTATGCTAACAACAGTATACAGCACAGTATATATATGTATATAACACAGTAAATACAAAAAAAAGGGGTCAGTGTCAAGTCGACATATTCTCAGTTGTAGTTAATTTTTTTGAGCACTGTTGAGGCTGTAGAGAGGCATAAATTATGATTTTTTTAAATAAAGACACGCATTTTGTTAAATCCAAGAATAAATCTAATCAAAAATAAAACATAACATTTTTTTTCATGTGTCGTGACGTTAAGGTAAACTATAAAATGGATCGGTCACAGAAAAAAAACAAAAAACATCCTCTCTTGGGTTTCATCCAGTGCTTTCTGCCTCTCTCTTCTTTCAGGAGGATGTGAGCAGGCGTCACACAATTAAACACATATCTGTATAGGGTCACACTCAAGAGGTTGCACTTTTACTATCTGCTGTTGCTACGGCAACCCATTCTCTTTCCAGGTCTCTGGTGAACCGTTAACACGGAGCGGGAGGAGCAGAGATGGCCTGCCGTCCCTGTCATGACCAAAAGAGGGCGCTCACTTCTTTCAGGACATGTACGGCATGAAACAGGTTTTTTGAGGAAGGGGTAGAGATCAATTGTAAAAATGCTTGTAAATTATTTATAAAAGCATATAAAAACTGTCTAGTAACTATTCAGTCATAACATCTCCCTCGTTTATTTTAGGCATCCTCTACTTCTGGCTGGTGTCTATAAACAACCTGGCCGTCCTTTGTTCTGAGGATCTCTCTTTATTCCTGTTGAAGGGTTGTTTTTATTGAGTTTTCCTGTTCAATATGAGGTCCAAAGGTTGCAGGTGTTTGTTACTCAGATTTTAAAGCACCCCCAGGCTAATGTATGACTTTAGGCTGTATAAATACATCTGACATGACTCTAAACACATCCAAATTCTTGTATGAGTTATTTGATTGATGGCGTTGTAAAGCCTGGTGGTCACTTGCGAACACATGCTCGTGATGTTGCCTCCGTCATGGATGCTTTGAGGGCTGTATGGGCTCAAACCGATTTTGGCCAAAGCGCGTTAGCATGCTTCGGGGGCTGGTGCCAAGTGTGTGGGTGCATTTAAAAAGGTTGCTGGTAGCTTCGTATTGATCAGGTCAAAGGTTTTTGGTACCAGATAGGTTGCTAAATAGTGGCTATATTTGTGGAGCTGAATAAACAGTGATGGCAACTGCACAGCTGGTAGCAAGGCATCAAATGAAACTGCCTATCAAACCAGTGGGGCCGGCTAATGTCAGATTATAGGTCAAAACATTTATTAACATTAATGCTGAGCTGCAGTAGGAGAGCTCATCCTCCAACTTTTGGCACATTTCATAATGTGTATTGATAAAAACAGTGAATAAAACTGGCAGGATGTGAGATTCAAATCATTCAAGAATGGTTAAATTATTACTGAGGGCGATGCTGCCTGGATCGGTGGCAACGGCGTCTCCTGATGCCACCGAGTCTAGCAATCTAGCAAGCTAGTAAGGCATAAAAAAAGCATTAAAAAGTTCTGAATGTCATCATCAATATGCCTCAGGCATCTTAATTGATTGATTGACTGGTATAGTTTTATTTCGAACAAGGAACAAGGCAACAGTAAAATAAAAGCTTTCAAAAGGAAAGAGAAAGAAGAGTGAGCCTGTACAACAAATTCAATAAAAACATTTCAATTTAACATATTACACACTTACATAAAATAGAATAGCTTTGTTGTCCAGCCGGAGCAGGAAAATTGTCTCTGGTCTCACCCAGGAAAATACAAACACAAACATGTCCACAGGATTAAGACACATCACATCAGATATACATCTACATATATAAATATACCACATCACATACAGTACACTAAGTACTCATGAAGTTTCTCCTATACATACAAATTAACTCTCTCTTTTACATATATATTAACCCATTAGCTCATTATTGTATGTAAATACACATTACTCATTAACTAATAATCTTTACAAAGAGAAAATTACCAATAAAGAACTCATTAACTAAACTTACTCATCGACTGTTAATAATGAAGTGGGTGTTAATAAGGACTCTTCCAGCTAACATGATAAACTCGACCCTGATACAGCTAACGTTAGCTTGCTAACATGTGGACCATTCAGAATGAGCATACATAAGTACACCATATTATATGATTGACACTTTAAAGGGGCGCTATTTACAATATTAATGAGGTGATAACACAAAGTTAGAAATATGTACGTATGACTGAATGAACAAGCTGTTCTTAGAGGAAAATAAGGAAGATAAGCCAGAGAGGTGGCAGGGTCCGCCAAATCAAGTCAGTCCTTTAAGGTCCGTTTGTTTATTCAGTCATGAAAACAAAGACAGTTTATTTAGTTTGTCTCTTCTGATTACAATTTCTTCCCCAAAACTACATAGTGCGCCTTTAATAATGAGGTGAATTTGGAAGATTACAAATTACGTTCCTCAAAAATAACAACAAACCTCAAATAATGAAACATTATGTTTATAAATCTTTGCTAAAATTACCTTCTAACGTTAGCTCGGTTAGCATAATCATATATTTCCCTATAACTCTAAACTGTGTGAACACTGCTAACTCTAAAACACATATATTCCTCTATGTATGCATGTATAAATGCAGGGAATTTACAGTGGATTAGCTGCTAGGTCTAACGTCTTCACTAGCTAAGACATATGTTAGGTTTTAATGGTTTAGTTGGCTAAAGTCACTACTTTCAAATTAGCTCGTTGTCTATTCAGGAGAGACCTCCCACTCAAACTTATTGATGGATTCATGATTAGCTGGTGCAACCCAGTCAATATTTAGAAAAGAACAGGAGTCTGACTTTTAAATGGACATAATCTATTCATTTCGTCCACTTTAGTAGCAGCCAGACAGAGAAGTCACACCCAGAGCTTCACTGTGGCAACAGCAAATGAGCAGGTGAATTTAGTTTAGCTTGAGTGCTATGTCTCTTAATACGGCAATCCCTGTGAAGATGTATGACACACAACCAAAGGCTATGCAGCGGCTGAGGTTTGGTTAATCGAAGACTAAAAAGATATTGGCAACATTAACCTTTCGAGCACCTTTTTTTCTCCAGGTAAATATGCACGTTAATGACTAAATAAGCAGGAGATTGTGTTGTTCTGCCCAAGGCCAGAATAGATTGTGCTCGGCTGCACACATAAGAGAAGCAATTTACGATGTTGTGGTTGTCTCGGCTTAAAGTGACACTGCCCCTCTCTCTGCGCGTATGGTTTCTTTTTGTTAAGAGGTGCCTGCAAGCAGACATCATCTAAAATCAACAGTTTCTAATATATATTATTACACAAAATCAGTTGCATTGAATACTGTGAAAAAAGCACTTCAAATCCATCCTTTCAGTTGAGAAAATCTGCTTTAGATGTGTAATTATCACATAAATCACTGTGATTATACTTTATCCATTAATAAATATGTGTCGTCACTTTTCTCTGCTGTGTTGTTTTTTTAATAAAAGGCTAAGATTGAAGTCTGATGTGAAAAACTATGTTATGTTTTGATGTAAAGTGCTGTAAAAGGCTCAAACACCTACCTCACATAGCAAACCATTTAACATCTCAGGAAGTTAAATGTCATAACCACCAGGGGCTGCTGTCATGCCAGTAACAACCGGCTCAAACTCATATTTCCAGTGACATTCAACAATTCAACAACAACCTGTTATTTAATGGCTTGAGAGCAAAAAGATCATGTAAACAGTGTATTTATAGAATATGTAATCGGTGAAATATAAGCAGTGATACACAATAGGTGCATAATATACTTGTTGCTGTACAGAATACCTTATTTTTATTTCCCTTCTGTGTTTCCAGTATCAGGCTTATAACTGCACAAACATCCGTCACGCTAAATCAGGAAACTGTTCCATGAAAATAATTAGTTTTTTCCTTAGTTTATGTCTGCATCATTTCAGAAATGGTAAAATAAAAAGCACACATGAGGTTTTAGTGAGAAAATGTGGACTGCTTTCAGTCTACTCAGCAGACACCCACAGAGGATTGATATTTTTAGATCAAAGGTACGTATAACATCCACATAATGTGCTTTAATGCCCTTTTTTTTGTGATTGTGGCTTCCCACTAGAAGCAGACTTTTCTATCATCTCTGAATGCCAAAATTCAACATAACTCTGTCCCTCCACACACACACACACACACACACACACACACACACACACACACACACAAATGATTTACTGGATAGACATTTGTCATAAATAAACTTTTTAAAACTATTTTGCAGTTCTTCATTATCAGCAGCGATTTCAATGCCGATAATAATCATTTTTTATTACCAGCCGGCTAGTAATTTTTTCACCTAGTGAGTCTGTGTGTGTCGTCAAGGCAAAATGTGTTCCTGGAGACAACCTTTGTAGCGGGAACGATCCACAGAATCATTTCTGAGGATCTTGGCAGGTGTTTTTATGTCCGTCGGCCTGTGGCTGACAACCATGTGAGATGTAGTCACAAGACTTCACAGGTGTGTAGTTGAGATAAAAATGAAGGTGGATCTTGAAGATGGCTGTGGTGCGAGCAAGGAGGCCAGAAGTAGAGGGATGGCCCCCCTCACTTTACACCCCCGGTCTACATTTGTTTTGATGCAGTCACGAAACTTTACGGAGGATAAGTCTGATCCGGCCCATCAGTACCGAGTGCTCATGCAATAATGTTGTAATGACTAGAACGAGGGCTGTCACGATATCTGAGTTTCACTGGACGATCATTGCAGCCAAAAGGATTCACGATAACATGATATTTATATATATATATATAAATAAATAAAAAAATTTATTATTGTGTGTTTTGTTAGTTTTTGCTAGTTAACAGTTAACTGTTACTGCGCTTTTTGCTCTTCTTCTCTGTTAGGTGGCAGTTGGCAATCAGTGTTAAAGCGCATTCCCGCCACCTACTATAAGACAGCGACAACAGAAAGAAACAGAAACAATTTAAAGCAGCTGGATTATTTAAACACTATTATCATAGTCTTCTTTATTGACACATTATGGATATTTCAATATAATTTGTATAAATAGAGTCAGTACCAGTTATCAGCGACACCCCCAGTCAGAACTTGTTGTTGGGAGTTAAGGCTGGTGTGATCCCATCATGTGATGGTCTCTCTAAAGTGCCAGTTATTTTCTCCATAGTTTGGTGTAGAAAACATCAAAAAACTATGAAAAATGCCAATCACAATTTCTGAGACAAAAATCCATCCATCCATTATCCATTATGAGTGCTTGTTCTTGTGCAGGGTCGCGGGGGAGCTGGAGCCAATCCCAGCTGACATTGGGCGAGGGGGTACACCTTGGACAGGTCTCCAGTTCATCACTGGGCTGACATACAGGGACAAACACTCACATTCACGTGGCTACGGGCATTTTAACGTAACCAATTAACCTGCATGTCTTTGGGCTGTGCCAGAGGGAATCCAGGCATACGCAGCGTATTTCAGTGGCTAAACTTAATGCAAACATGATATCAGGCTGCTTGTTCTATACAGCGACAAAAAGAAACGTCATAAATAAAAACCTCTTTATACTGGTTTTTGTGATCACTTTTATTAGCGACACTTTCTTTTGTTCACACGACGACTTCTGAACTCTGAGGAAAAGGCGTTAACGTAATAGTTTGTGTTTAACAGAACGCTGTAGGTCCAGTTTTCCCTTGTGCACACTCTGTACCTCAGATGTAATCTGCACTGTAGCCAGCCCCTTATATAAAGGAGTTCAAAGGTCACACCTGTGACAACTGTCAGCCGGCCAGCGTCTCAAACAAATATATCACTCACACGTGGAGCATATGGCCAATCTCTCTCTGCCCTGGCTGACCCGTTTCATCTTTGCACGATATTGCTTCAAACAGACGGTGACAAACTGACTCATTTCTGTGTCTACCAACTTGTGGGCGTTTTTAGACAGTCACAAGCTCAATTTTATATAATCAAATGTCAGCAGATAGTCTGTGTACCCCCAGAGTTCAATAAAAAGATGACACACTGATGAAAAGATGCGAGACACGAACATCATATTTTGTCACAACCATTAGATTATAGTTTATTTCAGACAGAGGGATTTCCATGTGCCCCCCTCCTCCGCTGTCTTCTTCTTCCACTTATCATCATTGTTATTCTTCAGCTCTTTAAATCTTCCTCCATCAGTTTGATTCAACATTTGTTTAGCAAAGGAGGACTTTTATAGTAAAGTCTTGAATAAGCAGCCCAGTCGCAAGGATTACATTTTTGCAGTTATATCACCTCCACGTTACTTGTTTATTACCTGACTCCCATATCAGGAGGTGCAGATGGTGGTGGAGTTACAGGTGACGAGGCTGGCAAGCCAGAGTCCAGCCATCTCCAGCCATGTTTGTGGTGACAAATCCAGGTGTTTTTAAGAAGACCTCAGGACATTTCGAGCCATGTTCGTGGTGACAAAACTGGGTATTTTGAAGAAGACCTTGGGCTATCTCCAGCTGCGTTTGTGGTGACAGAAGCACGTTTTTTTAAGGAGACCTTGGCACATTTCCAGCTGTGGCGACCAACACAAGGTGTTCCGAAGGAGACCTTGGGACGTATTCCAGCCATGAATTTGGTGACAAAACCAGGTGTTTTAAAGGAGACCTCGGGACATTTCTATCTGTGGAGACCAAAACCAGGTATTTTTCACAGGAAATCAGGCCACCGCCAACCGTGTTTGTGGCAACAGAAGCAAGTGTTTTGAAGGAGACCTCGGGGCATTTCCAGCCCTGATCGTAGCGACCAAAAGAGGTATTTTAAGCCAAACCAGGATGTTTTCCTAACCACAACCAAGTGTTTTTTTGTGCCTAAACCTAATACGTAACCAAACGGAGAGCCACAACATAAAGAAACTCAAAGTCCTAACTTATCTGTGGTTTCGCAGAAACGTACGGTTCCAACATTTATTCTGTAGATTGGGTCGGAAAAAAAGAGGCACACGGGCTCTTTGTAGGGGAATGAGTGAGTGGACAAAACAACCAAAAACAGGTCCGAGCTGTCATAAGCAGTGGGGTCACTCTAAATCATACAAGTTCTGCGGGAGCTCTAATGAATCCCATCAACAAAGCGAAAATCTCGTGACCTCGGCATTTGCATTTTGAGTAATTCCCCTAATGTATCCATGAAATGAGAGACGTCTGGGGGCAGGCGATTATGCCTCAGTGGCTAGTCTTTTTCACTGGGATTTTCACTAGTCACCGGAATTAACATGGCTTAAATTCTCTCCGCCCCATAGCTAATTGAAACAAGTAATCTCCGGAGTTCGCCTTGCACAGAGGGACGGGGAGGACTCAGCGGCGTAACATGTTATCCTCACAGCAGACACGTTCAACAAGACCGTCACCGTCTCCCAGTGCCCTGCTGCAGAAAAAAAGCAAAGCAGGAGTGGAAATGGGTCCCCTGGTAGAAATAACTTTTGCATCTTTTCTGCACAGCTAAATAATTCACTTATTATGCTAACTGTGCTAAACAGAAATAGAACAGTGGTTTGAGGAGCTGACAGATGGGAGAGCGTCGATGCTTTGTAGGGTAATAAAGAGATGTAAAACACTCTGTTCAATAATATGCACAAGTGAGATCTGAATTCATTTTTTTTGGTTTTTTTTTTTGTTGTTGCACGGTTTATACAGTCCCCTGACAGCCCACAAGACTGCCAGTCAGTCTAGTCGTGTAGCTGGAATTTGCTCCAGCAGAGGTGGGGATGAATATTCAGAGGCTCAGCTGCCTCCAAGGCCCACAGAGACAGGGCACACACCCTCCAAGGACCCCCTCCACCCCCCTCATTTCTCTCCCCACACACACACTCATCCACTTTCCATTGATGTGGTGGAGTCGGTCCAACACTCCACAGGTGTGACCCACTCAGACCTGTGAAAGCCTCCACACACCACTTGGTCCTGTGATCAGGAAGGCAGAAAGAGCGAGCAGCTGCGCATATGCAGGAAGCAAAGGCGGTATTATCAGCACGAGGCGTCTATTGGACATCATGGAAAATTAATCAATCCCTCCTCCTCCTCCTCCTCCTCCTCATGCAGGACTGGAGGTTGCACCGATGCCACAGTTCAACCTGATTGATGAGGAGATTCTTCTTCTTCTTCCTCTTCCTCTTCTTTGCAACACACTTTGTAGACTTTGTGAAGGTTAATAGCCAAAAGATTGATCCATCAATCGCATGAGAGTCTCAAATAATAACACTCCATGCCTGGTTTAAAACTAATTTCTCGCTTTTTTGGCTGAAGAATGTCGGACATTTACAGGCATGCCCTTGGACATGATTTCATGTACTCTGCTGCAGAGTGCCGTCCGTCTGTGACACACACACACACACACACACACACACACACACAAAATAAGATTGAGTTCTTGCACTCGGTGATTGGACTTGATGTGCTCGTCAATATCTACGCACAGCATCCTATACGCACTGCAAAGGCTGCGCAACAGCACCTGTAAGAGTCGAGGAGCCAGAAGCGTCATATTTCCAACAATCACACCACGTCTGCCTGCTGTCAGCGTGATCCTGTGAGGACTGAGTGGATTTAGGAGCATAATTTTAGTTCCACCTTGTCTTGCAAGTCCCCAAAAACACCCATTAACTGCCTTAAATAGTGAGATTTCCATTTCCATTTTTAAAAAAGAGACATGCAGTGTGATTTCCAGACCCTGACACTGAAGTCTGTCTTTTAAACAAATGGCTGCAAAAGGCTTCATCTAACGTGCTGTAATCTGGCATTCACACCTTTTTCTCCCCCCACATGCATTGATGCTGCATTTCTTCCCTGATAAAGGCGGTGTGTGTGTGTGTGTGTGTGTGTGTGCGTAAATGTGTGTGTGTGTGCTGCGATGCATTTAACATCAATCACATCCAGTGCACGGGGCGCATACACTCTCTCCCCGTCTATCAGCTGGAAAGTGCTCACGCCTCGGGTGCGGGATGTGCGCCGCTCCGCTCTATTATCCCGTTCAAATCTGATCCTCTCATCGCAGGGAGCCGTGTAATGTGTGAGCGAGTGGCCCTGCCGGACGCGGACATCTATCCCCCACAGTCTGCACAGAGAGGAGCCCTAAAGTTGGGGACTTGAGACTTTTTTCTTCTTCTTCTTTTTCTTTCCAGCACCACTTTTCTCGCGGACGGCGCTCGCAATGGTCTCGTTGGATCGACGCAGCCTCGAAACGCGTGCGGATTCCCTTTGGATACTATAACAGTGTTTAGATGTTGGGGACAACCCTCCGTTCACAGCTTGATGGACTCAACGAGACGCGGTTTTGCTTTGGATATGGGTCACTTCTTATGAGAGGATCCTTCGCGGGTAGGAGAGAGGGGTAAGTACAGCCACCCAGGCTGCAAAAAAAAAATGGGTCATCCACGGCAATCAATTGTTTGGAGAGGAGAGGAAAAAAAAAAACATCGTGACTTAAATTTACTTAAGTGCCAAGGCGGGGAAACGGAAAGATACCCACATTGATGCAAATCTGCATTTTTATTATCATTATTAGTATCATTTTTGCATCAACCAATCAATGACTCATAATGTTAGGACAGTTTTGAAAAGTGCATCGCCTGTAACGCGCAGTGCAACGCCCAGGACCGGAGGTGCATTGGTTGTATTTACGCGTTAAGGCGCTGCGTTTTTTGCGTGGAGCTGTGTGCCTCCCGTGCTGCGCTGCAGAGGCGCCCGAAGTCTCACGAAATATGATAAAAGAATGACTCAATATCCAAACTGCTGGAGCCACAGGGGGGGGTTGACGTGTAGTTATAGTGACAGTTTTTGTAAGCACGGATCGGACCGTGGGGACATCTTTGCAAAAGAAGAAAGAATTAAAAAAAAAAAAAGAACCAGCCTCTTCTTCTTCTTCTTTTCCTTCTTCATCACCAGCTCCCACAGATTTATCTCATCTCCACCTCTCTCTCCTCTCATCCCCGTGTCTCCCCCCCCTCAGCCCTGAAACAAGTTGAGTCACGTAGGGTTGGAGGGGAGGGGGGTGGGGAGCACCCCGGCTGGGTGGTGTCTTGTAAGTGTGTGTGTTGGGGAGTGAACGGTGTGTGAACCATCGATTGTCAGTCACTGTGCTGTGCAGATGTGCAGCCTCCTGGCAGTGGAAGCCAGATTGGAGGCAGTGGTAGAGCTGCTGATGTGAGACTGCTGCTGTTGTACCCCTGAGCAAAACTTTAATGGGTTACTTGGGCGTGCATGCTTGTTATTGTGTTGACAGGAGTATGTGTATGACGCCCTTGCTTTGCATGCATGCTGGCATATGAAACATGACCAGAGGCGGTGGTCAAGCACAAGGTACCTGACACACAAAGCAGCCTTGGTATCAACACTGCTGCTTCTCTTCCAGGCTGCTCCCTCTGGCCTTTTTTTTTTTTTTCTTTTGTGGGGCCAGAGATTAGCTTTGTGCTATCTTACTCTCATGGCTTCAATTCATGATGATGAGGAGAGGAGGAGGAGGAGGAAGAGGAGGAGGAGGTGGGGTGCTATGATTGCAGCCAAGTATGCCATTGTCTGCATTTCCCTCTGAACTTACAGCCAAGAGGGGAAATGTTCCTCATATCAGTGGGTAATTATCTAAAGAGTCTGACTCAGCAAAAGAGAAATTTTAATTCAATCTCGGCCAGCCTCTGAGCTCTCCCACGAGATAGATTTTATGTCTTACGTTGGGTTATTCTTGTTGGCATGTTCTTCACAACTGCAGTGACTGATAGCCTACCTGGATCTGGCTACAAAGCATGCTTAAGAAATCTCCCCCAGAGAGAGATTGGGAGGAATACTGGTAGCTGGCAGCGAGGTGCAGCAGGGCTTATTCAAACAGCCTTAGATTTACTTTTCCCAGCTTTGCCTGGCTTATCTTGTCCTCTGAGTTAGTTTAGCAAGTGCAGACTCAGCGTAAGACCCCTGGTTTGCCTGCTGCTAAGTTCTTGTTAATACGTCACGGGCCAGAGTGTAAGCAGCTGTGAGGAGAGACTGTAGCATTGCCTCATTCTGTGCTTCATAATACATGAGGACGCGCCGGCACACCGTGGAATACAAATGCTTCTTCTTTATTTCGCCCTGTTGCTATAGGGGTCCTATAAGACATCACATTCAAATGATGAACGATCAAAGTGACTGGAATCATTCCAGCGGAGGAGGGGAGGCTTGATGCCTGCTCTCCAGTATCCACATCTCTTACACTAGCAAGTCTGCAATAAACAAACATGTGCACTGTTTCCCAAAACAGACCTGTGGAGAAATTCCCAACAGACCTCCGTTGTTCCCCCTTTTTTTTTTTTTTTTACAAAGGCTTGTGCTGGAAATGGAGATATGTGTGTGTGTGTGTGTGTGTGTGTGTGCAGCGTATAGAGCCCAGGTTCCAGCTTCAGTCTCCTCCCGGCAGACGCCATCTGCTCGCTGGGGAGGTTTTCCAAACAATCCCATAGTAAAGACGGGGGAAATGAGAAACATGGCTACACTACAAACACAGCACGCTCAGGTTTTTTCTTCTTTCTTCCCCCCCCTCTCTCTTTAAAATGAAAAACAGGTCACTTAATCTAAAAGAAGACATAAACGAGCGTATAAATACATGAGTAAATAAAAAACCCCTGCCCTAGTTTGTGCCCTCATGTTGCATTAGCACACTTACAGATTTATTTTCCTTCCTGTTCATCCAGAAGCATCCATTAAATTCTTGGTGGTATGTCAGGGTTACGGGAAAACATATCATTAATGGACGGCATGTCCCTCTGAGGTAACACTTCATTTTACAGGTCTGCAGGTTTCATGGTTAGCAGGTGGTAATTACCAAGCGACATATTTGAAATTTCTTTGAAATTACCACCGGATTACCACAATATTTATTGAAAATGCCTCCAACATGGTTTCATGATAATATTCTGCTATTTTCCAACAAGCAGTTCCTAAATAGCAGGTAATTTCTGTAATTCATTTCAAGGAAACTTCCCACTGGTTTCTGCTTAACTTCTGCTAATGGTGCCGTTTTGATTTCCAACGGGTTTCTCTCCAATTTCCCCTCAACAGGCCACTGAATCGAAGTGAGTCATTGCAGCTCAATTTCCAACAAGTTTTCTGGTTAACATCTGCTGATCACGCCAAGTTAATTTCCTACTACTTCCCGTCTAACTTCCCCTTAGCAGGACACTTAAGTGAAGTGTATTAAAATAATGTGCTTTGATTTATTGACCTGCACAAGTTGAGCAGAAACTACGACGTTAAAGGGTCTCTGAGGACGTGTGTGTTAGCAAAGTACGTTTCTGCAAAACCACATAAGTTCAAGCTGTACGTTTCTTGATGTTGCAACTAAGTTTCGTTTAGGTTCAATTTTGTATTTCTGTCATGTCACAACACTGTGGTTATGCTCTGGTTAGGTTAAGGCACAAAATTCACTTGGTTATGGTGAGGTAACAAAGTGGTTTGGCTGAAAAATACAATTTTTGGTCTCCACAAACAGCTGGAATGGAGTCTCCTCAAAAACATTTGCTTATATCCCCACAAACATGGCTGGAGATGGCCCGCCTCTCCATGAAAAATATCCAGTATTTCTTGCAACGAACATGGCTGGAAATTTCCTGAGGTCTCCTTATAAACTCTCGCTTCTGTGTCACGAAAACATCTGGAGATGACCAGACTTCCCGGGAAAAATAGCCGGTCCTGATCACCACAAACACACAGTTGGAAATGTCCCGAGGTCTCCTTCAAAACAGCCCGGTTTGTCGCCACAAGCATCTCAGCTCTCCTTAAAAATATCCAGTGGTGTGACGCTTACAAATGATGGAACACAGACTCAAACTGCGATCGATCGTTTGACAGCCTTGTCGCCTGTAACTCCAAAACCAACTAACGTTAGCTCTCTCTTAGCCAAGCGGAAAAAGGCACTGAGACGAGCCACTCGAGAACGTACATAAACTCACATCCTTTGGACTATTGCGAAAATTACAACCCGAGTTCTTCACAAAGAAATCCACAGTCCAGCAGCGTCAAACAACATCAACAAATCATCCACAGGCTCGTGTAGGCAACCGAAAGAGACGAGGAAGGTCTCATTATTCACGTCATGTTACAATCTGCCCACATATGGACAATAAAAAAGTGATTAATGTGTATAAATAGCTGCAGTCTTTTTACATGGAGCTCCTTAAAGCTGCAACAACTCGTGATTTCAATGTAATGGCCTGCTGAGCTGAGGAGATAAACACAAACTACTTGGAAGTTTCCTGGAAACTAATCAAAGAAATTACCAGCAATTTATGTGCTTGTTGGAAAAGAGCAGAATATTATTATTAAATCATGCTGGGGTCATTTTCAATACATTTTGAGGGAATTATTGTGGTAATTTGGAGGTAATTTTAAATACATTTCAAATATGTTGCTGGTAATTACCACCTTCTGACAATAAAATTTCCAGTCCTGTAAAATGAAGTGTTTTTTAGGGTTATATATGTTGACAGTGAAAGTCTTTGTGATATTTAAGCTCATAGATACATGAGGAGGAGTTTAAGAAAACCATTTATTCTGTATTTTAAGGAGCACTGTGCTACTTACTACAGGCTTATAAACAACGACAGATTACTTGATACCAGAAATAGCAGTTTGTAAGACCAAACTTGAGTTTTAGAAGTCCTACAGTTGGAGAATAAAGGATGATAACCAATTACTAAAATAAAGGTAATAACAGGTACTCTGACAGCGAGAGGATGTCCCATTCTTAGGCTGATGGATGTAAATTTAATGTTTGTCCTTGTAACAGGTAATCACATCCAAACAGACGCTATTATCTCTCGAGGTTCGGCTGTTTCACTTTTTGTGCATCAGGGTTGTAAATTTAGAGCAAAGCAACAGGTAGAAATTAGACCTCCGAATAGCATTTTAATGTCGGTAATACATCTTTTGAAGTAATTTGCCTCTAAATATTGACTTCCATTGACGAGTATGAATTTCACAAAGAACACGGATTTGGGCCCTTATTATATTCCTGACATATCATTAATTCTGAAACAGTGTGGAAAAACGATTGGATTTTTATTAACAATGGAGGGAAACAACAACAGAAAAGATCCAGAAGAGTGATGTTGTGCATTTCCTGAGTCATCATACATACAGATTCTTCCTGGGGCAGCGTTGTGTGAAATGGAGTGTGAAATGAGTGCACTTAACATCCCTGCAGTGGATTATACACATTATCTTACACTAGGGTTCGAGAGCATCTTGCCTCTCTCCCGTGAATCTGTCATCAAGTTACGCTCACCTTTACTCCAGTCCATTTAATGTTTCCTACATGCCTGAGTCCATTTGTTCGATCAATCCGTGCCATGCAGGAGTTCAAGACGCGAGTGAAACAGTATCTTCAAATAATTCTTTACATTTATCTGAACTCACTCTGAGCATCACACAGGACTCGCTTCGTTAGTGTCTCGTACATCGATCAACGGAAAGTTTTCAAACTGATGTAAGATGAAAGTGGGACAAGAGGGATGGTGAGGAGAGGAAGGAGAAGAAGAGAGGAGGGAAAAGGATGGCGGTCTGTTCACCTGTTGTGTTGAGACTTACTAAAAGATTGGAGTAAGAACCCAGTACATTGTTGGACTCCTTCATTTACACACCCGCACCCACGTCGCTTACACTGGTGGCAGCGGTGGGATTAATCTCTGGAGAATCGGCCGTTGGGATTCTACTCAAGTTTTGTGAGTCTCCGAAACTATAGGCTAACGTTGCTAGCGTATATTAGCCGGAAGAGCAGTGAGTTAGTTTAGTCACTACCATCGCGTTTTTTGTGTTTTGATAGCTTCAGTGAAATTAGAAACCGCGTTTCGGTCCTCTGATTCCGTCGGGAAGCTGCAGTAAACACCCAAAGAGGGGAAGAGTAATCCATCATGTCTGTCGAGGAGGCGGCCGCAGCTGGACATCAGAGTGCCAGCACCAGCTCCAGCTCCACGGGAGCTCCAGCGCAGATTGTGCAGCCGCCCAGCAGTACACAGGGAGCACCGCGGGGCATTTTGCTGCCGCCACCTTTTCTCAACGATGGCCGTGAGTCGTTCCAGTTATGGGCTCGCTGCTACGAAGTAATGCAAGCTGCACGCTATAAAGACAGTGGTGTGGACCTGGACACTGTGTTAGCAGCTGAGCTACCCACTAGGCTACCACCGGAGCTGTTCATTGTATGGGATAACCTGCCGCAGGAAACCCAGGTCTGTTATACGGAAACAAAGAGGCACTTGCAGAATGCTTTTGGTCAAAAGGATGTGATTGCATCTTTCCAGACTTTCCCCAATGCTCGTCACAGACTGCCCAATGAAGCTATGGAAGTGTATGCTGCAGATATATGTAGGCTTGTAAAAGAAGCTTTCCCTGATTTTGAACATAATGCTTCAGAATATATGAAAATGTCTCATTTCATCGCTGGTCTGGATCAGGAGCTTCAGGTCAAGTGCCATGAAAGAGGGGTGAAAACTTTCACTGAGGCGTTAGAGGTTGCCTCCCAAGCTGAACGGGCCAGCCAAGCAGCTAAATTAATGATGCCAGCATCTTCAGCTAATGTAGCCGTCGGAGACATGGGCATTGTACAGTCAGTAAACTCTGCAAGTGAAACCAACATTGAACTAAGATAAATAGTCCAAAACCTCACTGCTACTGTCAAAGACTTAAGCCAGGATCTTGCTGCACTGAAATTGAAACTGGAGGGGCGCAATGACATCCATCACTATGACAGGCACATGCGCACTCCAAGATCTCCCTCCCCATATGGGAGGAGCCCTGAGAGATCCACAAATGTAAGGAGCTCAGGCTATGGACGTTCCCCATCCAGGTATTCATATGCCCATCTCCAGAACGCTATTCCCTTCAGACGGCTCGCCACCATCAGGAGTATACCCACAGGGAATCTGACAGGTATCGGCAGCCTTATAGAGAGCCACGTTACTCAGACCAGGCCTCTAGCCCTTATGAAGAACACAGAGGGAGAAAACCCTCTCCCAGCAGACCATACTATGACTCTCACCGTCGAAGCCCAAGCCCCTAGCCACTAGCTGGTGCCCCAGGTGTCTGCCTCACTGACACACCAGACAACATCAATGCACCGCAGACCCCTAGTGGTAGTACAGATATGTCAATCCCCTTAATTGAATCAGAGAACACTGAGGCCACTGTCAGAACAGACTTAGCCTCCTATGTGAATGGCATTGTTGAGGGCACAGATATGCACATCATGCTAGATTCAGGTGCCACTATTTCATTTATCAGTGAGCACACCAAAATGTCAATCCCCTCATTAGCAAAAAGACCTCTTAACAAGGAGTACATCGTGTCCCAGACTGTAACTGGCCAAGGTCTGGACACACTGGGTATGGTAGACATCACATTTAGGCTGGGGTCTCAAACTCTGCAACATGAAGTGCAGGTGATCAGAAGTGTTACCCAAGGCTTCATATTAGAATTAGCACCTGCTAGTTGTACTGCCCAAGTAATAGAGAACACCACCATCCCTCCTGTGAAATCATCTGCAAAGTTGCACTAATCCCCCCTATAGCCGGTCTAGGCATACCACTCAGCTACAGCGGCTATTTGGAACCCAGGCAACTGGAGATGGATGGTATTTCAGTTGCCTGCACACTGTCTACTGCTATAAATGGCTGTACTGTTGCACGCATTATTAACCCCACACTTGGACCTATGGTGCTGTATTCAGGTATGCAGCTGGGACAGTTTGCCCCTATATCTGACACTGAGATAAGTCAGGATTCAGTCCCTGTATGTAAGGTATCTACCTGTCCAACAACACCACCTGGCCTCCCACCTAATGTTACACAGCCAACCAAACCACCTTTTAATGTTAAATGTGGAAATCTGACAGATGTGGAGAGTTCTGACCTGCATAACCTGCTCTCATCTTATCAGGATGTATTCAGTAAAACCAGTACAGACGTTGGTAACACAGACATCGTCAAACACAAAATCTTCACAAACCAAGCTCCTCCAGTTAGGAAGCTTGCATACCGCACTTCCCCAAAGATGCAAACAGTGATTCAGTCACACGTGGAAGAGATGTTGGAAAAAGGAATAGTGGAGGTCAGCCACAGCCCCTGGGCAGCACCTGTGGTGATGGTTAAAAAAAAAGATGCAAAGTTGCACAACTACCCCCTATAGCCGGTCTAGGCATACCACTCAGCTACAGCGGCTATTTGGAACCCAGGCAACTGGAGATGGATGGTATTTCAGTTGCCCGCACACTGTCTACTGCTATAAATGGCTGTACAGAACAGAGACCCGGTGGCCCACATATGACCGGGAACTATGGGCTATTGTATGGGCAATCAGGCACTTTTGTCAATATTTGACAGGTTACCCTTTTCGCATCATCACAGACCACAAACCTCTTCTCTCCTTAAGGACGATGGCTCTGGATTGTGATCCTACAGGTCGCAGCGCCCGGTGGGCTCTGGAAATTGATCCCTATGACTGGACAATTGAATATAGGCAAGGCACAAAACATGCAAATGCTGACTCCATGTCTCGTCGTCCTGAGACAGCTGAAGATGCCACCCCGGTCGTGGCAACCAATCAGGTGGGATGTGTTTCAAGTCACACGCAAACAGACCCAGTAGAGCTATCTTCATGCACCTCAGCCACAGGACTGGAAATTTAGCCGGAGGCTGCCCCCACTTTTTCAGTCACTACGAATGTAACATCACCTGCGCAGTCTGCCAAACCAAATGTTGCAGTTGTGACTATGGACACTTTCCCCCTGGACATTGACAGACAGTTTCTCATCCAGACTCAAAAAGCTGACCCCGAGTTGAAAATAGTCCAGAATTGGCTGTTGACTGACTGTAGGCCACCATTCTCAGACGTGAAAGCAGTGTCACCTGAAATTAGACAGCACTGGAGGGAGTTTCCGAAACTCACTCTTATTGATGATCTTTTGTGTCGCAGAGTCAGACCCCCACCAGGTGACCTTGTTTTACAGACTGTTGTACCCAGCAGCCTGCAGAAGGAGGTGTTCCAGACCTTACACGGACATTCACTCTCTGGACATTTCAGTACACAAAAGACGTTACAAGGGGCACGGTTCAGATGCTTCTGGCCACACATGTCACGCGACATAACTGATTGGTGTCTCAAATGTTCAGCCTGTGAAGCACGACGACCACAGACACCACACCAACAGGCCCCTATGCAAAACATAGTCACATCCAGGCCTTTTGAGAAGATTGCAGCAGACCTGACTGAACTGCCACTCACACGCCGTGGTAATCGGTACGTACTTGTTGTAATGGACTATTTTACTAAGTACCTCAACCTATATGCTCTCCCTGATCAACGAGCAACTACGGTGGCTAAATGTCTGTTTGAAGATTACATCAGCCACCACGAAGTTGTGAAGGTGCCACAAAGTTTGCACACTGACCAAGGCCATCAATTTGAATCAGATCTTGTCAAAGAATTGTGTTCCCGGCTGGGAATACACAAAACACGGACAGCGCCCTATCATGCTATGTCAGATGGCATGGTGGAGCAAGCAAACAGGACTATAAAGGACCAGTTGGCAAAATTCCTGTACACCAGAGGAGGTGAATGGGATGACCATCTGCGACAGGTCGAGTTTGCATATAACACAACTGTTCACTCCTCCACCAAATACACTCTCTTCTTCTTGGTCCATTGTCAAGCAGCTCGTCTACCAGCTGATCTTCTCCTTGGAGACCCCCCGAGAGCTTCAAATGCCACTCCCGGTACTCCAAGTGACTATGCCAGTTCAGTATTACAGAGACTTTGTACTGCTTTTCACTCTGTTGCACATAACATTGAGGTAGCTGGTGCGCAGCAAAAGCACTACTATGATCGTCGGATGAAACATACAGCCTATGAGCCAGGTGATATAGTGTGGGTTGACCTCCCTGCCCTAGCTAGACAAAATCCAAGTCCCCCACTTTTAACTGCACTGTCAGGCTCCAGACCATATGTGTACAGGCACCCTGCCACACACACATGCCCTGGTACTCCATCTCAGACAAATGTTTCCTCGTCACCGCCAAGGCCTGTTACTGTGACGCCACAGGCAGGGGACAATGTGGCGACAGGATGTCATAGTGAACTTTCTCCAGTGTTGCAGCCTCTCATGGGGGTGAGGACCAAGTCTGGTCGTTGTGTGCGTCCCCCAGTGCGCTACATGCACGATAACTGAACTGTTTCTCACGTCGGATGTTGGATCGACATGGACCTGTACTCAAGACAAAAAAAAAATAAAAAAGAAACTGAGAATGACTGTTGACACTCACCCAACACATACACACAAACATACACGCACACAGAGAAAAAAAAAACAGACAAACAAACAAAAATAACAAGTACCCTGTTCTGCTGTAACTGTTATACACTGTTCTACTTGCTGTGTTGATACAGTAGTAATTGTCTTTATGACTCCATTTGAAGCGAGGACGCTTCTTTTTGTAAGGGGGGGAAGATATGTAAGATGAAAGTTATGTTTTAGGTGCAAAAAGTTAAGGTTACATAACGGGTTTAATGTATTGTTTTGGAGAATTGTTCATTATGGTGTTATCGCGGTCAGCCGCTAGGCGGCGCTAGTGGGACAAGAGGGATGGTGAGGAGAGGAAGGAGAAGAAGAGAGGAGGGAGGAATTGTGGGGAGGAGGGAAAAGGATGGCGGTCTGTTCACCTGTTGTGTTGAGACTTACTGAAAGATTGGAGTAAGAACCCAGTACGTAGTTGGACTCCATTTACACACCCGCACCCACAACGCTTACACTGACTTTTTAACCTGTTTAAACTTTCTTCTGCTCCTCAGTTTGCCCTTTATTACAAACTATATACTCATCTAGAGGTGGTACTATGCCTGTCTTAATGATAGAAGGGAAATGTGCTTTTGTGCTCATTTATATGAATAATAAATGAACACCTCTACTGAAGCAGCAAATTCAACTCAAAGCACTTTGACACCCATAAAAGCAGCTAATGCACTGTGCAGTTTGGGTTTGTTTTGTTTGTTTGTGATTTTTCTTTTTCCATTTGGATAACTGGCCGAATATAGACAACATAGTGGCACATTAAAGCAACACTATGTAGAAAATTGCCATTTTGTGTGATTTGGCGCCCCCTACAGTTTCTGAGTGCAACACCACCGTCATAAATACAAATCCCAGGTGTGTAACAATTTGTTAGAGGTAATGTAACTAACTACAAACAAAACTCATGATGTCATAACAATGTTATATGTTGAAGTAAACATGTATGTAACGTTGTGATCCTACCCTCTCACTGAAGTTACATAGTGCAGAAACAAGTGACAGAGACACCATTCACCCCATTACAAGACACTGTACCATCAACATGATTTTGAAGCTGTTATTTTAAGGGAAATAAGTTACATCATGTTGCTTTGGTATTATTGCAGATTCAATTTTCAGATTCATACATTTATTTTGGGTTACTACTAGAACTGGTTTACAGGCTTTAATGCTCAAAGAACGCATCAGTTTTCTCATCCTGCAGCACTGTATTCTCCTACTGTCTGAAACGCTCTGTTTGAGCTCCTGTCTCTTTAAGGCCCCTCCTCCCACATACCCAGTCTCCTCTGATTGGTCAGCTCACACACGCCTGAGCCAGCACAGCTCACCGTGTCAGTGATCATCTCTGTTATGTTTTCAGCTTCCAGTTTGCTTCACTTCTATCGTGAAAATAGACAAAATATAAGCAAATGTGTGACATGGTGACGTAGCGTGATGTCAAGAAGTCACAGAATTAGAGGTGGGACTACTGACGAGGTGTTTCAGGAGCAGTGTTTTCTGTGGGAGAGAGGAGCTCCTGTTTCAAGATCTTTTACATGCATAAGAACCTAAATAATAAACTGAAAGAAAGGAGAAAAAATGAAAAAGTATAAAAGGTTTCCTTTAATTTATTGTATTGACAGTCAGATTAGAAAACACACTGATTCTGATAATCAGTGAAACGCTTAAAATTGCAGCATGTTGTAAACAATGTAAACATATCTGATGATGACGTTTAGTGCAAATAGGAAATGACCACTAGGATCAAGTTAAAGTAGTGGAAAGATACAAAACAAGAAGAGCAACTCCTTATGGAGATCAGTGGTCCCACGTCACAGTCTGGTACTGTCGAGGTTTCACTCCCTCACTTTTACTTTCTCCACCGTAAGTGGCCTTGACAGACCAGAAATGCAGCTGGGAAAAGTGCTGCTTTCCAAGAGTAAAAGGAAGAACAGGGATCACAGTTACAGCCACGTGTGCCCACAGGTTCATTTTTGCTGGAAATGAGTGTAACATAGCTCTGGGAACGCGAGACTGTAGAGAACCATAAACTGTAAAAGATGAGTAATAGAAACAGCTGGATTGAAAACGAGCTCACAGAAATGAAATTTCACCATTTCATCATAAATCTCAACCACCAATGCATCAAGTATCAGACGCTGATGATGTGAAAAACTTACACTGATTGATTTCCTGGCATGTTGAAAGTATCATCACCCATTAAATTGATTTGGCAAACATCTGCCTTTTCACAGATTCAGCAGGAACGGAGCAACATTATCATTGATTTGGAGTTGTATTTCTTTCCACCTTGTGACTGTGAGACCACCATTTACTCTCTTTTAGCTCTGTTTTTGGTTCTTTGGCTGCTACATACCTCACCAGCTGGTCGCTAAAGTAATTTTCCACGGCAGTGTATGGCTAGACTCGACTGTACTCACTTTTAGTACCAGGTTCTTTATCGACTTTGTTTCTCACTGCAGATAGTTACTCTTCAACGTAAGCAGGATTCTGAGCTGATCGTCTCACGGCGTTGTGCCTCAACAACACACAGAAGCTTTACTTTGCTCTTCATAAGCTGCAGCCTTTACTCACCAACAAACTGTAATCACACGGTGCATTTACTGCTAAACTGACAACTTCACTGCAGACCCTTTCCTCTTTCTTTTTTGTCTCAACTACACACTTAATACACACAAACATATGAAGAGGCTACTCTCATAACGGGATATCGAAAGGATGGTGTTCTTGATGCGTCTGCACTTTGTCAATTGATGTGTTTGGTGTGGGGTTTTTTTCGGGGCTGCCATTTTTAAAATCTGGGTCAGGAGAATAAAAAGATTGCAGCTGCTATTGATGGTAGCTTGGCAATTTAAAAATGCTGAGTATGTGCAGGATGCCCCAAGTTGCTCAAGTGGCAATTCTCTGATCAATCAGTGCCTCGACCAAGGAAAATATACTAGGTATACAGAATCCAAAAGACAAAAAGTGAGTCGAGTTTTACCATGCAGTGGAAAAACAGCTTAACTCTGTCAGCTGTTCGGTTCGGGCAAGTTGCAAACAGTGAGTCAGTAAAGCTTTTTGGGTGTAAACAGCTGACTACAGTGGCCTTAAAGCGGTGTTATGAGAGTGAACCAAAACAGTAAAGTTAGGGCAAAAAACAAAACAATGAGAAGAATCAGGTGATAATTATCTGTTGGTTCGTGATAACAGGTAACACCTTTCACATCACACATTTATTTAATCTATTGTTAGAATAAGTCAAAAGACGTCTTGCGAGGATAATCTTTCCAAGTTTCTAAAACTCCTTGAAGTGTTGTCTGGTAAGATGTTCTTTTGTTAGGATCAAGTTTCTGAGTGTTTATTGTTATATTCTTAATTAAACCTCGACCCCATGTTATAAATTTGACTAAAAGCATGTGTTTTCTTCCAGGTGAGTTTTCATTTCTCCAAACACAATGTATATGTACAGGTATTGTGTGTTAGCAAGTTATGTAACATTGCTGTCATGTCTGTCTTTTGGCAAGAAATGTATTGTAATTGGCGCTAATCTGCCGTTAGCATTAGCTACACTGACATTAACCGTTAGCCTGCCAGCTAACAAGTGAAAAATATATTGTCAATAGCTAACCAACAGCTACACCTGGAAGGAAACATGAGTGATTGTATTCCTGGTAAGAACGTCGAGTGATGGGGCACTTCTTTATGTTAATTTTCCTCTCAGGGCTTCCTGAAAAATGCTGACAAGTACAACTGATATGTCACTGAGAGATTTCACCTTTTCCATGGTGACGTTTTAATTGACATAAATCAGACAAAGTAGAGATTTCATTATACCGCAGAGGGAGAAAACAAATGTGTGAAGAATGAGCCTTTCGGTAATCACACATCAAACCGACTTAAAGCCACAAAATATGAGCCGTGCCTTCCCTCCCCGAACCTCCCACGGCCCTCAGCTCCCCTCAGGCTGCATTAACATATAGACCTGGGCATCTCCAAGACAATATATATTAATGCTCAGCACCTGAATGCGTTCTTTTTTTCCGCGGACATGAAATTATGGCTGCCATAAAAAAAGCGAGCCGCAGCCTCTTGTGTTCCCTTCTTTTCCACCCATAGAGTGACAGTTACAATGATACCGGAGACGAGAGCCTCGGCTCAGAACGAGAGCTCTGACAGCTCTGGTGTTACCAGTAACAGTTGCCTCCTATTTTCCCAAACTATCGCCTGTGATTTCTTCTCCTGCTATTTATGTAGGGTTGTGCCATGTTTGCTGATTTCAGTGCTTTTTCCTGTATTCCATCTGCATAATAAAATAATGGAAAAAGGAGCTGCTGTCATGTAGCAGCAATTCACAGACCATATTTAAATCTACTTTATTTGTCCTCTTACATAGATAGATAGATAGATAGATAGATAGATAGATAGATAGATAGATAGATAGAAAGGCAGACTTTCTGATTCTGTTCTTCTAGCTGAGCTCAAGTGTGGCCTGAGTAAAATTTAACAACACAGCAACACTGCTGCTCAGATATTCTTTCCACCTCTGAATGTGGGTGTAACCGGACAGAGGCACCAGTCCACTGTGATCACGCTGCACTGCACTCCTATATATCCCACTTGTGCTCACTTTTCCCTTGAAACCTCCAGAGGTAGTTTAAAAATGTATTTTTACCAGCTCCTTTTTCAAAAATATATATCAAGAGGTTATTTTATTATTTAAAGTTCATGTTTTTTGTGTGCAGGCCTGCATAGTTGGGTTTTTGTCAGTGTTCTTGCCTCCAGATCCAAGTAAAAATCCATGATAACGTGGACTAAAAATCGTTTCCAGGCGTAGAAATGACAAGATAACCTCTCAGTTTTCTGCAAAAGTCGTGAGTGTATCTTAAAGGGGCGCTATGTAGATTTGGGGAAGAAATTCAAACTTCAAATTTTTATATTTACAACATTAATGAAATAATAATACAAACTAGAAAGTATTTATTTTTTCCACTACTGAATAAACTCAAAGAAATAAGGTCCCCCAGAACACTGTTTGAAGTTAGTAAGGTGGCAGGGTCCGCCACATATAAACAAAGTAAAACCGTATGAAGCTGTGTTGTCCTTTAAGGTCAGTTTGTGTATTCAGTCATGAAAACAATGAGTTTGTTTATTTAGTTTGTTTAGGCATCAGTCAATGAAGATCTTTCTCTTCTGATTTTAATTTCTTCCCCAAAACAGCATAGTGCACCTTTAAAGAAACATAAAAATGAAAACTCAGTCATTGTACGATCATCCCCATGTAGAAGGAAAGTCAGGTGAAGTTTTGCAGTCCACAAAATATTTCTGGAGCAGACGCCCTACCTGAAGTGGTTACACAGGCTCAAACAAGTGTACACTTGCTCCATGCATTTTTGGACGTTAATCCTGCGGTGCTAAGTGTTCACAACACCTGCAGACTGCACGGAGGGATTCAGAGCTGAGATTCAGAGGAAGAGCGATCAGCCACAATCAAAGTCTTTCTGGATCAGGTCTGTGGAAAGTTTATAATATTATTTTACATAGTGTCCCAAATGTTTGTGAATCGTGTTTTCACAATTTATTTTGGAATGCAGCTAGAGGATTTAGGTTCAGGGTCGGCGAAGTCCACAATAAGAAGCAAACAAACAAACAAACATATCTGACGAGGAAGGTATGACAAACTAAGTAAAATGACTTACTGTAGCTCCCCTAACAACACTCTCTGGAAACAGGAAAGCATCACAAGCGTGGCAAATATCTTACAGACTACAATGCAAACAGGATTGGCTGGGAGCAGAGGGAGATGAGTTGTGCCCGAGAAACAACCACCTCAATCTTGGCCCCGCATATAGTCAAGTGGTATCAGGAATGAGCTGATAACCGGCACACCTGTCACACATCAAACACCATCAGTCAAACTGAGCACACATTCATAGCACAACAAAATACATCCACAGTCGTAACACTGTCGTTTGGCGCTCTGTTGAAAGATGCTTAAAGCTCCGACTGAAGAGTCAGATGGTCATTTGCTGAGGGGTTCGTCACTATAAGGAACCGTGCTCACATTATAATACCGGAAGGGACATGTAAGGGAAGATTAAAAAGACATAACTAATGCAGAGGTCCCCCCTATTACTGTAGTCATTTGATACATGCACCAGTACTTACCTCAAATCCTCATAGATGATATTACCTCCTCCTGTTTGTTGCTGGTTGGTTTGTCAGCAGCATTACATAAAAACTACTGAACAGATTTCCATAAAACTGGAAGGAGGCTGTGTCTCAGCACAGCATAGACCCCATTAACTTCTGGTGTGAATCTGGATAAAGGGACGGTGTTTCTCACTTCCTTTAATATTGTGAGACAAAGCTTTTTTTTTTTTTTTTTTAAAAAGATCATTCTTAGGGAGAGATGCACGGATCTTAATTTAAAAAATCAGGCATCTTAGGTGGCTGGTATCTACGAGTGAGTACAATTCAATGCACATCCAAATAAAAATCCGGATCTAGCGGATTTGAATATATTTTATTTGATATTGGATTAGGCTTGATTGAATTAAAGGGGACTGTTGGGCCTTGGCGGACACGGCACCGACAGACTAAATGCGAAAAAATATAGCTGTAAAGCTTCCAAAAGTCTTGGCGCTGAACGGTGTGTTGAGTATGAAAATAATGTAAATCATGCGGCTGTCACAGTCAACAGGTCTTAAACCACTTATACACCTATAGGAAACCCTGTATTCCAGAAACATTTCCATTTATATACTAGCTTAACAATTTGATGTACCAAATACATTTTCAGGTTGAATGTGGCAGATCTCAAGCTTTATTGAGCTCACTTTTTCCTTTCCCTTACCTTAATCCAGCGCTTTTAGTGCCTGAACAGAAAAAAAAATAATAAAAAGTTTAATAATCCTTTAGTTTGCTATGAATGGATGTTGTTTTGCTTTTGTTTGCTTTGCTTTGTTTTCCTCGGGGTTTCTCCCACCATCAAAACATGCACAAATAGGTTGATTCTCCACCCAGTACCCTTGATCAAAGGCACTGGCTACGATCTGGAGTTAGTGCGAGGGTTAACCTGCGCCCACTGCTCCCTCGGGACTGGTTAAATGCAGAGTACCACTTTCACTATGTCGTACATTATATGATATGTGATCAAATAAAGATTCTTCTTCTTCTTCTTCATAAAATCTTTGCCTCCCCCAGCACAAATATCAAACTCCGCCTGTGTTTCCAGGAGACGATGTTGCAAACAGTAGATTTTCGAGCAATGTGATCAACAGCACTCCCCGACATTATCACCAAAACACAGAATGAGAGAATATCTTTTGGGAGAAATGATGAGAGTTCACGGACTTCAGTGAAGGAGCACTGACGCTCTTCTGGCTGCTTGTGACGGCCATTTTTAAATCACTTTATGGGGCTTTTTCATTTAATTTCTCACTTAAATGTATAAGAAGCTGTACCTCCAGATTAGCTGTTTGTTACACATCCATATGGCAAATGCTTCTCTTGTACTTTAAAATGCTGCTTTTATCCTACGTATTGCAGTCAGGGGTCCAATAGGATCCATTCCAGTGAAAATAACACCCTAAATGAGGTGTCCAAGTGTCTTCAGTGCACACGGGTTGGAGGAAGGGGCAGTGGAATATCTTCTTCTATCTTCCCAAATGTTTTCCCGTGTAATGAGCACAGTATGAATTATACATTGAATTATACATTCCACTTTTTTTAAGACTGTGCATGAACCAACCCATTCAAGGTGAAGGTGACAGGCTTGTTGAGTGGATTCCAGGTCAGGTAGTTACAGTCATTTATAATGAAGCCTTGCAGATGTGCTACTTTTGGCTGTCCTTCTGCTCTGTTGCTTCACTGCCAATTGGGACACCATAAAAAAAAAATCTGTTGTTTTAATGGTGTTTGGTGCAGGTGGAGTTGGTTTCTACAATGACTCCCTCCGTAGCAGAAGATGTCTATGCAGCCCTCATTTAAAAACAGTGGTGCCGATAGTGTGGCTGCAGTTATTGGCTCTGACGTCGGCATTACAAAGGATACCTGCGGACAGCTCCGGCTCTCACATTCTCAGTCCGCCTGCTGGAGGAAGGTGTTTGATTCAAAAAAATGACTCTCTCCTCAGAAATAGATTTCCGAGCTCGCTGGGATGAGATTAGTGTGGTGCAGGTTCTGGAGAATCGACAGAACATGAAGAGAGCTTTATAGCTGCTATATGGCTGATGTGCCCTGGCATTAGTGTCTATGGGCACCAAAGTGAAGCCTGAATCCTCTGATGTCCTGCGGTGATTCATTTAGCTTTGCAGCGGCTGATTAAACTGTCTCTGCTGTCATTTTAACAAAGCATGACAGGATGACAGTTTGATAGAGACCTGTTTTATTTTGAATCTGCAGTGCACCGTTTACAGCTAACAGTGGCATTGACGTATTAACGTGAAACTTTCCATCACTGGCGCAGATGTATGCAGGCATACAAAGGCAAACTGGCATAAACGTATGTGATAATCAAACTCTAATCGCAGCAATTTAGGTTTCAAATTGTAGTTGCAAATGAATGAGCAGGAATGTTTTTGCACACATGGTTTTGGTTTTAGTTGTTTCCTGTTTTATTTTGGTGGATTTATCCTCATCTGGCTTGTTGAGACTTTCTTCTTCCTGTCTTTGTGCTTTTCCCGCCGTTTTTTCTGTGTTTACACCTGTGTTTCATTGGTTCATTTGCCCTTGTACACTTAAAGTGATAGTTTGGGTCTTTTGATGTGGGGTTAGGTACTTATCTCTAGTCAAGTGTGTTACCTGCAGTAGATGACTGTCAACGGGAAATGAAAAGCTACAGAGCCAATGAATGGGAGGCATGAAAATGTCGGATCCTGTGGAGTTCAGTTCATTTGTGGCTCCTGTTTTTTCAGTCCTTTCTGTACTTTGTTTAGTCTTTTTGCTTATGGATTACTCCCATTTCGTTGCCCGCCATTTTGCAGCCCAGTCGCCAGGATATTACGGCATGTTAGCAGTTAACGTTAACACCTTTAATATCTGAGGCTGACGTGTACCCAATGTGGCATATCACGTCTACATAATGCTTACTAGCCGCCTGTTGCAACAGGAGGTGGAGGTGGAGGCGAAGGTGGTGGCGTTATTACTTCCAACAAGTCTGCCAAATGGGTGACCAGAGTTTGAGTCACACCACTGGATATTTTTAAGGAAACCTGGAGACATTTCCAGCCATTTTTGTGGTGACCAAAAACAGCTTTTCGTTACGGGAAGTCGAACCATCTCTATCCGTGAGCACAAAACTGGTATTTTAAGCCAAACCATGATGCTTTCCTAATCCTAACAAAGTGGGTTTTGTGCCTAAAGCTAAACAGAGCATAAGCACAGCGTTGTGACAAAAGAGAAAAAGACAATTCAACCTAAACAAATGTAAAGTTGCAACATAAAGATGCTCAGATTTCTGCATTTAGGTCCTCTTTTCATTCAACATTCTCCCAACGATGACTTTTGATTTATGGAAGAATTAACTAAAGAAGGAAGGTGGAGAGAAGGCGAGGAACACGCAGAGGGGGATTTGTGCTAAATTGAGGTGAGCGCCAGTTATTCTTGTAGTGTTTTTCATATCACAGCAATTAAAAAAAGTCAAGCGGACTTATCAGGGCTCACACATGTTAATATTTACTGAATCTCTGCGCTAATATTGCCTTAATCCCCTGCATGAGGGTATCATTAACATGGGCGTCTTAAAATAAAATCATAAACCTATATCTTCTCTGACCAACTGCTGTGCACACACGCATAAAAGGCAGAATATGATTTAAGTTCTGTGAATATCCGTCTCAACCACATCCACCCACACTAAACACGCAGAGCGGGAAAAGCATATGCACATGGTGTTGAAAGGCACACAGAGAAAATGATACGTGCTCTGGAATAAAGGCACTTATTACAGCGTGCTATACACATGACGTATCACATACATCTACAAACATGCAAATCACAAATGCACGCAGGAGCTAAGGGGGCGGATGCAAAGAGAGCGAGTCCATGAGCTGTATGAGAGCTCTTCTGAGATCTCTCTAGCCCACCGTGGGTGTTTTGTCTTTCCCGCGAGGGATGCTCGTTGTTTTGCGGAGGCAGGTTCAGCTCCAGGATTAATGAAAAGCTCCATCTTAGTCATGAAAAGAGCATTTTCACAATCTATTTAACATCATGCATACCAAAGGCTCACATTAGGCGCTGTTGACTTATGCTCGCCTACAGCAGTGTTTTCTGATGCATTCATTGCCACTGCTGTGATGTTCAGTGGGTAGGCTGCCCCCCTCCAGCCGTGCCCATTGAGTTTCTTGCATTTCTCATGTTCGCTGTCAGAAAACTCATTCTTCAGTGCCGAGATGAAATATGGCACGCAACTGGAAGTCTGAGGGAGTTATTGAAGAAATGAGAGTAATAAAGCTTCCCGGGACTTTAGTGTTCTTTTTGGATAATGTCTTTTATTTCCCGTCTGCCGATGGATGATTGGCCACAGAAACAGAGGATTCAGCGGCACAGAGCTCGCTATTAGCCAATTTAGTCGTACCTTTATAGGTCAAACACAGCACTCTGTGAGCTCGCCGTGTGAGTGGGACCGGGTCACGGGATCGCAATGTTGGATGTTTCTATCTCAGTGGCCGGGCTGACCCGAGAGAGCCTAAAGTGGTGTAATAGGCAGCAGAGGAAAAGCTCACAGAAGTGCATTCCATGAGTGCTTGATGTTATTTCAGCGGTTGCACCTGGTGAATTATTTAGCACAAATGGTTGTAATTACACAGTGACTACAGTGAGGGCGTTTAGGGTTGTGGTGTGTCTAGATCTTCGCAGGGATCACAGGACTATGTGATGAACTCAAAAGGCATTCCAGGAAACTGCTGCGTGCTCCGGCTCTCCTCCTGCCTCCCTCCCTCCCTCCCTCCGCCTTTAGCTCTGTCAGCAGTTTCTCTCTTGTGAGTGGCTGGCGTCAGGCCGGCCCTCTCAGAGCTTTTAAAAGGCTGTTAAAGGTCCTTGTGAGACACGGCCCCTATCCCTCCGCCGCCACCCACACCGTCCACCCAGTCCGCCCACAAAGCCCTCTAAGCAATCACAGCTTCTCAGCATGTCAGCTAGCATTACTGTAACCCCCCTTACGCCTGCAATCAGGGCTCACCCATGCAGGGGAACTGGGGCAAAGCGAAGGCACTCGCTCGTAACAGGCAAAAAGGGAGAGACCGGTCATCTCCGCCACAATGACCTTTGAGGGCCTTTCGAGGATTGTGAAGTGATGGCTTGGGCGATGAAAGATGGTGAAAGCAATGCTCTGATTCAACTGTTGGCGTAAACACAGAATGACTAGCACAGCAGAACAAGATGCAGCGAAGGACACAAATAAGACACAAATGTCATCCAATTCCATTTTTTTTTAAGGAGGAAGACAACTGGAGGGCCCATTATGTGGCCCCACGCTCCATGTCCTGTCCAGGTTGGTTCGTCTGTCAAGGTAAAATGGCAGCACTGCAAATTCTGCATGACAGCCGAAGCTCCCCTTAGGGAGACTAAGTGGCGTCAACCTGTCGTAGTCACACACTGTTGCTGACAAGGTGATGATGAACACCTTTCATTAAAAGGCAGAGGCTGGGCTTTTCCTGTGAGGGAGCATGTTCTGGTCTTAATGTCAAAGGGAAAGGATCGAGGCTGGAACAGAAAGCCTTGGGGGTCCAAACTCTGTATGATTTCTAGGACATGCCATGAACTCCTTCGTGACACCGCGATGCACACTCAGAAATTCATAGGACGGAATCAGAGTTGCATTCCTGCTCGGATTGGAGCACTCCCACGAAAATTGTTTGAATCCTGTCACAAGCTGTCAACATTGTCAGTGCAGCAGTCAACGTATAAAATGTGGATTTATGGTGCTTAAAGCTGCACTACAGCAGGAGGCGACTACTTCGACAGTTTTAAAGGTGCACTATGGAGAAATTTTGATCAGAAGAGAAAGATCCTCATTGACTGAAATCTTTTCAGCTCCTAAATAAACAAGCTCTCTTTGTTTTCATGATCGAATAAACTGAATAAGCAAACTGACCACTGACTTTTAATACTGTAAATAATAGAGTTTGAATTTCTTCTCCAAAACTTCTTAGTGCCCCTTTAAGTTCACTTCTAAGAAAAACCATGGCTCGAGTAGTCATTAAACTAGACACAGCAATACTGGCCCAGGAGAGGCAACAGCTCATAACTAGCAGGAAAAAAACAGTGTCCAGTTTTCTCTGATCACAGCACTTGCTTCCTGCTAATTAAGAAGCATCTAAGACTCAAACTTTGATTCACACGTCTGTCCCCAACACCAGATTTTAATTTAATAAACAAGGTTAATCAATGCAGTCTCAGTAACCCTGGATGGAGCGTTGGATTGCAGCCGTATTATCACGAAAAACAAACATGTTTTCATAAAGAAAGTCCTCGCCTGCTGTAGCTTCAAAATATAATGCAGCGCTCCCATTAGGTTTTTGAATAAATACTGTATACTGTAGCTAAAAATACCGGCTGTTTTTTCGCCATCACACTGTCACACTGCTGAGAATTTTTGACAGATGTTCAGAATCTGTTATGGAGTTAAGGAGTCAAACTGTGTGGCACAAAAGCAAATCCCCTGCCAGGATTTCACACAACGGCTCATCACAGGCAAAAAAAAAGATGAACCACCTGCTATAAATGTTCCATCATGAGTCCAAAACACACAACAGTAACAATAATAATTATGATAATAGCGACAGTACTACCACTCAAACCTCTAGTAGGGAGACTGGCGATGCTTGTAGCACTTTCTGTGTCAGCAGGAGTGACTCACCGAGTTTTTGTGTTCGAGCTCTCAGATTTTGACACAAAGTACCCTCGTTTGTCTACTACACACAGAAATGTTTCCAACTATCACAGAATTCATTTGATGATTTCAGATGTAAGGAGATTCATTATCTGCTGCTCCAATACTCGGCTCACTTGTAACACAGCACAATTTTAATGCACCTGAGAACCAATCCGGACCGGCCATGTTGTTCTCATCGCATGACGGATGATTGATGTTGCACTCTGCTGTAAGTTGATACGGCGACTTCCTGTCTTAAACGACCGCTCTTCCAGACCACTCTGAGACCACCGTTCACTTCCTGTTACAGCTGACAAAACCGAGCACCTTGAGCAACCGTTGGACATTTTCCAGTTGAGGTTGAGGTGGCGAAACTCTGTAATTTAAGCCAAAACGTGATCTTTAACATTATCTTTAACCCTAACCAAGTGGTTTTTGTGCCTTGCCCTAACCACAATGTTAAAAAAAACATCAAATCTGAAATTTGAAATTAGAAGAAACAGTAACGTTTTCACATTCAGCATCTGTGGTTTGCAGAAAACTAACGATTATTACCTCCGCCAAGTAGGTCACGTTTTCGCCCGTGTCCGTTTGTTGGTTTGTCAGGAGGATTACACAAAAACTACACACCGGATTTGTCGCCAGCACATGTCTGGAAAGTGTCCCGAAGGTCTCCTTCAAAATATTCAGTGGTTTCACTTACAAATGTTGAAACACAGTCTCACACCGCGGTCACATGTAACTCCACCACCATCTCCTCCTCATCCCGATATGACAGTCCGGTCATAAACATGTAATGTGAACGTGATCTGACACGTATTGTAGAAAAGTCTATATGGTACGTAGCCTAAGAAAAACGACTGAAATGTTCATCGATCATCAAAATAGTTGCCAATTACTTACTGACTAATCTCAGCAGCTATGTTGGAAATGTACAATGCTGACGTTTATTCTGTCGATTAGGATGAAAAGTGATACATACCTTACCTGTAACCACTGACGTTCCTCCAACCTGTAGCTGTCAGATGCTTTTGGCCCACTGTGATAATCCACACGGGTACAGCTGTCTTGATCCTTGTTCTCTGAGGTTTTGTAATGTCTTGCAGTATCTGCTCAGTGTCACCGGAGAGAGTATTCTTTGTATGCTTTGGTACCTGTCGGTTTTTCTCACCCGCTGTCGTTGCATGCTGAAAAAGAGGAGTGTAACAAACGTGTTTTGTTTTAATTATAATTTTATTAGTAACACTTTTTTGAAAAGGAGTTACAACCACCCCCAACCTTGGAAGACACTTGTTTAGCTCACTGTCACAGCATGGTGGCTTTAAATTTGCATAGATGAAATGCCTCCACTTTTTACATCATGTAATACGAGTAAATAATACAAACTTCAACTTTGTCAGTTCAAATTAAAAATACTTATACTTTCTCACCAGAAAGTCAGTTTATTGTCAGAAAGTTCACATGCCGTGTCAGGACACAGTGACTGTCTTTTCTCGGTGAAAGTGGGGCGAAGCCATCATAAACACAGATATAGCTCACCGTCTGATCAAAAAGCCTGAAACCTACATTTGCATTGATTATTCAGCTCAACAAAAAGGGGAAGATGCATAGCAATGGATCCATTAGTGTCCAAGAGCAGAATGTAAATCATGACATTAGCTCGGATCTCTCAGTAAACACTAGTGTCTGAAGTACCCTGGATGCCAGCGCACGGCTTCAAATGAGACACAGCTCCCACACCTACAATCTATCCACAAATCATTACCGGCCTAATGAGCGACATCAAACCCTGACATTACGACAACTTACTACCATCTCCATGACAACTGGGATTGCAGAAAAAGAGCGATCCGTCACCGGCACTTCCTCTTTCCTTTGTCTGCTGCAGGTTTCATACCCTGAAACTTTATATCATCAAATACTTCAGGATGTGCAGTTTCAGCCGTCCGGGACGATGATGCTTCTGCACATTTTAACATCAGAGGATTCTATCTACACTTGCTTTCTCGGTGACCACACAGTGTTCAATTACATTGATTTTTTCCCCCTCTTCCTTTGTCGTCCTGCTGGGTATTTTATAAGCTTGCAAGGTGCACTGTATAAAGGGTAGGAAAGTGGAAGAAAACAACTGCAAAATAAGATATCATTTTATTATCAGATAATTAAAATGCATTAAAAAAGAGGATGCAAAGAATTTTAAATGGATAAATTAACATATTACTGCTGTTGTGGAAATCCCAGACGTTAATGTTTTTACACAAGAGGAAGGACTCCACTTGGAAGAAAAGTGCACCCTTTCAAAATAAATGAGAAAAGGCTTTGTTTTGCTTGTCACGGCACCCCGGTAGTCCTCGTAGAGATTTAACTCTCTCTGTGTTTCCTAAAGCAAAGTCTCCCTTTTTGTGATGAAGATCGTCAGTATGTCTTCAGTTGAACGAAAGATTTGGGGCTGTCATACTCACATATTGTGACAATTTTAACTTTGTGCAGCCCTATTTTGTGAATATATTTGAGGCCCTCGTGTATCTTTGACAACATTCATCACTGACTGCACTTATTCCATTTGGCTGTTATGATGGCACAGCACTTTAAGGGCCGTACATCTTGTTTACATGCGTATGGAAAATGCACTTGTAATGTAATTAAGACGGTAATGTGAGTAAGGTGAGACTCATGTGCACTGTGCTGTGAATGTTTGTATGATGATGCTCTTAGCGAGAGACAGCATTGTTGGAGTGACTCGTGTTGAGTGTACAGGCATTCACAGAGACCATTCAAGAATAGTTGTTGTCTTAATGTCTTAATAATTGATCAATTTGTGGCTAAGTGGTGTTCTCTCATGGCATGATAATGTGATTATTGATACTGTATATAAATAGCTTAATTGAGCTTTTGTTTTACACAGACTATAAGTAAGATTTGTTTTGATAGTATCTTTACTTACAGCGTCTGCGTGGCTCTAGAGATTAATTTATATATTCATTCAAACCTTTATTTAAACATGGAATGGAATAAACAACGTAGAAAAAGTAGTATACATCTTTTCTTGGCTCCAGGCGAAGCTGCATGTAATCTGATCTGTCTCAAGTGATGTCACTCAATGGCTAAATTGCATTGTTGGCAATGTAGGCGCCAAGTTTTGAAAGCTAGTCTAACATTGCACTCCTTTGACACTGTTGGACTCATTATGGCCCAATCAATACAGCAGAACCAGACATATCGCCTCTTTTATTGAGCGCAGTCTTCTTCCTTTTCAAAACCTGGTGCCTACATTACCCACAATGCAACTTGTCACACACTGTATCACACATAAACACATTTTAATGTGCTAAATTGGTGGAGTTACCCTTTAAATAAAGGATGGATTGCCGTATGGTTTTTATAGACAATGAAGGACCCTTGACTTACGTATAATCTTGCTTAAAATTGGTCAAATTCTTCTCTCATCCTGTGAAATATCTCAACATAAACTAGATGTTTGTCCAGACCTTCATTATTACCAGACAGGATTCTTATAATGGCTTTTTTGATCACCTCACTTTTCCACCACGATGTCCACAGTTTTGGTTTTGAGTGAAGTTTCTCAGCAAATATTGAAATTTGGCCCTGACATTTTGACGTCCATGTTCCCATCAGGATGAATATTTATTGTCCAGTATTTCAAGGCTCACATTATTTAAAGAGTTGTGGCTCCAGAGAAGCAGAACTGATGTCTGAGCTTGGACAAGGTTTCACGATAAGTCTAGTTTCTAAATTATTTCTGGCTTTATTAGTTCATTCAGATGAAAGTGTAAAACGTTCGGGTTCTATTTTATATCACAACAATGGCGCTGGTGTCCTAAATTACAGGTCAGGTTACAGGTGCTATTCTGGAGACAAGGTTGTTGTAATGGAGTCCTTTGTGTTACTGTGAGTTTGCATGTATTTAAAAATTAGCATAAATAATTAGCAATCACTCTCACTTTGTGCTGAAAGGCCATTTCAAGTTTTTACTGAACACATTACACCTGTTCATGAATTTATGCATGTCTCATCAGCCACACTTCGTCGCACAAGAAGCACCTTTCCTACTCACCGACGCTATTGTTTTGCATGTGGACGCGGGGCTTGAGTTGGTGTGCTCGTGTAGTTAGACGCTTACACTCATCACAGCAAATGGGATGGCTGTCTAATAAGCGGCGCATACTTTTTAAAATTAAAATTGATTGAACTGACACTGTCATTTCCTTGCTTAGTTGTTATTACCTCAGATACCGACAATTTGGCGTCATCTTCCGAATGCATTTCTGAATATATCTTTGTTAGACATAATGGGCTATGAGCGGGAGAAGAGAGGTAATCACAAATTGGTTTTTAAGGTTGTGCCAGTTAATTAGCACCTGATTAAACGGTCAGTGGAGATGTCCACTTACTGCTGTGGGGTGAGGCTGTGAGCACCATTAACAAAAACTGTTTGAAGTGAAAGGAGAGATTATTAGGCTGCACAATGTCGGAAGAAAACAAAGCACAAAATCCACAAAACTTTGGTAAACAAAAATAAGTACATAGAGTTTATGTTAATGTCCATTTAGCTGTGCGCAAGGAGAGCACAAAGTAAGTCGTAATCAGAAACACTGCCGTGTTGTTGTCCTTGTTTTTTTCTCTTTTATAGGAAGTGATTTTGTCCAGGAAATGAGTTGGTGTATTTGCCACTGGTAGAAGAAAAAAACCTCATTAGCAGTCAAGCTATGCACTCTATAAATCTGTCAGTGACATCCTTCTCTCCTGCCCCCGAAGACTTGTTACAGTGTTCAGGGCAACTTGTGAAGTCATGGCAGTGTAAACTGATGTTTGAATTGTGACATGAATGCAGACAGAGAGGCGGCGTTATTTTCTGGAAGAGACATCTTTCTCCTCTAACAATGTCCCTTTCTCTTTCATTCAGATAATCTCAATTGAGATTACATTGTTGTGCCGTCTTCCAAAGTGTCACATAGCAATTACACACTTGTAAAGACCTGCAGAGTTCAGACAAGTGTGGATTATTCTCATTTGTAGGCTGATATGTTGGAAATTTCTGATGTTTGTTTTTTTTTCTTTGCGGCTGCCTCTTCTTCCAGAAGATGCAGTGGAATTGCTTAAGTTGTGCTCCTTTTGTCCTGTTTGTAAGGATCTCTAACAACAGTCACAACTGTATTAATCTGTCTGGGGTTGAGGACTGACAACCCGGCTACATTTTGGAACAGATTCTAACTTAAGGCTCCTACGCACCGTGCAGTGTTGGGCTGTCACAGAGGAAAAACCGACCGTCTGAAGAGAAACGGGGAAATCTTTGGTTATCAGTTTGAAACGGCTGCTGCTACGATCGCTGTCTTCACAACAACTTATCAGTTATGTTATAAAAAAAAGCATGCTGACCTCTAGACTTTCATCCAGGAGACTGCTGCCTGGCCATGGTAATCACAAGGGGAGCAAAGCAAGAAATCTAAGAAAGAAGGAAGGGTTGTTACGTCACTGAATCTTACTTTTGTGCCAGACTGTGGTGACAGCTGTATTGAAGTCTTTGTGAGATGCATGGAGAAACACACTGAAACCCTGACATTTCTACGTCATATGACTTCTGATGAAGAAACGCCTCCAGTGAATGAAAGGACACACTTCAGAGAGTAGGTTAACAACTGTCGTTTTCCCCAAATGATTGACAGGCCTGATAATACTGTGACCAAACGGGGCAAATATTGCTGATGAGACTGCAATTACACAGCGAACAGGAGTTTTCCCAAAAGAACACAAGGGATGAACAACATGTTGATAAAAACATCAGTTGGTAACGTACGCTCTGAAGTGTGTTCTTTCTTTTTTTGGAGGCATACGACGTAAATATGTTGGGTTTTAGTGTGTTTCTCCCATAGACTTCAATACAGCTGGCACCGAAGGGAGATTTGGTGACATAATGACCTTTCCTTCTTTATTAGGTTCCTTTAATCAGCGATTCATTGCACATTTTGACAGTTTTGACAAAATGGAAATCAAGTTAAAATCAAATCAATTTTATTTATGTTGCCCAAAATCACAAACACATTGCCTCAGTGGGCTTCACAATATTTAAAGTGAATGATATCCTCTGTCCTCAGACCCTCGATTCAAGTGAGGAAAACCTTGCCAAAATGAAAAAAATGCCCTCCTAACAGGGGAAAAAAGATGAAAGAAACCTCAGGAAGAGCCACAGAGGAGGGACAGACATGCAATAGTTATCACAGTTTGCAAATTTCATTGACAGAATGTCTGAGACAAGTAAATTATATAACACATACTGTATGTGAAGAAAAAAACAAGATTTAATTAGGCTCATCTCTCACAGTGTGACAAGCAAATAACCTGTAAAATTGCTGTTAAATCACTGCACAGAGGTCTTTGGCAAAGATTTGCTAATCCCCACTCAGGCAAAACCCTCCTCTTATCCAATCACCTGTCCCTACAGAACCAGTAATGTCAGTGGCTTACATTAATGGTCTGCAATGCAGGATTTTCTGCTGCAACCCCCCAAACTCTCTGAGCTCGAATACAGTCTGGTTGAGTTGCTGTCACATTTCAGCAGAAATTTTCCAGGTCCTCATTGACAAGCGCTGTCAAAGTTTCCCATTGCTGTTTCATCGTAACAAAGACATCAGCCATCACTTAGAGACTGTTTCCAGTCACCATTTTGCTGCTGATGCTGGTGAACAGAAAGCTTTCCAGCCTACACACTGACCATGCATTACACGCTGAGTGCTCATGCCCACCTGCAGCTTTGGAAGGGGACCCCGCACTGCCAACATCTGCTGAGGTCTCACTGGACCTGTGGGCTGCAGACCGCTCATCTGCACTTCTGAGTCTGTTTGTCTTTGTCTTCACATGAGAGCTTGAAGGATAAAAAGAGCTTTGTTGTCGAAAATCGACATTCATTTTCTCAATGCAGAAAAAAAAATATTTTACCGGACCAAGAATTCATCCTGAAGCCGTCTGACAGGTACATTTGTAGGTTAAGGAACAGGTGTTCACACTCACGAGCTGGCAGAATAATTTGATCAATTATGCATTGAATAGCTTCCCCACATGCATGATAAAGTCTCTCTGTGGAGCAGCCTATAGATCTAGCATCTGCTGCTGCAAGAAGAGGCTCCATCCTACACAACATAACACACATTTTCAACACGCATTGTCAATACAGGTTAAATAGTTGTCTCTGATTTAAAACACAGCACTGCAAAGTAATGAGACATTGGTCAATAGATGTTCTGATGGGGGCGATGGTGCCGTTTTTGCTTCAATTTCGTTGTGGTGATGAATTCTTGTCTCAGACATTTTTATTTATTTTCCATCCTTATTGATGGGCATTATGGGTTTGATCATTACTAGTAGAGGTCTGCTTTTTCAGGGCATTAGAGTCATTAGATCAAAAGAGCATTTGCATGTGTTGTAATGACTCTACAAGTCTCAGAGCTGCTCTGTGTGCGCACCAAAAGAGGACTCCTTTGACATGTCTTTAGATATCTTCTGGCTTTGACTGAAAGAAACAAGAATAATATAGCTCCACTAAACAAAAGGTTAGACCATCAAAGTTCAGAGCATGATCTGCGACACATCAAAAACCTTTTTAATCCTCGCTGCAATGTTTAATTTTGGTCACTAGGGGGCAGGTATACATCAAATCTAGCTGAGACAGAAATAACAACGCTAGCTTATAAAGTTGTTATCGCTACTTCAACCTCATCAAGACATAAATAGGGCTTCAACTCATTATTTTCACTAACGATTAAATGTCAATCGATTGATTACTTTGTCAATGAAATGGCCATTATAATCCAAATTCCTTGTTTTATTCAAAAATAGCCAAAAACCCAAATACAATCTACAATCAGAGCAAAAATCCTCACACAAATGTAGCTGAAATCACAAAACGTTTGGCATTTTTTGCTGCAAAAGTGACTGAAAGCTTTAACCGATTATCAAATTAGTTACTAACTTTCAACTGACGGACCAATTGATTGATCGACTAATCAGAAAGTAACATAAGCACGTATTTTGAGAAGTGCTTATATATATATATATATATATATATATATATAAAATTTACTTATATATATATTATTTACCATTTACTTTTAGTAAAGTAATATTTTAAAACAATGTATTTTCTTTTACTTAAGTTGAACTTTTGAGTACCTTGATAACACTGATCGTATTAAAAATTTACATACAACATTCATGCCATTGTTTTGTGGCGCTCACAGTTTCCATTGAGTTGATGTTGGTGGGGAAACAGCGCCCCCTACAGGAACACGTCTGGTCACTGCTGCCAGTCAATCTACGTTCAGAGACACTCCTGAAGTCACAGGACGGCAGGTGGCATCAGCATCTTTGAGGGAGTATCAAACCAGAGGAGGTGGCTGCTTCGAGACTGTAAATGCTCAGCAAAGTTAAGTCAAGCTTACTTGTCTGAAGTTATTTCAGTAGTTAAGTCAACAAAGGGAAAGTTAGCAGGTTTTTTTTACGCGAACGTTAGCAGAGGGACAACAGGTGCGTAGAAGAAGAGGTTAACGGTTAGTTAGCTAGCTAACATTAACACAATGGTTTTAGCTGTTTTAGCCGAATTCAAGTCCAACCAGGGAGAAATTACGAGACTGTTCAACTATTATCCGCCATGAAGGACATTAATCTTCATCTACAGATAGTTGGTAAGTGAAATTCACCGCTTTTTAAGTGTCGTTTCTGTGAATTTTTGGACGTTGTCGAGGTTATTATTATGGTGCGTTCCATTGCAGTCGGAATTCGGGAAACCTCCAAGTCAATAGCCCGAGTCCTCCGACATAAACACAGATGACATAACAGCCGTAGTGAACAATTTCTTTGGTTAAAATACAAGTAGGCCTGCCTCAACATTGTACAATCAATTACAATACTTGAGTAAATGTACTTAGTTACATTCCTTGGCTCTGGTTGTGTAAAGTTGGCTAATAGAGATGAGAGATGCCCATTAGAAATATTAGCAACATCACAATATGGCCAAGTGCAATATCCAAATTGCAAGAAGCTGCAACTTTTTGATAAAGGTAAATTATGTGACAAAGCAGCATTATATTAAAGTGCTGCTGTGCTGCAGAGATGCCCTGGCCTGCAAATCTTTTTCTCCAGGGTTTGTTTGATTAAATGCCATGAATTGCAGTTATTTTTTATTATTATTTGATATTTCTGACATGAAATTTTTGTGTCTTCTCATGCCTAGTCACTTCATCATGTTATTAGTTTATTAGTTGGTTGAAGTCAAGTTGCAGAAATGATCAGTTGCACTAATTGTGAATCATTTTGCAATCATAGTATATGTCAAAATAATCACTATGATTTTGTTTTTTACCATATAATTCAGCCCGATTTGTTTTTATGTGTTTTTTGTATTTTAAGATGAAATGAGAGATAGATATGCGCATTTTCTTCTTACTGATTTAAACATAACTCTGAGTTGCACAAGAAACAGCATATTATGTAGTTTTGTTCCTCAGGCTCATGACTTCAGATTAAAGTATTTTCCACCTTTTTAAGTAAAGGGGCAGGGGCTCTCTTGGGTGTACTGGAGCAATGTGAGACAGCTTCAGCAGGTAACTGAATAAAAATTGATGGGCAGAGGCTCTGAAAGTTGGACTAAAGCTCAACTCTAACATATTTTGGTTTGGCATATTTTCTCACTGTTTTATGCTGAATTTGAGGAAAGATGGTTATGTGAGAGTTTTAAAGATTAATTTGACATTTGAAATACTTGAATAACTTGTCCCCTTGTTCTCTTCCAGTGTTAGTTAATTTCGTAAAATGACCCATTAACTTGTCTTATCATCTTTGGTTGTAGATTTTGTGTGATTCCAAATAACATGATAGATGCAGACACTTGAATTTTCAGCCTTTCTGCACATTTTGTCAGATACCTTGGAACAGAACAGTTCTTTTCTCCAGACGTGCTAGAGATTATGACAAAATTGTACTCAGGAGGGAGGCCTTCTGTTTCTGGATCTCCTTCCTGGAGTCCTGGGTCTTATGCATTTTGTATTAGCTGCAGGAGATAAATAGTGTGTATTGAGTTTTGTGAAAGTGATGCGGGAGATTAGCAGACTTTCCCAGCGCCATTATAAGAGAGGAGACAATCCACTTCTCGCATTTTGAATAGAAAAGTTCGTAACGCCAGAGCTGGCGGTCGTATGACACTTATCTTGCACAATCGCCTTTTTTATCATAGCCGAACCGGGAAAGATATCAGCGAATCATGTTCTTGCACTGACGCAAGTGCACAGTTGAGATAAACAACACTGATTTGGTGTGGCTGCAGACAAACTTCTTATAGGCATGAAAGAGGAGGATATAACTCTAATGCACAGGATTACTAAGAAGAAAGGTGAGGTTATTTAAAGATTAGACATTAAACTTGCATTTGTTCAAGTGCTCTGGTGGGATGAGCTGACGGCGTCACTCACAGATCTCTGGATTGAGTTCGTCTTGTGAAACCGCGCACATTGGTCGTAGAAATATATCCTGTGGATTTAAAACCTTATTTTGGGGCAAAGTCACTCCAATTTTAAGTGAATTTTATCTGATTTGACTGGTGACTCTTAACATGAAGTTTTTATGTCCTGGTGAACATTGAAAATGAAGACATGGCTCTCTCCCCATTCATTTAGATAGGGGCCTGGTCTTGTAAGCCAGAAATAACTGCCAAAGGGTTGTTGCCAAGATGGCAAGACTTGCCCAGATGGACTTGGACCTAACTCTGCCATGCATTTTTCTTTTTCCCAAATAGTTTATATAAAATGGTTGGATGAGAGACGGGATCATATTCAGAGTAAATAAGCAGATCTGAGGTCAGATTGAGACTCGAATCTCAACAGCGTCCACTCAGATACTTGATGTTTGTGTGAGAGTTGTTCCCATTATCTTGAATTATCCTAACAATCATAGACTGTACTTCCAAACCACTCACTCACGCTGATATGCCCTAGTTTTCCATATGTTGCAGCTTCAAGTGATTCTGCTGGAAACAGGTCTCCCAGGGGCACAGGTTTGATAAGACAAATTCTTTAATCCTGACAGACAGGCAGGTCTAGCTCAACAGATACAGTAAATCAATCAATGTGTCTGAGAAGTAGCAGCTCTGTATCGACTGTGACCCCACTCCCCCTACACAGACACATTCTAGGACACGCTACAGAGTGATGGCTCGTGATACAATCTGTCTTCACGTTCACAGCTCTGAACATGCTAAGCCTTTTTAGGTTGTATTCTAAAAAACAATGTTGAAAAAAAAATGTGTATTTGACCTGCAAGATGAAGTATGCTAGGCATCATTACCAAGCCCCGCTTAGAGTCAACAGGAGGCTGGAGATGGTTCACCTCATGCCATCTTTTCATCGGACCATTAACCAGCCTCGGAGAGCTGGCGAGTGAGAGAGCAGCCTTCAGCGCCAGAGGCTTTGAGAGGCCCGGACGTTGGGATATATTTTAACCTGTAGATTCAAGATTCAAGCCTGCCCTCTGACTCATATTCAATCCCAACCTCAAGGTGTGCCTGTGATGATAGATGGGAATTCAAAGCTTTATAGGGAGCAAACCTAGTATCAGTGATGAATAACAAGTAGAGTTGGGGCCTTTATTCACCCCACGAGAAGCCTAAACAAGAGTAGAGTCAGTGAATAAAGGATAAGACTCTGTAAAGACGAAGGAGAGGAACCGAGGAATATGTGGGTGTATATTTCATCATTATAGCGAGATGTTAGTCATTGAATCAGTCAGTCAGTGAATGGGAAGTCAACAGTTTTTAATATGCTCCTCTGATTCCCCGATGGCTTCCCCCTCATAGCATCTTCATCCTTTTCAAGCAGCATGAGATTTCTCTCCCTGCTCTTTCCAAGGCAGGAGAATCAGAGCTTGTTCTCCCATTTCAGCCCATTTATCTCCTGCTAGCTGCAGCTCAGTGATCAGAAAAGCATCCAGTGCAAGTAAACAAAAAATTTAGGAATGGCCCATTTCTTCTTTCCTCCCACTGTTCTCAACCTTGTCATCCAAATGACTTACTGTATCTTCAAAACAACACATTACAATTTGCCGTGTTGAAAAAAACAACAACAACCCAACTCTGGCCTCATGTTAATAGGCCTTGTTTGTATGTCCTAAAATTTCTGTAGCTGGCACAGAAATGGGGCAACTCTCTGGTGTGGTTGTCATAAAGTTGATGTTTCAAGAGATAAATTACACCCGTGCGTCCTCAGGGTTCTCAGCGAAGGGAAATCAAATGGCCACAGTCAGCTATTGCATAATGTCATATCTTAGCAAGATTTACCACATATCTCAGGGTTCTAAATAAATCACAACTGTCAACTGCGTTTTGCTATTTCTGTAATTAACGTGCCCTTGAGTTAAAATATTAAAGCTCCCTGCTCCCATCTCTGTTTATATCCAACAGTGACAAAACACTTTAGATGACAAGGGGAAAAGATTGGGATCATTTGATTCATTTTGTTGTCTGTAAAAATGCTTTTCCCAGTAGACACATCTGGCAGTGATGTGAAAAATACAGACATCATGCTGAACGTGATCCCATCCATTTTGAATGAACACGGCTATTAACCTGTTTGCTACTTCATTTTTGAAGAATTCACATGTAGCCACAAAGGTAGGGCTCGTGTAAAAATGTTCAAACTGTTTAGATATTAAGCCCAGAAACTAGACTATACCAGAGATACCGAATGTTACCACAAGGTGTTGGACGTTACTCAACCTTCCCTGATAGGATCATAATGAGAGCCGCTGAATGACATAGTCGTGACACCATTAGGGCAGCTGTGACGCGCGTTTTTATTTTAATAAATTAATTGTATTCAGTCTGTGGGAGAGCAAGAGGGAACTGTTTGATGGGGGCAGCTGCACCCTCCAACTTCTCAGTGAGGTAACCAACCCCTTTTCCCTCATTAACGATATCAGGCTTCCTGTTAGCATCAGGTTTAAATCTGAAATAGGCAATCTGCAACAACTTGTTACTGTTCAGCGTTTTCTAATGTGGTTGTTGGTAATAGAGTAGAGTAATGTAGCAGCACTGTGTACACGACTGTAAACTCCAGTACATCACAACAAAACGTAGGGAGACACGAGCCTGTGGAGCTAGCTACTCCACTGTCGTGGGCCTCCTGCTTACTAGCTGCAAGCTGTAAGATTTTTTCACCTACACCTGCAGTTCATTCTGTTTGCAAGACTTAACACCAGAGCTCATACACCAGACTGGACCAGCAAAACCAGAGACCTACCCAACGCCAACAGCCACTTAGTTTTGTCTTTCAATGATTTGTTTTAAATCCTCACACTCAATGGGTGTTGATTAGTTGATCAATAAATCATTAGTCTATCAACATCAAAATTAACTTAAAACTCTAAAAAACGTCTTCAAAAGGTTCTTCTTCTTCTGCTCTTTTGCTGCATTTCTCTGTTATTAAATCACTCTAAATTGGATATCTTTGAGTTTTGGACTGCTGCATGGACAAATTAATCTGGTGTTTCTGGGAAATTGTTATTAGAGTTTTCTTAATTTTCTGATGTTTTTTTCTGCATAAAATAATTGCTGATTAATTGAAATAATAATCAATTGATGAATCAATAATGAAAATAATCATTAGTTGCATAATAACACTCTTTCAAGGTGAATTCTGGTGTATAAAAAGTTGAGACACAAGTTCTTAAACAATATTGTTGCAAATTTAGTAAGAAACCAAGCAATTAGGACATCTTCTTACTCTGTGACATTGGCAATAACTTTATTGCAGTAACTAGTCATAATTAGCTGTCCTCTGTATTAAATTTCACTCCTGAAAAGATCTTTAAAGTATTATTAAAAGTCAGAAACTGGAGTGCTCTGAGCAGTGTGCTGCAGAAATTCTCTTAAATTGATACTGATATACTGATAATTATTGCATGAGAAATGCTTATTCCTGCTGATTTCCTCCAGATTCTAAAGACGATCATACTAAGTAAAGGATGGATAAGGAATTACTGTTGAAATTGATTTTGATTGATTGTATTCTGGCTTTTCAGCACTATTTTTCACCTCGCTCAGTTGTGTAAAACTGCTTTAAGTGGTATCGAATAAAAATGGGGCCACACTAAACCAAACAACTGTCGTAATTAGAGCAAACCGAAATACATGGTCAGCTTATATGACAATTGTGTTGAAAGCTTGAGCTGTAATTTTCTACAATTTGGTCCACTTTGTTGCAGTTTATAGCAAGCTCTGCTGTGAGAGATACTTTGCTCTTTGGCGACTGTTTACTTTGACAACTGTAATCAGTTATTATTGTGAAGTATTCAGAAATGCAGGGAAACACGACTCAGACTCTGCGAGGTTTGGATGAGGTGCTGCTGCTCGAAAACACTTTGAAACATAAGAGAGAAGAAACCCCATGTTCAGGCTGCACAGATCTGAGCGTGTGGAGGCTTCTCACTATTGTGAAGTATGACACAAACTGGTATAAAGATTTCTTTATGTCTCAAATGCATAGTTTGACAGCTGGCAATAAAGACTGTGTTCATCAAGACTTTTTCTGTACTGATGCATGGGGGCGTACGAAGGGGCGCCTGAAGATTTGCTGTCAAAATTATGCACATATTGTAGCAGCAACGGAAATTTTGATACTTGAAAATGTCCTATAAAACCCTATGCTTTGTGACATTTGGATAATAACAATTGCATAATTGTACTGCTGATATACAGTATTATCTTAAATTCATCACCATCTAAGAACTTAAGAGAGAAAAAATGTACTGATTGAGTTGTCCATCGATGAAAAATTAATACTACTTTTGATAATTCCAGTGTTCGGTTGGCTGCTTTGCGGGGCAGGGGTGATGTGGATGAATACTTGCAGAATGGAAATATTACAATCGTACAAATGCATGCATTTGTGAGTTATATTGATAGCCAGCATTAACTTAAAGCATTTTAAGTATGTAAAATGTGTTTGGCATACTCTTTGCGACAGCAGGTCGCAAGAAGTACCTATATGTTCACTCATAGTATAGTATACTTCAAAATATAGTAACAGTACAAAATGACACTTTGTTGTAAACTAGTTGTTTACTCAAACTTTACTAATCTTACATTTCAAGTATGCTCAGATATATACTTTTATAAACTAAAAAGTTAGTCCCAAGAAGTATTGAAGTACACTTGCAAGTATACTACCAGTACATTGATATTAATACACTTACAACATAAAGTACACCTGGGAAATATACTTGAACCTATGTTTACTTGATAAAAGGAAGTGAAAGTGTACTTCTTTTTTGTAAGGTTGTTTGAATGGTAAACATCAACTGCTGCTGTAGCTGCTATTAATATAACATCACACTGAAAACCACAAAACTGTGTGTTCACAGTAATACAGGGCAAGCTATGTAGGCTAGCCAGGTAGCTTAACACTTAAAAAGGCTAATTTCCAAACAGGCTTATTACTGAAATGAGTATTAACCGACTATGCAGCGGTATAATAAATACATTTAACATCGACTGGACAGTGCAACATGAAATACAGAGACTTGAGTTATTGTGCTACATGGACCTTACAGTAGTAATATTAATATTTACATTGTCAGTATCTCCCGTAATGACGGCAGACACACAAAGCAGAGGAAGGAAAGAAAGCCAGTGATTTCAAAATATTTTGAAAATTAAAAGTCTCTGAACATTAGTTTTTCTGAATGCAAAGGATTCACAGCATAAAATAGAGACCATCCGTACACATGGGTCAGACAATGCCCATCTTTGAACTCAGCCTTCATGTTGATCTCACTTACAAGCCTTTAAGGTTTCGTGACTGCATCTTGCACAGTTGTGACGACAGATAGACTGCTGACAAAACACTCAATAGTTCTTCTGTGGTTGTTCTCGGTACAAAGGTGTCTCCAGGACCACATTTTGCCACGATGACACACACAGACACACACACTCTCAAGGTGAAAACATTACCTGCTGAAGCTGTTGCGGCTGGCAATGATATATTGAGTTTCTTTCAGGGGTGGCTTGGGGACCCTTTGGGTGGGTGGGCTGCCCCCTCAAGGCAGTGCTAGGGGGAACGCTGAATTCTGATTACAAAAACATCAGTCATCATCTAGTTTTTGTTTCTCCAGTGTGAGGATTTGCTGTTTTTGTCTGTTGATATCATTGTAAACTGAATGTACCTGGGTTTTGACTATTAGCAGATGAAATAATATGACATTTGAGGACATCACTTTGGATTTTGGGGAATTTATAATGAGCATTTTTAACAACTTTCTGAAATTTAGTTGAGTTTAATCGAATTGTTGAGAAGGAAGGTAAATCAGTTTTCAATGCAGCCCTAAAAGATTTACTATTTTTAACCAATCCGTTTGGTACAAAGGCACTATAATGCTGCACAATACAGCTGACAATGATTATAAAACTGCTGGCAAAATAAAACATTAAGTGCTTTCACTGAGAACAGTGTCAGAATTTCTCAGGCTGGGAAAAGCTGTGTTGATGTGCTGAAAAAGCAGATCAGTGACAGATGGTGGGCTCAGTTTTAGTGTATTGCACTAATTGCATTGCAGTTCTCTGGTGTTGCTGCTCAGAAATTAAGGTATCACCCTCAGACCAGTTACAAATGTGAACAAAGAACAACACCGGAAATTTGATCCATTCTTATTGATGCATCTCTTTGAGGCTAATTTTAGTCATTTTTTCTTTACTATAGAAACATTGTGGCAGCCTCTTCTAAACTCTCCGGTCCTTGTGTGCAGCTTAGCTCTGCTCTCTCCATTCATTTTCCTCAGGGCAGCCTCCCTCTACCTTCCTATTGATCTGCTGTGCAGCATCAACATGCTGGAGTGTCAATTAGAGAGCCCCTCCTGCCCATCTGTGAGAAGAGAGCTACAGCACTTCTCTAAAAGTTTCCCTGGCTGGCTTTGCCAACCAGCAGATGCTCAGGTCTGTGAAGATGAAGAGGGGAATAATCTGCTGAAAATAAATATACATTTATCTCAGATGTGTCCTTGTTTGTATTTATTATGTTCCTTATGCAATACTGATTGGATTGTGAAATGCTCGGGCTTGAGCTGTAAAATTTCTAATGCGAAGCGTTGAAAAAATGTGAGGCTTTCAAGGTGAAGGGGCTGGCCTGCAAAACACTTCATCTTCAAAGACAACACATCAAGTGAAGTGTATTTGTAAGGGTAGGCTTGTTGAGGGACACCTTTTCTCAGTGAAAAGATATTCTGTTCGTAGCATTGTTCTTTGCAAACCGAATATTTGCAGTTCTTTTTGGATCACATCATCCCCATGACATCTCTATTTATGTTCTTTTAGAGGACAATCTGTCTCTAGACCTCCCTCAAACATCAACAAAACGGCTGCAACACTTCCTAAATATTAAAATGGCCTGCGTTCTTGAAAACTAGTCTTTGTGACAGATGTGTAGGCGAAGCGAGACCGACACAATGTAAAACACCACCCACGCTGTCGCTTCCTGTGCACATTAAAAATCACCATTTTTTTTGATAGTCTTTCAGTTGAGAATCCTCAGTAAGTTGAATCTTTGATAATAAAGTTGCCAAAAACAGACACATTTAATGTGCAGAAAGGAAAATTGGTGAATATAAATTGTGCTTTTCAGATTAAAGGTGTTTCTGTATGCTGGTGTAGCTTGTATGGCCTTGTAACAACAAACACTTATTTGCCTGAAGGTTATTGTATGGCCTTTTGAAACAATGCATAGTCTATTGCAAAACATGCTTTTGCACCTGAGGAAAGGTTGTTCTCCTGATATGAATCTCTCCTTATTCCTGCAGCTGTCTGTGACATTTGTAAGCTGGTAAATAGCTTCTCTGTTTTTCTCGTGTCTCTGTTGTACATGGTTATTGAGGTACACCATTATAGGTTGATCTGTAGATATAATCACATTTTGTCTTCTCATTCAGCGCATTCTATTTCTCTTTTGCACAACTATGAGCTTATGCTCTGGTTAGGTTTACACACAGAAACCACTTGGTTAGAGTTGGAAAAAAAATCATCGTTTGGCTTCAAATACCTGTTTTTGATGATATAATCATGGATTGAAATGGTCTGACTTCCTGTGATAAATAGCTGATTTTGATCACTACATAAATGGCTGAAAATATCTGCAGGTCTCTGGGTTTTGTCCCCACAAAGACAGCTGGAAATGTCCGCAGATGTCTTCAAAATATCCAGTAGCGTGACTCGAACTGCAGTCCGCCATCTGGCAGCCTTGCTGGATTGTAATAAGTTTGTTCTTCCCAGTATGTTCAGAAAATCCTAAATGTCCGCATCCCTGTTTTTTTTACTCACTGCTGATATCTCCCTCACTTTTGCAATTTTAGTGTTATGTTCTCCAGCAATTACATTCAAGAGCACAACGTAACTTAACCACTTTTTGTCAAGCTGAGAAAATCGAAAATCAACAATCAACATAGGCTGCAAACTCCCAATTATGCTCCATCCCTGCATTCATACAGAATCTTCCCCATCGGCATCAAGATGCATCCTGCAATCGAGAATTTTCCACACCTCTTTTGAAAATCAGACGAAAACTAAGGTGCAGTGTGTCAGACTTGAAAATTTAAGATGAATCACAGAATTGAGTCTGTGTGACATACAGTAAATTTCCTCAAGCTGAAAACAGTGATGGTGTCTAACCAGAATTCACACTGAGTATGCTAATACTGCATTTTCCATTCAGTAACTACATCACTACATGTCATGTTGAATAGAGCTCTGAAAGGTGGTCTTGATTAAAATGGGATTTTTTTTTTCCAACAGTGGCGGTAGTTTCTAAAATGATTTATTCAGTAGATAAAGCCAGCCCACCCGCATAGCACTGAGATCT